>NC_090815.1:20811196-21485319 GCF_000390325.3 Nicotiana tomentosiformis | reverse complement strand
AGTATAACACGTAGCAATTTGGCATAGGAATGAGACAATATAAGAAAAACAGAGAAACATGGAAAATAGGTAACTTGGCGGCGCATAAGTACTCGTCACCTCACATATACGCCGCTCACATGGATTTCACTTAGCAAGTAATCTAAGGTTCCTAATTCCATCAAGTCAGGGTTAGACACAACACTTACCTCGCTCCGAATGCCATTTAATTCTCAATCACAGCTTTTCCTTTGGGATTCACTTCCAAACCACTCGTATCTATTCAAAAATGACTTAATAATATCAAATACTGCTAAAGGAATCAATTATATTGCATAAATTAAATTTCCCAAATTTTCCTCCAAAAAGTCAAAAAATCGACTCCGGGCCCGCTTGGTCAAAACGCGAGGTTCGGACCAAAATCCATTTACCTATTCACCCCCGAGCCCTAATATATAACTGGTTTTGGAATCCGACCTCAAATTGAGGTCTAAATCTCCAAATTTCCGAAATTCCTAGTTTCTACCCTAACCCTAATTTTACCATGAAAACTCTAGATTTTAGGTTGATAATTCAAGAAATGTAATTGGTAATTGAAAGAAAATGGTTTAGAATCACTTACCAACACTTTGGGGAAGAAAATGACTCTTGAAAATCGCCTCTACCCATTTGGTTCCTGAAATATGTTGAAGAAATGGCTTAAACCCGTGTTTGATTCTGTTTTATGCACTGGGCGACAGTGTGCATCGCGTTCTCTAGGCCACTGTCACGTTCGCGAAGGGTACTGGCTGCCAAGCCTTCGTGTTCGCGAGATCCTACTCGCGTTTGCAATGGTTACTCCTCACTGGCCTTCACGTTCGCGAGGCATTGCTCGCGTTCGCGATGAAGGAACGACCAACCCTCCCCCAGGTGTGCCTAACAATACTCGTTCGTGAGGAGCTGGTCGTATTCGCGAAGGGTAACGCCCCCATCGCTTCGCGTTTGTGAAGAAGAAAACTTCAGCTGCCCAGTTTACTCTTCGCGTTCGCGAGAGTACCTTTGCGAACGCGAAGAAGGACATGCCAGAACACCTGCTGCAGCAAAATACCAGATTTTCAAAGTCCAAAACATCTCGTGGTCTATCTGAAACTCACCCGAGCCCTCAGGGCTCCAAACCAAACATGCACACAAGTCTAAAAATATCATACGAACTTGCTCGCGCGATCAAATCGCCAAAATAACACCTAGAACTACGAATTTAGCACCAAATCAAATAAAATTCTCAAGAACACTTTAAAATTTCTATTTTCTCAACTGGACGTCCGAATCACGTCAAATCAACTCTGTTTCTCACCAAATTTCACAGACATGTCTTAAATATCATAATAAACCTGTATCGGGCTCCGGAACCAAAATACGGACCTCATACTAACAATTCCAAATATCAATCAATTCTTAAAAAAAAGTAATTTCCAAACTTTTAATTTTTATCAAAAATTCATAACTCTAGCTAGGGACCTCCGAATTCGATTCCGGGCATACGCCCAGGTCCCATAATTCGATACGGACCTACCAGGACCGTCAAAGCATGGATCCGGGCCCGTTTACCAAAAATATTGACCGAAGTCAACTAAAATTAACTTTTAAGGCAAAAAATTTTATTTTCATTAGTTTTCAACATAAAAGCTTTCCGGAAACCTGCCGGACTGTGCACGCAAATCGAGGAGGGTAAATGAGATTTTTAAGGCTTAAGAGCGCAGATTCGAGTTCTAAAACATAAGATGACCTTTTGGGTCATCACACACTCAGCCCTCCCATCCACTCAGCACTTGGCACTCGCACTCAATAGATACCTTTGCTCAATAGGGGTGTGGGCAAACTCCAGAGGGTCTCCTTCAGCCCAAGCGCTATAATCCGTACGGACAACTCACGTGCTATAGTATAATATCTGGATTAGTACTGACAACTCACGTTCTGCACAGACAACTCACGTGGTATAGTATGATAACTCACAATCAGGCCCTCGACCTCACTCAGTCATCAATCTTTCTAGTCTCTCGGGCTCTCAGTAATCATGAAAATCAACTCCAACAGAAATGATATAATGTATCAACAAGGAACAATAGAGACTGAGATATAATAAATAAGTAAGACTGTGACTTAGTACAAAATAACAATTTAGCAGTTAATTCAACATTTACACGGCCTTTATGGTCCCTATAGTGCCAACACATCGTCAAAACATGATTTCTAATATGATTTGTGGTTCAATTTCTCTGCTACATAGAGAATGTATAGATAACAATAGATTAAGCAACTACACGGTTCCACGGAATTTGACCAAGTCGCAATTCCCACGGTTCATGCCTACAAGCTCGTCACCTAGTATGTGCGTTACCTCAAACCAAATGTATGACACGTAATACGAGGTTTCATACCCTGAGAATCAAATTTAGAACTGTTACTTACCTCAATCCGAGCAACTCTCTACTCCAATACACCATTGCCTCGCGAAACGGCCTCTGAATGCCTCAAATATGGCCATGAACAATGTGATATAATCAATACGGGCTAAAGGAACCAACTCCATAAGAAAATTCTAAGCTATTGATCAAACCCCCAGGCCTACGTCTCGAAATTTGATAGAAGTCCCGAAACCCAAAAGTCCACTCAACCAAGAGTCTAACCATACCAAATTTATCAAAATCTGACACGAAATTGTCACTCAAATCCCCAAATCAAACTCTCCAAATCCCTAGCCTCAAACTCCCAGTTTACACCTTAAATACACACCAACTAGGTGGAAATATTAATGAAGAAGAAATATTATAACATATGAGCACAAGGGACTTACCTTAAGAATCCCCTTGAAAACCCTTTAAAAATCGCCTAAACCGTGCTTGAAAATTTTGAAATGAAGCCAAAATCGTTAACCCTTGTATTTAACTTTCTGTCCAGTCTTTCCGCTTCTGCGAACACTTAATCGCATCTGCGGTGTCGCAGAAGCGACCAAAATTCCATTTTTGCGGTGAACCACTGGAGATGGGCCTCCGTTTTTGGGGTTCTGGCCTCGCATCTGTGCAACCGCACGTGCGGAACTCCTCATCGCACATGCGCGCCCTCTGCTTCTGTGCCCTACACGCCGCATCTATGACCACGCAGGTGCGGAAATAACCTCGCACCTGCGACCTCTTCTCACTTCCTCCCTAGCTGCTTCTGTGGCTCCCTTCTCACTTCTGCAAGATTGCACCTGCGATCCCCACTCCGCAGGTGCGATTACACTAGAAGCTGGTGAGCTTCAGCATTCCCTCAAACTTCAAGTCGATCCGATAACCATCCGAAATAACCCCGAAGCCCCCGGGACCTTAACCAAATATACCAACGGGTCCTAAAATATGATACAAACTTAGGCGGGCCCTGAAATCACCCTGAACAACATCAAAAACACGAATCACACATAGGTTCAAGACTAATGAACTTTGAACTTTCAATTTCTACAAACGATGTCGAAACCTATCAAATCACGTCTGGTTGACCCCAAATTTTGCACACAAGTTACATTTGACATTACGGACTTACTCCAACTTCCGAAATCGGAATCCGACCCCGATATCAAAAAGTCCACTCCCGGTCAAACTTTCCAAAAATTCCGACTTTCGCCATTTCAAGCCTAATTCCACTACGGACCTCCAAATCACAATTCGGACATGCTCCTAAGTCGAAAATCACCTAACGGAGCTAACGAAACCATGAAAACTCCATTGCGAATTTGTTTACTTAAAGATCAACATTCGGTCAATCATTTTAACCTAAGCTTTCAACCTTGAGACTAAGTGTCTCATTTCATTCTGAAATCTCACTGGACCCGAACCGACTACCCCGATAATTCACACAACAGTTATAAAGTACAAAATGAGAAGTAAATAGGGGGAATGGGGCTATAACTCTCAAAATGACCTGCCGGGTCGCTACATCCTCCCCCTCTTAAACAAACGTTTGTCCTCGAACGGGTCTAGAAACATACCTGAAGTCTGAAATAGGTGTGGATATCTGCTTTGCATCTCCCGCTCGATTTTCCAAGTAGCCTCCTCAATTGGCTGACCTCTCCACTGCACCTTCACTGAAGCTATGTCCTTTGACCTCAACTTTCGAATATGCCATTCTAAAATGGCGACCGGCTCCACATCATAAGTCAAATCACCGTCCAACTGAACTGTGCTGAAATCCAAAACATAAGACAGATCGCCGACATACTTCCGGGTCATAGAAACATAAAATATTGGATGCACACTCGACAAACTAGGTGGCAAGTCAAGCTTGTAAGCCACCTCCCTGATCCTCTGAAGTACCTCAAACATCCCAATATACCGAGGGCTCAACTTGCCCTTCTTCCCGAACCTCATAACACCCTTCATGGGTAACGCCTTGAGCAGTGCCTTCTCCCCAACCATGTAAGCAACATCACAGACCTTCCTGTCGGTATAACTCTGTTGTCTAGACTGCGCCGTGTGAAGCCGCTCCTGAATCATCTTAACCTTGTCCAAGGCATCCTGGACCAAGTCAGTACCCAATAGCCTAGTCTCACCAGGCTCAAACCAACCCACCAGAGATCTACATCGTCTCTCATACAAAGCCTCAAACTGAGCCATATGAATGCTCGACTGGTAGCTGTTGTTGTAGGCAAACTCCGCGAGTGGAATAAACTGATCCCAAGAACCCCCAAAATCAATGACACAATGTGTAGCATATCCTCCAATATCTAAATAGTGCGCTCGGACTGTCTATCCGTCTGAGGGTGAAACGTTATGCTCAACTCAACCTGGGTACCCAACTCTCACTGCACGGCTCTCCAAAACTACGATGGGAACTGCATGCCCCGATCTGAAATGATGGACACTGACACGCCATGGAGGCGAACAATCTCTCGGATGTAAATCTCGGCCAACCGCTCCAAAGAATAAGTAGTCCTAACTGGAATGAAGTGCGCAGACTTGGTCAGCCGATCCACAATCACCTAAATAGCATCGAACTTCCCCGAAGTCCGTGGGAGTCCAAGTATAAAATCCATGGTGATCCGCTCCCATTTCGACTTTGGAATCTCTAACCTCAGAAGCAATCCGCCTGGTCTCTGATGCTCATACTTCACCTGCTGACAATTGAGGCACCAAGCTACAAACCCTACTATATCCTTCTTCATTCTCCTCCACCAATAATGTTGCCTCAAGTCTTGATATATCTTCGCGGCACCCGGATGAATGGAATACCGCGAATTATGGGCCTCCTTAAGAATCAACTCTTGTAGCCCATCTACATTAGGCACACAAATCCGGCCATGCATCCTCAATACTCCATCATCCCCAATAGTAACATATCTGGCATCACCGTGCTGAACCGTGTCCTTAAGGACCAGCAAATGAGGGTTATCATACTGGCGCTCTCTGATGCTATCATATAAAGAAGACCGAGAAACCACACAAGCTAGAACCCGACTAGGCTCCAAAATATCTAATCTCACGAACTGGTTGGCCAAGGCTTGAACATCAACTGCAAGAGGTTTCTCACCATCAGGAATGAATGCAAGGCTACCCATACTCACTGTCTTTCTACTCAAGGCATCAACCGCCACATTGGCCTTCCCGGGATGATATAGAATGGTGATATCATAGTCATTTAGTAGCTCCAACCATCTCCGCTGCCTCAAATTTAGATCCTTCTGTTTGAACAAATGTTGGAGACTCCGATGATCTGTAAACACCTCACAAGACACACTGTAGATAAAATGCCTCCAAATCTTCAATACATGAACAATGGCAGCTAACTCCAAATCATGGACAGTGTAGTTCTTCTTATGAGGCTTCAACTGACACGAAGCATAAGCAATCATTGTACCTTCCTGCATCAAGACACACCCAATACCAATCCGAGAAGCATCACAATATACTGTATAAGAACCAGAAGCTGAAGGTAGAACTAACATTGGAGTTGTGGTCAAGGCAGTCTTGAGCTTCTGAAATCTCTCCTTACACTCATCCGACCATCTGAAAACAGCACCCTTCTGGGTTAATTTGGTCAAAGGCGATGCAATAGACGATAAACTTTCCACGAAGCGATGATAGTAACCCGCCAAGCCGAGAAAGCTCCGAATCTCCGTAGCTGAGGACGGTCTGGGCCAACTCTGAACCGCATCTATCTTCCCCGGATCAACCTGAATCCCCTCACTGGACACCACGTGCCCCAAGAAAGCCACTGAGCTAACCCAAAACTCACATTTGGAGAACTTATCATAAAGCTTCTCCTCCCTCAACCGCTGCAACACAATCCTCAAATGCTAGGCCTCCACATAGTACCATCCTTCTTTTTCACAAACAGAACCGGTGCACCCCAAGGCGACACACTAGGCCTTATAAACCCCTTATTAAGGAATTCATGAAGTTGCTCCTTCAGATCCTTCAACTCAGCCGGTGCCATACATTAAGATAGAAAAGAAATGGGCTGAGTTCCTGCCACCAAGTCAATACCAAAGTCAATATCCCTGTCGTGTGACATGCCCAACAGGTCTACAGGAAACACATCTGGAAAATCTCGCACCACCGGAACAGAATCAATAGAAAGAGCATCAGTACCCACACCCCTCACATAGGCCAAGTAATATAAGCAACCCTTCCCAATCATCCGTTGGGCCTTCCAATATGAAATCACTCTGCTGGGGATATAGTCTAGAGAACCTCTCCACTCAACCCTTGGCAACCCGGAATTGCTAACGTCACGGTCTTAGCGTGACAATCCAGAACAGCATGGCATGGAGACAGCCAATCCATACCCAAGATCACATCGAAGTCCACCATACTAAGCAATAAGAGATCAACTCTAGTCTCCAATCCCCCAATAGTCACTACACACGACTAATATACACGGTCCATAACAATAGTATCACCCACTAGCGTAGATACACTAACAGATAAAACTAAGAATTCACGGGGCATAACCAGATAATGAGAAAAATATGATGATACATACGAATAAATGGAACCATGGTCAAATAATGCAGAGGCATCCCTGTGGCATACTAAGATAATACCTATGGTCATTGCATTGGAGGCAACAACATCTGGTCTGGCAGGGATAGCATAGAATTGGGCCTGACCGCCACCTGATCGGCCTTCCCCTTTACGGTGACCCCTAGTAGACTGCGCCCCACCCCAAGCTAGCTGAGTGGGTGGTGTAACTGCTGGTGCTGGTGCCATTGGCCGAGGCCTCTACTACGGAGCTCAAAAACCTAGGGCAATCTCTATTGATATGACCAAAATCTCCGCACTCGAAATAACCCCTCCTCTAACGGAACTACTGCTCCTGATAACCCGAGGAACTGCCTGTAGAAGCCTAAGTGGGAGAGGCATGGTGAGAACTCTGCGCTGGTAGTGCACTGAATGAAGACTAGCCTGAGTGATCATTGTAAGAACCGCGGCTAGTTGATGTACCACGATGAGCTGGACGAGTTGTCTGAGCAGGCCTATAAGGACGACCCCTGCTGGGGTAGGACTGCCCCCAGAAGGTACCCCACCGAAACCACCCAAACTTCGAGGCCTTTTGGCCTCCCTCTTACCACGCTCCTGGCTGCGGACCATCTCTATCTATAGAGCAATGTCAACCACCTAATCAAAAGTGGCACCAGATACCCTCTCCCTAGTCAAAAGCAATCATAGCTGATACGTGAGTCCATCAATGAACCTCATGATCCTCTCCCTATCATTGGGAACCAACCAAACTGCATGGCAAGATAACTCAGAAAACCTCATCTCGTACTGGGTCATAGACATGCCATCCTGCCAAAGCTGCTCGAACTGCCTACGCAGCTCCTCCCTGGCGAGACTACGGCACGAACTTCTCCAAGAAGAGAACGGAGAACTCCTGCCAAGTAAGTGGTGCTGCACCGACCGGACTGCGCCTCTCATAAGACTCCCACCATCGGAAGGCAACCCTAGAAAACTAAAAAGTAGTGAACGAGACCCCACCGGTCTCCAGAATACCTGTAGTACGAAGCATCCACTGGCACTTATCCAAGAGGCCCTAGGCATCCTCCAACTCAGCACCGCTAAATGATGGAGGCCGAAGCCTCCCAAATCTCTCAAATCTCCTATGCTCATCATCGGCCATAACTGGGACCACCGGGGCCTGAGCAGCTACAACCGTCTAGGTGGGTAGTACCTTTGGTGTCTGAAGTCACGGCATCGCCTACTCTGGAGTACGGGCAGCGGGGGTTTGAGTACCTCCCCCAGCCTGAGAATTGGCTGGTGTGGCCTGAGCCGAAACCACCTGAGCAAGACCAGTGCAAACTGTCAATATCTGGGCCAACGCCTCCTGAAAGCCTGGAATCACATTGGTCGCAGCTGGTGTCTGAGCTGGCCCTACTGGATCAACTACATGTGGAACCTGCTCCTGAGCTGGAGCAACTGGTGATCTGCAGGTGCTACTGTACGAGCTGCACCTCTGCCCCTACCGCGACCTCAGCCTCTCGTGGCCCTAGCTGGTGGTACTGGTGGTTGTCCATTATCCTCACCATCTGTGAGAGAATAGAATATAGAAGTTTAGTTACCGAAAACAACAAATCTGCAAGACAAGAATACAAGAATGTGAAATTTTCTAAGGGTTCGGCAGCTTCTCGAAGATAAGTACAGATGTCTCCGCACCGATCCGCACGACTCTACTAAACCTGCTCATGACTCATGAAACCTATGTAACCTAGGCTCTGATACCAACTTGTCACGACCTAAAATCCTAACATTTCGTGATGGTGCCTATCGTGGTACTAGGCAAGACAACATTTAAAATATTCCAACAGTTTTAACAGAAAATGAATTTAAATAGTTTAAACAATAAAAGATTTCATAAACGGGATAGAAACCCAAAATACAATGCGGAAATTCCCAACATCGGGATGTCACTGAGTACATGAGCATATATAGACCACAACCCTGGAAAATAGTGTCTGTGATAATCTAAAACTAAATACAATAAGTGGAAAGATAGGGAAGGAGATGCAAGGTCTGCGAAGCACCGGGCAGCTACCTTGAATCTCCAAAAGATCAACTGCGTGAAGAATCAACACCCACTATATCCGGGAATACCTGGATCTGCACACGAAGTGTAGGGTGTAGCGTGAGTACAACCAACTCAGTAAGTAACAAGACTAAATAAAGAACTTAAAGTAGTGACGAGCTTCACAGTTATAGTTCAGTTACAGTGATTTTAACATAAGAAGGTAGGCATGCTTTCAAGGTCGACAATTAAGGTCAAACCAGTAATTTCATATCAAGTTCAACTAAAACAGAGTGTAATTTCTTTTAGAGATTTCAAGACAGTGATACATGGCAGCTAAGTGCAACCATAATGAAATCAAATGCATCCTCTTAGGGCCACAGTCACTCAGCCCTCCCATCTACTCAGCACTCGGCACTCGCTCTCAATAGGTACATGCGCTCACTGGAGTGTGTGCAGACTACGGAGAGGCTCCTTCAGCCCAAGCGCTATAATCCGTACGGACAACTCACGTGCTGAACAGATAACTCACGTGCTATAGTATAATATCTGGATCCACACGGACAACTCACATGTTATAGTATGATAACTCACAATCAGGCCCTCTAACTCACTTAGTCATCAATCTTTCCAGTTTCTCGGGCTCTCAATAATCATGAAAATCACCTCCAACAGAAATGATATAATGTATCAACAAGGAACAATAGAGACTGAGATATAATAAAGAAGTAAGACATTGACTGAGTACAAAACAATAATTTAGCAGTTAATTCAACATATACACAAAGTCTAAACATGATTTCTAACATGATTTGTGGTCAATTTCTCTACTACATGGAGAATGTACAGATAACAACAGATTAAGCAACTACACGGTTCCACAGAATTTGACCAAGTCGCAATTCCTACGGTGCATATCCACACGCCTGTCACCTAGCATGTGTGTCACCTCAAACCAAATGCATGACACGTAATACGGAGTTTCGTACCCTCAAAACCAAATTTAGAACTGTTACTTACCTCAATCCGAGCAATTCTCTATTCCAACACAGCCTTGCCTCGCGAAACAACCTCTAAATGCCTCGAATCTGGCCATAAACAATGTGATATAATCAATACGAGCTAAAGGAACCAATTTCATAAGAAAATGTTAAGTTATTGATTAAAATCAAAATTGACTCAAAAGTCGGCCCCCGGGCCTATGACTTGAAATTCGATAAAAGTCACAAAACTCGAAAGCCCACTCAACCACGAGTCTAACCATACCAAATTTATCAAAATCCGACACCAAATTGTCACTCAAATTCCCAAATCAACTCTCCAAATCTCTAGCCTCAAACTCCCAATTTATACCTTAAATACACACCAACTAGGTGGAAAAATCAATGGGGAAGCAATATTATTGATAACAAATGAGCACAAGGGACTTACCTCAAGAATCCCCTCGAAAAACCTCTCACAAATCGCCTAAACTATGCTTGAAATAATTGAAATGAAGACAAAATCGTGAACCCTTGTATTTAACTTTCTGTCCACCCTTTCCGCTTCTGCAGACACTTAACCGCATCAGAGGTGTCGCAGAAGCGACCAAAATGCCACTTCTGTGGTGAACCACTGGAGCTGGGACTCCGCTTCTGCAGTCCTTGCGTCGCATCTGCGCAACCGCAGGTATGGAACACCCCATCGCACCTGCGTGCCCTCTGCTTCTCTGCCCTACACGACGCATATGCGACCACGCAGGTGCGGAAATAACCTCGCACCTGCGACCTATGCTCACTTCCTCCCTGGACGCTTCTGCGGATTCCTTCTCGCTTCTGCGAGATCGCACCTACGATCCCCACTCCGCATGTGCGATTACAACAGAAGCTGGTGATCTTCAGCATTTCCTCAAACTTCAAATCAATCCGATAACCATCCGAAATCAACCCGAGGCCCCCGGGACCTCAACCAAATATACAAACGGGTCCTAAAATACAATACAAACTTAGTCGGGCCCTCAAATTACCCCAAACAATATCAAAAATACGAATCGCACATAGGTTCAAGCCTAATGAACTTTGAACTTCCAATTTCTACAAACGATACTGAAACCTATCAAATCACGTCCGGTTGACCCCAAAGTTTTCACACAAGTCAAATTTGACATTACGGACTTACTCCAACTTCCGGAATAAGAATCCGACCCCGATATCAAAAAGTCCACTCCCGGTCATACTTTCCAAAAAATTTGGCTTTCGCCATTTCAAGCCTAATTCCACTACAGACCTCCAAATCACAATCCGGCCACACTTCTAAGTCCAAAATCACCTAATAGAGCTAACGAAATCCTCAAAACTCCGTTCCAGAGTTGTTTGCTTAAAGATCAATATCCGGTCAATCATTTTAACTTAACAATTCAACCTTGAGACTAAGTGTCTCATTTACTTTTGAAATCTCACCGGACCCGAACCGACTACCCCAACAAGTCACATAACAGTTATAAAGTACAAAATGAGCAGTAAATGGGAGAATGGGGCTACAACCCTCAAAATAACCGATCGGGTCGTTACAGGTATAAGTCCGTAATTTGATTCTCTTAGTACTAAATATGGACATATTTTTATTTTTAGGGTAGTATAATATATAACTCTTATATAGAACTTTCAACTCATAAGCAATCAACACCCTCTGTCTTTGTAGGATTTTCCTTAGGACAAAGTACTAGCAAGTCTCTAGCTATAATCCTTTTAAAAACAACTCTTCGATCTTCCTCTAGAGTGACAGAATCTCCGAAGTTGTCACACCTCCTTTTTAATCCAATTTTATTAACAATGTTAAGCTGTATGAGTTAATAGGGATTATTTTACTGTTTCAGAGTCACCGCTTGAAATGGAGCTTTTTAATGTTCCAAGTCACCTTATTGAATTCTTAACTAAAAGAAAAATGATTCCTTATTTATGGTCTTAAAAAATATAAGATTGAGTAAAGAATTTTGTTAACCTGGGAAGGCATTAGGCACCCTCCGATCCCCTATTTTAGCACATCGATTGTATTGACTTATATCTGGCTTAAATTAGTTCTTAGATGTATTGTATTTTATTAGTTGTGATTTGCCTCTTATTGCTTGGTTATTAGAATTTTTAAAGTGTTTTGAACAAGTTATGTGAATACGTCCCTCGCCTTTTTATGTACTATGATCACGTTGTAGACAATTAAAATTTTATCAAATTTAAATCCATAAGATATTTGGATTTTACCACAAATTAAATATATATTGGTCCAATTAAGTAATATGGACTGGTATAATTGGGTTTGTTTTTAAATCCAATTAAATTAATTTAATTAAAGGTCAAATAAACTATTGGGCTAGCACATTAGTTGATTTTCTATCAAATGAGTCAGCCCATGAGCCTCAAGTTCAATGGCCCAGCAGGATTTTCTTGGAGGCTACTCCACCCCATACCTATATGAAGGGGTCACATGAGAAGGCTAGATGATCAATCAAGTAAGCAGAAGAAAAGTCTAAAGAAGCTCTGAAGAATAGCATCAAGGCGAACTCAAGTCATAGACAGACGACTTCAAATCTTTCGTTCGTGATAACCCAACACCAAATCCTGGTTCGTGACGACCATCAAATTATTCGTGACGTACCACAAATCTGAAATCTGTCAAGTTCAAGATCAAGCTCTCAAGCTCTTGAACCATCGTTCGTGACGAGAAGAATCAGAGGACTACATCTCTTTAGATTTGAGATATTTTAGATATTGTAACCCCATCACTTGAAATCGAATATAATATTTGTCGCCATATTTCTTGTTTTGATTATTATTTTTCAGGAGCGAAATTTAATTGTTATACTCGTTATTGAGATGTAGTTAATATTGCTATTTCCACCATTTGTACCGTGTTGAGTCAGCTATGTAGTTATGTGTAGTTAGTTGTATAGTTAGTTGTATCTCTAGTGGTATTACAGTTGTCATACGTGTACATATATACACAATATAATAATGAAAAAGAGTAGAGTTCCACTTTACAGTTCATTTCATTCTCTTTCTATTCTCTCAGATATTTTACTCTCTCATAACTCTCGAGAATCACCATTGAAGCTTCTAAGCAAGCTTCATCTCTTCCTCATTATGATAATCTCAATATGGTATCAGAGCCGGTAGAATGTATTTGCTCAAAATCTACCGGAATATTTGTGTCTTGTGATCTCTTTTTCTCCGTCGCCTGCTAGGGTTTGGATTCGTGATTCTGATCTGCAATTTTTGTACAAATTGAAGAGTTTTCCACAAAATTGATATGTCTACTTACTAAATCGGTTGACACATTCATCAATTTCATCGATTAGAGCTCCTCACATGGTTGTCGATCAAATCGAAGAATTCACGCCCAATACGAGCAGAAATGACCAACCAGTTATCAATGTCAGCAGTCCTTTATACATTCACCCTTTTGATAGTCCCGGAGTGATGCTAGTGTCGGTTCCATTTGACGAAATTGGGTATAGGTAATGGAGAAGGACTATGTTGTGAGGCCTATCAGTCAAAAATAAATTAGGGTTCATAAATGGGGAATGTAGGAAACCTACCCCAATTCACCTCAGTTTTATCAATGGGAGAGATGCGACGATATAGTAATGTCCTGGATCCTTAATTCCCTCGCAAAGGAGATTTCTGACAGTGTTGAGTATGTTAATGATTCAATCGAGCTATGAAGGGAACTGGAAGATCGATAAGATCAAACAAATGGGGCAAAGCTGTATTAGATTCAAAAGGAGATCAATGACCTTGTTTAGGGCTCCTTAGACATCACTGCCTACTATACACGAATGAAATGATTGTGGGAAGAACTGAACACCCTAAGTGCTAAATCTTAGTGCAGTTGCGTTTGCACGTGTGGATCAAAGGAGACTATGCGTAAGGTAGAACATGATCGACAACTCATTCAATTTTTGATGGGCCTGAATGAAGTCTACACAATAGTACGAAGAAGCATTTTGATGATGAAACCTATACCATCCTTGGCACATGCCTTCTTCTATTGATACAAGAGGAGAAACATAGGGAATTCAGATCAAACAATCAGTTAAATCTCGAGTGTGCTTCACTACATGTGAATGCCACATCTTCACAACATCCAAAATCCACTCGGAGCCAGGAATTTCAAAACACATTATACTGTAAATAATAGGGGCCGTCCATTCTGTGATTATTGAAAAAGTCTAGGCCACACAAAGGAAAAATGTTATAAGCTACATGGGTATCCCCAAAGCAATTCATACAACAATCAAAGCTTCAATCGCATCAGCACTCAACAATTCAATCAGGGTAACAATTCAAGTCAGATTCAAGGTCATAAGTTCTATAGAGGAAAAGGAGTTGTGGCAAATGTACATGGACTCCCAACTGATCTACTCCATGAGAACGAAGATGATCCAACCCTGCATGATGAGAATTAAAATGTTAGCCTGAAAAAGGAACAATATGGGCAAATAGTGAGTTTTCTGCAACATTTCCATACAGGAAACACAAGAGGACCTCCCAGTAATGCCAATATAACTAATAGGGATGTCAACTTTGCAGGTATTGTAGTCTGTACTTCTTCTATTGATTTTGAGAAATTTATCATGCAAATGTTTCGAATCAAAGACTGACTTTTGGATCATAGAATTAGGAGATTCTAACCATATGACCTTCACTAAAACTACACTTAGTAATATCACAACACTGCCATATCCTCTATTGATAAGTTTACCAAATGGATATAGGGTGAAAGTGCTTGAATTTGGATATGTGATACTCAATACTGAAATTATCTTACACAAAGTCCTTTATGTTCCATCTTTCAAGTACAGCCTGATTTCTGTCCATTCACTTGCAGTACATCTTAGGTGTATTATGTTCTTTACTGATGCACTATGTCTGTTCCAGGCCCCTTAGTGAAGAGGCCTCAGGCGATTGGTAGTAGCAAGAAGGGACTATACCACCTATGTTCCATGTGTCTAAAGGGTAAAAGTGCTATTTCAAATGCTAATATGTCAATTTATTGTTGCAATTGTTCTTCTTCAGCTAGTGTAAATAGTGCAGACTTCAGAAGTCTTGCTCATTCACATCTTCACTCACCAGATGTAAATACTTCCATTCACAATAATAAGAACGAGTCTTCAATTTTGTTTGATAAGCATGATGTAAATCTCTTGTGGCATAATAGGTTTGGTCATGTTCCCTTTGTAAAAATGAAAGGAATATCCTCCATACCTGTAAATTTCTAACCTAAACAACCCTTCATCTGTTCCATTGGCCCCATGGCTAGACAAGGCAGACTCCCATTTCCACAAAGAGCTAGTACCTCCACTCAGATATTTGAATTCCTGCATATTGACATATGGAGTCCCTACCATGTCACTACCCAAGATAACTAAAAATTCTTCCTCATATTAGTGGATGATTTTAGCAGGTCCACTTGGACCCATTTATTAAGCAGTAAAAGCAATGCTCTACAAGCCCTTAAAGCTTTTGTAACAATGATTGAGAATCAATTTAATACCTCTATAAAAACTATCAGATCTAATAGTGGACTGGAGTCTATCAGTCATGAAACCACCACATTTTATCAATCCAAAGGTATTATTCATCAGAAAACATGCTCTTATACACCACAATAAAATGGAGTAGTAGAAAGAAAACATAAATATCTCCTTGAAACTGCTAGGGCACTTATGTTTCAATCCAAATTACCAACTATATATTAGGGAGAATGTATTTTAACAGCCACCTACCTAATTAACAGATTACCTACTACCTACCTGAATAACAAATGCCCTTTCAAAATCTTATATCACAAGAAATTCAATTATTCTCACTTGAGGAGTTTTGGTTGTCTTTGCTACCCTACTGTGCCTAAGGTGCACAGGGACAAATTTGAGCCCAGGACAACTCCTCATGTTTTTATGGGCTATTCTTTTGGGACAAATGGTTACAAAGTGATAAGCCTAGCCGCTAAGAAGATACATATTTGTAGAGATGTAGTGTTCTATTAAAATGTCTTTCCTACTACTCTAGCTTCTAAGGATGTTTTCCTGTACAATGTCTTCAAATCAATTTCCTTTCCTACTTACATTGAGAATGACAGTCCACATCATAGTGTTCAAAGTTCCGCAGGTATCACATCTCCAGGTGTGCATCAACACCCTGAATCCTCTCTTGTTAATGACACTTCAATACATATATCAGACACCTCATTCCCCTATGTTACTATCCCTGCAGCTTCATATGAAGCTACCAATTATCCTTCACCTACATCTGCCCAATCAGAAGTACCTATACTCAGAAAATCGAACAGAACACACAAAACTCCCACTTACCTCAAGGATTATATTTGTACCTTGCCTAACACATCTCAACCCGCTATTTCTTAGTGTTTACCTTCTTTAAATGTACTCTTCTCCAATCATAATCATATCACCCCTGATGTCTTGTGTTCTGAGAGTCAGCACTTGGTGACAAATGTTTGTCATGATGGTGAGCCATCCTCATATGGAGAAGCAACACTTACTCCTGCATAGGAAGCAACCATGACACATGAATTTGAGGCACTTCATGCAAACCACACTTGGGACTTAGTACCCTTGCTAGTATGAAAACAAGCAATAGGTTGTAAGTAGGTTTATAAAATCAAGCATAAATTGAGAGATTTAAGGCTAGATTAGTGGTGAAAGGTTATACTCAACATGCAGGGGTTGACTATACAGAAACCTTCTCTCCTGTTGTCAAGATGAAAACAGTTAGAGTTTTAGTCATTATTGATGTGAAGAAAGGTTGGGATATATTTCATCTTGATGTAAACAATGCATTCCTCCATGGTGACTTATATGAAGAGGTATATATGGAGGTTCCACGAGGTCTTCTGATTGATAAATTTGGTTTTCACAAGATGGTCTACAAGCTAAATAAGTCTTTGTATGGGTTGAAACAATCCAGTGGACAGTGGTATGCCAAGCTAACTGAAGCCATGTCATCAATGGTGTACAAGCATTTTGAAAATGACTATTCACTCTTCTACGAGAAAACCTCATCCTCCACTATCTTTGCAGGTCACTATGTTGATGATATTATCATCACTGGTACTGATTCAGTGAAGATATCCAACTTAAAGGCATTCCTTGACAAGCAGTTCAGAATGAAGGACCTAGAGAGACTTCACTACTTCTTGGGTGTGGAGGTTCTTTACAAGCCAAATGGTGTTATCATCTCTCAAAGTAAGTTTACCTTGGATTTGTTAAAGGAGTATGACTGCTTTACCTACAGCAATTTATCTTCCCCTCTGGATCCTACTTTGAAATTGAAGGCTAATGAATATGCATTTTTCTCCCATATCCCACATACTACAGAAAACTAGTGGGCAAACTGAACTTCCTAACTAACACCAGGCTGGATATAGCCTACAGTGTGCACCTTCTCAGCCAATTTATGCAGGCACATAAAGATACACACTTAACTGTAACTTTTCATCTTCTCGGGTACCTCAAGAATGATCCTACATTAGGGATATTTTTCTCCTACAGCACTGATTGCTCCATCTCTGCTTACTGTGACTCAGACTGGGAAGCATGTCGTGACTCTAGGAGATCTGTCACTGGTTATATTGAGCTAGTGGGAGATATCCCTATCAGCTGGAAGTCCAAGAAATAAGAGACTATTTTTTTGTCCTCAACTGAAGCTAAATACATGTCCCTCAGAAAGGTTGTTGGGGAACTAGTGTGGCTAAACAGGCTGTTTGAAGAGCTCACTATCCCACAGTCCAGTTCCATTGCTGTCTTTTGTGATAGCCAATATGCCATCCACATTGCTCACAATCCTGTGTTCCATGAGCGGACAAAGCATATTGAAATCGACTGCCACTTTGTAAGGAACAAACTTCAGGAGGGCCTGATCTCTCTCCACCATGTAGCCACTACTGACCAATTTGCTTACATTATTACTAAAGCCCTCACAAGAGTTAAGCACTCAGTTGTTCTTGCCAAGTTGGTTGTGAGGTCCTCCCATCCAACTTGGGGGGAGGGGGGGGTGGTTATTGAGATGTAGTTAATATTGTTATTTCCACCATTTGTACTGTGTTGAGTCAGCTGTGTAGTTATGTGTAGTTAGTTGTATAGTTAGTTGTATCTGTAGTGGTATTACAGTTGTCATACGTGTACATATATACACAATACAATAATGAGAAAGAGTAGAGTTCCACTTTACAGTTCATTTCATTCTCTCTCTATTCTCTCATATATTTTCCTCTCTCAGAACTCTCTAGAATCACCATTGAAGCTTCAAGCAAGCTTCATCTCTTCCTCATTGTGATAATCTCAATACACATCATGCGAAGGTGTGCTAATCATGATTTCAAAATATAAAGAAGTGAACACACGAATATATTAAAAGAATTCAACCTATATGTATACTATATATACATTACAATTTGCCATGCAATGTAATTTCGGCAAGGGGATTCGGATTCCTAGCTCCGCTGCTGCCGTAGCCCAAATTATTCTCACGAGTCACGACCGACAGGCAGGAGCTTTTAGGAGTCTCAAAGTAACACCTATTTCACACTTTGTCAAGCAATAATCACAAGCACATCATATCAAACATGCAGATCCGATCCCCATACCTTTACAAGCATTCGGAAAAAGAAAAACAATGGCCTCTAAAGTGAATATTCACACGTTCTTGGTTTTCCCTTTTAGCACTTTAATGTTTCTTTTAGTTTTTCTTATGGTGCTAAAGGAAGAATTGTGCTATATATAATGCAATTATTCAGTCCCCAAACATTTTAATAAAAGCTAAAAAGTTGTCATGATATTCATAGGTGTATATGTTTTCTTCTTTTACCTTTATTTTAGATCATTCAAAGTAACCCCCCCCCCCCCCCCCCGGTTCAATAATTCACTTTAGACTGCTGTCTGCTCATACCTTAGAATACTATATATATATACCTAGTTTATTAATGGTCTCTTCACTCTTAATTTCCAGTGATCTTGATCTTCTCTCTCTCTAATTACACTGTGATAGAAAAGAGATGGCTGGCTTTAAGAAATTGTTTGCAACTGTTTTCCTTATGCTGATGCTGGTTTTTGCCACTGGTATTTTCTTTTACTTGTTTGGTTTTTTATTTTAGAACTAGGTTATATATATTGGCTCAGAAATGTTTGTCGTAATGATGTTTAGATAGCTAGGTAGATTTACTAAAAAATATGTACTATATTTTATATGAGGGTATTTGATAAAATACGAAATTTAACAAAGAATTAAAAACTTTTAACACATAAAAAAAATATTCTTATAACTTGTGGTTTAAGATGATATGTTGTTAACGAATAAATAAGAATCTATTTAAATTAAACTAAAAAATTTTCAGAAATGTGTCATTTTTCTTTAAGTAAAACAAAAAGAAAAAAGTGCCATATAACATGAGGTAGAGTGTATAATTTTTCTAAGTATTCTATAAAATCAAGAATAAAGAAAATAGCCTGTTCTTTTGTCATGCTTTCCATCAGTTGTGGAAATATGCCGTCTCAAAAGCATAAGTGGTAAAACTCTTTTAAGATTTACGTATATACACTACACTCATAGTGTAAATACTTTTTAATTATCAGAGTAATAATTTAACATGTGGTAATAAATTGTCTTTCTCATTTTCAACTAACTAATTTCACTTATAATGAATAATTATCTAACGGTTTTTTTTTTAGATAACGAGACAGTGCAAAGATTCATTTACATGTGTCATACTTACGTACTGATATTTCTTGTACAGAGATGGGAACAATGGTGGCTGAGGCAAGGACTTGTGAGTCCCAAAGCCACCGATTCAAGGGTCCATGCGTAAGGAAGAGCAATTGTGCTGCTGTTTGTCAGACAGAGGGCTTTCACGGCGGCCATTGCCGGGGCTTCCGCCGCCGTTGCTTCTGCACCAAACACTGTTAAGATCCAATGTGATCCAGTCGTTCCTCAGATTCTGCGTATAACGTGGAAGCTTAGTGCATCAGACTGTCGTTTATTAATTTTTTTTCTAGAATGTTTCTGAGAAATGATGTGTCTCTTTTTTTTTACGTTGTCATGAAAATAAGAAAAAACCTCAAGTGTACTCAGGAACTGATCTGATTCTGAAATTTGATGGTTTTTGTGTCATTGTGTGCGAATTGTTATTAGCCATTTTTGTTGGAAATGTTTGTCCATTGTTTAACCCAAAAATAGATTTCTCGGTCAAAATTAAAATCAAGAAGAAATCGGATTACTAATAACCAAGATTTACTTCACTTTTCCTGTGATTTGAAGAATAAAGCAAGGAATGGAAATAATTGACATGGAATGAAAATACGAAATAGATTGATAATCACTCCCAAAATTGCGATAAAACCCTTGAGAATAAAGTAAAGAATGATTGCATAAATTTTAATCACTTAGATGATCTTTCAAATGAGGTTTCAGTCCTTATATAGGAACATACAATTATAACGGTTTTCTTACTTGATTCGGGCTCACTAATAACATTAATTGCCTTGATTACCTGTTACCATATACAATTGTAACGGAAATATTTATGGATGACAATTTCTCGTAACCGTATCAATTTCCCTTCCTTATTTATGATGGGTTCGTGCATCTTCCCTTCTTAATGGTCTTTATTCATTCCGCTCATGTTTCTCCTTTTACAGCTGTCAGGCCCGGTTCTTTTCTCAGTGTAACCCCATGGATGTTCTTCCCGTGCTTCTTCGCATTCTTTAACTTGTCTAATTAAGAATGTCAGTTAATGTTATATTGATGATCCACGTACCATGCCCTGTCACCTCGATGATAATTCACATGTCATGCCTTTTTCCCACTAATACAGATAGTTCCCTTCTTTCTGAATATTCTCAATTGAATATTCGGGAAGTGGTAAGTATTTATGACGGAAATTCTTTGCCGCCGTTTCTCGAGTATCATAATGCTCTTTTCAGAATCGATGAGACGTACGTCACAAACGTTTAATGCCCATGCCACGTGGCTTAATTTGATTGGTTCTGCAGTTTTTCAGCGCTTTTTAAGGGTTTTTCTGCAGCTGCATCAATCTCGAAGTGACGATTCTATTATGACACTTCATAATGATCAACCTTGATGACGGTAGCCTCTCCTTATAATCATAATTCAGTGGCCTTGGCTATTTGGTCTCCTCGATACGACCGATGGTCGACATTATACTCGTTGCATCCACATTAATTTATTCTCTGATAATCCCAGGGCATCTCCAACCTGGGTGATCTGTCAAAATTGTTATCTTCGCCAAACCTCGGTTGTTAGGACCCTGGTTACTTCTCCTATCATTCCTGGTCGGGTGGAGATTGGATATGTTTCCTCTTCTATCTAAGTTGTATGGCTGGTATCGATCTCGGTGTGGCCTCGACTCCTGATCCACAATTCTTTTAGACTGGTCATTCACTCTATTGGAGTAAACAGACCCCAAGAGGGCTCCTAACTGATCGTCCTCGACTCTGATCTTTGACTGGTACCTGTTGTGGACATCGGCCCAGGTGACCGCATGGGTATTCTATCAAGTTTTGCTTCAAATCTTGAGAACCAACTGAACTTTAGGGGTTGAGCCCATGAGTAAATGCCTGAATGGCCCAAATATTTGCGACTGGGGCAGGTCCATTCGTTCCATCTTGAACCTCGATATGAATCCCTTAAGCATCTCGTTATCCCTTTTCTTGACTTTAAACATGTTTGATTTTCCCGTTTCAACTTTGATAGCGCCGGCATGGGCTTTAACAAAGACACCTGCAAGCATAGCAAACATATTAATAGAATTTAGGGGTAAGTTATGGTACCCTATTATCACTCTCTTGGATAAGGTTTCCCCAAATTTCTTCAGTAACGCCGACTCGATCTCGTCATCCTCGAGGTCATTGCCTTTTATTGCAAACATGTAGGAGGTGACATACTCGTTTGGATATGTGGTTCCGTTATACTTGGGAATATTGGTCATTCAGAACCTTTTCATAATTGGTTTCGGTGCCGCACTCGGGGGAAAATACTTTTGAATGAACTTTTGGAATCTGGTCCCTTCAATATCGGAGGCACTACCGAAATTTGATCGACCCTAAAATTGTAAGTCTCCACCTTCTTGTCATTTGCCTTTATCTTCGTTTTGCCAAATTCAACCCGTTTTGTCAATGCTTCAAGCATTTTCATCACTTTGAAAGTTTCCCCGGGTTTGAACCCATCTGGTTCTGTGACAATCCATTCTTCTCTCCGAGTATCTTCTCCAATCCGCTCAAGTTCGGCTGTGTTCTGTGTGATTTTGACTCTGCAGCAATACTATTGACACTTGTTGAGCTTGTTACATTCAAAAATCAAATGTAAGCTAACTTCATCACCTCCCCCTTCGGGAACTTCTCGAGCCGATGATCGGGCTACCCCGGGAATGTTGTCTTCGGGATTAGTCGGTAGGTCAGTATTGATAGCAACTTGTGAATTGCCGTTGACTGAGTCAGTGATCGGAATGCCTTTAGGGTCAACAGGGGGCACGTTGTTTCTTGGTATCACATTATTATTTTCACCGTGGTGGCCTGACTCAGCATCAATATTCAAATGAGAAACTGAGAATTCGACATTTTAAATAGATCCTGAACTCAAACTTCAAATAGCAAGAATAAAATAGGGTATGTTACAGAGATTCGTTAAATCACCACTATTATCCTTTGCCCCACGGTGAGCGCCAAATTGTTTACCCCTAAAATAAGTAACAATTAAATTTATACGTTGTTTAAAGGATACGTGATTTAATTTAACACGAATAATCTAAGAACAATAAATAATTAAATTAAAGGAAAATAAGATGATTAAACCAAATATGATTAGGGGTACTTATCGGGCGGATTGGGAGGTTATTTTCGCTTAACGGTTTATCTTATCGGTTATCGGTTTATAAATATAGTAGTCTTCTAACCATCCAATAAAATATCATGTTGATTAGTATCGGATTAACGACTAGCGGGCGGTTATCGGGCGATTTATCGGCTAAACCAAATAGACAATAAAAGAGAAGTAGAGAACTAGAAAATTTGTCATTTTCCACATAAATCATGTACTACATTGTAAAGACAACTTCGTTTTACCCCGCCCTTTGATTTCTTTTCGGCAATTACAACTAGTTCAACAATAAGATCCATTAAATAACCAGTTGTTACATCATCCAAGCTCTTTCCTCCAATTACTTGACAAAAAATCTTCAACGATCTTAGTTAGATTAGTAACTGGAATTTCCTTGCCCTCCAGAAATGCTAAATAAGAAACTAAGCATTATTTCAACTAATCTGGTAAGTATTTGTGGGTGTTTATTTGATATGAACTAGTTCATGTTTACTACCAGTTCTGTTATTTTTGTTAGATTTTTTGCTAATTCGTGTTAGTAGTCAACCATGTCAATACTTGTTATTAGTCACTGTAGGAGGGGTGCTTATCAGCCGCTATTGAGATTTGATAAATTAGTTTTAGATTGTAAGCCTTAGGGTTTCAAAAATTACTTTATATACATAGGGATAAAGTATAAATATAAAAATTCTTAACTGGTTAACAGCTTATCTGATAAGAAAATTGAGTAATCTGCTCCAAATCGTTAAGTTGTTAATTATAAAATGTCAATCCGTTTACCAACCGTTACCCCGATAACCCGATATTAATAAGCCATTTTTTCGATTCGGTTAGTGATTACGGTTCGATTTTAAACAATCCTAAATAAGATGGAACAATTAAGCATGGCTTTAAGTTTGAATGTTGAAATCGGTTCTGAACAAGTCCTCGAGATTTGCTCTGTTGCACCTAAAGAAAAGAACAGCTGAAGAACACTTTGAACAATAGCTAAAAGACAAAAATAAACTTTATTGCTTTGATATGTACGCCAATAGTGGGTAAAAAATGAAGTAGGGGAGTTTCAATCTTAGTACAAGTATAAATAAGGTAAAAATCCTTCTCTTCTAGTAAAACATGATCTGTAATTGATATCGGGCGAGATTGACACCGTAATATCCGGTTGATGGCGAATATTTCAGCCCCTTGTTCGTCCACTCTAAATGTATTCCCTTTAACCTCGATTTTTTATTTTGCTTGAGCTCGATTCTTCCCATATTTGGCCATGTCCGATTTTTGATGCGTCATTCGCTCCCCCAGAATCTGATCTGCGAGAGCCCTCGGATTTACTCAAGCCCGCGTCGAACCACGTTGTCTCTCATTTCTTTATCGAGAAATCGGGGGTAACTTTATCCCCGATTTTACCCATACACACTCTCTCTTACGCAAAAATTCTCCACTCAAGATCTATTTTTGTTCTTTCCCTTAAATCTACATTTTCCTTTCCTCTCTCAAAGCCTAAACGAGAACCAAAATGAAGAAACCTACTTCAGATTCAAACAACCAGATTACTATAAATCTCAAAAAGGAAAAGGTCGAAATAATACGCTTGAACTATGCAAATTTGAGCGGATTTAACCATCATTAATATTTTGGCACAAACATGCTTTTGTCGCCCAATACTTGCTACAAATATGCCCTTATTTTAAATAACTACATGTGGAGGGCATATTTGGTCCCACGCGCATACTTCTTGAGCATGTGTGGCCCATTAAAGTTTTTAAGTTTTTATGTTATTGAGTTGTCTTGTTTTGTTCATGACAATATAATAAAAGTTTGTAATGATAAAATAGCTGCCAAATCAATTGCTTTCCTTATGTAAATCTTAAATATGAACAAAGAAAAGTAAAGTGTATAAAAACCTAAATTATTTTGTTGGAAGCGAAGTCTATACGACCAATTTAAGAGGCTTCTCTCCCAACAAATAGTTTGGGTATTTGTACACTTGGCTTCTCTAGACCATGGTTCTCTTTTTTCCTAAGCAAAGTGTATCATGTTTTGTTTGTATGGAGCAAGTAATTTATTTTTTGTTGTTGAGTTGAAATTCGGCACATTTGATTGATATAGTTGATTTATTTATTACCTATGATGGCTAGACTTGTCTATTGTATTAGTTTTTATTGTTGTGATGTCGAGAGTAACTATCTTAATGGTGTTTTGAGACATATGAGACCATGAAGATATTTATTGACATAAGTGTTCCAACAAATATTCTAAATCTTTTTTACACTTTGCTTCTTTTTGTTGGTATTTAAGATTTTGTAGAAGGAAAACAATCCATTTGCTAATGAATTCCATTATATTATCATGAACCAAACAAGATAACTTAAGAAATTTAGTGGACCAAATATGTTCTCAAAATATGTGTGTGAGACCAAATATGTCCTCTCTCCATATAGAACCGTTTAAAATAAAAACATATTTAGAGCAAGTATCATATGACAAGGCATATTTGTGCCAAACTATTAACATTGAACTTCAAACTTAAAAATTAAAACCCAGGTCAAAGTGAAGAAACAAAAGCTTTATTAGAGATTAGTTTCTTTGTTCAATTGTTTTATTAGCAAATGCAAGCTAAACTATGCTAAAGAGAAAAGAGTTTTGTGCCTGATATCGTCAATCGAAGTGCCTGTAGAAGAAGTGAGGGAAGGAGGTTTTCTAGTATCGAAGACTAAGAAGGGGATGGTTAAGGGGAGGGGAATTAGTTTTGTCTTTTCCTTCATTTTTATAGAACAAAAGGTCTGGGCCGAGATCAAGTGTTTGACTAGTAACTCTGTTAAGTTTACATATTTATCTTACTTTCAAACCAAGTTTAAGGGGCTATCTAGGTGTTTAGCCTATTAGTAATATAGTACAAACAACTTTCTGATGTTGTTAAAAGAGTAACTTAGCCTCGGGCCCTCGGTATATTAAATAAAAGATCTTTTGCAATATCATTGTAGTAACATTTAAGAACACACAAGTGAACAATGCGAAGATTCAATTTCCAAGGAGTATTATTTTTAGTCTGTTTACAATTTGAATTATTGTGTCAAGATGCCCAATGACTCTAATTTCGAAGTTTTGATGTTAAAAAGGTCGAATTCACCACATGCAATAGATATTCAACATGATAATTAGGTTCCATTTCCTTAAAAAGTATCCGAAAAATCTCCCAAATTTTTCTAAATTATTTTTCTAGTTTTTTAATCTATATATCCAAATATATATAATACAGTAATAATTATGTATTTGTATATCACAATGTATAACATAATAATAATAATAATAATAATAATAATAATAATAATAATAATAATAATAATAATAATGTGTATATAAAAAAGTACATCAAAATTTTATTTTCCTTCTTTGTATAATATATTTCAGATTGAAAACTCAAGTTTTAAGACGAGTCCACATGTGTATCCCCCATTGTATCTCGTGTATATCTACATGTACATCTGTGATATCTCATGTATATCATGTGTATCTGTATATATCCATGAAAATCTGTGTTATATACACGATATACAATGTAATATACATATAGGTCCGTAAAAACCTGTGTGTGATATACACTAATATTCACTATATACAACATGATATACACATGTCGCTGTTGGATTTTTAGATATGATTTTTTTACCTGAAACCAGTCTAAATCACTTCTAATCTTACTCAAATTTTGTATATAGCCCCGTATGGGTATTTTCAACCAATTGCAATCACACTCACTCATTCAATTTAACAAGAGAGAGAGAGAGAGAGAGAGAGAGAGAGAGAGAGAGAGAGAGAGAGTTGAACTTTATTTTTTTCCTATTTTTCTCTTAGTTTTTGCTTCTGATTTTTTCTAATGTGAGATCAACCTTACCTTTTTATTCTACTAATTTTTTTTATATAATTTACAATAATTTTTACTAAATCATGAGAGAGAAAGAGGAGAGATGGAAGAAGAAATATAAGGAGAGAAAGGGAGAGGGAAAAGAAAAAGATACGTAGGTTATAGGTGAAAATAAATAGGAAGTAGATTTTCTAAAATTTGGCTATACAATGCCAAAGTTTTTGGGCTTCTACTGACCAAACTAAATTTAAGGCCAATAAAATGCAAATTATATTAATGCATTGTTATGCTGTGTCAATAAGAATGTGTTAGGATTGCGTTTAGCATTTTAATTGGGCTTCTTTCACTTTTAACTCACGCCATAAACTATTTATATTCGATAGTCGAAAAAGTATATAAAATTTATATAATTTTTGTACTCTCTCCGGTCCACTTTAATAATTTTTTTTTTGTGGTCCACAATATTTAATTTTTCATATATCAAGAAGGAATTAACATCTTTTTCCCAAAGTTGCCCTTGGAGTAAAGAGCCTAGGAGTATTTGTTGTATTTTGAATGTACAAATTAAGGTTAATATGGTTAATTTTATTGATAATTAATGCTAAAAGATGGATTCCTTAATATGTGTAAACAACCAAAAAATCAATTAAAATAGACCGGATGGAGTATATAACATACAAAATACAAAATGTATATATATATATATATATATATATATATATATATATATATATATATATATATATATATATATAAAAATATTTTTTGGCTATTATTTGGAGAGCGGCTATACAATGTCATTTTTCTATTTTAATTTCTTCAAAAGTAACAGCCCACCGGAGGCATGACTTGGACATTTAAGGTCCGGAGTGCATTGCCGATCGAAGAGACGAAATCACTGGTGCAAACCTACAAGATTTTCACATTGACATAAATTAATATATTTTCCAAAATAAATACTAATTTGCTGTAAAAGTTACTTCAAGAAACATACTTTAGAATCTGTTTATTGGGATTCAATTTACACACGCGGTATAAATCAGTATTTTGATTCTCTTAGTACTAACTATGTACATATTTTATTTTTAGGGTGGATTGTGTAATACATAGCTCTTATATAGAACTTTCAACTCATAAGCAATCAACACCCTCTGTCTTTGTAGGATTTTCCTTAGGAACAAAGTACTAGCAAGTCTCTAGCTATAATCATTTTAAAAACAGAACTCTTCTATCTTCCTCTAGAGTAGAGTGACGAAATCATCGGAGTTGTCACACCTACTTTTTAACCCAATTTCGTTAACAGGGTTAAGCTGTAAGAGTTTTTTCAATTGAATTGATCGTTTTAAATAGAAATTATTTTACTGTTTCGGAGTCACTGCTTTAAATTGAGTTTTTTGGAGTTCCAAGTCACCTTATTGAATCCCTAACTGAAAAAAAAATGACTCCTTATTTATGGTCTACAAAAATAAAAGACCGAGTAAATAATTCTTTTAACCGGGGGAAGGTGCACTTTAGGCACCCTTCGATCCCGTATTTTTAGCACTTCGATTGTATTGACTTATATCTCGCTCAAATTAGTTCTTAGATGTAGTGTATTTTATTAGTTGTGATTTGCTTCTTATTGCTTGGTTATTAGAACTTTTAAAGTGTTTTTAATAAGTCATGCGAATATGTCCTTGCCATTTTTATGTGTTACGAATGTGCGATAATTATGACTTCAAAATATAAAGAAGTTAACACACAAATAAATTAAAGAAATTTGACCTATATATTGTATATACATTAAAATTTGCCATGCAATATAATTTCAGCAAAGGGAATTCGGATTCCTAGCTCCGCCGCTGCCGTAGCCCAAATTATTCTCACGAGTCACGACCGACAGGCAGGAGCTTTTAGGAGTCTCAAAGTAACACCTATTTCACACTTTGTAAAGCAATAATCACAAGCACATCATATCAAACATGCAGATCCGATCCCATACCTTAACAAGCATTCAGAAAAAGAAAAAAAAATGGCCTCTAAAGTGAATATTCACACGTTCTTGGTTTTCCCTTTTAGCACTTTAATGTTTCTTTTAGTTTTTCTTATGGTGCTAAAGGAAGAATTGTGCTATATATAATGCAATTATTCAGTCCCCAAACATTTTAATAAAAGCTATAAAGTTGTCATGATATTCATAGGTGTATATGTTTTCTTCTTTTACCTTTATTTTAGATCATTCAAAGTAACCCCCCCCCCCCCGGTTCAATAATTCACTTTAGACTGCTGTCTGCTCATACCTTACAATACTATATATATATACCTAGTTTATTAATGGTCTCTTCACTCTTAATTTCCAGTGATCTTGGTCTTCTCTCTCTCTAATTACACTGTGATAGAAAAGAGATGGCTGGCTTTAAGAAATTGTTTGCAACTGTTTTCCTTATGCTGATGCTGATTTTTGCCACTGGTATTTTCTTTTACTTGTTTGGTTTTTTTATTTTAGAACTAGGTTATATATATTGGATCAGAAATGTTTGTCGTAATGATGTTTAGATAGCTAGGTAGATTTACTAAAAAATATGTACTATATTTTATATGAGGGTATTTGATAAAATACGAAATTTAACAAAGAATTAAAAACTTTTAACACATAAAAAAATATTCTTATAACTTGTGGTTTAAGATGATATGTTGTTAACGAATAAATAAGAATCTATTTAAATTAAACTAAAAAATTTTCAGAAATGTGTCATTTTTCTTTAAGTAGAACAAAAAGAAAAAAGTGCCATATAACATGAGGTAGAGTGTATAATTTTTCTAAGTATTCTATAAAATCAAGAATAAAGAAAATAGCCTATTCTTTTGTCATGCTTTCCATCAGTTGTGAAAATATGCGGTCTCAAAAGCATAAGTGGTAAAACTCTTTTAAGATTTACGTATATACACTACACTCATAGTGTAAATAATTTTTAATTATCAGAGTAATAATTTAACATGTGGTAATAAATTGTCTTTCTCATTTTCAACTAACTAATTTCACTTATAATGAATAATTATCTAACGGTTTTTTTTTAGATAACGAGACAGTGTAAAGATTCATTTACATGTGTCATACTTACGTACTGATATTTCTTGTACAGAGATGGGAACAATGGTGGCTGAGGCAAGGACTTGTGAGTCCCAAAGCCACCGATTCAAGGGTCCATGCGTAAGGAAGAGCAATTGTGCTGCTGTTTGTCAGACAGAGGGCTTTCACGGCGGCCATTGCCGGGGCTTCCGCCGCCGTTGCTTCTGCACCAAACACTGTTAAGATCCAATGTGATCCAGTCGTTCCTCAGATTCTGCGTATAACGTGGAAGCTTAGTGCATCAGGCTGTCGTTTATTAATTTTTTTTCTAGAATGTTTCTGAGAAATGATGTGTCTCTTTTTTTTTTACGTTGTCATGAAAATAAGAAAAAACCTCAAGTGTACTCAGGAACTGATCTGATTCTGAAATTTGATGGTTTTTGTGTCATTGTGTGCGAATTGTTATTAGCCATTTTTGTTGGAAATGTTTGTCCATTGTTTAACCCAAAAATAGATTTCTCGGTCAAAATTAAAATCAAGAAGAAATCGGATTACTGATAACCAAGATTTACTTCACTTTTCCTGTGATTTGAAGAATAAAGCAAGGAATGGAAATAATTGACATGGAATGAAAATACGAAATAGATTGATAATCACTCCCAAAATTGCGATAAAACCCTTGAGAATAAAGTAAAGAATGATTGCATAAATTTTAATCACTTAGATGATCTTTCAAATGAGGTTTCAGTCCTTATATAGGAACATACAATTATAACGGTTTCCTTACTTGATTCGGGCTCACTAATAACATTAATTGCCTTGATTACCTGTTACCATATACAATTGTAACGGAAATATTTATGGATGACAATTTCTCGTAACCGTATCAATTTCCCTACCTTATTTATGATGGGTTCGTGCATCTTCCCTTCTTAATGGTCTTTATTCATTCCGCTCATGTTTCTCCTTTTACAGCTGTCAGGCCCGGTTCTTTTCTCAGTGTAACCCCATGGATGTTCTTCCCGTGCTTCTTCGCATTCTTTAACTTGTCTAATTAAGAATGTCAGTTAATGTTATATTGATGATCCACGTACCATGCCCTGTCACCTCGATGATAATTCACGTGTCATGCCTTTTTCCCACTAATACAGATAGTTCCCTTCTTTCTGAATATTCTCAACTGAATATTCGGGAAGTGGTAAGTATTTATGACGGGAATTCTTTGCCGCCGTTTCTCGAGTATCATAATGCTCTTTTCAGAATCGATGAGACGTACGTCACAAACGTTTAATGCCCATGCCACGTGGCTTAATTTGATTGGTTCTGCAGTTTTTCAGCGCTTTTTAAGGGTTTTTCTGCAGCTGCATCAATCTCGAAGTGACGATTCTATTATGACACTTCATAATGATCAACCTTGATGACGGTAGCCTCTCCTTATAATCATAATTCAGTGGCCTTGGCTATTTGGTCTCCTCGATACGACCGATGGTCGACATTATACTCGTTACATCCACATTAATTTATTCTCTGATAATCCCAGGGCATCTCCAACCTGGGTGATCTGTCAAAATTGTTATCTTCGCCAAACCTCGGTTGTTAGGACCCTGGTTACTTCTCCTATCATTCCTGGTCGGGTGGAGATTGGATATATTTCCTCTTCTATCTAAGTTGTATGGCTGGTATCGATCTCGGTGTGGCCTCGACTCCTGATCCACAATTCTATTAGACTGGTCATTCACTCTATTGGAGTAAACAGACCCCAAGAGGGCTCCTAACTGATCGTCCTCGACTCTGATCTTTGACTGGTACCTGTTGTGGACATCGGCCCAGGTGACCGCATGGGTATTCTACCAAGTTTTGCTTCAAATCTTGAGAACCAACTGAACTTTAGGGGTTGAGCCCATGAGTAAATGCCTGAACGGCCCAAATATTTGCGACTGGGGTAGGTCCATTCGTTCCATCTTGAACCTCGATATGAATCCCTTAAGCATCTCGTTATCCCTTTTCTTGACTTTAAACATGTTTGATTTTCCCGTTTCAACTTTGATAGCGCCGACATGGGCTTTAACAAAGACACCTGCAAGCATAGCAAACATATTAATAGAATTTAGGGGTAAGTTATGGTACCCTATTATCACTCTCTTGGATAAGGTTTCCCCAAATTTCTTCAGTAACGCCGACTCGATCTCGTCATCCTCGAGGTCATTGCCTTTTATTGCAAACATGTAGGAGGTGACATACTCGTTTGGATATGTGGTTCCGTTATACTTGGGAATATTGGTCATTCAGAACCTTTTCATAATTGGTTTCAGTGCCGCACTCGGGGGAAAATACTTTTGAATGAACTTTTGGAATCTGGTCCCTTCAATATCGGAGGCACTACCGAAATTTGATCGACCCTAAAATTGTAAGTCTCCACCTTCTTGTCATTTGCCTTTATCTTCGTTTTGCCAAATTCAACCCGTTTTGTCAATGCTTCAAGCATTTTCATCACTTTGAAAGTTTCCCCGGGTTTGAACTCATCTGGTTCTGTGACAATCCATTCTTCTCTCCGAGTATCTTCTCCAATCCGCTCAAGTTCGGCCGTGTTCTGTGTGATTTTGACTCTGCAGCAATACTATTGACACTTGTTGAGCTTGTTACATTCAAAAATCAAATGTAAGCTAACTTCATCACCTCCCCCTTCGGGAACTTCTCGAGCCGATGATCGGGCTACCCCGGGAATGTTGTCTTCGGGATTAGTCGGTAGGTCGGTATTGATAGCAACTTGTGAATTGCCGTTGACTGAGTCAGTGATCGGAATGCCTTTAGGGTCAACAGGGGGCACGTTGTTTCTTGGTATCACATTATTATTTTCACCGTGGTGGCCTGACTCAGCATCAATATTCAAATGAGAAACTGAGAATTCGACATTTTAAATAGATCCTGAACTCAAACTTCAAATAGCAAGAATAAAATAGGGTATGTTATAGAGATTCGTTAAATCACCACTATTATCCTTTGCCCCACGGTGAGCGCCAAATTGTTTACCCCTAAAACAAGTAACAATTAAATTTATACGTTGTTTAAAGGATACGTGATTTAATTTAACACGAATAATCTAAGAACAATAAATAATTAAATTAAAGGAAAATAAGATGATTAAACCAAATATGATTAGGGGTACTTATCGGGCGGATTGGGAGGTTATTTTCGCTTAACGGTTTATCTTATCGGTTATCGGTTTATTTTCAGAAATGTGTCATTTTTCTTTAAGTAAAACAAAAAGAAAAAAGTGCCATATAACATGAGGTAGAGTGTATAATTTTTCTAAGTATTCTATAAAATCAAGAATAAAGAAAATAGCCTGTTCTTTTGTCATGCTTTCCATCAGTTGTGGAAATATGCCGTCTCAAAAGCATAAGTGGTAAAACTCTTTTAAGATTTACGTATATACACTACACTCATAGTGTAAATACTTTTTAATTATCAGAGTAATAATTTAACATGTGGTAATAAATTGTCTTTCTCATTTTCAACTAACTAATTTCACTTATAATGAATAATTATCTAACGGTTTTTTTTTAGATAACGAGACAGTGCAAAGATTCATTTACATGTGTCATACTTACGTACTGATATTTCTTGTACAGAGATGGGAACAATGGTGGCTGAGGCAAGGACTTGTGAGTCCCAAAGCCACCGATTCAAGGGTCCATGCGTAAGGAAGAGCAATTGTGCTGCTGTTTGTCAGACAGAGGGCTTTCACGGCGGCCATTGCCGGGGCTTCCGCCGCCGTTGCTTCTGCACCAAACACTGTTAAGATCCAATGTGATCCAGTCGTTCCTCAGATTCTACGTATAACGTATGAGGAATGATGTGTCTCTTTTTTTACGTTGTCATGAAAATAAGAAAAAACCTGAAATGTACTCAGGAACTGATCTGATTCTGAAATTTGATGGTTTTTGTGTCATTGTGTGTGAATTGTTATTAGCCATTTTTGTTGGAAATGTTTCTCTATTGTTTAACCCAAAAATAGATTTTTCGGTCAAAGTCAAAATCAAGAAGAAATCAGATTACTCATAAACAAGATTTACTTTACATTTCTAGTGATTTGAAGAATAAAGCAAAGAATGGAAATAATTGACAAGGAATGAAAATACGAAATAGATTGATAATCACTCCCAAAATTGCGATAAAAACCTTGAGAATAAAGTAAAGAATGATTGCATAAATTTTAATCAATCAGATGATCTTTCAAATGAGGTTTCAGTCCTTATATAGGAACATACAATTATAACGATTTCCTTACTTGATGCGGGCTCACTAATGGCATTAATTGCCTTGATTACCCGTTACCATATACAATTGTAACGTAAATATTTATGGCTGAGGATTTTTCGTAACCGTATCGATTTTCCTTCCTTATTTATGACGGGTACGTGCATCTTCCCTTCTTAATGGTCTTTATTCATTCCCCTCATGTTTCTCCTTTTACAGCTGTCAGGCCCGGTTTGTTTTTCTCAGTGTAACCCCGTGGGTGTTCTTCTCGTGCTTTTTTGCATTCTTTAACTCGTCTAATTAAGAATGTCATTTATCGCTATATTGATGGTTCACGTACCATGCCCTGTCACCTCGATGATAATTCACGTGTCATGCCTTTTTCCCACTAATACAGATAGTCCCCCTACTTTCTAAATATTCTCAACTGAATATTCGGGAAGTGGTAAGTATTTATGACGAGAATTCTTTGCTGTTGTTTCTCGAGTATCATAATGCTCTTTTCAGAATCGATGCGACGTAGGTCACATCCATTTAATGCCCATGCCACGTGGCTTAATTTGATTTGTTTTGCTATTTTTCAGCGCTTTTTAAGAGTTTTTCTGCAGTTGCATCAGTCACGAAGTGACGGTTCTATTATGACACTTCATAATGATCAACCTTGATGACGATTGCCTCTCCTTATAAATATTTCATCTCTCTTGATTTCTTGAAATCCTCTTCCTCTTCTTTATATCCATCTCCTTAACCTTGCATCATACTCCTCTATCTTCCCACTATATTTTCTTTGTAAAATATGTCTTTTTCAATACCAGATCCTCGTAAGGTCGTGATCGTCGATGAACTTGCTCCTTCTACTGCCCCTACTAGGAGTAGGGGGTGGTAGACTCCGCAATCTTGGTTCATTAACCACTTGCTGTTCTACTCCTCAAAGTAGTTCTGTCAAGCCGTCTCCTTCTAGGTCTAAAGCTTCTTTAAACCCTAGATCTTCTTCTAAGAGTAGAGATCAGAACGAACCCATGCGTGAACCTATAGTTTCTGAGATTGTTCCTCAATAGTTTTCTTTTGTGTCAGATCGTGAAGCCATAAAAATCAAGTTTCTTCTATAGCTTCCCTTAATCCTACTGAACATTATCCAAGTTTGATCACTCCAGGGCTTCTTTCTTTAGTTCAATGTGAAAGCCATTGGAAACCAGATTTCCCAGTTCTGATTCCTGGTGCCAACCAAAGAATCACTTCTTACCATACTATTTTTTTCTTCGTTTACACCTATCCTTTCACTTTTAGGGTTTAAACCCCCCCCCCACCTCCCATTTACCCAGTGATCATCTAGTTCTATCGCTATTTCAATATTTTCTTTGGTCAAATCGGTCCAATCGTGTGGAGGGCAGTGGCATGCCTTCGTTATTTGTCGGATTTGGTTTTCGCTCCTTTTATCTTCCATCACTTACTTCACCTTTATTCTTCAAAATTGTTTCTTGAAGCTATCTTTTCTCTCGTGGCTGGAAGTAAAAGGATTTTAGTCAGGCCCAAGGATGATCGTGATCACCGCTGGAAGGCCCGATTTGTTCCTGCCCTCACCAGTAGATTAGTGGGTGAAGAAAATATGCTTTTTCCAGAAAAATGGAACCTTGCACGAAAGTTTTTTTCCCTCTTTTTCTACCTTTGATGTTTGAGTTCCTTTACATAATCATATATTTATTTTTTCAGCAACCATGGAAGTCTTCGAAGAAATTCCTGACTTCCGTGCTTGGGTAGAAAAAATATTGACTGCTGCTCCCACGGACTAAAGCAGGAATTTCTTCGAAGACTTTCACAGAAATTTGGTTGGAAAGTGAAAACTCAAGGTACTTTTTATTCTCGTAGTTTTTTTCCTTCTTTACTTGTTCATGTATAACTTTTTTATCACTCCTTTCCTATTAGGGTTTGCCATTCATGGCATCAGTCCGGCATCTGTTCCCTCAATCATGCTTTCTATGAGTTCTGCACAAGAAAGAATTTTGAGTGCTTCTTCCTCAAAGAGAAAAACTACTGAAGCTCGTGGGTCTGATGATGACAAGGATGCTGAAGAAGGTTCCTTAGTGAGAAAACCGCGTGTTAGAAGACGCGTGGTTTCAGATGATGAAACCCCTGTCTCTCATGATCCCCCATCAATGTTCAATACCCTTCAGACTCATTGATGAGCCAAAGAATGTTCCTTTAGAAATTTCTGATTAAGACGCTGGTAATTTAGTCAAGCCCCCCCCCCCCCCAAGTCCTATTGAAAGGTTATTCGCCCATGGCTTTGAGGGTGAAGAATGTCTCAGGCCTATTTCCGAAGAGCTGCCACTTGCTTCTCTTCCAGTTTTATCCACTGTTATCCCCCATGTGTCTTTGCCTAGCGTTGCACCAATGGTTGCCCAAATAGTTGCTCCCATTGCTGCTCCTCATGTAGAAACTGAGCCTTCTAGCAGTAGGCGGGATATGAAAAAGGTTGTAATTAAAGTCCCCGAGGGAGGGAATTTGTTAAGAAAATCTGGACAAGCTGATGTGTAGCTGAAGCCGTTGTTAAGACCCGCGGAAAAGAAGAAGTTAGAGGGTCACAGTTCTTTGACTTTAATGAATGACATCGTTCATTCTTCTCTTAAGTTATAACTTTACTTATATTTCTTTCCTTCCTTTTCCTCATTCGTAACTCCTCTTATTTTGCTTTTTTGTAGATTAATTTGATAGGCTTATGAAAAGGATCTCTTGGACTGACCAGCAATTAATTGAGTTGCGCACCAAGGATGATAACTAGAGAGAACAATTTGAAGGACTTCAGTTTGAGAAGGACGTTCTTCCAGAGGAGAAAGGAGCTTTGGAACAACAACTGAGGATGGTCTCCATTGAGTTAGCGGTTTTAAAAGATTCTTCCAGTCAAGTCGAGAAGGACAATGATAGATTGGAATCCTTATTTGCTGAACAACATTCCAAGGCTACTGAAGAGATAAGGAGTTTGAAAGAGCTACTTAATTAAAAGAGGTTTACATGGGTGATATAGTTCAGATGCTTACCCAAGCTCAAGAAGACCTCCTTGCCTCTACAAATAAAGTTCAGTTCCTGAAAAGTTCTTTCGCTCCTTTGAAGACAACTTATGAAGCCTCGAAGATAGAAAAAGAAGGATTAAAAGCTGAGAACGAGCAGTGGGAGAAGGATTATGAAGCCCTCGAAGATAAGTTATCAGTGGATGTTAGCTGGGCTTTTTTGAACATTCTCTTTGAGACTTTAACTGAAGCCAGTCAGGAGGGTTTTGACCTTAATGCTGGGATTGCTAAGGCTAAAAAAATAATTGAACAGACTCAGCAACGTTAAAGCTTTTCCACGCCTGAAGACGAAGGTTCTAAGGGTGATGGAGATGGACTTACTCCTTGTGAAGCTGATGTTCAACCCTCTTCTTCTCAAGTTGATCCTACTTCTCCCGTTGATAATGCTCCTTAGCTCTCCCCTTTTCCCGGCTTTTTGCTGAAAGTGTTTGTTGGTTTTTAGTTGGAATTCCTTGTGTTTTTTATGTTTGGACAATTTTTAGAAGGTTTTGCCGCCCATGTTCTTTGGGGTAATGATATAAATATCTTTATTGTTTTTGCCATATTATGCTTTCTGCTCTTTTAATTTTTGAGCTTATTTTCGCACTTAAAATGCTTTAATATACCGTGACTTCAATATGCACGAGTTTTTATAAAAGAGGTCCCTTTTATATAAATGACACTGATGAAGATGACGTCTCATCTTCATATTAATGCAAAGATATGAAACATGAAATAGATATAAAAAAAAGAAATAATTTGAGGAAGTTTTATTTTTTGAACTCTCAAATGAATAAATTTGTACATCATTTTCATAACTGTTTTCATTGTAGCAGGTTTACAAATTCGGGTCTATCTTCCCGAGACTAAATATATGGCCTTAACCTAGAAGCTCTTGGGAATATCTTGCATTCTTTTTGCGAGTTTGAACTCATTTGAAAACTTTTCAAGGGTTTCTTCAAGGTTTTAATTCAGGATAAACTATGCCCTTGGTATATATATATTTCTTCCCTGTGTAACATTCTATATGCATAGTCCCCCCAATGTTGGACTATTGAAGTATGAAATCTCGAACACTGGATCAACTCCTTTCTTTTGGTCCTTTTCCTGAAAAAGAAAAATAAAAAACGGAACTCGCAGATAACATTTTAGATGATGACTGAATAACCCTTTTTTCATCAGAAAAGTTGTAACCTCGACTGGGAATATTTCAGTATTCCGCGTGTCTTTCAGGTCTAATATCATCATTCGTTACGGGCCATATTTTTGCCTGACATCTAAAATAGTTAGTAAAATTCAAATGAATGAAATAAAATCGAACTTGCATGATACCTGACCGTGGGTATTAACTCCATCTAGAAGTAATATTTCTTCAGATGGACTGCATTCCAGTTTGACGGTAACACCTTTCCATCCATGATTTCCAACTCGTATGCTCCTTTTCCAGCAATGCCTCTAACCCTATATGGGCCTTCCCAATTGGGACTCAATTTTCCTGCATTTGCTGTTTTTGTTGACCGGAACACCTTTTTGAGGACGAATTCTCCAATCTTAAAGTACCTCAAATTGTCTTTCCTGTTATAATATCGTTCAATCATCTGCTTTTAAGCCACCATTCGAATTAATGCTGCTTCTCTCCTTTCTTCTATCAAATCCAAGTTTACCCGCAACTCTTCCTCATTTTGTGCTTCAATGACATGCGTGTATCTTGTGCTTGGTTCACTTATCTCCACCTGAATCAAAGCTTTTGTTGTGTATACAAGTGAAAATGGAGTCTCACCCATACTAGTCTCTTCCATTGTTCGGTAAGCTTAGAGCACCCCTGGTAATACTTCCGACTATTTGCCTTTTGATTCCTCTAATCGCTTCTTTAAGTTATTGATGATAACCTTATTTGTCGACTCAGATTGTCCGTTGGCCGCTGGGTGATAGGTGCGGAAGTAATTCGTTTAATCTTCCAACTTTGAAAGAATTTGGTGACTTTCGCGTCTATAAATTATGTGCCATTGTTGCATACAATCTCCTTTAGAACTCCAAATCGGCATGTAATATTTCGCCAAATTAAATCCATAACTTCTTTTTCTCGAACTTGTTTAAATGCACTTGCTTCTACCCATTTTGAGAAATAATCCGTTAAAACTAACAAAAACCGTACCTTTCCTTTAGCTTGAGGCAAAGTCCCTACGATATCCATGCCCCATTTCATGAAGGGCCATGGTGAAATAACAAAATGTAATAGTTCCGCCGATTGAAGCATGTTATTGCCATATCGTTGACATTTATCGCACCTGGCTACGAAGTTTTCTGCTTCTTCTTTCATTTTTGGCCAATAATATCCTGCCCTTATTAATGTTTTCACCAACAATCTTCCCCCGACGTGATTTTCACAATTCCCCTCATGTACTTCTCTCATTACATATTCTATTTATGATGGTACGAAGCACTGTGCTAAAGGTCCACCAAATATTTTACGATATAGATTTCCACGAATTAAGCAGTACTGGGCAGCTTTCAGCTGTAACAATTGGGATTTCTTCTTATCTTCAGACAAGATTCCATACTGCAAAAGGTTCACAAATTCGTTTCTCCAATCCCAAGTTAAATTATTAAAATTTACCTCACTCTTGGTTTGATCGAGTGCTGAATGAAACAAATGTACCACAATAATATTTTCTACATTTGTTGCATCTACGACAAATGTGAGATTTGCCAACGCATTCGCTTATGCATTTTCCTCCCTGGGGATTTGCACGACTTTCCATGTCTGAAATTGTCTAAGAAATTATCATACCTTTCCGAGGTATTGTTGCATTCGTGTCTCTTTCGCCACGGAAGTCCCCTGCATTTTATTAATTACCAGCCGCGAGTCACTTTTGATCATAATTTTCTCGATACCAAGCTCCCGTGCCAGCTCTAGGACTGCAATCAGAGCTTCATACTCTGCCTCATTGCTAGTCTTATGACTTCACCCGATGGTGGAATTAAAATAATACCCAAACCTGCTCCTTTAACATTTGAGGAACCGTCAGTAAATAGGGTCCAAGTCCCCGGATTAGCTTCGGTGAATACTTATAGTTCTTTTTCTACTTCAGAAACTAGGTTCGAGCTAAAATCCGCTACAAAATATTCTAACACCTACAATTTTATTATAGTTCTAGGCTGGTATATGATATTATACTCACGGAGTTCTATTGCCCATTTAGCTAATCTACCTGATAATTCCTGTTTATGGAGTATGTTCCTTAGTGGGAAAGCAGTTATAACAGAAATAGGATGGCACTGAAGGTAAGGTCGTAACTTTCTTGGTGCCATAACTAAAGCTAAATAAAGTTTTTCAAGGTGGGGATACCGTGTCTCAGCATCTAGTAAATATTTAATAACATAATAAATTGGAGATTGTTTACCTTTATCCTCCCGTACCAATATCGCGCTTACCGCTACTTCTGACACAGCGAGGTAAATGAGCAATCTCTCTCCGTCTTTTGGTTTGGATAACAGAGGTGGATTCGATAGATACGCCTTTAGGTCCTTCAAAGCTTGTTGGCACTCGTCAATCCATTCGAACTGATTTTGCTTTTTCAATACTAAAAGGAATTTAAAACTTTTTTTTGCTGACTTTGATATAAAGCTTCCTAGAGCTACTATCCTGCCTGTTAACCTTTGCACTTCTTTCTTACCTGTGAGTATATCTAGTATTTCCTCAATAGCTTTGATCTGTGTGGGATTTATTTCAATACCTCTGTTAGAAACAAGAAAACCTAAAAACTTACCTGAAGCCACGCTAAATGCGCACTTTTTCGGGTTTAACTTCATGTTGTAATTGCGGAGAATCTCAAAGGTCTCAGACAAATGTTGAAAATAATCCCCCGCTTGTGTTTACTTAACCAACATATCGTCTATGCAGACTTCCATGATTTTTCTCAAGTGTTCTTGAAATATTTTAGTCATCAATCTCTGATATGTGGCTCCAGAATTTTTCAGGCCAAATAGCATGACTTTGTAATAGTATGTCCCCTTGTCTGTGATAAATGAAATTTTTTCCTCATCTAGAGAGTCCAATTTTATCTGGATATAACCTGAATATGCGTCTAAGAAACTTAAATGCTCATGACCTGTAGTAGAATCAATTAATTGATCTATATGTGGTAAAGGAAATGAATCTTTAGGACAAACCTTATTTAAGTCAGTATAATATACACAAACTCACCATTTTCCATTCTTTTTTGGAACCACTACGTATTAGCTAACCAGTCAGGGTACTTTACCACTCGTATTGAACCAATTTTCAAAAGCTTTTGTACTTTATCCTGGATCACTTGATTTTTGAAGGACCCTCGCTTTCTTTTTTTTGTTTGACAGGTGGGTGTAATGGATCCTCATTCAACTTATGAGTCAATACCTCCGGCGGTATACTTGTCATATATGAATGCGACCAAGCAAAGCAATCTGCGTTATTTAGTAAAAATTCAATCAACTTACCTTTCATCTCTGGGCTCAAATTTGCTCTGATGTGCACTTTTCCGTCTGGCCAATGGACAAATAGTATTACAGCTTCGAGCTCCTCCGAGGTTTTTTTAATGTTCTCATTTTCTTCTGGCTCATGAATCACATCAGGTCTTGAGCCGACATCAGTCTGCCCTTGTGTGTTTTCAGTTGAGGTATGACATCATTGTCCTCCACTGAATTTTGTGATTGCTATTTCGCATCCGCATCATTGGCTATTGTATTTGCAATCACCACCGAGTTAATTCTTCGTGAAGCTTGTTGATCTCCACAGATTTGTCGAATTCCCCACTATGAAGGGAATTTCATAACTTGATGCAACGTGGAAGGGACAACATCCATATCGTGAATCACCTGGAAATTTGTATCTTTGATGGCCCCTTCTGCAAATGTGGCAAATACTATTTCTTCTTTTGTAACAATGCTTGAATTATCAAACCCATACAAAGGACCGTGCTTTTGGTATGACCTTTCATTAGCTTGCATTTTGTTTACCACCCTCAGTAAAATAATGTTCACTGAGCTACCTCAATCAATCAAAACTCATTTTACATTAATATCAATAAGAAGGGATATTTTACCAGTGCATCGTTGTGAGGGATCATCAAGTCATCCGCGTCTTCATCGTCAAATGTTATACTGTCGGCATTCAAGACTTGGCGGACTCTCTTTCCATGGGTGACAGTAACTTTTGATGTCTTTTTCGCGGCTGTGTATGTTACTCCATTGACCTCGTCTCCTCCAGTTATGACGTTGACTGTTCTCTTTGGTGATGGAGGTTTTGGGGCTCTTGTCTATTCTTCCTGTATAATTGTCTCCCTTTCTCACTGAAAATGTCGGTAAGATAGCCTTGCTTCAATAAATGTTCGACCTCTCCTTGCAAAAGCCTGCAATATAATGTTCTATGGCCATGATCATTACGAAACTCGCACCAAAAATCTGGGTTTCTTTTGTTTGGATCTGATCTCATTTTCTTCGGCCATCGCACCTTATCACTCATACCTCATAAAACAGCCACCAATTCGGAGGTGCTAATGTTAAAGCTATAATCCCCTATCCTTGATAGTGTGCTGGAATCATTGCTCCGGGCATCCCGTTCCTCTTTGAATATGGATAAAGAACTCGCATCTTTTTGTCTTGATCTTGAATCAAACCGTACATCCTTCTGTTTAGATAAAGAGTTTCGCCCCGCAGGTCTCATGTATGGCTCGTATCTGTTTTTACCGGACCTTCTCTCTAATTTTGAGCGTCTCTAACCTGGTCTTTCTTCAACCCTTGGATGTGCAACCGTATCTTCTTCTATCCGTAGCTTCGTTCTGTATCTATTATACACATCGTTCCAAGTTGTTGCAGGGAATTCTTGCAAACTTTCTTTCAACCTCCTCGTGGCTTCCGAACTTTTCTTATTTAAGTTGCTTGCGAATTCCATAGCGGCCCAGTTATCAGGTACTCGTGGCAACATCATTCTCTCTCGTTGGAATCTATCTACGAATTCCCTGAGTAGTTCTATACTCCCTTGTATAACCTTGAAGATGTCTTCCGTCCTTTTTTCCACTTTTTGAGCCCCCGAATGCGCTTTTATAAATGAATCTGCAAGCTCAGCAAAAGAATCAATGGAATTTTCAGGTAAAAGAGAATAGCATGTTAACGCTTCTTTTGTGAGTGTTTTGCCAAACTTTTTAACCAAAACTAATTCGATCTCCTATTTGGTTAAATCATTGACTTTCACGTTGGTAGTGAACGCGGTTACGTGACCCCGAGGGTCAGTCGTTCCATCATATTTGGGAATATTAGGCATTTCAAACCTTTTGGGAATTGGCAAGGGTGCTGCACTCGGCTTCCAAGGCTGTTGTGAATATTTGTCAATATCCACACCTTTGATCACATGAGGTACGCCAGGTATTTTCTCTATATGCTCATTTTGCTCCTTCAGTTGTTTCTACAAAGTTAACACTAAACTTTATAAACTAGAATTATTCGGTGTGCCTGACCCTCAATCGCGAGATTCATTGGGAATTTCTCCGCTTCCAGAGTTATCAAGCCCCGAACGCAGGTTCTCCAAAGTTGTTGTATTAACTGGCGGAGGAGTTTGCGCTGCATCGGGTAATACTCTAACAAAAGCATGCAGTGCACTGTTCACATGTTTTGCAATTAATTATTTTAAAGCATCATGCTCCACAGTTTGGTCGTCTCCATGCTGATCATCAGTGCGCGAAACACACCTTTCAGGTGAACTCTCGCGGGATTGCTGAAGAGATCCCGTAGGTGTGTGATGTGGTGGAGTTCTACCTTGTTGGTTCAGCTGGTTGTTCTCGTTAGAGATTGACATATTTGATCGTTAAAGATGAATTTTGAAAAGTTCATAAATTATCAAATTCCCAGTAACATAACCAATTTTATTTATCCCAAAAATAGATTTCTCAGTTAAAGTCAAAATCAAAAAAAAATCGGGTTACTGATAACGAAGATTTACTTCACTTTTCCTGTGATTTGAAGAATAAAAAGCAAAGAATTAAAATAATTGATATGGAATGAAAATACGAAATAGATTGATAATCACTCTTAAAATTGCGATAAAATCTTGAGAATAAAGTAAAGAATAATTGCATAAATTTTATTAATCAATCAGATGATCTTTCAAATGAGGTTTTAGTCCTTATATAGGAACATACAATTATAATGACTTCCTTACTTGATTCGGGCTCGCTTATGGTATTAATTGCCTTGATTACCCGTTACCATATACAATTGTAATGGAAATATTTATGGCTTAGAATTCCTCGTAACCGTATCGATTTCCCTTCCTTATTTATGACGGGTTCGTGCATCTTCCCCTCTTAACGCTCTTTATTTATTCCGCTCATGTTTCTCCTTTTGCAGCTATTAGGCCCGGTTCTTTTCTCAGTGTAACCCCGTGGGTGTTCTTCTCATGCCTTTTCGCATCCTTTAACTCGTCTAATTAAGAATTTCATTTGTCGCTATATTGATAGTCTACGTACCATGCCCTGTCACCTCGATGATAATCCACATGTTATGCCTTTTTTCTACTAATACATTTATTTTGTAAAGTAACTTGTTTATGATCTCCTGTTTGGTTCAACAAGTGGAGAACTCGATAATCCTAGCTTGTTTCGTTTGATTTTTTACATACCTACTACTCCCTCCAGTACACAATAAGTGGCCATTTTGCCCTTTTATTTTGGTCCAAAATGAGTGTCCAATTTCATATTTAAGAAGGAATTAATTTTATTTTTTCAAAATTTACCCTTATTTACATATTCAAATGTGTCAAGGTAACAATTAATAAATATTAATTTAGTAAATACATCTTTTTTTTCTCTAGGAGTTCGTATTTCCTTAATGGGTGTGCCAAAGGTAAAATGATCACTTATTGTGGACCAGAAGGAGTATAATTCTGTTTAAGATTTTTACCTTCCTATACTACATATGAAATTTTATTACACTTCCTTATCAAGTTTTAACTTAATTACATGGCCAAATACAATTTATCAATTATATACAAATTAATTTTAAATGTGTATCCCTTTATATTAGGAATTGAATAAGAAATACGTTATTTCTCATCCATATTCTCTCTCTCTCTCTCTCTCTCTCTCTCTCTCTCTCTCTCTCTCTCTCTCATGCGCTCTCTCTCTTTCTCTCTCTAACTCTTCTGTCTTTCTATCTCTCATTCATGTTGCATAATTGGTGTTCAAGATTGTCAATCAATAACTTAGCAATTTTCTCATTCATGTTGCACAATTGGTGTTCAAATTGAAATTGTCAATCAATAAAGTTTGAAGGTGTTTGACTCTCCACCATTGACAACCATTAAAAGCTTTGAAGCTTTGAATTTAAATTTGAGTTTTCAAAAACCATTATTTGTTTGGATTGGGTGTTATTGCAAATAATTAAAAATATTATTTGGAGTTTATATCTCAATTTTGAGGGTGTTTGGTGAAAATTAGACTTGATTTTTGCTGAATTTCAGATTGAAACTCGAAGAAGAAGAAGAACATATGACATACAATATACTTACGAAATTGTAGTAAAGGTGTATTATTATGTAGATTGTATTATGTTGTAGTTATATATTTATTTTATTTGAATGTTGTATGAAAGTTAAAAAATAATTGTATAATGTATGAATCGTTGTATAAAATTTGTGTTTAAGTTATCAATACTATCTTTTAGATAATGTTGTTCATATATATCCAAATTGTATTAAGAGAGAAAGTTTTGATTGGAATTTCAAAGAGGAAGAAGAACACACCACTTACAAAATATATACAAATCATATACAAAATATATACAAAAGACATATTGTATAAAATTTGTATGAAAATTATATTTAAGTTGTATGTTATTGTAGATGTATTTTAACTGATAAAAATAATGTATGGAAGTTGTAAATAAATGTATACTATATAATTAGTTGTATGAAATTTATTTTTAGTATGTATGAAAGTTGTAGATAAGTTATAAATAAGTTGTATATTATATAATCAGTTGTATAAAATTTATTTTTAGTTTATTCGATGTTTTAGATGTATCAAATTTTTATCAAATTTGTACGAAATTTATTTTTTAATTTGTATGTTGTTGTACCATATAAATTTATCATCTCTCTATTCTACTTACGCTTCAACTCCAACTAATCTCGAGATCATTGATATATATGTTCTGTTTGCGATATTCACCACTATAATTCAGGTTGGGTACATGGCTATTATTGGGTCCTTCCCATTCTTAGAAGAATTGTATCTTTTGTGTTTGTGACTCTGAATTTGAACTTCCTATCTCAAATTACTATATATCTTTTCCTTTCTTGTTATTCTCTTACTCTCATTTCATCTGCCATTTGCTTGATAAGATACAAATGTTAGCGAATTAGTATATCTAAATTTGATAGTAATGGTGCTCTGAGATAACCAACATGGAAAAAATATATAAAAGGAGATTCAGTGCCTATGCCTTTACAGCTGCTTGGAACAGATCATGATGTACATGTCAAATTTACTTCAACCTAAGAATATATATGGGATTGGTTTACTTTGAGCTGAAGCCTCCCACTATATAGGATCTTTTCCTAAACCTCTGTCAAAGTCAACAAAAATCTTCTCCTTTTATCGTACTAGTAATTTTTACTGATTTGTTTAGTCAAGAACCATGACATTAAATTAATCTGAACATATATAAGAAACAAAAAAAATGATTTGTTCAATGAAAATCATGAATCCTTGGCAGATTTATGAGTCCACCGAGACGCTAATCATGAATAAGTGATATGGCACGATCTTATGCAAAGTGAAACAGAGCTCGGTGAAACCGGAATTAACTTTTCAAAAGTTGAGAATATTTACAGAAGCTTTGAAAAGGAATATGGAGAATAGCATAAGTCTGTTCGAAATTAACTTAATATGAAGCGTGGCTTCACTGCCCATGAATTTTGGCTCTCAATTACGGAAATTTTGGGTGGAGAGAGGCAGTAGAGAATAGGGAAATTGAGGGGAGGAGAGAAAAAAAAAAATGGTATAATTAAATCCCCTAATTTAATGCACTAATAATGAATTGTATATAAATGAGAAGAAAAACTTGTTTAGGGCGGGTAATACACTAATTATGAACAATTGTAGTAAATAAGTTTCAAATATTGTATATGAAGGAAAAAATCTTTTTTTTTCTTTTTTCTTTTTGGATTTCTCACTTCGGTGTCGTAGGGGGGTCCGATTAATTCGAATTTGTACCGTGTAAAGTTTATTAAAGGCAGAATTTCAGGACCCTGAACTAAAAACCTCTCGTTAAGTATAGATGGATCTTATTCCTCCTACTACAATACTTGCCTACATGGCGGTCCGTGCTATAATTCAGCAAATCTGCTCATAATCCATGGAGGTTTGGAATTGTAATATATCAGATCAGATCCAAAGTTTACGTATCTTATTCGTGTTTGCACTAAATCAATGAAATAATTAAGTGTAAAAGTACTAAATATATACAAACTTAAGAGTTAAGATTAATATCGTCAGTATTGTTTTGATACAAAAGTGAGTGGTGTGAGGTTTTAAATTTTTCTATCACATTTAATTTAGTATATGCAAAAACATGTTTTCACACAATTGAGCGAAATTCAAAAATACCTAGATTTACAAGTGGTAATTGAAAAATAGCCACAGTTTCAAAAGTAATCGAAATTTAGTCACTTTTCATGTAAAGATAAATCTGAACGAAAACACTGTTTAAAAAATCGAAAAATATTCCAGCTTAATATACTGGAGCTCGAATTTTTTATTTGTGAACTTCCAGCATAATATACTGGAGTTCCAGCATAATATACTGGTCCAGCATAATATACTGGAAGTTCATACACAGGTGCTCCAATCGCCAGTATATTATGCTGGAATTTTCTGTGTGCTGGAGTTCCAGCATAATATGCTGGAAGTTCATAGATATATGCACCAATCTCTAGTATATTATACTGAAATTTTACGTGTTGCAACAAAATAGTTGTTACTTTTCAATGACTTTGCATACGCTTACTATTTTTCAATTATCAATTCGAAAACTGATAGCCCATGCTATTTTAACACAATTGAGGCCCGTGTTATTTTATTGCAATTATTAACTGCTCATGACTACTACTATGAAATTGAAAGTGAAAAACATGGATTTTTAATGGTAACAACTAACATGAGTTCACAATGACATGCATATATTACAATTTACAAAGCCAAGGACAGGTTTTAAATTTTAATGTCCTAGTCTTGCTTCGATTTTCATTTCAATTTACAAAGCCATATTAGTTGTTGTGGTACTTCAAAATCCTCTAATTTAAAATTCCCAATCCTTCTCTTGATTTTAAAGCGAATAGTTTTCTTATAAGACTAGACTAATTTTTAGTTTTTTTTATTTTAATTTTAGTCTAATTCTTTAGATTCAGTAATACAGTTAAAATCTTTATATAGCAATCTCGTTTGTTCTTACTTATTTTGGTAGCTTATACAGTATTGTTACATAGATGTCTGAATTAATTCACATCCCATCATGAATGCTCATTCTCCTTAAGTCCATTCTGTCCAACTTCGCCTTTTGTTTTCGGTTTTGGGTTTGGTATTTTAGAAGTTCAATAGTTTAGGGAAAGGTTTAGGGTAAAATACAAAATTGAATGGTCAGAGAAAACTAATTAAATTTATTGGCCAAAAAGTATATTATATATATATATATATATATAGTGAACCTAAATATTTTGATGAAATAGAATTAAACTCAGGACCTTTTCTAACTTAAGACTCAACAAAACTGACAGACTCAGGCTATTTCTTGTTCAAAAGTATGATAATCAAAGTTTTATATATATATGTATATATATATATATATATATATATATATATATATATATATATATATGTATATATTGAACCTAAACTTTTGATGAAGTAGAATTGAACTCAAGACCTTTTCTAACGTAAGACTCAACAAAACTGACAGACTCAGGTTATTTCTTGTTCAAAAATATGATAATCAAAATCATATTCCAATTTATCTATAAATTTTTACATCGCTTATAAAATATTTTGCGTACGCCCGTGATGACATTGTTTTGCCTGACGGAAGAGGTGGAGAACTGAAATCACGTTTTTCACAAGTTTTTGAAGTGAAAAAGCAATCGTGCATATTGTTCATCTTTGCAAGAAAACATCTTATATATGGATCAAGGTACGCCAACTTGACAATTATTTCAGGATCATGAAGTGCTATAATCCTAAAGTCAAATTAATTTGATGTTAAATCGACATGGTTTAGAAAGACTATTTTCAAGAATTCAAAAAAATATATATCATGATACAGTATCTCTATTTACCCTCAAAATCGGATAACAATTGAATTTGTAAATGGTTTTAAGGATACGTGGACTAACTGATTGTCACGACCCAAAATTCACCTAGTCGTGATGGCACCTAACCCAACCCGCCAGGTAAGCCAATTAACAACAAACCAATTTAAATGAGATTTATTATGAAAAAAATGAAAATACAACTGCTTTTATACAAGAACTTTTCAAGGACTGGTAGTACAAATCATAAGCTTTAAAGATTAGAATTTACAAAACTGGTATGAAACAAATACATCATCTGTTCGAAATGTACATAAACAGATTTTTTTTATAAATCTAAGGCTACTATGAACAGGAGACAGCTACAACTGGAACTCAGGAACATCTTCAAATCCATCTTTCGTCGATCACAGCAAAACATCAACATCCAACATCTGCACGTAAGTTGCAGAAGTGTAGTATGAACAACCGACCCCATGTACTCACTCAATAAGTTACAAACCTAACCTTAAATTGAAAGTAGTGACGAGCTGGAACATATGTCAAAGTCCAATACCAATAGCCAACAACAGCTCATAACAATATAACAAAAGTGGTACAGCAAATAAATCAGAAATAAAATGTTCAGCTCGTTCACAGTTCCAGAAAATAGACATGCTTTTCAAGTATAAAAGCGAAAACCCAAATCTTTTACCGAAAACACCAAAATATGAGTAAGTTTGTAAAATCTTGATTTTTCTTCCGAAACTTTTCGACAGGTAAATACTTCATTATCAAATGGCATGAGGAAAGTACATCTCTATGCCTACATGTCAATGTGTATGAAAATTCATGAATGACGTGATACCGTACAACATGAGAAAAAATGCGTTTCTATGTTTGTATGTCAAGTATGCTTGTCAATGCAGTACAACATAGTGAACAACCATATGCGTACTCTCAGAGTATCAATCCACTAAGTCCTCCCAATCACTCGACACTCACACTTGCACTCAATAGGTACCTGCGCTCACTGGGGGTGTGTGTAAATTTCGGAGGGGCTCCTTCAACCCAAGCGCTATAATCCGCACGGACAACTCATATGCTATAATATCAATATCTGGATCCGCACGGACAACTCATGTGCTATAGTATCAATATCTGAATCCGCACGGACAACTCACGTGCTGCACGGAGACCTCACGTACTGCACGGAAAACTCACGTGCTATATTATCAATAACCTCACAATCAGGCCCTCGGCCTCACTCAGTCATAAATCTCTCCAATTTCTTGGGCCCACACGTCCATAAAACTAGCCTAAAAATGATAATATGATGTGTCAATATATAGCAACAGAGACTGAGATATGATATGAAACGAATGAACATGACTTAGTAAGAAATTACAATGTAAACAAATAACTCAACAGCAGTAATGATCTCAGTAGGTCCCAACAGAATAAGTATGTAGCCTAGACATGGTTTCTAACATGGATCACAGCTCAATTTCTCTAAAACATAAAAATACATGAAAAAATACAAGTTAATTGACTATATAGCTCTACGGAATCGACTGAGTCTCAATTTCTACGGTGCACACCCACACGCCCGTCACCTAGCATGTGCGTCATCTCCAAACAAATCACATAACACGTATAATCATGGTTTCATACCCTCAGCTCTAAGTTTAGAAGAGTTACTTACCTCGAACAAGCCGAATCTGCTGCCGAGCAAGCTAAATAATACTCCAAAAATTCCTTTCCGCGTGTATCAACCTCTGAACGCCTTCCCATCTCCTCAATTCCTAGCCAAACGATTCGAAACTAGTCAAACAATGTGTAAATTAATCAAAATATACTCCAATGCTTGCAATTTAATAAATTATAAAAATTCCAAACTCCGCTCGAAAAATCGACAGTGGGGCCCACGTCTCGGAACCCGACAAAAGTTACAAAATATGAACGCTCATTCAACCACGAGTCCAATCATACCAAATTTAATAAATTCTTACATCAACTCGACCTCCAAATCTTAAATTCTTATTATGAAATCCCTAGGTCCAAATCCTCGAATTTCACCTCAAAACACGTAACCTAGTCGAAATACTCGATGATAATTTAATATTATTCACTAACAATGATCACAAGTGACTTACCTCAAGTTTTCCTGTAAAATCCCTCGAAAAATTACCCTAAACCGTGCTTGAAAGGTCCAAAATGACAAAACTGTCGGGACCCCTCTGCCCAGTGCTTTTGCTTCTGCGGCTCACTAAGCCGCTTCTGCGGCTAATCACCCTTTTATGGAATGTAGTCCGCTTCTGCGAGGAGCTGTCCGCTTCTGCGAAGCTGCCTCACCAAGCGCCCTTGTGCTTCTGCGATCAAACTCCCGCAGGTGCGACCCGCTTCTGCGGTCCACCTGCCCGCTTCTGCGATCACAGCCCCAGCCCACGCCTGGCCGCATCTGCAATGGACAACTCGCTTCTGCGAGTTTGCACTTGCGAGAAAATGTCCATATGTGCGATTGCACCAGAAGGCAGAGTTCTCAGATTTTCTCTAAGTCCAAATTTTGATCCGTTAACCATCTGAAATTCACCCGAGGCCCCCTGGACCTCAACCAAACATAATAGCAAGTCCTAAAATATCATACGAACTTAGTCGAAACCTCAAATCACATCAAACAACGCTAAAATCACGAATCATACCCCAATTCAAGTTTAATGAAACTAAGAAATTCCAACCTCTACATTCGATGCCGAAACCTATCAAATCAAGTCCGGTTGACCTCAAATTTGCACACAAGTCATAATTGACATAACAGACCTATTCAAATTTTCAAAACTGGATTCCGACCCCGATATCAAAAAGTCAACTCCCCGGTCAAACTTCCAAACTTAAACTTTCTATTTTCGGCATTTCAAATCTAATTTAACTACGGGCTTTCAAATAATTTTCGGACACACTCCTAACTCAAAAATCCCCATATGAAGCTATTGGAATCATCAAAACTCAATTCTGGAGTCGTTTACACATATGCCAACATTCGGTCCACTATTTCAACTTAAGCTTTCATCCTTGAGATTAAGTGTCTCAATTCATTCCAAAACCTCACCGAACTCGAACCAATTACCCCGGTAAGACACATAACAACTGCAAAGCACGAATTGAGCAGTAAATGGGAGAACGAGGCTGTAATACTCAAAACGACTGACCGGGTCATTACATTGATACAAAAAAATAAATTAGATCGAAATTGAAATAAATAATGACAAAGTAAATGCAAACCATATGAATTGAATAGGATCAGCCTTGGAAGGTCAGCCATCCTCGAGCCAGGTACGCTTTAATGGGTGTCAGGATACAGAAGAGCAAGAGCTTAAAGAGAAATAATAATAATGTATTACTTTGGGATGCGTGTTACATTGTCTTCAATGAATTATCAACCCCCCTATATAGTAGAGGAGTCCTACTTTAGGTAAAATTCTATAAAAGGTAAAAATTACCTTGATTAGCTGATTGTCGGTTCCTTAGTGATACGTGCCGAGATTCTCGCCGAAATATCTGACCGGACATGGATATTTTGGTCTTCTATTGGTTATGCTAACAATTTTTCTTCGAGCTCGATCGGGGCTAAGGTCGACTCCTGAATTACGGACTCAATGTTCTCTAAGGCAGGCATTCTGACCTCGACTTCTAGCTCGGTGGGACTCGGGGTCGATCTTCAGTCTTTGGTTGTCATATTTCGAGCCTAACCTACCATGTCGTCGTCGAGGCTCAATTTTGACCATTTACAGATAGTCCCCTCATTTTTCGGAGAGTAGACGGTGACAAATACGTCTCGTCAGTCAAGTCTTTATGGCATTAAATATTTGCCAGTTGCTGGTCGGCCATTCCTAGATGCGAACTGTCATTGAAAACTATAAATACCCCTCACTTTTTCGTTCAAACTTTACATTCAAACCTTCTGCTCTCATACCTTAGCAATCTTAATATTTTTAGGCACTTATATTTCGGTCATTTTAGTTCTTTTTATTAGAAATTATGTTCCGTCTTCATCCCAAACCATCAGGTGTACTATTTTAACTTCCTATTTTCCCTCCCTTTTCCTTCCTTCTTATCGGAGTTCTATGATGGTGCAGCTATTGCTCGGATCACGAACGCAGTTCCTCGACTCAAGCAGCGGGTCGAGGGCATCATATCACAAAGGCCTTATTCCGAGCACTCGTGGTGCGAGCTTTCAAAGGGCTGATGAGAGGCCTGTTCGCACGGTGAGATCTCTTTCATGAGCAATATTTTGTTTCACTTTTGCATGATAAAGTCCTTATTTGTTTTATTTCTTTTTGTAGGTTTACCCAAGGATGTCCAAATGAGGCCCCCATCCGGTAGTGATGATTTCCCCGCTGAGTCCCCTGCTCCAAAATAGGGTGAAGAGAAGACGAGAAAAGGGCTCCGAGCTCGGAGAAAAAGAAACCAAGGAGGAAGCTGATCCGCAAGTCAAAAGAAATCTCCAGCTCTCGAATACTTGATTCAGACTCCCTCTACCGGCTCAGGGACGAGTCTGAAGAGGATGTAATTTTAGTGGCCCGGGAGCCATCGGTCCCTGAAGAACGGGCATCAACCGAAGGGGGGACGATAGAGGCCAATTCATCCAAACTTAAGAGGTCGAAGCATAAGTGAGGGTCGAGAACCCTCAAGATGCCGGTTCTGCTCCACCTGGTGTCATTGATATAACTGGATCACCTTCGTTCACGGACTCAATGTTCGGTGAAGCTCAAGCGACGAAGGAACGTTCAAATGAGGGGGTTCAAGGAGTGAACGATCCCCTCCAAAGCTTTTTTGATGGTGTGGACTCTATTGCGACGGAGGATGTCACCGAATTGGGTGATTTAGAAGTACCAAGAAGAAGTCCGCCCTCGGGGATAGGTGGGTCTAGCTCGAGCCCGAGATTGGTCAACCGATTCCTGCCTCGAGTGCCGATCCTGGTCGGAATCGGTCGATCATGGTCTCTGTTCCGTAGGACGCCCGGGTCCTTTCCACGCTTGTTAGGGTAGCTAGTTACCTCCGGTGCCTAGTGACTGAAGAAGACCGGGCAAAGATGAACGAGGTGGAATCTCCATGCTTGTTTAATGAAGCAGATCAGGCTTTGAATCGGGTAAGGTGTTACCAAACCTTTTCATTTTCCAGCTTTGGTTACTTAATGATATCAATATTTTTCCTTGTATTCGCATGCCTCAGTGCTTCACCATGAGACCTTCCTCCGATATCGAAAAGAGCTGAGTCTCCTCGTGGCCGAAGCCAAAGAGCTTATCGAGAAGAGAGATATGTACAAACTTGTCAATATGCAATGCGAGGAAGAGGCCAAGAGTCTTCGGGCCAAGTTGGATGCGGCTCAGAAAGAACATGCCATTCTGGACTTAGGGTTGTGCATAATTTGGTAAATAGCGAATTACCGTACCGAAACCGAAAATTTTGGTATTTGGTATTCGATATTTTGGTATTCAGTATGCTAATTGGTTTAAGTTTTAAAAAATATTGGTATTAGGTATGGTATTTGGTATTTTAAAATGAAATACCGAAATATCGATACCGTATCGAAATATATATTATATTACACAATACACATATTAATTATAACATAAATTTAAAAATCTAAAATTTTACTTTCCTTTATTCTCTAAATTTATCAATTAACTCTAAGCAAGTAACAAAATATTTTTAATGAACAAATTTATTCTTTTATGTATAGTTTTCTCTCTCTAGGTTGATATTTGCTAGTTTTGGACAAAACTTTTATCAACAAATGTTTCTAGTTTTGTACTTTTGAGTACTTTAATTTTGAATATTACAGTCTATGACTCTATGCACTAGTTAGTATTTAAACCGAATAAATCGAAATCGAAAGGAGAAAAAATAAACCATACCGAATTTAATTAGGTACGGTATTGGAATTGCATTTTATGAAGCCAAATACCAAAAATACCGAACTGAAATGTCTAAATACCGTACCGTACCGACCAACGAACACCCTGGGTTCTAGTGGAAGAGGTCAAAGTCTTTGAGGTTAGAGAAGATGAACTAGACTTGGTGACTCACGGTCGAAATTCACAGGTCCAATAAAAAATCAATCGGGTTAATCAACTGCGAGCTGAGATGGATGTTGTCAAGGCCGAGACCAACGAATGGAGGGGCAGGATGGATTGCCTGGCCTGGGAAAAGGAGATTGCTCGGGCGCAGCTGGCTGAGGCTGAGGCCCAGCTTCGAGCGGCAAAAGAAAAGTTCGAGGTGCAGGCCAAAAAGGTTGAAGAGCTCCAGTCTCAGTTAATCTCGACCTCCTCTGAGCGAGAAATTATGGCCAAGGAGCTTGAAACGGCCAAGTCGGCGGCTGTGGCGGTTAAAGCCGATTCCGACGAGATGGTGGCCCAATATAAAGTAGATGCTGAGGCGGCTCAGTAGAGTTTGAAGGACATTGTTGATTATGAGAAATGGCAGTCGCGAAGAGAGGCCCTCGAGGAGATTCATGCTCGGGGTTTCGATATATCGGCCGAGATAGAAACCGCTAAGGGACTCGAGGCTAAGGCCAAGAAGTTGGCCTACCCCGTAGAAGAAGAAGAAGATTCTGAGGGTTCTGATGGACCCGGGGGTGGAGAAGACCAGGCTATTTAGACGCCTTTGTAGAAACTTTTTGCTTTTTTGTTTTTCGTACTTGTGTACTTTGGTATTTTTTGTTAAGGCCATTTGGCCTTTGTAAAGACTGTATATAATATACAAGGCTTGTTTTTCCCTTCGACAGTTTAAGAATTTTGTTTTCCTTTGCTTTATTCTTTATGTTTGCAAAGATCGAAATACCTTAGCATAAAATAGTTAGGTCATGTTTAGAGGTTCGAATAGGCCTTGCCTTTGATATAATTTTGTTTAACGCATCGTGGGGGTTCGGTATGACCAGAAACCTTTTCCCAAAAGTCCTTATGATTTTTTAGATTATAGTTTGCCGAAGGTAGACTTTACAACTGGTTATGAAATTTTGAAGGCCTGGTTTTTTGTTATGGGTCTCGGACTACTCCGAGCAGTTTAATATGGCCTTAGCCTTTAGTTCTGGTGTTGCCCGGTGGGATTGTTACCCCGAGTTATTCGGGCTTGCCTAAGATAACATTCCTTAAATAGGGATGGCCGTAGCCTTTAAGGTTCAGGCGCTGCCTAATAGGTCTCGTGCCCCCGGGCTCCGATAGCCCGAGCCGTCTGAGTTTGTTTTTGGACGGCAGCCCCGATTGGGAGTGATCGTTTGAACCCAGATAAAGGCGGCCCTTGGGCTCGATACCTTTAGGGGATCGAATGTAAGGAATTCCTTAAGGGGAAAATAAAAAAAGATAAATTCTTAAGGGACAAGATATTTATCCGCAAGGTAGAAACTTCTTTATATTCTTGTGCATAATAGTTACACATATATACAAGTTTTGTGCCAGGGATGGATTAGTCTATGCGGGCACGGTTTATTTAACCGTTTGCCCTTACAGTAAATCCTATTGATTGAGCCGAGACCATTCTATATAAAGTTTCTTTCCTTGCTAAAGATGTTATCTGAGGGTGATGCCCCCAGTGTTCGGGGCCGAGCGTCGAGAGGCCTCAAATACGGTTGTCGTGATCATCGATACTGGTTTGTAACCGACCCTCAATTCTAAGTTATCATGATTTACTGTTGCCTCGTTAAAAACCTTGCAGGAAAACCCATTTGGGATAAAATCGGTTGAAGGAAAAAAGAGTGCAACACGTGCTTTCAGGCTTAAAGATTGTATCATACTTTGATGATTTCCTCCAAGTGTTAGTTCGGAATGCAAATAAATAAAAGGAAATGAATGAGGTTGTACCATAATAGTAGTATTGCTTCAGGTGAGATATGTTCTAGTTGTTCGATAGTTGCTCACCGTTCATTGTTCCAAGTTTTTACGATCCTTTACCAGTGATCTCAATAATATGATAAGGGCCTTCCCAATTTGGTCCCAACTTCCCTTCGTTTTGGTTCCGGGTATTTAGCGTGACCTTCCTTAACACCAAGTCCCCAATATTAAAGTGTCAAAAGTTGGCCCTTCGATTGTAATATCTCTCGATCCGGTGTTTTTGGGCGGCCAACCGGACAAGGGTTGCTTCGCGTCGTTCATCTAATAGATCTAGGCTCGTGTTCATAGCCTCGTCGTTCGATTCCTTGGTTGCATATCAGAACCTGAGACTTGGTTCTTCGACCGGTATTAGAGCTTCGGTGCGGTAAACCAGTGAGAATGGGGTGGCCCCAGTACTGAATATCGAGGTCGTACGGTATACCTATAAGATTTTGGGAAGGATTTCCTTCCATTTTCCTTTGGCATCGGTCAACCTCTTCTTGAGGTTTTGGAGTATGGTTTTGTTGGTCGATTCTGCTTATCTATTACCACTAGGGTGGTAGGGTATTGATAGGATCCTTTTGATCTTATGGTCTTCGAGAAACTTGCTAACTTTGCTGCCGATGAATTCTTTCCCATTGTCGCACACGATCTCGGCCGGCATTCCGAATCGGCATATGATGTGGTCCCAAATGAAATCGATGACTTCCTTCACCCAAACCTTTTCATATTCCTGGGTTTCCATCAACTTAGAAAAATAGTCAGTCATAAACAATATAAATTGAGCCTTACCAGGTCCCCATGAAAGGGGACCAACGATATCCATTCCCCACTTCATGAACAACCATGGTGAGAAAACTGAATGAAGCAGCTCCCCAGGCTGATGAATCATCGGAGCGTGTCTTTGACATTCATCATATTTTCGTACGAACTCCTTCGCGTCCTTTTCCATATCGATCCAGTAGTAGCCAGCTCTGATCACTTTACGAACCAATGATTCGGCGCTAGAATGATTTCCATATGTGCCTTCGTGGATTTCCCTCAAAACGTACTCGGTATCCCCTGGTCCTAGACATATCGAGAGTGGGCCATCGAATGTTATTCTAAATAGGGTTCCGTCTTCGGACAGGCTAAACCGGACTGCCTTTGTACGTAGGGCCCTTGATTCTTTTGTATCCGAGGGCAGTTTTCCGGTCTTCAGATATTCTATATATTTATTTCTCCAGTCCCAAGTTAGTCTTGTCGAGTTAATCTCGGCATGGCCTTCTTCTACTACCGATCTCATAAGTTATACTACTCCCCCCCGAGTTGAACTTATCGTCCTCGACCAATGACCCTAAGTTAGCAAGGGCATCGGCCTCACTGCTTTGATCCTGAGGTACGTGTTGCAAAGTCCATTCTTTTAACCGATTTAATGTTACCTACAACTTATCCAGATACCTTTGCATTCGTTCTTCTCTGACCTCGAATGTCCCATTAACTTGGTTTACCACAAGGAGAGAGTCGTACTTGGCTTTGATCACCTCTGTCCCCAAGCTTTTGGCTAGTTCAAGACCTGCAATCATGGCCTCATATTCGGCCTCGTTGTTAGTCAATTTCACAATCCTAATAGATTGTCTAACTACATTTCCTGTTGGTGGTTTCAATACGATGCCAAGTCCAGACCTTTTTACGTTTGAGGCATCTTTTACGTTCGAGGCGTCATCCGTAAAGATGGTCCATATCCCAGAGGAGGTTCCTCAGTTGACCAATAACTCTCTTTCGACCTCGGGTATTAGGGTCGGCGTAAAGTCGTCCACAAAGTCTGCCAAAATTTGGGATTTAATGGCAGTCTGGGGTCGATATTCAATATCGTACCCACTGATTTCAACGGCCCATTTGGCCAACCGGCCCGAGAGCTCGGGCTTATGCATGACATTCCTCAATGGGCAAGTAGTCACGACACATATGGGGTGACACTGGAAGTATGGTTTTAGCTTTCTTGAGGTGCTTAGCAAAGCAAGCGCTAACTTTTCTAGGTGAGGGTACCTAGTTTCGGCCTCACCTAGGGTCCTGCTAACATAGTAAATTGGAAATTGCGTACTTTGCTCTTCCCAGACCAGGACTCCACGTACTACTATCTCCAATACTGCCAAATACAAGTATAGTTGTTCGTCTGTCTTCGGTGTGTGAAGCAGCGGTGGGCTCGATAGATACCGCTTGAGTTCCTCCAAGGCCCGTTGGCACTCCGGGGTCCATGAGAATTTATTCTTCTTCTTCAATAGTGTGAAGAACCGGTGGCTCTTGTCGGAGGACCTCGAGATGAATCGCCCCAGGGCGGCTATGCGCCCAGTTAATCTTTGCACGGCCTTCACGTTGTCCACAATCGTGATATATTCAATGGCTTTGATCTTGTCGGGGTTGATCTCGATTCCCCGGTTGGATACCATGAATCCGAGGAATTTACCTGACCCAACTCCAAACGCATATTTCTCCGGGTTCAGCTTCATATTATATTTTTTCAATATGCTGAAGGTTTCCTGCAAATGTTTTAAATGGTCCTCTGCTCGCAGGGATTTAACCAACATATCATCAATGTAAACCTCCATTGATTTTCCTATTTGTTCCTCGAATATCCGGTTTACTAGGCGTTGGTAAGTGGCACCGGCATTTTTTAACCCGAATGGAATCACGTTATAGCAGTATGTGCCGTATTTAGTAATGAAGGAGGTTTTTTCCCGATCACCCGGGTTTATCCGTATTTGGTTGTACCCGGAGTAGGCATCGAGAAAATTGAAGATATCGTGGCCGGCCGTGGCGTCGATCATGCGATCAATGTTGGGCAAAGGGAAAGAGTACTTGGGACATGTCTTATTCAAATCCTTATAGTCTACACACATTCTTAATTTGTTCCCTTTTTTAGGGACTACTACTATATTTGCTAACCAATTCGGGTATTTAACCTCCCGAATGGACCCTATTTTAAGGAGTTTAGATACCTCGTCCTTGAGGAAAGCATGTTTGACCTGGGACTGGGATCTCCTCTTCTGCTTGACCCGATGAAACTTTGGATCCAAGCTTAGTTTGTGAGTGGTTATCCCCGGCGGGATCCCTGTCCCCTCCAGTATTTTTGTATTTTGAGCCTGCAACATTTTGAAGATCACCCATAAACTGATCCTGTCCCCTCCAGTGTTTGTGTATTTTGAGTTGCCGGTCGGGCTCCACCGCAGACACTATTCTCGGGGTCGATATGCAGGTTTGTGTCGATAGCCGTGTGTGAATTAGTGTCAACTGGTCCGCAGCCGAAATTCCGATGGGATCAACGAGCGATATATCCTTACCAGGCGCTACGTTGTTATTTTTACCATGGTGACCGGACTCATTGTCAACATGTATGGGTGCTGCTGATTGAGAGTTTGACATTTTATATTTTAACCTGAAATTAGAGACACTTCAAAGAACAAGTGTAAAGCAGCGTGTGTTATGAAGATTTGTATCAAATAACCACTATTATCCTTAGCCCCACGATGGGCGCCAAACTATTTACCCTCAAAATCGGATAACAATTGAATTTGTAAGGGGTCGTTTAGTTTGAATACGGCTTATGCTAGGATAAGTTATGCTGGGATAAGTTATGCTGGGATTAGTTATGCTGAGATTAGTTATCCTGATAGTATTTTTTATCCACTGTTTGGTATGTTATATAAAAAATGATAATTGCATAATTTCTAAGAAGAAGTTATAAGTTATCCCGGCACTAATTACCCCACTCCCTACAAGGTATAAGTTATCCCGGTACTAATTTTAATCGCGGGATAACTTATACCAGGTTTGCTAACCAAACAAAGTATTAAGGTGGTATTAAAATTTTATACCAGCACTATATCTACTTATACCTCATACCAAATGACCCCTAAATGGTTTTAAGGATACGTGGACTAACTTAATACAAAATGATAAATTAGATCGCAATTGAAATAAATAATGATAAAGTAAATGCAAACCACACGAAATGAATAAGATCAGCCTTGGAAGGTTAGTCACCCTCGAGCCAGGTACCCTTCAATCGGTGTCAGGATAATGAAGAACAAGAGCTTATAGAGAAATAATAATAATGTATTACTTTGGGATACGTGTTATAATGTCTTCAATGAATTATGAGACCCACCTTTTATAGTAGAGGAGTCCTACTTTAGGTATAATTCTATAAAAGGTAAAAATCCCTTGATTAGTTGATTGCCGGTTTCTTACTGATATGCGTCGAGATTCCCGCCGAAATATCCGACCGGTCACGGATATTTTGATCTTCTGTTGGTTATGCTAACAACCTTTAAAAGTTATTTTTAATTAACTTTTGTTAGTCTAGTAAATTTTGTTGTGTTAAAGCTGGTCATGCTTGGTTCTGATACTGCAAAAATATTCAATTCAACTACATGTTGTTACAAATCTCGATTAGCCACAACTCGTTCAGTAACCTGGCCTAAGTTCATGAGTTGAGAGAAACAATGCAGTCAAGACTCAAGATGGAAGTTCTGCTACAATAAACTCTTGCCAATCTTTTTTCTGGTACCGGTGTCTATGAATCTGCATTGGGGCTGGACTAATCTAAATTTGGATCATGTAAGAGCCATTAAAGGGAAAATATGTTATGTTTATTTCCAGGACTCGAACTCAAAACCTCTAATTAAAGATGGAGAAATTTTATTCAACCTACCAAAACCTTGTTGATTATCCACCGTCATAGTTTCATTACCAGGAAAATGAGGGGGAAGGAGGATCATGAGTCTCTATAGTTTAGAGCATCTAGAATTTTGACACAGTTATATATATAGAAATGCACCCTGCAATTTAGATACTAAAAACTTTGTGGAAAGAGTGATCCGACTAATAGCCCAACTTTGTAAACAGACAAAATATGTTTTAATGTAGTCAATAGTCTAATCTCCCTAATTTCCTCAAACCAAAAAACAATTGATGAACTTGGTGATAGAGGAAGGTCACGCCGAGGTCAGCTCAACAAGCTTGATTTGGGATTGGAGAAATAAATACATAGACTACCTTGATAAAGGGAAATTTCCAACAGATCCCAAAGAATCAAGGGCCCTACGAACTAAGGCTGTCGGGTTTAGCTTGGTTGGAGGAAAACTATACCATAGATCATTCTTCGGACCGTTAGTGTAGTGCTTGGGTCCCGGGGAGACCGATTATGTGATGAGCAAAGTCCACGAGGGTACTTATTCGGGAGCGAAGTCATTGGTTCGAAAAATGATCAGGGCCGATTATTACTTGAATGATATAGAAAGGGATACGAAAGACTTTGTTCAAAAGTGTGACGAATGTCAAAGGCATGCCCCGATGATCTATCAACCGGGGAGATGCTTCACCTGGTCCTTTCCCCTTGGCCGTTCATGAAATGGGGAATAGACGTCGTGGGTCCATTGTAGTGGGCATCCGACAAAGCCCAGTACATCTTACTTATGACTGATTACTTCTCCAAGTGGTTTGAAGCACAGGCGTTCGAGAAAGTTAGGGAAACTGAGGCCATCGACTTCATCTGGGATCATATAATATGCCGGTTCGGGAGGCAGTTCATCGGCGTCAAGGTCAACAAGTTCTTCGAAGAACACAAAATCAAAAAGATTCTATCAACACCTTACCACCCAAGTGTGAACGGTCAATCAGAGTCAAAAAACAAAACTATACTGCAGAACCTGAAGAAGAGATTGACAGACTCAAAATGAAAATAGAAAGAAATTTTGCCCGAGGTCCTATGGGCATATCGAACAACTTCGAAGTCGAGTACCGGTGAAAGGTCGTTCTCTCTACTTTACGGTGCAGAAGATTTGATTCCGGTAGAGGTAGGAGATCCGATCTTAAGGTTCAAATATGCTACGGAGACGTCAAACGACGAGGCCATGACCACAAGCTTAAATTTAGTAGACGTAAGGCGAGAAATGGTCCTAATCAGGTTAGCAACCCAAAAACAGTGAATGGGAAGATATTATTGCCGAAGAGCAAACCTTCGACACTTCCAAGTCGGGAACTTGGTATTGAGGAAGGTCACACTGCATACCAAAAACTTGAATGATGGGAAACTAGGTCCGAACTGGGAGGGACCGTACAGAGTCACCGGTATAACCGGAAAAGGCTCATCCGGCTCGAGTACAGAAATAGTGTACAACTACCCAACAACTGGAATGTGGCACACTTAAAGCGGTACTACTACTAAGGTATGGACATGTATACTTCTTTGTAGTTTATTACGCTTTGAACTAACCCGTGCAGGTATTGAATAGAAGTCAAATCTAAGGATTAAGTGTGAAAGCACGTGCTGCACTCTTTTTCCTTGGACCGGTTATTTTTCGAAGTGGGTTTTATGATAAGATTTTTAATGAGGCAACAGTAAACGTGCTATCCTAGTTTTGAAGACCGGTCTAAGACCGGAGATTGAGGATTGCCCGTATTAGTTCAATAGTATTCGAGCCCTCAAAATTTAGTTTCGATTACTAGGGGGCCATCACATCTTGAGTCAAGAACCGAAGTTATACATTCACGTTTACTAGGGGGCAGACATACATTCACGTTTCGCATTCTGTAACTATCGGGGATGGTCAACCGGCGGCTGACACATTTCCGAAGTTAGAGCGACGTGATCGATGAGATGTTTCGGCTCGTCAACTTGCTTAGTACGTACGAAGGAAGGAGCCTGGGCCAATTAGTCACTTCTCATCATTCCTATAAATCTTCCCTCCGAGAAGAGAGTAGTAAATCATAGGATCCCATTCAAATAAGTTCCAACCGATTAATCATGTTGAACCTTGTATAATTTGAAAGGGGAATTAACATATTGTTTTTAATTTATATAGATACAGATTAAATTATTTCAGAATAATGGTTACATGAAAAGGTGTCCGAGACTATGACTACTCGAATGATAGGCAATTCTACATGAAAGGCTTAAATTAGAGTTTTCTTTTCTCTAGGTGACATTCTCTCACTCTTCTATTCACTCAAAATCTAAAAAGTTCAAAGGAAAGATAAAAAATAAAAATAAAAAAGAACAAAAAAAAATTATATGATCTTTTCTTCCTCTTAAGAAATAGTTCAAGCTTATACGTCTCGACTTATTTTATTCATTCATTTCTTGTTCTTAAACTAGGTTCACGAACATGATAGATGGACTTGTAATACTTCAGATGTTCAAATCCTTTTTACACCTACACTTTCAATCTTGAATTTTGAAATTCTAGTCTATGTACGGGTAAAATCGGTGATAGAGGTATCCACAATTTCCCGATGATGAAATGAGAAACAACATAGTTCGACGCATGCTCGAGTAAAGCCAAGGGCTCTCAAATATCAGATCCCAGTGGATGAATGATGCACCAAAAATCGGACATGCATGTGAAGAATCGTGCTCAAGTAAAATAAAGAATCGAGGATAATAGGAAGGACAATTAGAGAGCACGAACGAGGGGCTAAAATATCCGCCATCAACCAGCTATTACAGTGCCAATCTCGCTCGCTATCAATTGCGGATCATGTTTTACTAGAATAGAAGGATTTTTAACTTATTCAGACTTGTACTAGGATTGAAACTCCCGTACTATATAAAGGGGAGGACCTTTTCATTTTTCAACCACTGTTGGCATGCATATAAAAGGAATAAAGTTTATTTTTATCATCTAGCTATTGTTCAAAGTGTTCTTCTGCTATTCACTTCCTTAATTGCAACCAAGTTCATCTCGAGAGCTCGATCAGAATCGGTCTTAGCTTTCAAACTTAAAGCCAGCCTTAATTGTTTCCTCACATTTGGTTTGATCATTTTGATTCAATTTAATTTAATTATTTATTGTTCTTAGATCATTCGTATTAAATTAAATCATGTATCCTTTAAATCGCGTACAAATTTAATTCTTACTCATTTTTAGATTAAATAGTTTGACACACACCGTGGAGCTAAGGATAATAGTGGTGATTTAATACAAATCATTGTAACACATCCTATTTTACACTTGCTCTTTGAAGTTTGATTTCAGGTCTATTCAAAATGTCAAATTCTCAGTCTGCTCACTTGAATGTTGATTCCGAGTCAGTCCGCCACAGTGAAAATAATAACGTGGTACCAAGCAATGGCACCCCTTGTTGACCCTAATGGCGTTTCAATTATAGAACCAGTCGACCCCAATTCACAAGATACTATCAATATCAACCTACCATATGATCCCAAAAATAGCATTCACGGGGCACCTCGGCCATCGGCTCGAGAATATGCCGGAGGGAAGAACGGACTGTGACAGAACCAGATGGGTTCGGACCCGAGAAAACTTCTAAGGTGATGAAAATTCCCGAAGCACTAACAAAATAGGTGGAGTCCGGTGAAAGGAACATAGAGGCAAATGACAAGAAGGTGGAGACTTACAATTCAAGGGTCGATCAGATCCCGAGAGCGCCTCCAATATTGAAAGGACCAGATGACAAAAAGTTCATTCAGAAACCTTTTCCCCCGAGTGAGGCACCGAAGCCAATTCCGAAAAGGTTCCGAACGCACGATATTCTCAAATATAACGGACCCACAGATCCAAACAAGCACATGACCTCCTACACATGTGCAATAAAAGGCAATGTATGACGAGATCGAGTCAGTGTTGCAGAAGAAATTTGGGGAAATCTTATCCAAGGGAGAGATATTATGGCACCAAAACTTACCTCCAAATTTATGTGATTCATTTGCTATGCTTGCAGATGCCATTGTTAAATCCTATGTCGGCGTTATCAAAGTTGAAATGAGGAATCAGGCTTGTTCAAAGTCCATAAAAAGGACAATGAGATCCTTAGGGAGTTCGTGTCAAGGTTCCAGATAGAACGGATGGGCCTGTCCTCGATTGCAGATGATTGGGCTGTTCAGGAATTTACCCAAGGCAACCCCCGAAGTTTGGTAGCTTCTCAACAGTTGAAGCAAAACTTGGTAGAGTACCCTACGGTTAACTGGGCCAATGTTCACAACAGGTACCAGATAAAGATCAGAGTTGAGGATGACCAGCTGGGAGCTCTCTTAGGGTTTGTTTACCCCAACAGAGCGAACGACAAGTCTAAACGAATTTTGGATCATGAACTGAGGCCACCCCGAGATCAATACGATCCATACAGCTAGGATAGAAAGGGAAACAGACCCAATCACCACCCAACCAGGAACGATAGGAGAAGCGACCAAGGTCCAATCAACCGAGGTTTGGTGAGTAACGGTTTTGACAGATCACTCGGGGGCAGAGAAGCCCCGAGACTATCAGAATATAACTTTAATGTCAATGTGAAAAGTATAGTGTCAGCCATTGGCCGCATCATGGATACCAAATGGCCAAGGCCACTCCAGTTCGATCCCGCACAGAGGGATCACAACTTGATATGTAAATATCACGGTGCTCACAATCACAGGACCAAGGATTGTAGATAGTAAAAGGAAGAAGTGGCTCGTCTATTCAACAATGGGAATCTTCGAGCATTCCTAAGTGAGAGAGTAAAAAATCATTTCAAAAAAATGGATGCCAACAAACCAATTGAGCAGGAAGAACCTCAACATGTGATCAATATGATCATCGGAGGAGTAGATGTCCTAAAAGGGCCAATGATAAAACGCACCAAAGTTTCTATCACAAGAGAAAAATGAACTCGGGACTATGTTTTGGAGGGCTCCATCTCTTTCAGCGACACGCCGAGGGCATCATTCAACCTCACAACTATGCACTGGTAATATCCGTACACATTAATAAATCTTGAGTTAGGCGTGTTTTAATTGACCCAAGTAGCTCCGCCAATATCATCCGATGGAGAGTCGTAGAACAACTGGGGTTATTGGACCAAACCGTACCGGTAGGTCGGGTATTGAATAGGTTCAAAATGGCATGCGAGACAACGAAGGGTGAAATAACCCTATCGGTCAACACAGCCGGGACCACCCAGGAAACAAAATTTTATGTAATCAAGGGGGACATGAGGTACAATGCCTTATTGGGGAGGGCATGGGTACACCGCATGAGGGCGATACCATCAACCTTGCATCAGGCGTGGAAGTTTCCAATCTCAAGCGGAATCAAATTGGTCTACGAGGAACAACTGATAGCAAATGAGATGTTCACTATTGATGAAATGATCTCGATTCCCGCAATCATGACATCAAAACGTTAAAGGCTGGTCAAAGAGAAAGGAACCAAATAGCAATCACTGAACCCGACCCCGACCGGGCCTGAGAAACAGGAGGAACAACCGACGAACGAGGAAGATGTCTTTGGGATCTCGAGATAATTCATAGAACCTGATGATACCGATGCCTCCAAGACGACAATCGAGGAACTGGAACAAGTTGTACTGATCGAGCACCTACCAAATAGAAAGGTATATGTGGGCACGGGATTAACCCCCGAGCTCAGGAAAAAATCATTGATTTCCTTAAATCTAATGCCGATTGTTTTGCCTGGTCCCACTTAGATATGACAGGGATCTCGCTGGAGGTGACAACTCACAAATTAAGCTTGGATCCGAATTTTCACCTGGTCAAACAAAAGAGGAGGCCATAGTCTGATATCAAGCACGCATTCTTTATAGACGAGGTATCTAAACTCTTAAAAATAGGTTCCATTCGGGAGGTTACATACCCGGATTGGCTAGCTAACGTAGTAGCCGTACCTAAAATAGAAAACAAGCTTAGAATGTGTGTAGATTATAAGGACTTAAATAAGGCATGCCCGAAGGATTCATTTCCTTTGACTAACATCGACCGAATGATCAATGCAACGGTTGGGCACGAGATTTTGAGTTTTCTCGATGCTTATTCTGGGTATAACCAAATATGGATGGACCCGGGAGACCAAGAGAAGACTTCTTTCATAACTAAATTTGGCACTTATTGTTATAACATGATGCCGTTTAGATTAAAAAATGCCGGTGTCATGTATCAATGCCTAGTTAACCGAATGCTCGAAGAACAAATAGGGAAATCAATGGAGGTTTATTTTGACGATATCTTAGTTAAGTCCCTGCGAGCAAAAGCCCATTTGAAAAAGTTTCAGGAAACCTTTGACATACCAAGGAAATACAACATGAAGTTGAACCTGGAGAAGTGTGCCTTTGGAGTCAGCTCAGGCAAGTTCCTCGGTTCATTGTATCTAACCGAGGGATAGAGATCAACCCAGATAAAATAAAGGCCATAGAAGATATCACCATGGTTGACAACGTCAAAGCGATATAGAGACTGACTGATGGGATAGTCGCATTGGGCCGATTTATTTCTAGGTCATCGGATAAGAGCCATTGATTCTTCTCATTACAAAAGAAAAGGAACGACTTCTCTTGGACCCTGAAATGTCAGCATGCTTTAGGGGAACTCAAATGATACTTATCAAGTCCTCTTTTGTTGCTCACTCCGAAGGCAAACGAGCAGTTATACCTTTACTTGGTACTAAGTGGCGTCCTGGTCAGGGAAGAAGAAGGTACGCAATTTCATATCTATTATATTAGTAGAACCCTGGGTTATGCCGAAACGAAGTATCCGTACTTAGAGAAATTTGTGCTTGCCTTATTAAGTGCATCTAGGAAACTAAAATCGTACTTTCAATGTCACTCTATATGTGTCTTGACCTCGTACCCGCTAAGGAATGTTATGCATAAACCCGAGCTTTCGGATAGAATAACAAAATGGGTTGTAGAGATTTCACACCAGCCTTGATCTTTGAGGCCAAAAAAGAATTATCGCTTGACTCAGGGACTAGTTTGTGGGTCTGGACCCTATTCACAGATGGTGCTTCTAACACAAAAGGGTTCGGGTTAGGAATCGTATTTTAATCACCCACGGGTAATGTAATAAAGCACTATATTAGAACTATGAAACTGACTAACAATGAAGTTGAATATGAGGCTTTGATTGCAGGTCTAGAACTGGCTAAGAGCCTAGGGTTGAGGTGATCGAAGCCAAGTGCGACTCCCTCCTCGTTGTTAACCAAGTCAATGAGACATTTGAAGTAAAAGAAGACCGGATGTGGAGATACTTGAATACATTGCAAGTGAGATTATATCAGTTCAAGGAGTGGACACTACAACATGTACCCCGAGATCAGAATAACGAGGTCGATGCATTGGCAAATCTAGAGTCGTCAGTCGATTTCGATGAATTTAATTCCGGAGCGGTGGTGCAATTGATGAATTCGGTGATAGAGGAAGGTCACACTGAGGTAAACTCAACAAGCTTGACTTGGGATTGGAGAAACAAATACATAGGCTACCTTCAAAAAGGGAAATTGCCATTGAATCTGAAAGAATCGAGGGCCCTATGAACTAAGGCTGTCAGGTTTAGTTTGGTTGGAGGAAAACTACACCAAAGATCATTCTTTGGAATGTTAGCGAGTTGCTTGAGTGTCGGGGAGACCAATTACGTGATGAGGAAAGTCCATGAAGGTACTTGGGGAAACCATTCAGGATCAGAGTCATTGGTTTGAAAATTGATCAGGGCCGATTATTACTGGAACGAGATAGAAAATGATGCGAAAGACTTTGTTAAAAAGTGTGACGAATTTCAAAGGCATGCCCCAATGATCTACCAATAGGGGGGAAATGCTTCATCCGGTCCTTTACCTTTGGTCGTTCATGAAATGGGGAATGGACATCATGGGTCCTTTGCCGTGGGCACCCGACAAAGCCCAGTACATCTTACTTATGACCGATTACTTCTCCAGGTGGGTTGAAGCACAGTCTTTTGAGACAGTTAGGAAAAAGGAGGTCATCAACATCATATAGGATCATATAATATGCCGGTTTGGGATACCAGCCAAGATCACATGTGACAACGAGAGGTAGTTCATCGGCGGGAAGGTCAACAAGTTCTTCGAAGATAACAAAATCAAAAACATTCTATCGACACCTTACCACCCAAGTGCAAATGGTCAATAGGAGTCAACAAACAAAATTATAATGTAGAACCAAAAGAAGAGATTGACCGACTCAAAATGAAAATGGAAAGAAGTTTTGCTCTAGGTACTGGTGAAACACTGTTCTCTCTGGTCTACAGTGTAGATGCTTTGATTTCCGTAGAGGTAGGGGAACCGATCTTAAGGTTCCCATATGCTACGGAGACGTAAAACGATGAGGTTATGGCCGCAAGATTAAATTTAACAGACAAAAGGTGAGAAGCCGCCCTAGTCCGGTTAGTAGCCCAAAAATAGCGAATAGGAAGATATTACAATCGAAAGGCAAACCTTCGACATTTCCAAGTCGGGGATTTAGTGTTGAGGAAGGTCACATTGCATACCAAGAACCCGAATGATGGGAAACTGGGCCCAAACTGGGAGGGACCATAATGAGTCACCGGTATAATTGGGAAAGGCTCATACCGGCTCGAGTCAGGAAATGGTGTACAACTACCCAACAATTGGAATGTGGCACACTTAAAGCGATATTACTGCTAAGGTATGAATACATAAACTTCTTTGTGGTTTATTACGATTTGAACTAACCAGTGCAGGTACTGAATAGAAGTCAAATATGAGGATTAGGTCTGAAAGCAGGTGTTACACTCTTTTTTTTATAGACCGATATTTTCCCGACGTGGGTTTTACGACAAGATTTATAATGAGGCACCAGTAAGCGTGTCGCCCTAGTTTTGAAGACCGGTCAAAGACCGTAAATTACGGATTGTCCATATCAGATCAATAGTATTCGAGCCCTCAAATTCCAATCTCTGGGGGCCATCACACCTTGAGTCAAGAACCGAAGTCCTAAGGGTCAAACGGTCAAATGAACCGTACCCGCATAGCTCATTTTCGCCATGAAAGGTAGATTTTTTACCTTTAATTACTTACACTACATTCGAAGTAATAAAAGAAATTTACCTTCTATATTTCATCGGTTCATATTTGCACAAGCAATATTGTCATTAACTTACAATAAGATCAGGAAATTCGGGCTACTAAATTCTGAAGGCACCGATCCTACAAGGCAGGGCCCGAACACAAAAGGCCACGACCAACATAAGGGACGGATCCTTTAGAGCGTTGGTCATAACATATAAATGGCTCGAAGACGTCTGAGTTCGTACATAAAAAAGTAAGGTCCTTACATATTTTTAATCCATGAAAGATTAAATTAGACCCGATCAAGTTACTCTGTCTCGAATTACGGCCATGAAAAGAGCCACCTTCGGCAAAGGATAGTTGTGTCCAGTTAAATTACTCGAATATTTTGCTAAAGACTTCGTTTTTATCGAGTCCTCCGAATTCAAAGCAACTCTGAGTTATTATTTAATCTAGGACTCATCCGAGCTTTAGGGGAATGAACAGTTTACACGATGTCAAATTCTATGCTAAGGAATTGATGGCATATTATGAAGTCCAAAACACAAGTTATATATCCTAAGTCTTAAACATAAGCAAGTATAAAAAAGTAAAGGACACAATTGTAACGACTTGGCCGATCGTTTTGAGTATTTTAGTTCTGATCCCCTATTTATTGCCTCTTCTATATTTTATTATGGTTATGTGGCTTGTCGAGGGTGTTTGATTTTGGTTCGGGTGAGTTTCGGAGTTAAATGGGATACTTAGTCCCTAAGTTGGAGCTTTAAGTTGAAAGAGTTTATCATAGTTTGACTTTTGTGTAGACGACTCCAAAATGGAGTTTTGATGGTTCAATTAGCTCTGTATGGAGATTTTAGACTTAGAAGCGTGTCCGGATGTTTATTTGAAGGTCTGTAGGTTGTTTCAACGTGAATTGGCGAAAGTTAGAAAATTTAAGGTTTGGAAGATTGGAAAGTTTGACCGGAAGTTGACTTTAATTATATCGGGGTCAGATACCTATTCCAGAAGTTGGAATAGGTCTGTCATATCATTTATGACTTGTGTGCAAAGTTTGAAGTCAATCGGAGTTGTTTTGGTATGAATCGACATTAGTTTTTGAATTCGGAAATTTAGAGTTTCATAGGCTTGAATTGGGTTGCGATTCGTGGAATCGATATTGTGTGATGTCATTTTTGGCCTCGAGTATGTCTGTTAGGTGTTTTGGAACTTGTTGGTATATTCGGACAGGGTCCTGGGGGCCGGGTGTGAAACGGATTGAATAAGGAACAATTTTGGACTTATGCAATTGCGAGTCCGCAGGTGCGGAGGAGTGGTCGCATATGCAGACGCGGATAGCTTGGTCTATTATCGCAGAAGCAGGCCTTGCCCATATGAGCGAGTGCGCAAAATCACATTCTAGTTCACAGAAGTGGATGTGCAGATGCGCGTTTGGTCCGCAGAAGCCGAAAGTCATGGCCTAAGTGGAATTCAAAAGTTCTTAGTTTCATTGGCTTGAATTGAGTTGCAATTCAAAGAATCGATGTTGTTGGATGTGATTTTTGGCCTCGAGTAGGTCCGTTAGGTATTTTAGAACTTGTTGGTATATTCAGACGGGGTCTCGGGTTCCCCGGGTGTAAAATGGATTAAATCCGGAATAATTTTGGACTTGTGCAATTGCTGAACCACTGTTGTTCTGGTGTCATCGCACTTGTAGAGGGTTTGGCCATAGGTGCGGACACGCAAAAGAGAGGAGCTGATCGCAGAAGCGAAGCTAGCTTTGCCCAGATAGAATCGCAAGTGCGAGGATATATCTGCATCTGCAAGTCTGCAGGTGCGGAGGAGTGGTCGCATATACGGGCGGGGATAGCTTGGTCTATTATCACAGAAGCGCACCTTGCCCGCAGGAGCGAGTACGAAAAAGCGCATACTAGTCCACAAAAGCAGATGCGTAGATACGTGTTTGGTCCGCAGAAGCGGAAAGTCATGGCCTAAGTGGAAACCGCACCTGCGATGGTTTTTCTGCGGATGCGGCATCGTAGATGCGACTAAAGGCCCGCAAAAGCAAAATCGTTGAGCACAAAAGGCCTACTTTTGAGGGTTTGATCTCATAATCCATTTTTGGACCTAGAGAGCTCGGTTTGTAGCGATTATTCAGGAGATTTTCAAGGAAAGCATCAGGGTAAGAAATCCTAACTCGGATTTGGTTAAATTACACGAATCTATTATTAATTTCATTATTTAATTAGTGATTTGAGTTGAAAATTCGAGGAAAAATTACGAAAACTTCTTAGGCTAAAATTTGGTGATTTGAAAGGTGATTTGAGGTTGGATTTGAATAATTCTTTTATGGTTAGACTCGTTATCGATTGGGTGTTTGGACTTTGTAATTTTGGTTAGGTTTCGAGATGCGGGCACGGGTTGTCCTTTTGAGGTGACTTTTTACTTCTTTGCAAAGATCGTAATTTTATTGTTCGAAATAATTTCCTATAGTTTATATTTATAGTATGAAGTTGTTTTGGCTAGATTCAAGTTGTTCGGAGTTAGATAATCGAGGGAAAGGCGTACTAGTGGATTGAGTCAGCATATTTCGAGGTAAGTGTCTTGCCTAACTTTGTGTAAGGGAAATTACCCCTTAGGATTGGGTTTGTTTGTGATAACTGCGATGTGTAAAAACCGTGTACGCATGGTGATGAGTGTGTGCACGGGCTAAATATGGAAATTTAACGATTTTAGCTATGTAGATTCCTTTCATGCCTTAATTGAGTTACATTAACATGTTATAGTCATCATTTCTAGTCTATATTCACATGCTCTACTTGTCTTATCTCTTATTTGTTAATTTCCCTACATGTTTAGTTGAAGTTGTTGGTGTTTCTTCTATTCCTTATTCATTATTTAACCGTGAATTCTTTACTTGAAGTTGTTATTCTTGGGATATCTTGTTGATGAAACTGGTATTGAGTTATAAAGGCCATGATTCACATTGAGGCAAAGTGTTAAGTTGTGAAATACTATTTTGTTAAGTTATTCACTCCCGGTTGTTATTGTTGAGACTCTTGTGTACATTGTGGTTGAGCCATGGGCTCTTTATTGTGAAAACACTATTATTGGTGCTTTCTTTGGCAAGTTGTGATATTGGGCATTTGAGGTGCGATTTGGATACGTTGTGATATTGATACGCATGTGGTGGTATAAGGTTTTGGGGTTGAAACGCATGCGCTGAGATAAGGTAGGCTTGGTACGCGTGGCTAGTAGGGGAACTACTAGAAGTCACGCGGTGTGATAAGGAGGGATAAAACACGGGATGCTATTTTGGGAAAATAATTTTCAAAACTAAACGCAAGGCTCCTGTGGTGATATAAGGAAAGATTGTGAACTATTCTTGCGATCTGAGACTATGAGGCGGTACGTCGATAGTGACTCTTGTTGGTATTTCTCTATCGCTGCACTTGTCTTTGGTTGTTTTGATTTCCTTAGCATACCATTTCTTATTTTCTCCGTGTTGCACTATTTGCTTTAGTTCCGTGTAGCTAACCTTGATATGATATTTTCTATTTTAATTTCATTACTATCATTACTACACTGCCATACACTTGTACAATTTTTCTTATTTATTCTATTAAGGCCTTGACCTGACCTCGGTAACTACTCTACCGAGGTTAGGCTTGGCACTTACTGGGTACCGTTGTGGTGTACTCATGCTATGCTTCTACACATCATTTTGTGCGAATCTGGGTACCTCCTACCAGCGCAGGTACTAGAGAGAGCTCGGCTTCGGTGACTTCAAGGTACACTTCCCGCATCCGCAGGCCTCGGAGTCCCCCTCTACCTAGACTATTCTATTTTCCTTATCCTTTTATAGAAATTGATGTATAGGATTGCTCAGTAGTCAATACTACTATTCGAGCTTGTGACTTGTATTCGTCGGGTTTTGGAAAATTCTATATACTAAGTTGCAGAGTTTCTTTATATTAAATTGTTGAGTTGAGAGTTATTTGACATTCAGGAATATTCTGCATATTTTGTTAGGCTTACCTAGTCTTAGAGACTAAGTGCCATCACCATATCCTACGGAGGGAAATTGGGGTTATGACAAGTTGGTATCAGAGCTCTAGGTTCATGAGTGTTACGAGTCACAAGCAAGTTTAGTAGAGTCTCGCAGATCGGTACAGAGATGTTTGTAGTTATCTTCGGGGGGCTATGGAACTGTTAGGGAAATTTTCACTTCTTTGATTCCTTATCATGCGAATTTGTTGACTTCGGAATTCTAAATCTCTGTCTTTTTATTCTCTCCTAGACGGTGAGGAAACGCACAACTGGATCAGATGATCAGACACTCGCTCCCCTTGCTAGAGCCATGAGAGGCCTGGGTCAGGACATAGGCCGAGGACGAGCACGTGGTGTAGCCAGAGAACCTGCCCAAGCTGCTACAGAGGAGCCACCAGTAGCTCGAGTTAGGGGGCATGCACCTGAGATGCCTATTACTGCCCCTGCACTTTAGGAGACCCTCGTCCAGTTTTTGAGCATGTTTGGCACTCTAGCTCAGGTGAGCTTGATTCCACTTGCTCCTGCCACATCTCAGGCCGGGGGAGGAGCACAAACTCCCGTCGCCCGTACCCCAAAGCAGCGAGTCCAAGTTGACCAGGTCCCAGAGGTCATACCAGTGGAGCCGGTCATCCCAGTTCAGACCGATGTTAGGGCAGCAACTTCTGAGGGGGGGAGAACCTCAGCCTCAAGAGGTACAAGAAATACCACCCTCATACTTTCAGGGGTTTGGCTTCAGAGGACGCCTAGGGTTTTCTTGAGGAGTGCCACCGTATCCTACGTACTATGAGTATTGTGGAGTCAAGTGGGGCTGCTTTCACTACGTTCCAGCTTAAGGGAACGGCTTATCAGTGGAGGCGAGCGTATGAGTTGATAGCCCGGCCGAGGTAGCTTCACTCACCTGGGCTCAGTTCTCAGAGAAGTTCATGAGGTAGTTTTTTCCCTAGAGCCTTCGTGATGCATGGCGCGCAGAGTTTGAGTAGTTGCGCCAGGGTGCTATGACTGTATCAAAGTATGTTGTCAGGTTCAACGAGTTATCCCGACATGCACCAGCTTTAGTCTCCACAGTCAGAGAGCGAGTTTATCGATTTATCGAGGGGTTCAACCACAATATTAGATTCAGCATGGCTCAAAAGTTGGAGATTGACATCCCATACCAGCATGTAGTGGAGATCGCTAGGAGATTGGAGGGTATGTGGGACCGGGAGAGATATGAGAGAGAGGCCAAGAGGCCTCGCGATTCTGGTACATATAGTGGTGCTCGTGCCCCAATTGCAGCCCGACATGGTAGAGGCTATGTAAGCACTCTTATACATTCAGCACTTCCAGCTTCCAGCGATATTCCAGCTACTCCCAGGCCTCAGGTTTCCCATTATTCTCCACCATTGTCTAGTGAACCTCCTGCACGGGGTGCTTTTAGCGATCAGTTCAACCGACCGGGACCGAGCCAGTTCCAACAGCCACATCTTTTGAGGGATTGTTTTGATTGTGGTGACACTCATCATATGGTGAGGGACTGCCCCAGACTCAAGAGGGATGAACCTCCATAGACTACTCAGGCCCCACGTATTCCATAGGTCCCTTAAGCTTCTCAGGCCGTGGTTGCCACACCAGTTACCACTCCACCTACACAGCCAGCTAGAGATGGAGGTCAGGCAGGTAGAGGTCGCCCTAGAGAGGGAATCTAGGCAAAATGTTATGCTCTTCCTCCTAGGACGAAGCCGGTTGCATCCGACTCAGTTATCACAGGTATTGTTCTAGTTTTTCATAGAGATGCATCGGTCTTATTTGATCCAGCCTCCACTTATTCCTATGTATCATCTTACTTTGCTCTATATTTGGGTATATCCCATACTTCTTTGAGTTTTCCTGTCTATGTGTCCACGCCTGTGGGAGATTCCATTATTGTTGATCGTGTGTATCAGTCGTGTTTAGTTATTCTTGGTGGTTTTGAGATCAAAGTCGATCTATTGTTGCTCGGTATGGTAGATTTTGATATTATTTTGTTCATGGACTAGTTATCACCCTATTATACTATTCTTGATTGCCACGCCAAGACGGTAACGTTGGCTATGCTAGGTTTATCATGGTTCGAGTGGAGGGGTACCTTGGATTATATCCCTACTAGAGTGGTGTCTTTTCTAAAGGCACATCAGATGGTTGGGAAGGGGTGTGATGCATATCTAACCTTCTTGAGAGATGTCAATGTTGATACTCCTACCGTTGAGTCAGTACCGATAGTGAGGGATTATCCCGATGTATTTTTGGTGAATCTTCTAGGTATGCCGCCCGTCAGGAATATCAATTTTGGTATTAATTTGTTATCGGGCACTCAGCCCATTTCTATTCCACCATATCGTATGGCCCATCAGAGTTGAAGGAGTTTAAGGAGCAGTTGAAAGAGTTTCTTGATAAGGGCTTCATTCGGCCCAGTATGACACCTTGGGGTGCTCCGGTATTGTTTGTAAAGAAAAATGATGGTTCCATGCGCATGTGTATTGATTATCGACAGTTAAATAAGGTTACAGTGAAGAACATATATTCATTGCCATACATTGATGACCTATTTGATCAGCTACAGGGTGCCAGAGTGTTCTCAAAGATTGATTTGCGATCAGGCTATCATCAGTTGAAGATTTGGGAGCCGGATATTTTGAAGACTGCCTTCAGGACTTAGTATGGTCATTACGAGTTCCTTTTGATGTCATTTGGGCTGACCAACGCCCCATCGACATTCATGCACTTGATGAATAGTATATTCCAACCCTATCTTGACTCATTCGTCATTGTGCTTATTGACGACATCTTGGTGTACTCCTGAAGCTGGGAGGATCATGAGCAAAACCTAAGGACCGTGCTCTAAACCTTGAGAGAAAAGAAGTTGTATGCAAAGTTTTTAAAGTGTGAATTTTGGCTTGATTCGGTGGCGTTTTTGGGTCATGTAGTGTCGAGTTAGGGGATCAAGGTAGATCCGAAGAAGATTTAAGTAGTGAAACGTTGGCCCGAGCCGTCTTCAGCTACTGAGATCCGGAGTTTTCTTAGTTTGGCAAGGTATTACCATTTATTCGTAGAGGGTTTCTTATCTATTGCAGCATCTATGACCAGATTGACCCAGAAGGGTGCTCCATTCAAGTGGACCGAGGAGTGTGAGGAGAGCATTCAAAAGCTCAAGACTGTTTTGACGACAACCCTAGTGTTGGCGTTGCCTACGGGTTCGAGTTCTTACACTGTGTATTAGGATGCGTCGCGTGTTAGTCTCGGTGCGGTGTTGATGCAAGACAGTAGGGTGATTTCCTACGTGTCTAGAAAAATGAAGGTACATGAGAAGAACTATCCTATCCACGACCTTGAGTTAGCAGATATTGTTCATGCCTTGAAGATTTGGCGGCACTATTTGTACGGTGTCCCTTGTGAAGTCTATACCGACCACTAGAGTCTACAACATCTGTCCAAATAGGAGGATCTTAACTTGCGTCAGTGAATATGGTTTGAGTATCTTAAGGACTATGATATCACCATTTTGTATCATCGCGGGAAGGCTAATGTGGTGACCGATGCCTTGAGTCGTAAGGCAGAGAGCTTGGGTAGTTTAGCACATCGACCGGTAGCAGAGAGGCCATTGGCATTAGATGTTCAGGCCTTGGCCAACCAGTTTGTTTGATTGGATATTTCGGAGCCGAGTCAAGTTTTGGCTTGTGTGGTCTCTCGGTCTTCCTAATATGATCGTATCAGAGAGCGCCAGTATGACGACACCCATTTGCTTGTCCTCAAGGACACAGTTCAGCACAGCGATGCCAAAGAGGTCACTATTGCGGATGACGGTGTGTTACGGATGCAGGGCAGGCTATGTGTACCTAATGTAGATGGTTTATGTGAGTTGATTCTTCAGGAGGCCCACAGTTTGCGGTAATCCATTAATCCGGGTGCCACTAAGATATATCAAGACTTGATGCAACACTATTGGTGGAGGATGATGAAGAAGGATATAGTGGAGTATGTAGCTCGGTGCCTGAATTGTCATCAGGTGAAGTATGAGCATCAACAGCCAAGTGGATTACGTCAGAGTCCAAAAACTCCAGAGTGGAAATAGGAGTGGGTTACTATGAATTTTGTTTTTGGGCTCCCACGGACTTAGAGGAAGTTCGATGGAGTATGGGTGATTGTGAATAGGTTGACCAAGTCATCTCATTTCATTCCAGTGGTGAGTACTTATTCTTCAGAGCAGCTAGCTCGGGTCTATATTCGCAAGATTGTCTGACTTCATGGTGTGCCGGTATCCATCATCTCTGACCGGGGTACGTAGTTTACATCGCGATTCTAGAGAGCAGTATAGTGTAAGTTAGGCACACGGGTTGAGTTGAGTACAATATTTTACCCTCAGACGGATGAACAGTCCGAGCGCACTATTCAGATATTGAAGAATATGCTCCGTGTGATGTAGTTTGGGGGTTCCTAGGATCAATTCTTGCCGCTTACGGAGATTGCCTAAAACAAAAGCTACCATTCAAGCATTCAGATGGCTCCGTATGAGGCCTTGTATGAGAGGTGATGTCGGTCTCCAGTGGGTTTGTTTGAGCCAGGTGAGGCTAGGCTATTGGGTACAGACTTGGTTTAGGATGCTTTGGAAAAGGCTAAATTGATTCAAGATCGGCTTCGCACAGCCCAATCTAAACATAACAGTTATGCGGATCGGAAGGTTAAGTTAGCCCTGATCCCCTATTTATTGCCGGCTCTATATTATATTATGGTTATGTTACTTGCCGGGGTATTTGGTTTTGGTTCGGGTGAGTTTCAGAGTGAAATGGGATATTTAGTCCCTAAGTTTGAGCTTTAAGTTGAAAGAGTTGATCATAGTTTGACTTTTGTGTAGATGACTCCAAAATAGAGTTTTGATGGTTCCAATACCTCCGTATGGTGATTTTAGACTTAGAAGCGTGTCCGGATGTTAATTTGGAGGTCTGTAGGTCGTTTCGACGTGATTGGCAAAAGTTAGAAAATTTAAGGTTTGGAAGATTAGAAAGTTTGACCGGGAGTTGACGTTATTGATATTGGGGTTGGATCCCGATTCTGAAAGTTGGAATAGGTCTGTCATGTCATTTATGACTTGTGTGCAAAGTTTGAAGTCAATCAGAGTTATTTTGGTATGAATCGACATTAGTTTTTGAATTCGGAAGTTTCGAGTTTCATAGGCTTGAATTGGGTTGCGATTTGTGGAATCGATATTGTGTGATGTGATATTTGGCCTTGAGTAGGTTTGTTAGATGTTTTGGAACTTGTTGATATATTCAGACGGGGTCCCGGGGCCCCTGGTGTGAAACGTATTGAATAAGGAACAATTTTGGACTTATGCAATTGCGGGTACGCAGGTGCGGATGAGTGGTCGCAGATACGGACGCGGCTAGCTTGGTCTATTATCGTAGAAGCGGGCCTTGCCCGCATGAGGGAGTGCACAAAAGCACGTTCTAGTCCACAGAAGTGGATGCGCAGATGCGCGTTTGGTCTGCAGAAACCGAAAATCATGGCCTAAGTGGAAACCGCACCTGCGATGGTTTTTTCGCAGGTGCGGTGTCGCAGATGCAACTAAAGGCCAGCAAAAGCGAAATCGTTGGGCAGAAAAAGGCCTAATTTCGAGGGTTCGATTTCATAATCCATTTTTGGACCTAGAGAGCTCAGTTTGAGGCAATTTTCAGAAGATTTTCAAGGAAAGCATTGGGGTAAGAAATCCTAACTCGGTTTTGGTTAAACTACACGAATCTATTGTTAATTTCATCATTTAATTAGTGATTTGAGTTTGAATTTTGAGGGAAAATTGTGAAAACTTCTTAGGCTAAAATTTGAGGATTTAAAAGGCGATTTGAGGTCGGATTTGAGTAATTCTTTTATGGTTGGGCTCATTATTGATTGGGTGTTCGGATTTTATAATTTTGGCCGAGTTATGAGACGCGGGCCCAAGTTGACTTTTTGAGTTGACTTATTACTTCTTTGCAAAGATCGTAATAAAGTACGAAATTGTTTTGGCTAGATTCGAGTGAAAGGCATATTAGTGGATTGAGTTAGTGTGTTTCGAGGTAAGTGTCTTGCCTAACTTTGTGTGGGGGAATTACCCCTTAGGATTGGTATTGTTTGTGATAACTGCGATGTGTGAAAGCCGTGTACGCAAGGTGACGAGTGTGTACACGGGCTAAATATGGAAATTTACCGGTTTTAGCTATGTAGATCCCTTTCATGCCTTAATTGAGTCACCTTAACATGTTATAGCCATCATTTCTAGTCTATCTTTACATGCTCTATTTGTCTTATCTCTTATTTTTTAATTGCCCTACATGTTTAGTTGAAGTTGTTGTTTTCTCTATTCCTTATTCATTATTTAACCATGGATTCTTTATTTGAAGTTGTTATTCTTGGGATATCTTGTTGATGAAACTGGTATTGAGTTATAAAGGTCGTGATTTACATTGCGACAAAGTGTTAAGTTGTGAAATACTATTCTATTGAGTTATTCACTTCCGGTTGTTATTGTTGAGACTCTTGTGTACATTGTGGTTGAGTCGTGGGCTCTTTATTATAAAAACACTATTATTGTTGCTTTCTTTGGCAAGTTGTGATATTGGGCACTGAGGTACAATTTTTCTAAACGTCGTGATATTGATATGCATGCGATGGTATAAGGTTTTGGGGGTTGAAACGCATGCGGTGAGATAAGGCGGGCTTGATATGCGTAGCTCATAGGGGAACTACTAGAAGCCGGTGTGATAAGGTGAGCTAAAATGCGGGATGCTATTTCAGAAAAATAATTTTCAAAACTAAATGCAAGGCTTTCGCGGTGATATAAGGAAATATTGTGAACTATTCTTGTGAGTTGAGACTACGAGGCGGTACCTCGGTAGTGACTCTTGTTGGTATTTCTCTATTGCTACACTTGTCTTTGGTTGTTTTGGTTTCCTTAGCATATCATTCCTTATTTTCTCTGTATTGCATTATTTACTATAGTTCCGTGTAGCTAACTTTGACATGATATTTACCGTTTTAATTTAATTACTATCATTACTACACTGTCATACATTTGTACATTTTTTCTTATTTTTTCCAGTAGGGACTTGACCTGACCTCGTCACTACTCTACCGAGGTTAGGCTTGGCTTACTAGGTAGCATTGTGGTGTACTCAGGCTACGCTTCTGTACATCTTTTTGTGCAGATCCAAGTACCCCCTACCAGCCCAGGTACTAGTGAGAGCTCAGCTTCGGAGACTTCAAGTTATACCTGTCAGCATCCGCAGGCCTCAGAGTCCCCCTCTACCTAGACTATTCTATTTTCCTTATCCTTTTATAGATATTGATATATAGGATTACTCATTACTACTATTAGAGCTTGTGGCTTGTATTTGCTGAGTTTTGGGAAATTGTATATACTGAGTTGCAGAGTTTCTTTATGTTAAATTGTTGAGTATTTGAGAGTTATTTGTCATTTCAGTTATATTCTGTATGTTTTGTTAGGCTTAGCTAGTATTAGAGATTAGGTGTCATCACGACATCCTTCGAAGGGAAATTGGAGTCGTGACGACAATGTGTAGCTGAAGACAAAACATTTATATATATTTACCAAAAGGTATTTACAGAGGCAATAAGAAACGACCCCAAAATACAAAATATGTAGCTACAAGAAAAAATAAAATTAAGCTAATGCATTTCTTGCCTAGTCTTCGTCAGAGCCCGACTCACTGCTTGAACGATCAAGCTGGTATCTCGCTCTAGCCTCAGCTTCGAGCCTCTTCGCATCCTCGATCTTGGTCACCAGGTCAATTCCCCGAGCGTGGATCTCCTCGAGAGTCTCTCTCCGAGATAGCCACCTCACATATTCGGCCTTCGTTATGAAATGGGCTTCGGTTACCTCTACAATGTTTTGTACTGGGCCAACATGTCCTAAGCTTCAGAGGCCTCATCCGAAGATGCCTCCAATTTGGACATCAGTATAATGTATTCTTGGCCGAGAGAATCCCGTTCTGTAATGGCCTAGTTGAGTTATGCTCGAAGCTCCTCATTTAGCCGAGACCATTTATTGGCTTTTTCTCTTATCACCTGGAGCTGTACTTTGGTCGATGCTAGGTCCTCTTTGATGGCATCCCGCTCTGAGGCTAGGATATTTATTTTGACCTTCAACTCTTCAACTGAGGCTTTGACCTCGTCCATTTCGGACCTAAGCTAATCGATCAGGGTTATCTTCTCTTAGACCTTGAGCTCGAACTAGAGGTGAATCACCTCCATCCGGGACCGGTGGAAGCTCTCCTGATGAAGCACCGAGGCCTGAGACATAAAGAGAGAATTAAAATGTCGTTAAGGCAAAAATAACTCTATAAAGACACAAAAAGAAGAAGGCATACCCTGATCAGCGCCTGTTGGTCCTCATTGAAGAGGCTCGGCACATCCACCTCGTTCATTTTCACTTGGTCCAATTCAGTAACCAAGGAACGAAGATAGCTGGCCACTCTGACTTGCCTGAACAACATGCTAGTATCCGCCGGTACTGTGAACATGACCGTCTTCTTCTGCTCAAGGTCCACATTCGGGGCATGAAATTACTTCTCAAGCTTTTGGCTCGAACTCGGCGCACCTGGTTCCAGTTGTACGACCTTTTTCGGGATCTCCAGATTGGCAAGCCCGGAGTAGTCCTCCAGCAAACCGACATATACACCCTCAAAGAATGAATTAATGGCCTCGTCCAAGGCCCAGGATGCCTCTGTCAGTTTCTTTGCAGCGGCCCCAGCCTCATCTAAGAAGGCCTCCATATGAAGCAGTGAGTCCGAAATGTGAATAACGCCGGTGTTTGCCAAAGTAGTTTCCCTCGAAACTGGAGGAGCCTCCTGCGAAGCAGAAGTTACTTGATCTTCTTCGAGTCCTCAAGCTACAGGGGACTCAGCCTTTCGAGCATCCCCCTCCGAGGGCGCCAACTCCAGTTCGATGTCGATCGTCTTGTGAGTGACGAACTCCATGTTGTCGTCGTCCTCAGGATAGTCCTTTAGCCGGTAGAGGGCTTCAAAATCAGGAACACGAGAACTAGAAGTCCTCTTGTTGCTTTTTCTAACCCAGACTACGACCCTTTTCTTCTTCTTGGCCCCGGTAGGAGTGTCCGAAGAGTCAGGGGACCTTTTCTTCTTTTTATTTACTCCTCCTTCTTCGTAGCAGCTTCGGTGGTACACTACAGCGAAGCGGAGGGTTTTTTCGGACGAGGCCACGGCCTCGGTAATTTCCCGAAGTTTGGTGGTCCTGGGCAAACCAGTGAAAGGGAAAGACGTGTTTAGATTAAGGATAAGATAAAAATGACCCAAAAGGAAAATTCAACCGGAAGGAGAGGGACACTCACCATGTGAACGAGCCTCCCATTTACCTTTGGAAAGCTTGTGCCACTCACGTTCGGGATAGGTGAGTTGTTCGCATGCCCTCGACCCACTCCCTAAAATGAGGGACCAAATTAGGGACTCGGGCGACAGCTGTATATCAAAAAAGAAATGAGTAATGAGAAAAGAGGTGTAAATACAAAGGAGTAAATTAAGAGGAAACAAACTTACGTTTTGAGTACCATTTCTTGGGGAACGATAGGAACTCGGGGGGAATGAGGTCTTCGGTCTTTATCCAAACAAATGTCCCCTGCCAACCTCGATCTCTGTCCTCATCGATGCAGGAGAAGGGAGAATGCTTTCCCATCGGGCAAGCTCGATTAACCCCGCTCGTAATATTTGCGGGCTGTAAACGCGGAGCAGATGGTAGATCGTGAACCGGGGCTCGCCTATGTTGTTTGAAAAGTGACGAAGATGGGTGGGTCACGATCCTCCAAAAAGACGGGTGGATCTGCCCGAGGCAGATCTCATACCTCTTACAAAAGTCAAGGACCACTGTGTCCATCGAACTGAGCATGCAGCGATACGTATAAATGCTTAAGTATCCTTCCATGTGAATTGTGATGTCCTTATCGGGATTGAGGATGAGTACGTTTTTGGCTTCCCATTTGTAGTCCTCCCGGACCACTTGGAACGTTTCCTCGGTGATGGAGCAGACATACCTCTACGCCTCCTCACCTCGGTCTCCTTGTTTGGAGGCATTTTCGACCTTAAAGTCATTTTCTATAGAGCAGCCTCCGGTGATAAATTCTGTAAGAGGCGGTTCCGGGGCTGCTACCAGAACAGTGGCCTCGGTGCCTGCGACCAAGGTAGATGGTGAAGGAGCAGTGTTTTGAGGCACTGATTTTGAGGTTTTAGCTATCTTGATTTTGGAATATGAACGTTTGAAGGTTTATATGAAGGTTTAAAGATATGGTCTGAAGATTTGAAGGTAAAGTATAAAGGTTTGAAGATAAGAGAAGAAGATAAGAAGATGTGGAGAATAATTTATCAAGATTTGAAATATTGATGAACAACTAGAAATTCGAGGGTAACTCAAGAAGATTTAAAATCGAAAACTAACAAAGTAAAAAAAAGGAAACTAGAGCTTTTATAGGAAAGAAATAATGAATGCGTGACGTTTCGCATTCGGTAACTACCGGGGATAGTCAACCGGCAACTTACACGTGTTCGAAGTTGGAGCGAAGTGACGGATGATACGTTTCGGCTCGTCAACTTGCTTACGATGTACGAAGGAAGGAACCGGATTCAATTAGTCACTTCTCATTGTTCCTATAAATCTACCTTCCGAGAAGTGAGTAGTAAATCATAGGATCCCTCCAACTGATTAATCATGTTGGACCTTGTAGAATTTGAAAGGGGAATTAACATATTATTTTTTATTTATATAGATACATATTAAATTATTTAAGAATAATGGTTATGTGACAAGGTGGCAGGGACTTTTGACTACTCGAATGATAGGCAATTCTACATGAAAGGCTTAAATTAGAGTTTTCCTTTCTCTTGATGACATTCTCTCACTCTTCTATTCACTCAAAGGCTAAAAAGTTCAAAGGAAAGAATAAAATATAAAAATAAAAAGAACAAAAAAGAAAAATTTCTATGATATTTTCTTCCTCTTAAGAAATAGTTGAAGCTTATACATCCCAACTTATTTTGTTCATTCATGTCTTATTCTTAAGCTATGCTCACGAACATGATAAATGGACTTGTAATACTTCTGATGTTCAAATTCTTTTTACACCTACACTTTCAATCTTGAATTTTGAAATTTGTGGCTGTATATCGGTAAAATCGCGATGAAGAAACGAGAGACAACATGATTCAACGCAGGCTCGAGTAAAATCGAGGGCTCCCACAGATCAGATCCCAGAGGGACGAATGATGCACCAAAAATAGGACATGGTCAAGAATAGGAAGAATTGAGCTCAAGCAAAACAAAGAATCGAGGCAAAAGGGATGACGATTAGAGAGGACGAATGAGGGGCTGAAATATTTGCCATCAACCAGATATTACGGCGCGAATCTCGCCCGATATTAATTGTGAATCATGTTTTACTATAAGAGAAGGATTTTTACCTTATTTAGATTTGTACTAGGATTGACACTCTTCAACTACATGAAAGAGAGAACCTTTTCATTTTTCAACCACTGTTGACACGTGTATCAAAGGAATAAAATTTATTTTTATCTTCTAGCTATTGTTCAAAATATTCTTCAGCTATTTACTTCCTTAGTTGCAACCGAGCGCATCTTGAGGGCTCGATCGGAACAGAACTTAGCGTTCAAACTTAAAGCCAAGCTTAATTGTTCCCTCACGTTTGGTTTGATCATTTTATTTTCCTTTAATTTAATTATTTATTATTCTTAAATTAATCATGCTAAATTAAATCGCGTATCCTTTAAACCGCGTACAAATTTAAACAGAGTCACCAAAAGATAAAAAAAAAATAGAAGACAACTATTATTGATCTTCTTTCCTCAACGCATGGGAATCTGCCGAATAGTTCAAAACAAATTCTAAAAAAAGGTAAAAAAATATTTTTTGATGAGCATGTGGAGGACTAGGGACAATCAAAATGTGAAACAATAAGAATTTAACTAATCAATACTAGAATTTTATTTCGTATCACTTGGTTAATACCAGCATTTTAAGATGCGGAGACGTGACGCGGAGGCATTTTATTTAATATGGCATGAGGCATAAACCTCGAGATATGGGTCTTTAAATTTTTTAATTTAAAAATTAATAAATTATCATAATAACACAAAAAATATATAAAGTACATTAAAAATTAAAGAAAATTAAAAAGATTAAAATACTCAAAGAAAATAAAATATCTAGCAAGCTTTTACAAGATCAAATAGTGCAATAGTGTTAAAGTTACTAATGGGATTCAAATCAATATAACGTCTTAACTTTCTATCACGACCCCAATTTTCCTCCGTAAAATATCGTGATGGCACCTAATCTCTAAACCTAGGTAAGCCGGTTATAGAAACAATTTAAGGTTTTTTTTTAAATTTGAAACAGAGTTTAATACAAGTACTGAAACAAAATCGAAAATAATCATAATAACCTCCCAAGATTGGTAATACAGAGTCACGAACTCTAACTTAATACATGAAAAGATATCAGGAATCGAAATACAATACTGTTCAAATACAGGCTAACAATACAAGAAAGGAAAGAACTCCAAGGGACTGCGACAGCCCAACAACTCTACCTTGAATCCTCACGACCAATATGCTAACTCTGCCTGGTTCCGATATCTCCAATACTTGGCTCTGCACAAAAATATGCAGAAGTATAGTATGAGTATACCACGGTCGAAACCCAGCAAGTATCAAGACTAACCTCGGTGGAGTAGTGACGAGGTACAGTCAAGACACTCACTAGATAAAATAACATGTGCAGTATAGTAGTATAACGCTAATAATGGAAAGTAAAAATCAGTAAATGGCAACAAAGTCAACATGTGTATATATGCAGTAAAGGAATATGAATACCGGGAAAACATCATTTAAAGCCAAATGAAGAACACAAAGAACAAACAATTTATCAAGTTGTCTAACACAAGCTTTCACAACAAGGTCACTCCGTGGTACCTCGTCTCCTAGTCACAAATCACGGATCTCAACCCACCATCATATACTCACGGCACCTCTGCTCACATCTCGAATCACAACCGCACGGACAACTCATGTGCCAATAACATATTCATCCTATACTCATGGCACCTCGTGCCCACTTCTCCAATCATAACCCGCACGAAAAACTCACGTGCCAAAATCACAATCCACCCAGCATGGTCACAGGCTCACCATCACAATCTGCCCGGCATAATTCACAGGCTCACAATCACAATTTTTCCGACATAATCACATGCTCAATAGCAATATGAAACGGATAATACCAGAATACATGGACAGAATCAATAAATGTCAAGTTTTGTACTCATGAGCTAGTGTAAGTATAATACTATTATGTATGCTTGTGCAAGTGTACTACTGCAACCTACATCAACAAGAAATATAAAGGATATTAAATAGTTCACCGAAACAACAAGACAATTTACGTAAAGTCTATAACAAATACAAGGAAGATCACAAAACCACACAAAATCACCAACACAATACCCCCGCATCATCACACATCATCCCTGACATTGCCACCCTTATCTCTCTTATAGCCACCCGTATCACTCTGCCCTGACAATATCAACAACCACCCTTATCACTCCGTATAATAGCCACCCTTATCACTCCGACCAATAGCCATCCTTATCACTCTACCCGGACAATAACACAATAGCCACTCGTATCACTCCGTACATTCAATATCAGTGAAATGCCACCCTTATACTCTGCAAAACAACAATCAAACCATACTACAATTCACATGTGCTATCGTCACAACAACACAACATAATCAACTCGTATCACAAGTGTCCGTAGGCCACAACCTTTCAAAGGATTCCACAGTATCACTAATTTCACACCAAATAGCCCACGGCTCAACATAACGTGTATAGAATCTCAATAACAACAATATGAATGGAAAAGTAACTCAGCAAGGAACAACATCTCATTTAATCACAACTTCAGAAAAAATAGATTTATGCCTCTCGATAACTTCAATTTCAAATTAATTATTTAAGAATAAAGTATCTCCATGAAATGGCAACTCGACAATAAAAGAATTCACGAAATGGTTAAAGTGGTAATAATTCCAAATAAGCATATATGAGACCCTCGGCAAGTAAAGAATGTGACAAGTAACTGCAAATTCAAATAAACCATGTAATAGTGGACATGGCGAATAAAGGATATAACAAGTGCCAACAACTTCTAATTGAATACATAAGGATGCCTTAGAGTTTAAACCGATAGAATCTCCACATATAAGTCTGAGTATGTACTCGTCACCTCGCGTACACGGCTTTCACATTACACAAATAGTATAAACGACTCAATTCCTAAGGGGGTAGTTCCCCACCACAAAATTAGGCAAGATACTTACCTCAACGAAGCTAGTCCGATACTCTGAATAGCCTTCTTGTTTGAAACAACCTCCGGACGGCTCAAATCTAGCCAAAATAATTTCATAACATAATTAAAACTCATAGGAACCAATTCCGGATAATAAAACTTTGGTCTTTTAATTACAACTAAGAGTCAACCCAAAAGTCAACCCCAGGTCCGCACCTCAGAACCCGATAAAATTTACTTAACCCGAACATCCATTCCGATACGAGTCATACCATACTAAAATTATTAAATTTTGATGTCGAATCGCCCTTCAAATCCTAATTTTATATTTTAAAAGATTTTTACAAATTTTCCATTTTTCTTCCATTCAATTCACTAATTAAATGATATAAATGAGTATGGAATCATGAAATATAATCAATTTCAGATAAAGAACACTTACCCAAATCAAACTCGTAAAAAACCCCTTAAGAATCGCCGAAAACCGAGGTCTAAAACTCCAAAAATAAATAAAAATGTCGACCCCTCGAACTTAAGCATTCCGCCGAGCCATTTCCGTATTTGCGGACAAAATTTCGCATCTCGCTTTTGTGAGCCAAAATATCGCATTTGCGGCCTTCACTTGCCTGCCCAGTTTGTGCACCTGCGAGACATTTTTTGCATCTGCAATATCGCAGAAGCGACCACAACACCGCAGAAGCGAACGATCACCTTGGACTCTATTTTCGCATCTCTAATTGACCTTCCGCATATTTGGCATCGCACCTGCGGTCCCCCATCCGCAGAAGCGAATCAATAAGGCTTACACAACTTCGCAGAAGCAACCAGCATTACACAGAAGCGTCCACGCACCTGCACCCAGTGGTCCGCAGGTTCGACCACACCAACTCTGCCCAAACCAGCCTCACTCAACATGCTCCAAACGATCTGAACCTCGTCCGAAATCCATCCGAGCCACTCGGTACCCCATCTGAATATATCAATAAGTCCTATACCATAGCACGGACCTACTCGAGGCCTCAAATCATATCAAACAACATCGAAACTATAAATCGCACCTTGAATCGAGCTTATGAATTTATGAAATTTTTAAATTCTATAACTTGTGTCGAAACATAACAAATCAACTCGGAATGAACCCAAATTTTGCACACAAGTCCCAAATGACATAAAGAAGCTATTCCAATTCCCGAAACCAAAATTTGGATCCGATATCATCAAAGTTAACTCCCGATCAAACATCTCAACCTTCCAAAACTTTAATTTTCAAATTTTTGCCAAAATGCATCAAATCAACCTACGGACCTCCAAATCCAAATCCGGACATGTACCTAAGTCCAAAATTACCATACGAAGCTATTTAAATTATCGAAACACCATTCCGGGGTCATTTACAAAAAAGTTAAATTTCGGTCAACTCTTTTCACTTAAACTTCTAAAACAGAATTGTTCTTCCAAATTGATTCCGAATCATCCGAAAATCGAACGGGACGCTAATTCCCAAAATGACTGGTTGGGTCGTTACACTTTCAAACAAGTAAATAGAAATAGAGTTTTGTAAAAAATTAAAAAATATCAAAATCATACAATAAAAAGAAATAGAATTTCTTTTTAAAAAATCAAACTACATATTTTATCTCACGAAAATTAAATAATCAATAAACTTTATCAGTACTCTAATTAAAACATTACTCTTCCGGGAATAAATAAAATATTGCTTTCATTAGCAAATAATAAAGTCTAATAATTTAGAAAGACGGAGAACTAAGACATGAAGATCAATAGCAAGTAAAAATATAACTTTTGGCTATCTATTTAGGAGAAATGTTCAAATGATATTTTTTGTCACAATGTTCTCGATTAATAAATATACAATACTATGAATCATTTTTTGAGTTACTCTGAATTTTCATATTTCTATACATGAATAAAACTTTAATTATTCATTTGTTAAAGAATTTTGAGGATCCACAGTACTAATTAGAAAATTCAATGCATGATTTGAATATGAACTATCAGGCGAGCCTCGAACATCAAGTGTTAGCCATTTTTAAGAATAGTTGAGATGCTTGGGGCATGAACCTCACATAACTAAGCTCCATGTGATAGTCTCAAGATGTTTTAATAGTATCTCGTGCCCAAGGATGAGCCCCGATGAATCCTAAAAAAGCCTTTCAAACTACTGGTTGATACTTGTTATCTAACCAATCACACGTTACCTACACTTTTGATCATGAATTTTGGAGATCGAGTCACCAAAGGATGAACAGCTTAAGAAGATAACCATTAAGAGATAAGGTTAATTTTAAAAAAAGTTAAAAGGGGAAAAATTGCCTGCAAAAGTGGACGTAATGCTTACCTTTTATGTGAAGCCATTTGAATGATTTGTAGGTCAAACCATGCATATCTCATTTCAAATTGTATGGATGTGACTAGAAAAGTTCTTTCTATCAAAATCAAGCCATACTACTTTTAAATTGTGTTACAAATTTCAATCACATCTCACCTAATTCGTAACCTGGAGGAGAAAAAGTCCAGGGACATGGACCCCAATATAAAAAGTGACTCCGTTTTTAGTACTACAATTAAAGATAAATAAGTATTTATCATTTTTCCATAATAATATTTTATTTTTCTTTTGTTTTAAGATGGTAGAGTCAGAGGCGTATTCAAGTAGAGGGATATAGGTTCACGTAAATTTATATTGCTCTTCCTAAATCATATATATCAATGTTATATTTTTTAAAAATTACTTAAATATATGTGCATAAACTCATACTCAAAGACTTTTATGATGTAATTATCATTGGGTGCATCTCCACCTGAAATTGGTTGTTCAAATCTCATTCTGAATGGTCTTGTTTTAGGCACGAAATATATATATATATAAAATTTCAAAAACAATATAATTTTGAACCTTTAATTTCATAAGTGTAGTGGTTTCATGGTAATGCACTAAAGTTAAACCCGTCAAATATAAATTCTAGATTCACTTCTTCACAGTAGTGCACTCATCCTTTTGAAATCCTAGATCCGTCTCTGGGTAGAATATTATAGTCCTAAATCGACTAATCTCATTTAACTAGTGCAGGAAGATTTACGCTTCCACCATTTATATTCCCTTAGTTTTCCTTAAAATGTATTTTACCTTGAAATTATATTTTATGAATTTTTCAAATGTTTAAATCATATATAATGTAAAATTAATTTAATAGTCACGACTATCAATGTGGCCAGACATAGGAAGCTAAACGTTTTTTGAAGGGTTAGATTTCTTTGATTTAAGAGAAGTGGTTAACCTTATAGTAACACTTTAAAAGTACTTAATAAATAAATCTAGAGGTTCAAAAAGACCATAAATAAATCTAGAGCTATCAAGCTAGCCAAAACAAAGGAAAGAAGGGAAAAGAAGACAAAAGTAGACCAGAAAAAAAACGTGCAGAGAAGATTGATTATCTAGCAATGTACTTATCTCATTGGTCAGCTTAAAAGAAGTATCTTTGATTTTCTTAATACGGAAAATAGGTCGTTATTGCGTGATTAACCTTTAGCTAAACGGTAGTATTTAGGCAGATTGATGATCTGAAGTTAGGGGTTCCAACAACGACCTTAAATTCATATATACAATAATAACTAGATTTTTAATTAAATATTTACAAATATATAAAAAATTTCTTTATTATATACTAGAAATTCGAACAAAAATTACTAGATTCACTTAAACTCGTAATTGACGTTGCAAATCAACCCTGATGGTACCACCATTAATTGGAATGAGTAAACTAAACCAAAACCGCAAGATTTAATCGAACTTTTTGTTATGTTGAGAATTATAAAAATATATTTCACTTGCAAATTTTATTCTTGGCAACAATAGAAAAACTTAAAAGTATTTGCACTAAACTAATAGATGCAAAATATGTCTTTCATAAATATATTTATCATTTAATTATAAGTAAATAAAATATAATTGTATACGGTAGAAACCGAGCTCGCCTATTGCATGACGTACCGGAATAAAACATAATGGATTGAAGATCGATCCTGGATTCCGTCAAACCTAGGTACGAGGTTAGAACACGCGCCTTCAAAGACTATCGAATCTGTAATCCCAGAACTGACTCTGACTCTGAATTAGCTCGAGAGAACATCATCGAACCAAAATAACGGAAGGCCGAAATATCCGTAACCGATCGCACATCACGGCGTGAATCTCGGCACGTATCAATGAAACCGATTAATTAGCAAATCATGAGCTTTTTGACCTTATATAGAGTTGTACCTAAAGTATGACTCCCCTACTATATAAAAGGGGTCTGATTATTTGTAAAAGACATTGTAACTCGCATCTCAAAGCAATAAACTATCATTTTTAGTTATTATTATCTCATTACTCTGTTCCGGTATCGATTGTAGCATTGTCGACCCGAGGGTGATCAACCTTCAAGGTCAGGATTGTTCAACTTGTGTAGTTTGCATTTACTTTTCTTATCGTTAATTTCAATCTTAATTTGATTTCTTATTTTGTATCAAGTTATATCACGTATCCTTAAAATCGTGTACAAATTCAATTGTTATCTGATTTTGAAGGTAAACAGTTTGGCGCCCATCGTGGGGCTAAGGATAATAGTGATTATCTGATACAAATCTCCATAACACACACTGCTTTACACTTGCTCTTTGAAGTGTCTTTAATTCCAGGCTAAAGTACAAAAATATCAAACTCTCAATCAGCACCTCTGCATATTAACAACAAGTCCGGTCACCAAGGCTAAAATAACAACATAACGCCCGATAACGAGATACCGCCTACTGATCCCGCTGGAATTCCAATCGCAGATTCGATTGATGCTAATTCGCATGTGGCTATCGATGCAAACTTGCCTACCATCCCCGAAAATAGCATTCGTGGTAGATCCCGATCGACAACTCGAAACACACAAAAACTTGAAGGTGACGGGATCAGCCTACGAGTGATCTTCGAAATCTTGCAGGCTCAACAGGCGGCGAAAGCTCAGTAACAGAACCAAAGTCGTGCGCCAAGTAGGGTTGAGCCTGATCCTCCCGGGGAAGTCACCCGCAAGGATGAACCGGTCGTAGAAAGGTCAAACGAACGTGAATCAGGGGCTAACCCCAAGATTATAAAGATGCTCGAGGAGTTGACAAAAAGGATAAAATCAGGGGAGAAGAAGATCCAGGCTAACGACAAAAAGGTGGAAACCTACAATTCCAGAGTAGACCAAATCCCAGGAGAAGCCCCGATATTGAATGGCTTGGATTCCAGAAAATTCATGCAAAAACCTTTTCCACCAAGCACGGCTCCGAAGTCGATCCCCAAGAAATTCCGAATGCCCGAAATACCATATTATAACGGAACGACCGACCCAAACGAGCATGTAACCTCGTATACATGTGCTATCAAAGAGAACGACCTGGAGGACGATGAGATCGAGTCTGTTCTGTTGAAAAATTTGGGGAGACCCTGTGGAAGGGAGCTATGATATGGTATCACAATTTACCTTCTAATTCTATTGACTCATTTGCTATGCTTGCAGATTCTTTCGTAAAGGCACATGCATATGCCATCAAGGTCGAGACTAGGAAATCGGACCTTTTCAAAGTCAAACAGAAGGATAACGAGATGCTCAGAGAGTTCGTGTCCCGGTTTCGAATGGAACGAATGGATTTGTCGTCGGTCGCTGATGATTGGGTTGTTCAAGCTTTCACACAGGGACTTAATATTCCGAGCTCGGTGGCTTCACAGCAGCAGAAGTAGAATTTAATAGAATACCCGGATGTTACATGGGCTGGCGTGTATAACTGGTAGCAATCAAAAATCAGAGTCGTAGATGATGAACTCGGGGCCCCTTTGGTGTCTGTCTATCCCGTCAGAACCCTCTACAGAGTCAAGAGAGATATTGATCGCGAACCGAGGCCAAACAGGGGTCGATATCAACCATATAATAGAGATCAGAGAAGCAGCGAGTCTGGGCGAAACCCTATGAGAAACGAAAGGAGAAATGACCGAGGGCAAAGCAGCCGGGGACATATGACCAAAAATGGCTTCGACAGGTCCAAAGACGCACCGAGGCTATCGGAATATAACTTCAATGTCGATGCTGCCGCTATTGTATCAGCTATCGAGCGCATCAAAGATACCAAATGGCCTCGACCTCTACAGTCTGATCCAACCCAAAGGGATCCTAACCAGATATGCAAATATCATGGAACTCACGGTCATAGAACGGAAGATTGTCGGTAGTTGAGTGAAGAAGCGTCCCGTCTATTCAACAATGAGAACTTTCAGGAGTTCTTGAGCGACCAAACCAAGAATCATTTCAGGAACAGGGATTCTAACAAATATGCAGAATAATAAGAACGTCAACATGTCATTAACATGATCATCGGAGGAGTTGATATTTTATAGGGGCCGATGTTGAAACGCACCAAAGTATCCATCACTAGGGAGAAAAGAACTCGGGACTACATACTGGAGGGAACTTTATCTTTCAATGACGAGGATACGGAAGGAATCGTACAACCCCATAATGACGCACTTGTAATATCTGTACTCGTAAATAAAATTCGAGTTAAACGTGTATTAATTGATCCAGGTAGCTCGTCCAAACATCATTCGATCGAGGGTCGTAGAGCAACTCGGTCAACAAGACCAAATCGTGCATGCAGTTTGAGTTCTGAATGGATTTAACATGGCATGTGAGACCACTAAGGGAGAAATAACGTTACCTGTAAACATAGCCAGACCCATCCAGGAGACTAATTTTATGTGATCGAAGAGGATATGAGGTATAACGCTTTATTCGGGAGGCCATGGATCCACAACATGAGGGCAGTGCCCTCGACACTACACCAGACACTGAAATTCCCGACACCCGATGGCGTCAAAACAATCTACGAAGAACAGCCGACTGCGAAGGAAATGTTCGCGATCGAGGAGGTGATACGGGTATCTACAGTTCAACATCGAAGGGCCCAAACCAGATGGTAAAAAACGGGGCCAAATAGCAATCACTGATACCCTCTTCGGCAGATTCAGATAAACAAAAAGAAGTCGAGGATGATGAATATGGGGTTCCAAGATCTTTTATAGCCCCCAATGATTCCTACGCCACTAAATCGATGGTCGAGGAGCTAGAACAAGTTATATTAAGCTTACCCGAACGAAAGGTATACCTGGGCACGAGGCTAAGCTCTGAGCTCAGGGAAAGACTCATTCAATTTCTTATTACTAACAAAATGTATTTCGCTTGGTCCCACCTCGATATGACAGGTATCCTGCCGGAGATAACCACTCACAAGCTAAGCCTGGACCCAAAATTTTACCCGGTTAAACAAACGAGGAGACCCCAGTCCAAGATTAAACATGCTTTCATCAAGGATGAGCAAACCTTCAGTATACTGAAACAATACAATATGAAGCTGAACCCAGAAAATTGTGCGTTTGGAGTTGGGTCGAGTAAGTTCCTCGGATTCATGGTATCCAATCGGGGAATCGAGATCAATCCCGATAAAATCAAAGCCATCGAATATATCACGGTCGTGGACAACGTAAAGGTCGTGCAAAGGTTAACTGGTCGAATAGCCACCCTGGGGCGATTTATTTCAAGGTCGTCCGACAAGAGTCACCGATTCTTCACACTATTGAAGAAGAACAACTTCTCGTGGACCCCGAAGTGCCAACAAGCTTTGGAGGAACTCAAGAGGTATTTATCGAGCCTGCCCCTACTTCACACACCGAAGATGGACGAACAACTGTACTTGTACTTGGCGGTCTCGGAGATAGAGGTAAGTGGAGTCCTATTTCGGGAAGAGCAAGGTACGCAATTTCCAATTTACTATGTTAGTAGAACCTTAGGTGAGGCCGAAACTAGGTACCCTCACCTGGAAAAACTGGCGCTCGCTTTTCTAAGCACCTCTAGGAAGCTAAAACAGTACTTCCAATGTCACTCCATATGTGTCGTAACTATTTACCCATTGAAGAACGTTATGCATAAGCCCGAAATCTCAGACCGCCATTAAATCTCAAAATTTTGGCAGACGTTGTGGTCGACTTTACACCGGCCCTAATATCCGAGGTTGAAAGAGAGTTATTGATTAATTCAGGAACTTTCTCTGGAGTTTGGACCCTCTTCACGGACGGTGCCTTAAATGCAAAAGGGTCCGGACTTGGCATCATATTAAAGCCACCAACATGTAATATAATTAGATAATCTATTAAAACTGTAAAATTGACTAACAACGAGGCCGAATATGAGGCCATGATTGCAGGGCTTGAACTATCCAAGAGCTTGGGGCAGAGGTGAACGAATCCAAGTGCGACTCCCTCCTTGTGGTAAACTAAGTCAGTGGAACATTCGAGGTCAGAGAGGAATGAATGCAAAGATAATTGAACAAATTAAAGGTGATATTACATCGGTTGAAAGAATGGACTTTGCAACACGTACCCTGGGATCAAAACAGCGAGGTCGATGCCCTCGCTAACTTGGGGTCATCAGTTGAAGATGACAAGTTCGACTCAAGAGAGGTCGTACAACTTATGAGATTGGTGGTGGAAGAAGGCCACGCCGAGATCAATTCGATGAGCCTAACTTGGTACTGGAGGAATAAGTATGTGGAATATCTCAGGTCCGGTAAACTGCCCTCGAATCCAAAAGAGTCGAGGGCCCTGCGTACAAAAGCGGCCTGATTTAGCATGTCCGAAGACAAAACCTTGTTCAGAAGAACATTTGATAGTCCACTTGTAATATGTCTAGGGACGGGCAATACTGAATATGTTCTGAGGGAAATCCATGAAGGTACCTGTGGAAATCTTTTGGGCGCCGAATCGCTGGTTCGAAAAATAATCAGAGACAGTTATTACTAGATCGAAATGGAAAAAAACGCAAAGGAGTTCGTTCGAAAATGTGATGAATGACAAAGACACGCTATGATGATCCATCAACCCGGGGAGTTGCTCCACTCGGTTTTATCGCCATGACCATTCATGAAGTGGGGAATGTATATCATTGGCCCCCTTCCGTTGGCACCAAGTAAGGCTCAATTTATATTGTTTATGACTAATTATTTTTCTAAGTAGTTGGAAGCCCAGGCATATGATAAGGTTAGGGAAAAGGAGGTCATCGATTTCATTTGGGATCACATCATATGCCAATTCGGAATGCCAGTCGAGATCATATGCGATAATGGGAAACAATTCATCGGAAGCAAAATAACCAAATTCCTCAAAGATCACAAGATCAAAAGGATCCTATTGACACCCTATCACCCTAATGGGAATAGACAAGCTGAATCTACCAACCAAACCATACTCCAAAACCTTAAAAAGAGGTTAATCGATTCCAAAGGAAGATGGAAAGAAATATTACCCGAAGTCCTGTGGGCATACCGTACAACCTTAAAGTCCAGTACTGGGGCTACCCCATTTTCTTTGGTTTATGGCGCTGGAGCTTTGATACTGGTCAAGGTCGGGTAACCAAGTATCAGATTCTGACATGCAACAACAGAATCAAACGACGAAGATATGAGTACGAACCTGGAGCTATTAGATGAAAGGCGTGAGGCCTCTCTTGTCCGGTTGGCCGCCCAAAAATAGCCAATCGAAAGATACTATAATAGAAAGGCCAACCTTTGAAACTTCAATATCGGGGACTTGGTACTAAGAAAGGTCACGCTAAGCACATGAAACCTGAACGAAGGGAAATTGGGGCCGAATTGGGAAGGACCGTGCCAAATTATCGAGATAACTAGAAAAGGATCGTACAAGCTCGAAACAATGAACGATGAGCAACTACCGAACAACTGTAATGTAGCTCACCCGAAATGATATTACTGCTACGGTACTACCCCATCCATTTTGTTTTACTTATATTTTGGACTAACTTCTACAGGTGATCAATAAGGAAAAGTACGAGATTTTAGGTATGAAAGTACGCGTTGCACTCATTTTTCCTTGAACCGGTTTTGTCTCAAATGAATTTTCCAGCAAGGTTTTTAACGAGGCAGCAAGAAAATCGTGCTAATTTAGAATTGAAGGCCAGCGGCGAGCCGGTAACAGTGATCAAAACAATATTCGAGGTCTTTCTTCGATCAACCTCGAAGACTGGGGCATTACCCTCCGATATCGACTTTAGCATGGAAAGAGACTTCGAGATTGAAGGGTCTCGATTGATAGGATTCAATGTAAGGGCCAAATGGTTAAATAAACTATGCCCACATAGACTGCTCTAACCCTGACACAAAGCATGTACATATTCATTACTATTATGCACAAGAATAAAGAGAAGTCTCTTCCTTGCAAACATCTTGTCTTTTAAAAATATTTCCTTTACATTTCTGAAGAAATTCCCTGCTTCCGATTCCCTAAAGGAAATGAGCCCAAGGGCCACCTTAACCTGAGTTCAAATAATCACTCTATCACTCGGGGACTGTCGTCTGGAAACAAACTCGGACGGTCTAAGCTATTAGACCTCGGGGATATAAAACCTATTAGGCAACCCCCGAATTTGGTAGGCTAAGGCCACCCCCACTCGGGGACAGCTATCTTAGGCAAACCCGGATAACTCGGGATAAAGATATTAACATGGGACAACACCCGAACTATAAAGGCTACGGCCATATCAACTCGGTTTGGAGACGTCCAAAGCCTGTCATAAAAATAACAAGGCCTTAAAATTTTCTTAGCTGGTTCCAAAGGCTATCCTCGATAGATTGTGACTAAAAGTCTAAGTACTTTGGGGAAAGAAAACTTTCGATCACATCGAACCCCCACGATGCCTTAAAATGAAATAGTCGAAGGTAAGGTTTCTTCGAGTCTCCAAACAAAACCAACTGTTTTATGCCAAGGCATTTAGATCTTTGCAAATAAAAATAAACAAGGCAAAGGGAAAAATTGAAACCTGTTAAAGGGAAAAAGCCTTTTATTAATAATCAAAAATTTCTTTTACAAGGGCCGAACTCCCCGATGAAAATGTTTACAAGGGCCAAAACGGCCTCAACAAAAATACAAAAAACAAAAGAAGAAAAAACCTTAGTGGCCTAGTCTCCGTCGGGGGCCGCGTCATCACCTTCGGGGTCTCCGCCATCTTCGAGCTAGCCTGAATCTTCGGACTCCTCAAAATCCTCCTCCTCAGGGTAAGCCAGCTTCCTGGCCTGGGCTTCGGATACCTTGGCTTTCTCGATCTCAGCCAGCAGGTCAAAACCCTAAGCTCGAACTCCCTCGAAGGCCTCCCTTCGGGATTGCCACTTCATGTGCTCCACCAAGTTTCTCACTTGGTCCTGAGCTGCCTCGGCATCGGCATTATGCTGGTCCACCCGCTCATCAGTTTCGACCTTAACCATGGTAATCTCCGACTTGGCCACCTCGAGTTCCTTGGCTAGATTTTCTTGGCTGGAGACTGCCGAGCTCAGTTGAGACTGGAGCTCCTCGATCTTTTTGAATTGTACGAAGGCATTTTCTTTTGCAACCCGGAGCTGGATCTCAGTCGAAGCCAGTTTTCCTCGGACAGTCTCCTTTTTCGAGGCTAGGCGATCCATATTTATCTTCTATTCTTCGGCCTTAACTTTCACCGTGTCCACTTCCGCCTGGAGCTGCTCGATCTGGTCAAGTCTCTTTTGAACCTCCGGGTTCGGGTCATTAGCCACCGTGTCTAAATCATCGTTACTAAGTTCAAATACTTGTCTTACCTGCTCGACCAGGTCGGCATGCTCCTTCCGAGCCGCTTCTAACTCGTCCTGGAACTTCTCACTAAGGAATTTGTAAGCATCCCTCTTCTCAGTAAGCTCCCAAGTCTTGGCCTCGTGTTGGTTTAACTCTGCTCGATATCAGAGAAAGGTTTGGTGGTGAAGCACCAAGGCCTGCAAACACAAAGAATAATGTTATGATTGTTCACAATTTAATCTAAGTACATAACAAAAAGGCTTTCGAAGTTACCCGATTCAATGCCTGTTGAGCTTCGTTGAAAGGCCTCTACCTCGTCCATTTTGGCCCGATCCTCTTTGGTCAGCAAGCATCAAAGATAGCTAGCAATCCCTACAGGGGCGGAGAGAACCCGGGCATCCTCCGGTATGGATATGATGATTGACCTCTTCCGGTCATGATCTGCACTCGGGGCTGGGAACCTTTTTACCAATCTCAGACTTGAAGAAGATTCGCTGGCTCCCAAAGACGGCATCTTCTTTGGCACCAATAAGTCACCTAAACCAATGACATCCTCCAGGCGGTAGAATCCATACCATCGAAGAAGTTGATAAAGGACGCTGCCGCCCCTTGAAGCCCCTCGTTTGGGCATCCTTTCAGCATCTAGGCCTCGTTTATCATCGAGTTGGTGAATAATGGTGACCCAAAAAGATCTATCACCCCAAGGACTTCCTTCGGTACATTATCTTCTGCTCGAGAAGCATCGGCCACGGTCTCGATGTCGACCTACTTAGCTCGGGGCAAAACGGGCTCGACCCTCCCGAGTTTGAAGGTCTCGGCCACAACCTATCCACCGGCCTCCGTGGTTTGAGGCAACTCGGTACTGCTCCTCATATGGGTCATCATCTCAGAGGCTTCTTCTTCTTCTTTGGATTCATCCCTCAGTCGACTGAGCGAATCCGATGGGACCTCCCGGGCATTGACTCTTTCCTTGGACTTGCGCACCAGCCTCCTTTTTATTTTTTTCTTCTCCGAGTTCAGAGAACTTGGTGCCCTTTTTCTCTTCTTCTCTTTATCCTGCCTCAAAACAGATGGTTTGGGGAGGATGTCTGTATCACCAGACTAGGGCCTCATTTCGACATCTTTAGGAAGACCTACAAAGGAAAAAAAGTAAGAATGAAGGCAGCTAAGAAAACTAAGTGTTGATTCACTCAGTAGAGAAATCTCACCGTGAGCACGGGTCTCCCATGGACCCTTCAAAAGTTCATGCCACGCATGCTCAGAATAGGGTTTTTGCAACACGATGCCCTCGACCCACTCCTTGAATCGAGGAACTGCATCCGACATCCGAGCAATAATTGCATCACAAAGAATCGATAAGAAGAAGGGAAAAAGAAAAATGATAAAAAAAATCTTAAAGGCAAGGTTATACTTACGCTTGATGTTCAATTTCTCAAGAAATGGCATATCCTCGGCCGGGATTAGGTCCGAGGTCTTCACTCGAACAAATTAGCCCAAACAGCCTCGGTCCAGATCCTCGTTGATGCTCGATAGCGGGGCCTTACTGGCCCAACGACAAAGTTTTATTAGCCCCCTCGATAGAGTTGGAGACCGTACAGATGCATGAGTTGATCGATAGTGAAGGGGCACCCCTCGATCTTGTTTACAAAAAAGCGGAGGAGGATGACTATCCTCCAGAAGGAGGGATGAATTTGGCCTAGGGTCACCTCATACCTCTTATAAAAGGCGATGATGACTGGCTCTAAAGGGCCCGACGTGAAGAGATAAGTGTATACACTTAAAAAACCCTCCACATGGGTGGTGATTGCTTCCTCGGGCGTAGGAACCACTACGTGCTTACCGACCCAGTTGCAGTCCTCCTTGACTTTGTCGAGAACACTGTCGGTGACCGAACATATGTATCTCGAGACCGGTTCACACTGGACCGGTACCAAGGAGGTTTTCTCAACCTTGAAATCGACTCCGATTGGACACCCCGTAGGGACGAACATCTTCAAGAGGGGTTCTAGTGTTGGTTCCTCAGTGACAACAGGCAAAACATCCTCAGTCGGTTTCGAGAAAGAGGGAGTTTCTTTTTGAGGAACGGATTTTGAAGTCTTTGTCATTGCTTCTAAATAGAGGAGAGAAGAGGGTGCTAATAAAATAGGAGGTATAATTAGCAGATAACTTATGAAACCTTTCAGAAAACCAGAAGGAAAGAAGTTTAAAGATGAGAGTGATGAAGTTTTCTTAAGACGCAAGTGCAAATGTTTGAATGTAAAAGTTCTAATGAAATGATGAAAAGGGTATTTACAGGTTTCTCAAACGGCGGTTCATATCCCGAAGCAGAAAAACGTTAACTGGCGCACATTTTAATACCTCAAAGACTGGACTGATGGGATGTTTCAACTATTCTTATCCCTTACGTAAAGAATTTGTTGTCATTTATCAGAGTGAGAATCAGAAGCTCGTATAGTGAGAATCTGAGGCTCATATCATTTCTCGTCATTTACTCTCTGAAAAACGAGGGGACTATTTGTATACGGTAGAAACCAAGTTCGCCTATTGCATGACGTATCGGGGATGAAACATAATGGATTGAAGATCGACCCTAGATTTCGTCGAACCTAGGTACAAGGTTAGAACACGCGCCTTTAAAGACTATCGAGTCTGTAACCCCGGAACTGACTCTAACTCTGAATTAACTCAAGAGAACATCATCGAACTAAAATAACGGATGACCGAAATATCCGTAACTGGTCACACATCATGGCGGGAATCTTGGCACGTATCAATGAAACCGATTAATTAGCAAATCATGAGATGTTTTACCATATATAGAGTAGTACCTAAAGTAAGACTCACGTACTATATAAAGGGGGTCTGATTATTTGTAAAAGACATTGTAACTCACATCTCAAAGCAATAAACTATCATTTCTAGTTATTATTATCTCATTACTCTATTCCGGCATCGATTATAGAATTTTCTACCCGAGTGTGATCAACCTTCAAGTCCAGGATTGTTCAACTTGTGTGGTTTGCATTTACTTTTCTTATCGTTAATTTCAATCTTAATCCGATTTCTTATTTTGTATCAAGTTGTATCAGGTATTCTTAAAACTGTGTACAAATTCAATTGTTATTCGAGGGGAGCGGGAGGTAGGGCAGGGGTTGGGGGCGGGTCGGAAGGCAAGGGAGGTATAGGGAACAAGGGTGTCCACTGGTTAAGAATTGGGTCATGGAATATAGGTACATTGACGGGTAAGTTTATAGAGTTGGCAAAGATCCTCCAGAAGAGGAGGGTCAATATAGCGTGTGTCCAAAAGACAAGGTGGGTAGGGTCGAGGGCGAGGGACGCGGACGGGTATAAACTTTGTTACTCAGGAGTCCAGAAGGGTAAAAATGGAGTGGCTATCTTGGTGGATAGGGAACTTAGAGAGTCTGTGGTTGAGGTTAGACGAGTGAATGATAGATTGATGATTATTAAGTTTGGTGGTTGGAGAGTACACTCTAAACGTCGTTAGCGCCTATGCGCCGCATGCGGGCCTAGATGAGGAGGTTAAATGGCATTTTTGGGAAAGGTTATATGAGATTGTGCGCCAGGTTGCACCTGCTGAGAAGCTATTCATATGAGGGGATTTTAATGGTCATATTGGGTCGACCGCAGGTGGTTATGGCGAGGTGCATGGAGTCTTTGGTTTTGGGGCGAGGAGCGGAGGAGGTACCTCCTTGTTGGACTTCGCTAAGGATTTTGGGTTGGTGATTGCGAACTCTACCTTTTCGAAGAGGGAGGAGCATTTGGTTACTTTTCAAAATGTAGTGGCGAAGACTTAGATTGACTATCTCCTCCTTAGGAGATGTGACAGAGGGCTGTGCAAGGATTGTAAGGTGATTCCAGGTGAGATGCTTGAGACGCAGCATGCGCTCTTGGTGATGGACGTTGGTATTATGTTGAAGATGAGGAAAAGGTCTTCTCGAGGAAGACCGAGAATCAGGTGGGGAGCCTTGACTGAGGATAAAGCCCAAGAGTTGGAGGAGAGGTTGTCATCTATGGGAGCTTGGAAGAACAGTGGAGATGCGAGCACTATGTGGTCAATGACAGCAGACTGTATAAGTGATGCTGCAAGAGAGGTGTTAGGGGTCTCGACCGGTGTCGCTAGCGGCCACATATGAGATTGGTGGTGGAATAAAGTGGTCCAGGGTAAAGTGGAAGCGAAGAAGGCGGCGTACCTAAAGTTAGTGGGGAGCATAGGTGAGGAGGAGAGACGTGCGTGCATGGAGAGGTATAAGGTAGCTAGGAAGGAAGCTAAGCTGGCGGTCACAAAGGCTAACACTGCAGCTTATGGTCGTATGTGCAAGGAACTGGGGAAAAAAGGCGGGAAGAAGAAGCTATTCCGGTTGGCCAAGTTGAGAGAGAGGAAGGCTCGAGATTTAGACCAAGTGAGATGCATCAAGGATGACGATGGTAGAGTATTGATGGAAGATTCCCATATTAAGAAGAGATGGCAGACTTACTTTCATAAACTTCTGAATGAAGAAGGGGATCGGGATATCGTGCTAGGTGAATTGGAGCATTCTGAGAGTCATCGTGACTTTGGGTACTGCAGGCGCATCAAGGTTGAGGAGGTCGTGGTAGCTATGAGTAAGATAAGTAGGGGCAGAGTGACAGGGCCTGACGAGATTCCGGTAAAATCTTGGAAGTGTGTGGGGAAAGCAGGCTTGGATTAGTTGACTGGGTTGTTCAATGTTATTTTTAAGGCGAAGAGGATACCGTATGAGTGGAGGTGGAGTACGGTGGTTCCATTGTATAAGAACAAAGGTGATATCTAGGGTTGTAACAATTATAGGAGTATCAAATTACTGAGTCATACCATGAAAATGTGGGAGAGGGTGGTTGAAGCGAGAGTGAGGATGTCAGTGTCTGTTTCCGACAACCAGTTCGGGTTCATGGCGGGTCATTCTACTACAGAAGCTATACACCTTGTTAGTTGATTGGTGGAACAGTACAGAGATAATAAGAAGGACCTGCACATGACAAGAAAGCATATGACAAGATTACTAGAGAAGTTCTCTGGAGATATTTGGAGGCAAAAGGTGTGTCAGTTCCTTACATTATGGCGATTAAGGACATGTATGATGGGGCTAAGACACGGGTAAGGACAGTAGGAGGTGGCTCTGAGCATTTTCCGGTTGTTATGGGGCTACACCAAGGCTCTGCGCTCAGTCCGTTTTAATTCGCCCTGGTGTTGGACACGTTAACACACCATATTCAATGGGAAGTGCCATGGTGCATGTTATTTGCCGATGACATAGTTCTGATTGATAAAACGTTAGCCGGTGTTAACGAGAGGCTGGAGGTTTGGAGACAGGCTCTTGAGTCTAAGGGTTTCAAGCTGAGGAGGATGAAGACGGAATACCTGGAGTGTAAGTTCAGCGCTGAGCCGAGGGAAGTGGGCATGGTTGTGAGGCTTGACTAACAGGTCATCCCGAGTAGAGGCAGCTTCAAGTACCTTGGGTCGGTTATCCAGGGGGGAGGGGAGATCGACGAGAATATTACACACCGTATTGGGGTAGGATAGATGAAGTGGAGGTTAGCATCTGGAGTCCTGTGTGACAAGAGAGTGCCACCGATACTCAAAGATAAGTTCTATAAAGCGGTGGTTAGACCGGCCATGATGTACGGGGCTGAGTGTTGGGCTATGAAGAACTTACATATCCAGAAGATGAAAGTAGCAGAAATAAGGATGTTGAGGTGGATGTGCGGGCACACTTGGATGGATAAGATCAGGAATGGTGATATTTGGGAGAAGGTACGCGTGACTCCCATTGATGACAAGATACGGGAAGCGAGGCTCAGATAGTACGGGCATGTACAGAGGAGGAGCCCAGATGCCCCGATAAGGAGGTGTGAGTGGCTGGTTATGGAGGGCACGAGAAGAGGTAGAGGGTGGCCAAAGAAGTATTAGGGAGAGGTGATCAGGCAGGACATGGCGAGGCTTCAGATTTTCGAGGACATGGCACTTGATAGGAAGATGTGGAGGTCGAGTATTAGGGTTGTATGTTAGGAGGTAGTTAAGTCTTGCCTTACTTCGTACCGTTGTGAGACTAGTCTGGTAGGATTTTGTCTAAGCTAGCTAGTGGCAATGTCGTATCTTACTATTTTGTGTTTCAGTACCGGACCTATTTACTAGCTATTATTTTTGCTTTGCATCTTTCTTCTGGATTTCATGTTGTTCCTATTTTTCCTATGATTTCTGTAGTGATACTAATATTGTCTCATTTTGTCTTTTTGTCCTCTTAAGGCGAGGGTCTTTCGGAAACAGCCTCTCTAGTTCTTCGGGATAGGGGTAAGGTCTGCGTACACACTACCCTCCTCAAACCCCACTAGTGAGATTTCACTGGGTTGTTGTTGTATTTTTTAATTTGATAGAAAACACGAGTAATTACGGCCAACCAAGGGCAACTAGCCCTTTAGTACCTGATTCAACTGGACCAAGTATTTTCATTGTGGAGTGTAATTTATGCGTAAAATTATATTAAAATTATAATAAAATAGTAGATATGAACCCATAAATTTAAAATATAATGGTTCAATGCTAAAAACCTTAACGGTTGAAACCATAATATTTACATAATGAATCTGACAAGTGAGGCTTGCTCATGGTAAAAGCACCTCCACCAACGACCGTTAGGTCCTGGATTCGAGTCACGCTAGATAGGAAGTGTGAAAATATTATAGATCCTCTTAAATTTAGAGGGATTTAAAAAATAAATCATGAATCCGCATCTGCGGCGAACAACTCTAGATTTCTACCCTCTCTTTTCATCTTTGGAAGTTTCAAACCTCACTCCTCTCCTAGCAAGGACAGTGTTATTATACATATGCAAAAAAAAAAATTACGATCAAAGATTATGCTTAGGTGGATTGAATCTAAGTAACCTTAGTTAGAAGCTTCGAGTTTACATTCCATAAATAAATAAATAAAATAAGTCATGCGAATGCACTTTCTCTTATAATGGACCTTGAGTGATGCAAATTTAGTTTACTCGGGGTTTTACGGCGGATATCAAACATTGGATAGAAAATCAAAAAAAAAAAAAAAGAAAAGAGAAAGTTAAGGTCAAAATCAACTTACAAATTCTTTAAAGTAGAGGTAAGATTGAAACAGGATAAGAAGAGTAACTAAACTGAAGAAAAGAATTACTTTAATGCAAGAATCAAGATGGATATTGAAACTGGCAAGTAGTAAGTAGAGTATAATATAATCTTGTCAAAACTGGCAAAAGCACGCATTCAAGAATCAAGAGAGGATATTTCTAGTTTCAGATCTGCTGCAAATTAAAGTGTTATCTCATTCCATTCTTTTTGCTCTAACCTAACCTAACCTAACCTAGAAACTGGAAACTTAACCTTTCGGCTACTCAGGTCTTCCCTATTAGCCTATATATCCTACTTACCTATTCTGTTCACTTACTTAAATCTCAATCCTCAGAATTTCAATTCTCCTTTGGTAATTTTCAGCTTATAATCCCTTTAGGATATGGAAGAGAGGATAAACTGTCTTTAGAATTTTTGAAAGGGCCAATCTAACCTGTGTAAATGCATATTCACCAAGTTTACTAGAAATATGGCTCCCGTTTGACCATAAAATTTGGGAGTTTTTTTTTTATGTTGTTTTTAAATTTCTGTTTGTTTATAAATTTTAATCATTTTTGACAGATTTTGAAAACAAAAATCTTCAAATCCCAAAAAGCTCTAGATTAGTTTTTAAAGTTTTTTACTAACAAAACTTCAAATTATTTTCAAGTAAAATTATTTTTCATCATTTTTCATCTCATTTTCGAAAACTTATTTTTTCAAGTTTATACCAAATCTATGTCCAAACACTAACATAATTTTTTTTTTAAAAAGGCAATTGAGATCGAGCAAAACCAAAGGTTGTTGTGAACCTGGTATGTATATTTTCTTTTTTAACCATAAGTCTCGGGTTTAAGTTTTAGGAATGAAGTAGCATTTGATAAAGAACGATTCCAAAGTAGGTCTTTTCTACTTAAATCCGAATTAGTTGGATCCCAAAGATGATACCAAATATAAGATGAAAAACAATAAAAAGAAGAGATTAAATAGAATTTTTCTAGTGGAAACATTTGAACGGGAAAACCTAACTTTTATCATGCATAATGGAATAGGCATTTTGGGTAGATAATTAGTAAAAAAAATCCAGTTTCGTTTTTTTTTTTTCTTTGTGGGGTTTGTTGGGGGGGGGGGGGGAGGAATGCTTTTTCCCAAACTTTGCAAAGAAAGTATATTGAAGAGCAACCGGATCCACCATTATCATCACTACAAATAGAAGACCAAAACTAGTTAAGATTTTGAACCAACATTATCTTCCCTATTGTCAAATTGTTGGAAAAATGAATTCAACAATCCCAAAACCTTCTGGGATAAGAAACACAATCTAGGTCAAAATCAGAATAAATTCATTTCAAAGTCAATATTAACAATTGCCTAAGATGTAGAGTGGTGAGTCCTATGGCCTATAGAGTAAAATTGCTGCCTGTGAGTACTCCCCAGTACCAATCAATTGTAGTCCTCTTAGGGATTGTTTGGTTATCGAATTTAGCCTATTAATTCTGATATAAAATTAATTGAGGTTACGTTTATTACATATTTGATTATTAGTATTAACTAAATCATATAAATTTTATACTAAAATTTTGATATTATCTATATCATATAGGATGTGAAATAATAATCCCAAAATATCCTTGCAAGTTGCACCGAACCATACGACCCTCGAAAGTTAAAAGAAAAATCTTAAGATGCTTATCTGTCAATGAGTATGATAAAAATCTTGAAAACCAAGGATAACATTTATACCAAAAACGCTAGATAATTCTTTTTTCTTTTGACTATCTATTGGTGCCAGAATTACCCAATATTTGTATTGATAGGAGATATACAACAGGTATTTGATGAAAACAGTCGAGGTGCATGTAGACTGCCTCAAACACTTTTGTTATTAAAAATGTGGCCCTAATAAATCATGACAAGCTTTTAGATATAATAACAAGTTCACATGTTTATACTAAATCAATGAATATATAATAAGTTTTTTTTGTATATACTTTTATTGCTAACGGAGGAACCAGAATTTTAAGTTTATGCGTTCAGGATTCTAATTTCTTTAAAATATTGGGTTCTAAATTAATAATTTATACATATTAAATAAATTTTTTAAAGACAAATATAAAGTTCGAATGAAAGTTATTGAGTTTGACCGAATTCATTCCCGACACTCTAGCTTCACCCCTAGTTTAACGAGTAATGTATATACTTCACCTTAACCTATCAATTAATTACGATATAATAATATAATTTAATATAAATATCGAATATAAATATATTTTTTTAGTATTCAAATTTTTGAACTATTGAGAAAATTCGTGTGTGTGACTGCTCATCCACTGCCTATTATCAATTGTCCTACGTACCTTATAGTAATAAGACAAGGCTCTCAGATAAAAATAACTTGGCTTTGGACTTATTGTGAAAGTCTTTCTGAGTACTCTCTGACTGTCTCTCTCTCCTCTTTATTATGACTCTCTCTCTCTCTCTTGCAATTTTGAATCATTCCATTCTCTGCAGAAAGCCAGGAATATCCATCATTCCTTTCTGCAACCCCCTTCCCTTCATAATAAAGAGTCTCTTTTGCCTGTTGCTTTTCCCCCTCTCTTCCCCCCTTTGTCAATCCCAAAACTCTTTTGCAGTCATTTCAAAAATATTTTATTGGCTTTATCTGAAAGGCTAAAGGATGAAGAATTTAATGCAGTACTGAACTTTTGTAAATGTAGTATGTATACGGGTAAAATATACTGTTTGGCATACTGTCCCTTTTAGGGAGACAGTGCTGTTTGTGGTGATGTAAATGACAAGTTTAACCTTAGTCAAGGTCCTAAAACTTTTAGGGGAAAAGATAAATCTTGGAGAAATAAATGGATGACGAGCGCAAAATACAATCAGAAAATTTATAATCGCTAGTCAAATATAGTATAATTTAATTATTATCTTCTTATGGATTGAATTTAAACAATGTTCAAGTAATTCATAATTAACTGATATTCAGGATGATTAACACTCTTGGTTTGAATGATTATGAACTAAGATTAACTATTAAAATTAAAGCAAGTAATAACTAATCACGGAAAGACTATAATTGAGCAATGGAGAAATAACCAATGGGGGAATAAAACTTATTGGCTAGACATGTGCAAGATTACTATCTCGGAATTCAATTTTTGTTTAGTTTACTTCTAAAATATTACTGCTTCTCAGGAATTCGCTAGATAATCAGATTATACATTAAGTTAAAGTTCCTCTTTCGATTAAACTTCAATTCCCAGAAAAAATCCAATTGAAAGCGCTATGAAAAATTACTATGAATGTAACGATGGTTTTAGTCTAAAGGGTAGCTTCTCACGACTATTTCCCTATATTCTAGTTCAATTAACAATTTAAGAGGCTCTTTCAATTACCTAGAAGAATTACTAATTTAATTAGAGCATAAGATGCAATTAAACGCAAGAGTCATACTCCTCTTATGATTAAGCAAAATATCAAATAATTCCATAAATAAAATCCTACCAGTTAATTCATGTAAGTATCAAAAGTCGAATCCCTAAATAGATAATAAATACATCATGTATGTCAAAATCCTAAGGGAAAACTACTCCATAACAATTGGAGAAATCATCACAGATAAAGAGGGATAAGAAAACATGAATTCAATCCAAACTCGAGTGTTGAATTGAAGGAAAATGATGAATTCTTGTGTATTAGAGTTTCCAATACTCTTTCAATCTTTCATAGGTCAAAAATACTCTCAAAAATCATACTTTTATTGTATTTATACCATGTAAGAATGAGTCCGGATGAAATTACTTTTTCCCAGCCGAATTGAGAAAACTGATGTTGATACCGAACTGATGTTGAGAAAACATATATATATATATATATATATATATATATATATATATATATTCTTTCAAAATAGTGCATATGTATCATCATTAGTTTATAAGCATATACAAGTATTCTTTCATAATTTTTCATAATTTTTAAAGGCTTTAAATCGATTTATTTCTGCATTTCTATTATATAAATATCCAGTAATTATCCTTTAAATTATTTTTATGATGATTTAATCATCTAAACTTATCATTTATACCAATATGAGATTTTAAATATTTTTAATGTATTTTTTATAATTATATTTGTATTTTTAAGGCAAAATTACATATTTTGCAATAATAGCCCATATGCATATATAATTACATTATTTATGAAAAAACCTTTTATATTTTTATAATATTAAGTTATTATTTTTAATCTTTTAGTACACAAATAATATTTTTGTTATTTATTAATTACTTTTATAAATTATTTTTGCTAAAATGTTGGGTATACACTAAACCTATTTTCGGATCAAACAATGGCCCAAAGTACCTAATACACTGGCCCAAATACCCCAGCCCAAACAATATTAACCCAACCCCCTAAACCCGGTCGTGACCCGTTTAACCACCCGACCCAAGACCCATTTTTAATTACCACCCAAACCCCCTATCCCTAATCACTTCCTACCGTCCACCGCCCTCAAATCCCACCTCCCTTCTCCCTCCTAAGAGCCCTAGCGCCGCCTCCCCTAAAATCTCTCCTAATCCCACCAGACATGGGATTATACAGCAATTTCTTGCCATATACGACTCTTCCCTGGTACTGGATCCTTCTCTATACCACTTGCCTAAACATGGCAAGCGGATCTCATCAGAATCGAACCAAAGTCGGTTCAACTTCTTGACCTTTCTGCTATTCCGTCTATGTTCATTCTTGCTTTATTATGAGTATGAATCTCTGTGTATCTCTGTTGATTCTTACTTACCCTAAAAATTAGGGTTTTCAGATCTCTTTTAATCGAACCAAAATAGGTTCGATCCTCTGATTTTAGGTATTATTATGTCCATATTCACCCGATATTCTACTATGGCCTGTTTTTATTTTTATTTTTGTCAATATTTGTCTTATCCTAAAATTAGCGTTTTCAGATTTTTCTTAAATTAGTTCGATTCTCTAATTTTAGTACTATTTGTGTCTCTGTTCATCTTGTGCTACTTCGTTTTTTGAATATTCTGTTAATATTTATCTTTTTTCCTAAAATTAGGGTTTACTGGTTTACTCTCTTAATTTGATTTTTAATCAATTTATGTGTTTCTTTCCTTTTATGGTCTGATTGTTTATATTTCCTTATTTATGTGCTTGTTCTACTGCTATATAAACTTATCCCCCTTCCCTTTTGTGGAGGGAATTTTGGAATCACTATTTTCTCGCTAAAAACTGAAGCTTTCTACTCTATATTTGTTCACTATTCTATTTTGTTTGGCTCTTGGCCGGCTGAAAGCCAAGGCTACCGGATTTCTATTCTTTTGACCTCTTTTGGGTGTGAGCACTGCCTGGGTTCTTGAAACCCTTGGAACTTGACACATTCAGGATTCTGGGTCCTTACTGCAATCTTTTCTTGTTTATCGAATAATCACTGGTTAGTTTCTAAACCTTTGCAATGTTTACTCTATTATGTTAAGCATGTTCTCTGAAACTGCATAATCCAATGCATCTCTTTGACTCTTTTCTGCCTAATTCTGCTTACTAGCTTAATGATGTTCTGCACTTAGTCTAATTAATTTAGACACAATGAAGCATGCTTAGTTTAATTCATGATGACTGGAATGATATGTTTGACTATATGGTTTGAGCCATGTTCCCTGCCTAATTCTGAACTTCTAACGACCAATTGGTATTATTAGTATGCCCTAACTTATTTAATATACCGTTAATCTGAATGTTGTATGCTCATATGACTATGGTTATCACCCTATGAACTTCTGCTATGTCCAACCTATACCCTTAATGACTGGTGATATTTTGAAACTAATCTCCTTTGATTTAGTACCCTCCATGATACATGATCCTATTTGTGTAATACTGTTTAAACCTAGGTTAGCATGATCTGACCCCTTTAGTCTTAATTTAGTCGCAATAGCCTAATACCATTGCATGTTAACTTGTCATCCAGGTTCCTTGTTCCTTGTCATAAGCCACCCTGTCAATTTGTTTTTGTTTGGAATTCATTATCTGATCATCTTACAAGCTAGAAAATGCTTTCAAAACCTATTACCCTACTACTAGTTTTTATGGGTTGTTTCTTGTTTAATTCTGGGGCTGGCTGAAAGCCACAGCCCTTCCCTAAGTCTCCTCTTTCAACCTCCCTAGTGTGAGCACTGCCATGGGTTCTTGAAGCCCTTGGGAACTCTGACACACTATGGTCTAGGTTTCTCTGCCACTTTTCCCTAATTGCTCAAACTTTGCCCCTCTTCTTACCCACTGAATTAAACCAATTGATTTGTGTAAACGGTTATACTTCTGGAACTTTTGTTCAAACTGTGGTTGTTGGATGTGGTTTCTTCTATGTGAAATGGAGATTGGTTCTGGGTTGTTGTGAAACTGTATGGACATGAGAACGAAGGCCTGGCCAGGCTGGGTATATTTTGGGCCTGTTGTAGGCCCACTATAGCTAACAATTGGGGTGTTAGTAAAATTGAAAAAATGGGTTTACTCTAATTTTTGCATGAATGGATAGAAATCCTGCCTATAGGTGTTAATTTGCTCAAACATATTCTGCTCCTATGTGTTGTTAGATAACCTGCCTATAGGACCTGAGTGCTTAATTCGTCTAACATATTCTGCTCCTATATGTTTTGTTAGATATCATGCCTATAGGAAATAAAATGACAAATCTCCCAATTTGCATAATTGCTGTATATTCATTAGATACCAATATTCATCTAGAAATCATGCCTATAGGACTTTGATTGGTTAATTCGTTGTTGTTATAATTGATCACTTACGCGATATGCCTATAGTAGTTAAGTATAAAAATCAGTTTCAATCGCTAATCGTTAGAAATTCTGCCTATAGGGTAATACCCCTCGCCTTAATGTGTTAATATTGAATTTTCAACACTGTGTCATTGTCACTATTAGAAAGCATGCCTATAGGATCCAACCAAGCAATTCTGAATATTCTTCTGCAATTATCATTGTTAGTTACTGCATAAATCACCTAGATATCATGCCTATAAGTTAACCTCTTATACCCTATAATCAGTAGGCAACTACGTAGCCACTTAGAAGTCGTTCTAAAATGACATCTTGCTCTGAAAGTGCCTGCACGCTTGAATCCTAAGGTCACATAGAAATCATGTCTATAGGGCTTAATGGCTTTAATTTGTCTCAATTCTGAAACTATCAAACGCCTAATTCATTTGCATGCATTTATTGTCTAAGTGTGGAGGCTAACTTGAGCCCTTAATTGCCTTCACATGAAGTCCAACTTGTTTTGTATGTGTAATGACCCAACCGGTCATTTTAACTTTTAGAACCCCCTTCCCTAAAATAAAACTTTCCGTATGTGCTTTTAATAATTTATGACTTGCGGGGATGGTTGGTTTGGGATTTGGAAGTGTTTGGGTTGAAACTGAAACACTTGGTTCCTTAAGTTGGCCTTAAAGTGCTAAGTTTGACTTCGGTCAACATTTTGAGAAAACGACCCCGGAATAGAATTTTGACAATTCCAGCAGCTCCGTATGGTGATTTTGGACTTAGGAGCGTATTCGAAATTTTATTTGGAAGTTCGTAGTTAAATTAGGCTTGAAATGGCTAAAATAGGAATTTATGTTTGGAAGTTTGACCGGGGAGTTGGCTTTTTGATATCGGAGTTGGAATCCAGTTCCTAAAATTTTTATAACTCCTTTATGTCATTTATAATTTGTGTGCAAAATTTGAGGTCAATCGGACTTGATTTGATAGGTTTCGGTACCGAATAAAGAAATTAGAAATTTTAAGTTTCATTAAACTTGAATTGGAGGATGATTCGTGGTTTTAGCATTGTTTGATGTGATTTGAGGTTTCGACTAAATTCGTATGATGTTTTAGGACTTGTTGGTATAATTGGTTAAGGTCCCGAGGGGCTCGGGTGAGTTTCGGACGACAAACGGATCACTTTTGGCCTTTGAAATACTTCTGATAACTGTTGATATTTTTCTTCTGGTATCCTTATACGCGATCGCGTAAGTTGGTCTGCGATCGCGTAGAGTAAGTTAGGCAGGGGTGGATTTGTTCTACGCGATCGCGTGAATGGGGTTGCGATCGCGTAGGCTTAATTTGGCAGCTGAGAATTTGTTCTATGCGATCACGTGGGCAAGTCCACGATCGCGTAGGTTGGATTCAGCTGTGCTATGCGAACGCGTGGCTAAGGCTGCGTTCGCGAAGAGTAAATGAAGCTGAAGCTGACCACGCGCTTAATGTTTCGCGATCGCGTGAGGAGGCTCGCGATCGCGTAGGCTTGCGAAGACTATGCTTCATGATCGCGTGGGAGTTTTCGTGATCGCGTAAGGTTAATGTTTGGGCAGTAAAATTTGTGCTACGCGATCGCGTGAGGAAGTTTGCGATCGTGTAGAAGAAATCACTGAGCAGAGAGTTTAAGTTCTGAAAATGGGACTTCGTCCCATTTTCTATTTTTAACGATTTGGAGATCGGATTTAGGCGATTTTTGGGAGATTTTCAGAGAAAACAACGGGGTAAGTGTTGTTAACTCAATATTGGTTAAATTACCCGAATCCATCACTATTTTTATCATTTAATTGGTGAATTGAGTTGGAAAAGTTTGAAAACCCTCTTGGATGGATTTGAGGATTTGAGGACCGAATTGTTATCGGAATTTAGTGATTTTGGTATGGGTAGACTCATGGTTGAGTGGGTGTTCATATTTCATAACTTTTGCCGGATTCCGAGATGTGGGTCCCACGGACGAATTTTTAATTAATTTCGGAATTTTTATTGAAAATGTAGTATTTTCTTATAGAATTGATTCTATAATTTTTAGTGACTGTATCGAATTATTTTGGCTAGATTCGAGCCAGACAGAGTTGGATAATCGTAAAAAAGGCCTTCTAGTGGATTAAATTGGAGCAAGGTGAGGTAAGTCTTTTGTCTAATCTTGTGAGGGAGAAATTACCCCATAGGTGATTAAAATTAAATAATTGTTGCTAATTATGGGGGCTACGTACGCACGAGGTGACGAGAGTCCGTGCGTAGCTACTATTAATGCTAAAGTCCAGATAGTTTAGGACTCAAAGCATGAATAACTTGTGTAAATTGTATTCTTTATTTAATTAATATTATTTGATATATATGAATATATTGTGATTTGTTAGATAAAGATATTAAAGGATGGAAATCTTATATGCTTGATTTTCTGTTTAAATTAATTAATTATTAAAAGAAATTATTCTTCCTCCCGAATTTATCCTATAAAAAATATACTCTCCTTCCGGAGGTACATAAGTAAATGTCCTCCTTTCTTGTGGAGCGGGTCGAACGCCTCGGTAGGATAGATGCATCTATAGATCGCGCTGCATGTCCCTCGGTAGTGTACACGACACTCTGGATCGGGTCGTACGTCCTCGGCAGAAATCGTGCTTAATAATAATAATTACACGATACTTTAATAGTTTAATTCAGCTTGCGAAGCTAAATTGATAAATTGGAAATTATTTGAATTGAAAGAATTTAATTAATATATTGGGAATTGTTGCATTTGAAGAAAATTTGATTATTTCCGCTGATTAATTAAATTATTTTAAATTCTATAAATCATGTTTTTTTAAATATCCTAGTTGTATTTCAATTATTATTATTGACCCATAGTAAGTATCAAAGTCGGCCATCTCGTCTCTACCACTTCGAGATTAGGCTTGATACTTACTGAGTACACGTTGTTTACGTACTCATACTATACTTGCTGTACTTTTTGTGCAGGACCTGAGGCAAGTACTAGTGGGGGACCTATCGTCTTACACCCACGCTATCCAGGGGCATAGTGGTGAGCTGCCTTTCTGAGCCGTTCTGCAGCTACTAGTATCTCTCCTTGTATTTTCTATTCTGTCTATTTTTATTTAAAATAGTATTTGAGATTTTGTATAATCTACTAAATGCTCTACACTTGTGGCACCAGGTCTTGGCACACACATTGGTAGAATTTGAATTTTATTATTTTCTTGATTTTTAATTTTGTCAATATATGCTTAATTTATTGAGTTGGATTGCCTAGCCGTAGTGTTGGGCGCCATCACGACCTATAGGTGAAATTGGGTCATGACAGCATGTCGCCTAGTTTTATCATTCTGAGCAACCTAAGTTAAGTCTAGAACCACCCAAAATAAAGGTCCAAACACCTCCTGGACCATAGGTATGGGACGGGTAGTGCACGCATAAGGCACGGATTAGAATCAACTAGTGCGCTTTAGGTAAAAACTTAAAGATAGTAATCGGGTAGCAGGAGATGATAGTCTGTACCCACTGAATAATACGAGTAACACCCCACCTCGAGGGAGTTACGAAGTATTATTTATGTTGCACGGGGTGATCCTTTAGGCTAAAAAACTTAGGACCCCCCATCTTGTCTTAAAGTCAATTATTTGTGTTTATTTGTAGACTTTTGATAATAATTGCCCAAACTTCTTGTTTTTCCCTCTTGTTTTTTTGACTAATTCATATAATTCGAGTTCGGCCGGGACCCACAGTTGTGGACCTCGAGGAATGCCTAACACCTTCTCCTCGAGGTAATTTGAGCCTTTAACCGATCTTTAGTGACGCAAACTGGTTAAACCAGAGTTATTTGCAAATAGGTGCCCTAACGCACCTCAAACTCGTTAGGTAGCGACTCTCTCTTTTAACACATTTCCTTTAAAAGAGTTGTCACGCGTCGAAACCCGATTTCGCGAGAAAGAAGGGGCGCGGCAGGGCTGCCAAAATACACAGGCGAACCCTGCGGCGTGGTAGTGCAATGTTCTTCGCTCCGAACCTTTTTACCTTTTAACATCCAGAATTGGTTCTCGAATCTCGAACGCGATCCCGATTTAATTTCTTGGCCTTCTACTCAAACTTCAAAGCTCCAATACATTCACTTTACCTCCAAAATTGCTTCCTAACACGAAATGACATCCTACAAAGCGCAGCACACATATTAAGTACAAGTCATCATCAATTAAGCTCAAACACGAATAAAGTACAGTAATTAGAGTACAAAATATAGCTAAAACTAGTATTTCTAGGCTATCATCAATGGACAAGTGAATTCATGGATCCCATTTATTTACATTAAGGGGTTGTTTGGTTGGATGTATTAGGAAAAATAATATATGTATTAGTTTATATTACTCATCCCTTGTTTGGTAGTGTAGCTTTCAACCTATATATAGTATTATTAGTTATACAACATTTTTAGTACAATTCTTATACATATCAAATCATGGCATTCGAATTTTTAATACATGGATAAGTATGTATGAAGACAGAATTGTCCTTTTAAAACTTTTTCCGAATCCTTTTCAAAGAATACGGAGGGTATTTTTGTAAACAAATAACTTTAAAAAAAATTATGCAATGTATGTTTTTTAATACAAAGAAATCAAATAATCGATAAGAAATAATCTCAATATAATTAGTTCCAATATTACTAAGTCCAACATTACTCATACACTCTATCCGATATTATACTTATACACCCTACTAAACGACCTCTAAGAAATAAAACTAAAAAATGCATTGTCCATCTCTATTATACCAATGGGAGAGTAGATTACTTTCCTAAATAATCAGTAACAATATTTCATACTCTTTAGCATATTTAATTATCATTTAGCATTCTTTTTCAACTCGAATAAATATTTTAGCTTCTCAAATATAAATGTTAATTATCATTTAGCATACTTATTCAAGAGACTCCTTTATTCAATTGGAATTTATTTAGCTTCTAAAATTTCTCGTGCCGAATGAAAAGGTGCGTTGCAGATATTGAATTACCATGTTTATTATTTTACTAGTTTTAGGGTATGTGCGTTGCGCGTGTACCCTATATTAATGAATAATTTTTTTTAGAAAAAAGTATAAATTCTTTAGAATAACAAATGTTAATCCTATTTAGTTAAGTGTACAACATTCTTTTGTATCTCTCTGGTATAATAAATTATTTTGTCATGAAATCAGAAACTTATAGTTGCTGATTGTCTTTGGTGCTTAATTGGAATAAAGAATGGTGATTCAGACTTCCATTTTGTGTGAGACAATTAGGAGAATGTTGTACCCGTAAATTTTTTATGATTTTTGGGTAAGAAGAAACTTCTTTGCTTTGACTAAAGGAATTATCATTTTTTTAAATTTTAGAAATTTAATGATTAATTATTTTAAAATCCAAACACCATAACTAATTGTTTAACTGTTTAAATTGTTATCTCCTTTTATTTTCTAGAAAATCCAGGCAATAATGTTTAGGAAGATTACTCATGTTTGCTAAAATTTCATTCTTCGTTTATCTAGAAAAGTAGTACTCTCCTATTATTTTTGTGATGACCCAATATGTCATATTTAATTTTAAACATTCATTTATGTGTTCTGAGACCTCGAGTAACACCTTTCAGTATTTCTCGACTTGTGTGCGCAGTCCGTAAATTTTTTCGAAAAGTTTTTATGTGAAAAATTGATTAAAATATGAAATGGAGCTTCAAAACTCATTTGAGTTGACTTCGGTCAACGTTTTGAAAAAAGGACTCGGATCAGTATTTTGACAATTTTGATAGGTCTGTATCGTGATTTAGGACTTGGGCGTATGCCCGGAATCAAATTCGGAGGTCCCTAACTCGAATTATCGCCATTTAACAGAAATTGGAAACTTAAAGGTTAACGATTTTCAAAGTTTGACTGTAGATTTGACTTTGTTGAAATCGGACTCGGATTGAGATCACAAGAGTTAAAATAGATCCGTTATATCATTTATGACTTGTGCACTAAATTTAAAATCATTCCGGATTCATTTAATACGTTTCGGCACGAATTTTGTAAAGAGAAAAACTTAAAACTCATAAGTCCGAATCGAGGTATGAATTATAATTTCGATGTTATTTGACGTGATTTGAGACCCCGAGTAAGTCCCTATTATGATACGGGACTTGTTGGAATATTTGTACGAGGTCCCGAGGGGCTCGGGTGAGTTTTGAACGAGTTTCGAACCATTTTTGTAAAAATTGGCAGGTCTGGTTCTGGTGTTTCGCACCTGCGAAGCTTGAAGCGCAGGTGCGGCTCCGCTTCTGCATGGAATTCGTCACTTCTGTGACCTGAGCACTGGAATTATACTCCACTTCTGTGGAGTAATGTTGCGCAGATGCGCAATCGCTTCTACGAATAGAGGACCGCTTCTGCGGTGGCAGACCGCTTCTACGGTTAGCCCGTCGCTTCTGCGATGTCGCAGGTGCGACACTCCTTGCGCAGGTGCGGCCACTGGCCTGGCAGCCTGGCATAGCATATATGAGCCATGTCTCACCAATGCGAGTCCACAAATACGAAAATAATGTCCGCAGATGCGAAAATATTGGATAGAATACATAAAATCGAGTGTTAGCCATTTTACTCATTTTTGAGTTTTGAGTCTCGGATTTGGGCGATTCCAAAGAGAAATTTTCACAAGTTCGAACTGGGTAAGTGTTCCTTATCCTATATTGATTAAACTTCATGATTCCATACTTATTTACATCATGAATCCGTGATTTTAACTGAAGAAAATTAGATTTTTGTAAAATCTTCTAAAAATGTAAAATGAAGATTTAAAAGGCAATTTAATGTCGGAATTCGATAATTTTTGTATGGTTGAACTCATATTGGAATGGGTGTTTGGATTTTGTGATTTTTCATTGGGTTCCGAAAATTTGACTTTTGATTGACTTTTCCAAAAATGACTTAAATTAAGTCTCTTTCGAATTGTGAATAATTTCTACGGCTCAAATTAAATTGTTGGTAAATAATTTTCTATGTTTGATTGGTTTGGAGAATAATTCAAAAGGAAAATCCATGGTCGAGTGATCACTTGAAATTGCGAAACGAGGTAAGTGTCGTGGTTAACCTTGACTTGAGGGAATAGAACCCTTGAATTATTTGTTACGTGAATTTCATGTGTAACGATGTATAGGCGAGGTGACGAGTGACTATATATCGTCAAATTGATTGTTTGCATATTTATCTGAAAAATCATAAATTAATTTAAATCATGAATTACTTATTCTATTAAATATTTCTATCATATTTCTTGTCCAATATTATGTTTTGAATTCATGCTATAGTTGCTACATGTTTATTTGACTTATGTGTCTTAATTTCTACTTGACATTTAGCATATTAAATTTCCTATTTTCTCCCTGATTTCCATAATTAATTGCTACTTGTCATTACTTGTTTCCTAAATAAATCATAATTACTGCATGCTTTGTTGCCTAATAATTTCTTATTAAATGTGGTATTTATTGAAGTATTTTAACATTTAAGAGTTGTTAAATTATATTGTTGGATCGGGTTGTACGCCGCAACGGATTTTATTTTAAGTTTATATTGTTGGAGCGGGTTGCACGTCGCAACGAAATTTAATTGAAAGATTATATTGTTGGATCGGGTTGCACGCCGCAACGGATTTTATTTTAAGTTTATATTGTTGGAGCGGGTTGCATGCCGCAACGGAAATTATTTGAAGGATTATATTGTGGAAACGGGTTGCACGCCACAAACGGAATGATAAAAGAAATAATTGGCTATGACTGCTGAATTGACTTCAGTTATTGATATGATTTAATTGTCTTACCTCTATTCATGTTATTATTATTATTATTATTATTATTATTATTATTATTATTATTATTATTATTATTATTATTATTATTATTATTATTATTATTATTATTATTATTATTATTATTATTGTTATTGTTATTATTATTGTTATTATTATTGTTATTGTTATTGTTATTGTTATTATTGTTATTGTTATTGCTATTGTTATTGCTATTGTTATTGTTATTGCTATTGTTATTGCTATTGTTATTGCTATTGTTATTATTATTGTTATTATTATTGTTATTATTATTATTATTATTATTATTATTATTGTTATTATTATTATTATTATTATTATTATTATTATTATTATTATTATTATTATTATTATTATTATTATTATTATTATTATTATTGTTATTATTATTGTTATTATTATTATTATTATTATTATTATTATTATTATTATTATTATTATTATTATTATTATTATTATTATTATTGCTTACAGGTTAATGTACGCGACCTGCCTTACCCTCGTTACTACTTCGTCGAGGTTAGGCTCGGCATTTACAGAGTACATGGGGTCGGTTGTACTCATACTACACTCTGCACTTCTTGTGCAAATACCGGAGTTGGTCCCAACGGCGTACTGTAGATTTTCTCGGATTCAGCTATCAGAGGAGACTTGAGGGTAGCATGGCGTTCGCAGCTCTGAAGTCCCCTTCTACTTTATTTTAGTGCTTTCTTTCAGACAACTTTATTTTATTCAGACCCTTATTTATATTATTCTAGAAGCTCGTGCACTTGTGACTCCAGTTCTGGGTTGATATTTAGACATCGTTATTATTTTGGTTTGTTCATTTAAACTCATATATTATTCCGGTTGTTGGTTTCTTTACTATTTAATTAAGATGAACTGTTAAAAATGGTTAAAATTATTCTAACGTTGGCTTGCCTAGCAAGTGAAATGTTAGGCGCCATCACGGTTCCGAAGGTGAGAATTTTGGGTCGTGACAATTTCCCAACCTTACGAAATTTTAGTATAATGACCCGACTTGTCGTTTTGAACATCTACGTTCCTTTCGACAATTTGAAGTCTTGATCAGCTTCATAATGTGTACTATGACTTGTGTGAATTTTTGGCTTTGGTTTTCGGATGATTCGGGATTTAATTGAGAGAACAATCCTTGTTTAGAAGTTTAAATGAAAAGAGTTGACCGATTTGACTTTTGGTGCAAACGACTCCGGAATAGAGTTTTGATGGTTCCAATAGCTCCATATGGTGATTTTGGACTTAGGAGTGTGTCCGGATATTCATTTTAAAGTTCGTAGTTAAATTCAGCTTGAAATAGCGAAAATAGGAAATTTAAAGTTTGTAAGTTTGAACGGGGAGTTAGCTTTATGATATCGAGGTAGGAATCATATTTTGGAAATTGGAATAGTTTTGTTATATCATTTATGACTTGTACGCAAAATTTGAGTTCATTCCGGATTGATTTGCTATGTTTCGGCATCGAACCTAGAATGTTTCGACATAGTTTCTTCAAGAATACGTGGATCCCATTAAGTAAATGAGCTCCAAATTCAGTTTTATTGAAGCATTAGATCCGTATTAAAATTTCGGAGCCATAACAAAAAAGAATCGTCGAATTCATACATCGTATGAGAGAGTTATGCTCATTTCCGTGTCGGGAGCAATTTTCCGTCGTCGTCAGCGCCCAGGGTAGCGTGGGGCGCTAGCCCTAGCGCTGGGATGTTTAAAGGTACTGGAAAAGGCGCCACAGGCAGCGCCCTACGCCACATGTGGCGCCCGAAACAGCTGAGGCCCTATAAACGGGGGTTTTCTGCCATTTTTGTCAAAAAAGAGTTGGGGAGCTCGGTTTAGGCAATTTTTAGGCGATTTTCATGGGTAAACATTGTGGTAAGTGTTCCTTATCCTATATTGATTATATTTCATGATTCCATATTCATTTACATCATGAATCCGTGAATTTATGGAAGAAAAATCAGATTTTTATAAAATCTTCCAAAAATATAAAATGAAGATTTGAAGGTCAATCCGATGTCGGAATTCGATAATTTTTATATGGTTGGACTCGTAATTGGATGAGTTATCGGATTTTGTGAGTTTCATCGGGTTCAGAGACTTGGGTCCCACTGTTGATTTTAGAATTAATTTTGGATTTTTATTGTAAAATTTAGCATTTTCATATGAAATTGATTCCTATACCTCATGTTGATTGTATCGAATTATTTTGACTAAGATTCGAGGCGTTTGGAGGACGAATCACGAGGAAAAGGTTTATTGGAATAAAGAATTTGCTCGGATTGAGGTAAGTAACTCTTCTAATCTTGGAGCTGAGGGTATGAACCCTGAATTATACGTGTTATGTATTTGGTATTGAGGTGACGCACATGCTAGGTGACGGGCGTGTGGGCGTGAACTGTGACTCCATTATTCCTATGGTACTGTGTAGTTACCTGAACTTATCTGAAATCATGAAAATCTCTACGTACTAGAGCTATTGAGCTGATGATCTTGTTAAAATCATGTTGAGGCTATATGCCAGTATTATTGAGACCCACAGAGGTCATATTATTGTTGAATTTGTTTAAATTGAAATTTGAAACTTATTCATGTTCATTCATTTCATATCATCTATCAGTCTCTATTGCTATTTATTGATTCATTATATCATCATTTTTGGGCTGATTTTCATGACATTGTGAGCCCGAGAGACTGGAGAGATTGATGACTGAGTGAGGCCGAGGGCCTGATTGTGAGGATGATTATGGGATCGGGCTGCACGCCGCAGCAGACCATATTGAATTTATATATATTATTATTTATGGGATCGGACTGCACGCCGCAGCATGATTGACTGATTTATGCCATGATTGGCTTGTTATAGCGCTTGGGCTGAAGGAGCCCCTCCGGAGCCTGTACACACCCTCAGTGAGCGCAGGTACCTACTGAGTGTGAGTGCTGTGTCACAACCCCAAATTCCTTCCGTAGGATGTCGTGATGGCACCTAGTCTCTAAGACTAGGTAAGCCTATCAATGCGGAATAACAATTGAAATATGAAATAAATAAATCTGCAAATTCACATAATTATAATTCCCAAAATCCGGTAGAAATAAGTCACAAGCTTCTAAAAATTTATCCTCAATGTATCTATATATCAGGGTCTAAAGAAAAATAAAGAAGAAACATAATAATGATAGGAGGGGACTCCGAAGTCTGCGGACGCTGGCAGATATACCTCGAAGTCTCCGTACACAGGTAGGTCACTGATGTCTAAGCTGGTAAGATGTACCTGGATCTGCACAAAAAGCTGTGCAGAAGCGTAGTATGAGTACACCACAGCGGTACCCAGTAAGTACCAAGCCTAACCTCAGTAGAGTAGTGACGAGGTCAGGTCAGGCCCTTCTAAAATAATAAAAGACAAGGTGAAATGTTTACCAATATAATAACAATAAACTGACAATGAAAATGAATCAAGTAAGTAGTATGTCACCATTAAATTTCACAGAATAAGGGCAAATAATACCTCGTGAAAAAAAAAATAACAATTTACAACTTTAAGAAAATCACGACAATAATCAAAGGCAACTGCGGCTAGAAATAAATATCAACAAGGGCTCTCCCGAGGCACCGCCTCGTAGTCCCAAATCATAAATAAATTCACGATATCTCATTTCCTTATATCATCGCGGGAGCCTTCACATTTAATTTTAAAGAAAATATTTTTCCCGAAATAGAATCCCGCGTTTTAGCCACCCTTATCACACCGCATGACTTTTAATAGTTCCCCTACTAGCCACGCGTATCAAGCCACCGCATGCGTATCAATATCACAATATATCATAATTTGCACCTCAAGTACACAAATATTTCAACTTGCCAAAATAAATCAATAACAATATTGTTATTATTATTGTTATTATTATTGTTATTGCTATTGTTATTATTATTGTTATTATTATTGTTATTATTATTATTGTTATTGTTATTATTATTATTATTATTATTATTGTTATTATTATTGTTATTATTATTATTATCATTATTATTGTTATTATTATTATTATTATTATTATTGTTATTATTGTTGTTATTATTATTATTATTATTATTATTGCTTACAGGTTAATGTACGCGACCTGCCTTACCCTCGTTACTACTTCGTCGAGGTTAGGCTCGGCATTTACAGAGTACATGGGGTCGGTTGTACTCATACTACACTCTGCACTTCTTGTGCAGATATCGGATTTGGTCCCAACGGCGTACTGTAGATTTGCTCGGATTCAGCTATCAGAGGAGACTTGAGGGTAGCATGGCGTTCGCAGCTCTAAAGTCCCCTTCTACTTTATTTTAGGGCTTTCTTTCAGACAATTTTATTTTATTCAGACCCTTGTTTGTATTATTCTAGAAGCTCGTGCACTTGTGACTCCAGTTATGGGTTGATATTTAGACATTGTTATTATTTTGGTTTGTTCATTTAAATTCATATATTATTCCGATTGTTGGTTTCTTTACTATTTAATTAAGATGAACTGTTAAAAATGGTTAAAATTATTCTAACGTTGGCTTTCCTAGCAAGTGAAATGTCATCGCGGGAGCCTTCACATTTAATTTTAAAGAAAATATTCTTCCCGAAATAGAATCCCGCGTTTTAGCCACCCTTATCACACCGCATGACTTCTAATAGTTCCCCTACTAACCACGCGTATCAAGCCACCGCCTGCGTATCAATATCACAATATATCACAATTTGCACCTCAAGTACACAAATATTTCAACTTGCCAAAATAAATCAATAACAATATTGTTAGTATTATTGTTATTATTATTGTTATTGCTATTGTTATTATTATTGTTATTATTATTGTTATTGTTGTTGTTGTTATTATTATTATTATTATTATTATTATTATTATTATTATTATTATTATTATTATTATTATTATTATTGTTATTGTTATTATTATTATTATCATAATTATTGTTATTATTATTGTTATTATTATTATTGTTATTATTATTATTATTATTATTATTATTATTATTATTATTATTATTATTATTATTATTATTATTATTATTATTATTATTATTATTATTATTATTATTATTATTATTATTGCTTACAGGTTAATGTACGCGACCTGCCTTACCCTCGTTACTACTTCGTCGAGGTTAGGCTCGGCATTTACAGAGTACATGGGGTCGGTTGTACTTATACTACACTCTGCACTTCTTGTGCAGATACCAGAGTTGGTCCCAACGGCGTACTGTAGATTTGCTCAGATTCAGCTATCAGAGGAGACTTGAGGGTAGCATGGCGTTCGCAGCTCTGAAGTCCCCTTCAACTTTATTTTAGGGCTTTCTTTTAGACAATTTTATTTTATTCAGACCCTTATTTGTATTATTCTAGAAGCTCGTGCACTTGTGACTCCAGTTCTGGGTTGATATTTAGACATTGTTATTATTTTGGTTTGTTCATTTAAATTCATATATTATTCCGATTGTTGGTTTCTTTACTATTTAATTAAGATGAACTGTTAAAAATGGTTAAAATTATTCTAACGTTGGCTTGCCTAGCAAGTGAAATGTCATCGCGGGAGCCTTCACATTTAATTTTAAAGAAAATATTCTTCCCGAAATAGAATCCCGCGTTTTAGCCACCCTTATCACACCGCATGACTTCTAATAGTTCCCCTACTAACCACGCGTATCAAGCCACCGCCTGCGTATCAATATCACAATATATCACAATTTGCACCTCAAGTACACAAATATTTCAACTTGCCAAAATAAATCAATAACAATATTGTTAGTATTATTGTTATTATTATTGTTATTGCTATTGTTATTATTATTGTTATTATTATTGTTATTGTTGTTGTTGTTGTTATTATTATTATTATTATTATTATTATTATTATTATTATTATTATTATTATTATTATTATTATTATTATTATTATTATTGTTATTGTTATTGTTATTATTATTATTATCATAATTATTGTTATTATTATTGTTATTATTATTATTGTTATTATTATTGTTATTATTATTATTATTATTATTATTATTATTATTATTATTATTATTATTATTATTATTGCTTACAGGTTAATGTACGCGACCTGCCTTACCCTCGTTACTACTTCGTCGAGGTTAGGCTCGGCATTTACAGAGTACATGGGGTCGGTTGTACTCATACTACACTCTGCACTTCTTGTGCAGATACCGGAGTTGGTCCCAACGGCGTACTGTAGATTTGCTCAGATTTAGCTATCAGAGGAGACTTGAGGGTAGTATGACGTTCGCAGCTCTGAAGTCCCCTTCTACTTTATTTTAGGGCTTTCTTTTAGACAATTTTATTTTATTCAGACCCTTATTTGTATTATTCTAGAAGCTCGTGCACTTGTGACTCCAGTTCTGGGTTGATATTTAGACATTGTTATTATTTTGGTTTGTTCTTTAAATTCATATATTATTCCGATTGTTGGTTTCTTTACTATTTAATTAAGATGAACTGTTAAAAATGGTTAAAATTATTCTAATGTTGCCTTGCCTAGCAAGTGAAATGTCATCGCGGGAGCCTTCACATTTAATTTTAAAGAAAATATTTTTTCCGAAATAGAATCCCGCGTTTTAGCCACCCTTATCACACCGCATGACTTCTAATAGTTCCCCTACTAGCCACGCGTATCAAGCCACCGCATGCGTATCAATATCATAATATATCACAATTTGCACCTCAAGTACATAAATATTTCAACTTGCCAAAATAAATCAATAACAATATTTTTCCACAATAAAGAGCTCACGACTCATGCCAAAAATAAATCAACAATAACATTTTCCATAATAAAGAGCTCACGGCTCCATCACAATGAATACGAAAATCTCATAAAATATTCAGCAAAAATAATATTTCACAAATTTAACACCTTGTCTAAATATCAAATTCTTAAATGTAAAATACTTCATTTTTAATAATATTTAAATTAAGAAATCCATCCTTCAAGTAATGCACAGAACAAAAGAAAACAGAGTTTTAACTAAACAGGTAAAACACTTAGTAGGAACAAGTGAGGCAAATTTAAAATACGAAAATATATTAATGATGATGAATATAACAGAATAAAATAATTTAATTATTATGCAACAGTGCTCTACACAATTTAAAGATATAATCTTTCACATTTAGCACGTGTCCACACTCGTCACCTCGTGTACACGACTTTTAACACATTGCAATTATCACATCAATACCAATCCTAGGGGGAATTTCCCCCACACAAAGTTAGACAAGTCACTAACCTCGACTTGCTCCAATTTAATCAAGTAGTATGCCTTTTCCTCGATTTTCCGACTCCGATCGACTCGAATCTAGTCATAATTAATTCGATACAGTCAACAAAAATTATAGAATCAATTCCATAAGAAAATACTACATTTTTTAATAAAACTCCGAATCTAACTCAAAAATTGCCCGTGGGGACCACCTCTCGGAATCCGGAGAAAGTTATGAAATATGAACGCCCATTCAACCACAAGTCTAACCATAACAAAATGACTAAATTCCGATAATAATTCGACCCTCAAATCCTCAATTCTATCCAAGAGGGTTTTCAAATTTTTCCAACTTAAATCACCAATTAAATGTTAAAAACAATGATGGATTCGGGTAATCTAACCAAAATTGAGTTAAGAACACTTACCCCGATATTTTCTCTGAAAATCTCCCAAAACTCGCCTCTTCCCGAGCTCCAATCCGTCTAAAATGGAAAATGGGACGAAGTCCCATTTTCAGAACTTAAACATTCTGTCTAGTGATCCCTCCTTCGCGAACGCGAAGCTTTAATGCCCAATACCCAGCCTGGCCACGCCCTTCTACGCGAACGCGAACTCCGTCACGCGTTCGTGATGAAGACTGCCATCACCCCTTGGCGAACGCGGTCCCTTCTTCGCGAACGCGAAGAGAAATTTCTTGCCTACCCCAGTTCCCCTTCGCGAACGCGAGACCTCTCTCACGAACGCGAAGAAGGAAACCAGAGCTGGACACCAGAAATCCTTCAGTTGTTCCCAAATCTGAAAATGATCCGTTAACCTTCCGAAACTCATCCGAGGCTCTAGGGACCTCAACCAAATACACCAACAAGTCCTAAAATATTATACGGACTTAGTCGAATCCTCAAATCACATCAAATAATGCTAAAATCACAAATCACACCTCAATTCAAGCTTAATGAAATTTAAGAATTTCCAACTTCTACATTCGATGCCGAAACCTATCAAATCAAGTCCGATTGACCTCAAATTTTACACACAAGTCATAAATGACATAACGGAGCTATGAAAAGTTTAGAAACTGGATTCCGACCCCGATATCAAAAAGTCAACTCCCCGGTCAAACTTCTAAATTTAAATTCCTATTTTAGCCATTTCAAGCCTAATTTAACTACGGACTTTCAAATAAAATTCGGATCACGCTCCTAGTCCAAAATCACCATACGGAGCTGTTGGAGTCATCAAAATTCTATTCCGGGGTCATTTGCACATAGGTCGACATCCAGCCAACCTTTTCAACTTAAGCTTTAAACTTTGGAATTAAGTGTTCCAATTCATTCTAAAAACTTTCGGGACCCGAACCAACTAACCCGGCAAGTTACATAACAGTTTTAAAGCATAGAATGAGCTGTAAATAGGGAAACAGGGCTACAACTTTTAAAATGACTGGCCGGATCATTACATCCTCCCCCTCTTAAAACAATCGTTCCTCCTCGAACGAGCATAGAGACATACCTGATGTGGTGAAAAGATGAGGATAATGGTTGCGCATATCCTGCTCGGTCTCCCGAGTCGCCTCCTCTACCGGATGACCTCTCCATTGAACCTTCACGGAAGCAATGTTCTTTGACCTCAGCTTTCGAACCTGCCTGTCCAAAATAGCCACTGGTTCCTCAACATAAGATAGATCCTTGTCCAACTGAACTGAAGTCTAACACATGAGACAGATCGCCGTGATATTTTCCAAACATAGAAACACGGAATACCGGATGAACTGTAAAGAGATTAGGTGGTAGTGCAAGTCTATAAGCTACCTCTCCAATTCTTTCAAGAATCTCAAAAGGTCTGATATACCTCGGGCTTAACTTGACCTTCTTTCCGAACCTCATAACACCCTTTATGGGCGAAATCCGTAGCAATACCCGCTCACCAATCATGATTGCAACATCCCGAACCTTTCAATCTGCATAACTCTTCTGTCTAGATTGGGCTGTATGAAGTCGATCCTGAATCAATTTAACCTTTTCCAAGGCATCCTGAACCAAATCTGTACCCAATAGCCTAGCCTCACCCGGTTTGAACCAACCCACTGGAGACCGGCACCGCCTACCATACAAGGCCTCATATGGAGCCATCTGAATGCTCGACTGGTAGCTGTTATTGTAAGCAAACTCCGCAAGTGTTAAGAACTGATCCCAAGAACCCCCAAAATCTATCACACAAGCGCGGAGCATATCCTCCAGTATCTGAATAGTTCGCTCAGACTGTCCGTCCATCTGAGGGTGAAATGATGTGCTCAACTTAACCAGAGTACCTAACTCACGCTGTACTTCCCTCCAGAACTATGATATAAACTGCGTACCCTGGTCAGAGATGATAGATACTGGTACACCATGAAGTCTGACAATCTCGCGAATATAGACCTGAGCCAGCTGCTCCGAAGAGTAAGTAGTAACCACAGGAATGAAATGAGCTGACTTGGTCAATCTATCCACAATCACCCAAACTGCATCGAACTTGCTCTGAGTCTGTGGGAGCCCAACAACGAAGTCCATAGTGATCCGCTCCCATTTCCATTCTGGAATCTCCAACTTCTGAAGCAATCCATCCGGTCATTGATGCTCATACTTCACCTGCTGGCAATTTAGACACTGAACTACATATTCCACTATGTCTTTCTTCATCCTCCTCCACCAGTAGTGCTGTCTCAAGTCCTGATGCATCTTTACAGCACCCGAATGAATGGAGTACCGTAAACTGTGAGCCTCTTAGAGAATCAACTTACGCAAGCTATCTACATTGGGTACACATAGCCTGCCCTACATCCATAATACACCGTCATCTCCAATAATGACTTTCTTGGCATCACTGTGATGAACTGTATCCTTAAGGACAAGCAGATGGGGGTCATCATACTAACAATCCCTGATACGACCATAAAGAGAAGACTGAGAAACCACACAAGCCAAAACTCGGCTCGGCTCGAAAACATCCAATCTAATAAACCGGTTGGCCAAAGCCTGAACATCTAAGGCTAAAGGCCTCTCTACTACCGGTAAATATGCTAAGCTACCCAAACATTCCGCCTTACGACTCAAGGCGTCGGCCACTACATTGGCCTTCCCGAGATGATAGAGAATGGTGATATCATAATCCTTAAGCAACTCCAACCATCTTCGCTGCTGTAAATTAAGATCCTTCTGTTTAAACAGATGTTGTAGACTCTGGTGATCGGTGAAGACCTCACAATGAATACCGTACAAATAATGCCGCCAAATCTTCAAGGCATGAACAATAGCTGCTAACTCAAAGTCATGGACCGGATAATTCTTCTCATGCACCTTTAACTGTCTGGACGCGTAGGCAATCACCCTACCGTCTTGCATCAACACTGCACCGAGACCAATACGCGACGCATCATAATATACAGTATAAGACCCTGAACCTGTAAGTAATACCAAACTGGGCTGTAGTGAAAGCTGTCTTGAGCTTTTGGAAGCTCTTCTCACATTCCTTGATCCACCTGAACGGAGCACCCTTCTGATCAATTTGGTCATAGATGCAGCAATAGAGGAGAAACCCTCTATAAATCGGCGATAATACCCTGCCAAACCAAGGAAACTCTGGATCTCCGTAGCTGAGGACGGTTTGGACCAACTCTACACTGCCTCAATCTTCTTTGGATCTATCTTGATCCCCTCGCATGAAACTATATGACCCAAAAATCCCACTGAATCAAGCCAGAATTCACACTTTGAAAATTTTGCATATAACTTCTTTTCTCTCAAAGTCTGAAGCACAGTCCTCAGGTGATGTTCATGATCTTCCCGACTCCAGGAATACACTAGAATGTCATTAATAAACACAATGAAGAAAAAATCAAGATAGGACTGAAATACACTATTCATTAAGTGCATAAATATTGCTGGGGCGTTGGTTAGCCCAAATAACATTACAAGGAACTCATATTGACCGTACCGAGTCCTAAAAGCAGTCTTCGGAATATCTGGCTCCCGAATCTTCAACTGTGATAGCTTGAATGCAAGTCGATCTTAGAAAACACTCTGGTACCCTGAAGCTGATTAAATAAGTCATCAATACGTGGCAATGGATATCTGTTCTTCACTGTAAATTTGTTTAGCTGGCGGTAATCAATACACATCTGCATAGAACCATCCTTTTTTTTTTTACAAATAAGACAAGAGCACCCCAAGGCGATACACTGGGCCGAATGAGGCCCTTATCAAGAAACTCCTGTAACTGTTCTTTTAATTCTTTCAACTCTGCTGGGGCCATATGATATGGTGGAATAGAAATGGGTTGAGTGCCCGATAACAAATCATGCCAAAGTTAATATCCCTGTCGGGTGGCATACCCGGAAGATTCGCTGGAAATACATCAGGAAAATCCCTTACTAATGGTAGGAGTATCAATACTAACATCTCTCACACAGGCCAGATACGCATCACACCCCTTATCAACCATTCGTTAAGCTTTAAGAAATGAAACAACCCTACTAGGGACATGATCCAAGGTACCTCTCCACTCTAGTCGCGGTAGACCTGGCATAGCCAACGTCACCGTCTTGGCGTAACAATCAAGAATAGCGTGAGAGGGCAACAACCAGACCATGCCCAAAATAATATCGAAATCTGCCATACTGAGCAATAATAAATCAGCTTTGGTCTTAAAACCACTGATAACAATTAAACACGACTGATACATGCGGTCCACAATAATAGATTCATCCACGAGTGTAGATACATAAACAGAAGAACTCAAGGAATCACGAGATACGCCCAAATACGGGGCAAAATAAGATGACACATAAGAATAAGTGGAGCCTGTATCAAATAAGACTAATGCATCTCTATGACAGACCGAAATAATACCTGTGATAACAGAATCGGATGCAACGGCCTCTGTCCTAGCAGGAAGGGCATAATATCTGGCCTGGCCTCCCCCTCTAGGGCGACCTCTACCTGTCCCACCTCCACCTCTAGCTGATTGTGCAGATGGAGTGGAAACTGGTGCAGTAATCATGGCCTGAGAAGCCTGAGGGCCCTGTGGAATAGGTGGGGCCTGAGAAATCTGTGGAGGTGCACCCCACCCAAGTCTGGGGCAATCCCTCATGATATGACGAGTGTCACCACACTCAAAGCAAGCACTCGGAGGACGTAGCTACTGGGACTGGCTCGGGCCTGATCGACTAGACTGTCCACTGAAGGCACCTCATACAGGAGGTACAGAAGATACTGACGGTGCATAATATGGAACCTGAGGTCTGGGAGTAGCCGGAATACCACTGGAAGCTGGAAGTTCTGAGTGAATAGGATGACTCACATAACCTCTACCATGACGGGCTGCAGCTAGGGCACGAGAATTATTATATGTACCAGAATCTCGTGGTCTCTTAGCTTCCCTCTTTTCTCTCTCCCGAAGGTGCATACCTTCCAATGTCCTAGTAATTAACACCACCTGTTGGTATGTGATGTCCATATCTAGCTCTTGGGCCATACTGAAGCTGATACTAGGGTGGAGACCCTCAATAAATCTGCGAACCTGCTCTCGAACAGTAGCAACTAAGGCTGGTGCATGCCTAGCCAAATCACTGAATCAGACCGCATATTCTGATACGGTCATAGAACCTTGGCGCAGCTTCTCAAACTCTCGCCATACATATCTAAGACTATGAGGAACATACTCCCTCAAGAACATATCTTAGAATTGAGTCTAAGTGTGTGAAGCTGCCTCAGCCGGACTATCCAACTCATATGCTCGCCACCACTGGTAAGCCGCTCCTCTAAGCTAGAATGTCGTGAAAGAAACCCCGCTGGAATTCATAATAACCATGGTACGAAGGATACAGTGACATTCCTCCAGAAAACCCTGAGCATCCTCTGAAGCTAAACCGCTGAATGTGGGAGGGTGGTATTTTTTGTACCTCTCGATCCTGAGCTGCTCCCCCTCTGAAACTGCTGCCCTAACCTCGGGTCGAACTGGGACAACTGGCTGCACTGGTATAACCTTTGGGGCATGGTTAACTTGGGCCCGTGGCTCTGGGGTACGGGCGGCGGGAGTTTGTGCTCCTCCCCCGGCCTGAGGCAGGAGTAAGTGGAATCAACCCTGCCTGAGCTTGAGTGCCAAACATGCTAAAAAACTGGGCAAGGGCCTCCTGAAGTGCAGGAGTAGTAACAGACGTCTCAGGTGCATGCTCTCCAACTGGAGCTACTGGTGGCTTTGTTGCAGCAACTCGTACAGGTCTTCTGGCTGCACCACGTGGTCTTCCTCGGCCTCTGCCCCGACCCCGGCCTCTTGCGGCTCCAACAGGGGGCACAGGTGTCTGATCATCGGATCCAATTGTGCGTGTCCTCACCATCTGTGAGAGAATAGAAAGACAATGGTTTAAAAAAATTTAAGTCAACAATGTGCACGATAAAGAGTCAAAGAAGTGAATATTTTCCTAATGGTTACATAGCCTCCCGAAAATAAGTATGTACGTCTCCGTACCGATCCGCAAGACTCTACTAAACCTGCTTGTGACTCATAACACCTATAAACCTAGAGCTTTGATACCAACTTGTCACGACCCCAAATTCCCTCCGTTGGATGTCGTGATGACACTTAGTCTCTAAGACTAGGTAAGCTTATCAATGCAGAATAACAATTGAAATATGAAATAAATAAATCTGCAAATTCACATAATTACAACTCCCAAAATCCGGTAGAAATAAGTCACAGGCTTCTAAGAATTTATCCTCAATGTATCTATATATCAGGGTCTAAAGAAAAATAAGGAAGCATCATAATAATGATAGGAGGGGACTCCGGAGTCAACGGACGCTGGCAGATATACCTCGAAATCTCCATACACAGGTAGCTCACTGATGTCTGGGCTGGTAAGATGTACCTGGATCTGTACAAAAAGATGTACAGAAGCGTAGTGTGAGTAAACCACAGCGGTATCCAGTAAGTGCCAAGCCTAACCTCGGTAAAGTAGTGACGAGGTCAGGTCAGGCCCTACTGGAATAATAAAAGACAAGGTGAAATGTTTACCAATATAATAACAATAAACTGACAATGGAAATGAATCAAGTAAGTAGTATGTCACCATTAAATTTCACAGAATAAGGGCAAATAATACCTCGTGGAAAGAAAACAATAATTTACAACTTTAAGAAAATTACGACAATAATCAAAGGCAACTGCGGCCATAAATATATATCAACAAGGGCACTCCCATTATAAATAAATTCACAATATCCCATTTCCTTATATCACTGCGGGAGCCTTCACATTTAATTTTAAAGAAAATATTTTTTTCTGAAATAGCATCCCGCGTTTTAGCCACCCTTATCACACCGCATGATTTCTAATAGTTCCCCTACTAGCCACGCGTATCAAGCCACCGCATGCGTATCAATACCACAATATATCACAATTTGCACCTCAAGTATACAAATATTTCAACTTGCCAAAATAAATCAATAACAATATTTTTCCACAATAAAGAGCTCACGGCTCATGCCAAAATAAATCAACAATAATATTTTCCATAATAAAGAGCTCACGGCTCCATCACAATGAATACAAAAATCTCATAAAATATTCAGCAAAAATAATATTTCACAAATTTAACACCTTGTCTAAATATCAAATTTTAAAATGTAAAATACTTTATTTTTAATAATATTTAAATTAAGAAATCCATCCTTCAAGTAATGCACAAAACAAAAGAAAATAGAGTTTCAACTAAATAGGTAAAAACACTTAACAGGAACAAGTGAGGCAAATTTAAAATATGAAAATATATTAATGATGATGAATATAACAAAATAAAATAATTTAATTAATATGCAACAGTGCTCTAAACAATTTAAAGACATAATCTTCCACATTTAGCCTGTGTACACACTCGTCACCTCGTGTACACGACTTTCAACACACTGCAATTATCACATCAATACCAGTCCTAGGAAAAATTTCCCCTACACAAAGTTAGACAAGTCACATATCTCGACTTGCTCCAATTTAATCAAGTAGTATGTCTTTTCCTCGATTTTTCGACTCCGATCGACTAGAATCCAGTCATAATTAATTCGATACAATCAACAAAAATTATAGAATCAATTTCATAAGAAAATACTATATTTTTCAATAAAAATCCGAAATTAACTCAAAAATTACCCGTGGGGCCCACGTCTCGGAATCTGGAGAAAGTTATGAAATATGAACGCCCATTCAACCACGAGTCTAACCATACCAAAATGACTAAATTCCGATAACAATTCGACCCTCAAATCCTCAATTTTATCCAAGAGGATTTTCAAATTTTTTCAAGTTAAATCACCAATTAAATGTTAAAAACAGTGATGGATTCAGGTAATCTAATAAAAATTGAGTTAAGAACACTTATCCCGATATTTTCTCTGCAATCTCCCAAAAATCGCTTCTTCCCGAGCTCCAATCCGTCTAAAATGGAAAATGGGACGAAGTCCCATATTTAGAACTTAAACATTATGTCTAGTGGTTTCTTCTTCGCGAACGCGGCCCTTGCCTCGCGTTCGCGAAGTACAAAAATGTGTTGCCCAACTTTCCTCTTCGCGAGGGTCCTCTCGCAGACGCTATGACTTACCAAACTTGGCCTTCGCTAACGCGATTCCTCCTTCGCGAACGCGAAGCTTTGATTCCCAATACCCCAGCGTGGCCTCGCCCTTCTACGCGAACGCGAACTTCGTCACGCGTTCGCGATGAACACTGCCATCACCCCTTCGCGAACGCGGTCCCTTCTTCGCGAACATGAAGAGAAACTTCTTGTCTGCTCCAGTTCCCCTTCGCGAACGCGAGACCTCTCTCGCGAACGCGAAGAAGGAAACCAGAGCTGGACACCATAAATCCTTCAGTTGTTTCCAAGTCCGAAAATGATCTGTTAACCTTCTGAAACTCACCCGAGGCCCTCGGGACCTCAACCAAATACACTAACAAGTCCTAAAATATCATAAGGACTTAGTCGAATTCTTAAATCACATCAAATAATGCTAAAATCACAAATCACACCACAATTCAAGATTAATGAAACCTAAGAATTTTTAACTTTTACATTCGATGTCGAAACCTATCAAATCAAGTCCGATTGACCTCAAATTTTGCACACAAGTCATAAATAACATAACAGAGCTATAAAAATTTTCTGAACTGGATTCCGACCCCGATATCAAAAAGTCAACTCCCCGGTCAAACTTCCAAATTTAAATTTCTATTTTAGCCATTTCAAGCCTAATTTAACTACGGACTTTCAAATAAATTTCTGATCACGCTCCTAAGTCCAAAATCACCATATGGAGCTGTTGGAATCATCAAAATTCTCTTCCGAGGTCGTTTGCATATAGGTCGACATCCAGCCAACCTTTTCAACTTATGTTTTAAACTTTAGAACTAAGTATTCCAATGCATTCTAAAATCTTTTCGGACCCGAACCGACTACCCCGACAAGTTACATAACAGTTTTAAACCACAGAATGAGTTATAAATAGGGAAACGGGGCTACAACTTTTAAAATAACAGGTCAGGTCGTTACATGCCGTGTGCGAGTGTCGAGTAATTTAGGAGGATTGAGTGACTGTGAGGCATGAGTGACTATGAGGATTGAGTGATTGGGAGGACTGAGTGACTGAGAGGATTGAGTGACTGGGAGGACTGAGTAAATTGATGCTCTAAGAGTATGCATATGGTTTTATCACTATGTTGTATTGTATTGGCATTCACATTGACATGTAGGCTTTGAGATGAACTTTCCTCATGCCATTTGAAAAATGAAATTTTCTATTGTGGAAGAATGTTTTTGAAAAAAATTATAGTTTTCAGACTTACTCATATTTTGGTGATTTCAGTGAAAAGAATTGAGTTTTACTATTATACTTGAAAAGAAAATATTTATTTTTCCGTAACTGTGAACAAGCTGTGCATTTTATTATTGAGTTATTCTTTGTGTTGCCTCAATTTTATTGTTATGAGATGTTACTGGATATTGGTGTGGACTCTGACCTTGGTACAAGCTCGTCACTACTTTCAACCTAAGATTAGGTTTGTTACTTATTGAGTACATGGGGTCAGTTGTACTCATACTATACTTTTGCACCTTGTGTGCAGATTTTGGATGTTGATGTTGTTGTGCATGGAGAGAACTAGCATTGAAGATGTACGTGCGATCCAGTCACAGCTGCCTCTTATTCTTGGTAGCTTTAGAATTATTAATCTGTTCATGTATATTTCAAACCGATAATGTATTTTATTTCACACCAACTTTGTAAATTCAAAATCTTAGAAGCTCAGATTTGTACTACCAGTTCTTGGGGAGTGTATTAGAGTTAGTTAAATATTAATTGAATCGTATTGTTATTATTTGGCTTACTTAGCGGGTGAAGTTAGGTGCCATCACGGCTAGTCGAATTTTTGGGTCGTGACATTTAGGAATTAAAAAAGAACTTTTCAAGTAAAACGAAATTTAAATATATAACAATGCTCTCTTTATATTGGAAACAATTGTCAAAAAGTGCAAGAATAATATTTGAAGGAAAAAATAAATATTATATCTAAAATAATGAAATATGTTTGAACTTTTATTGGCAGAACATACATAGATTCTTTACCTCAAAACTAACATAGATTCTTTACCTCAAAACTAATGTTGTCCGGCACTTTATCCTCTCTTGCAGGATTAAAAGGGGACGCATGAAGAATGATGCCGAAAACATGTGAAACTGAATTAGATACAACTAATCTTGATTATACATTTTAAAAAATACTCAAATAAAAATCAAACGAATGAAGATAAATTTATATAAATACACTGTAAAAGAATAGAGTTGAGGGAGAAAAAAAAAAGAAGGTCCAAAAGGAAATTTCAATAGTGGAAGTCCCTTGATGAAGGAAACAAAATGTGCTATATTACGTACTCTTAGTTTAATAAGGAAGAATTTAATATATAAAATTTAGTTAATTTTGAAATCTTAAATATTAGGAAAATAATTAAATATGTCTAAATATTAGAAAAATAAATAAATGATTATCTTATCCCATGTGAAATCTATTTTGGAAGGGTAAAATAGTTGAACGACATTTCGCTAAGGGCTTTCGTGCTTTTAATATAATATATAGATTAGTCTTAGGGTACGCGCTTTGCGCGTGTACCTATATCAATAAATATATTTTTTTTTAAATTACGTAAATGTTATTAAATAATGTGAATTATTAAATATAAAAAATATAAGTTCCTAAAAATAATAAATGTTAATCTCATTAAGCTAGCTTAATAAAACAAAGAAATCCTACTCCACATAAGTCTTTATATGCCTTATTATGATTTATGATGAGTGAAATATCTTATAAAAACTATTGTTATCTTTGTTATCAAATACTATAAACAAATAACACAGAAAAAATACTTTTACCATAATTATTCAAAGAAAATAAAATAAATTAAAATTTAGAATCTTTTGGTCTTTTAGTAATTTGTGAGTGATGAGGTAGAAGTATAGCTCCTAGAAAAATATTGATAAATAACAAAATAAAGTCTTAAATAACTAATATTGAATTATAAAAAATAATGTAATATTATACTAAAAATATAGAAAGCTATCATTTATTAGAATGAATATAAAAAGAAAGAAAAATAATAATGACAACTTCTTTTTGAATACCTTTGGTCTTATATTACATTCTACTTAGAAGTGCATAGTTAGTTATATATAGAGATAGTAATTAGAGGAGATGTATATAAAAAGTGGTTGTTAATTCTGTTATTGGTCTAGCTTAAGAGTCCAATTGAGCTAGCGGGTTGTAAATATTATACTTGGTTAAATAAAAGTTTTGACTGTTTAACCAAAAAAATAAACTTAGCATTGTTAGAAATTTAAATTTTAATATTATATTACAATAAATTTTGCTCTATTTTTTTGTTTCTTTCATGGCCGATGCTCTTTTTTTTTTTTGAAAATAAATTTTTGTACCTTAAGAATTTTATCAACTTGATAAATAATTTTATTTGCATAATACTTTTGAAACAAAAATTGAATTAATGTTTTTTGCTAATTTATTAATTCAAAGACTTAATTATTTGTTGAGATTTCATGCTTTTATGATAGTATAGAAGATATAAATTATTTTTGAAATTTTTTCCCTACTTGAACAATATATTATTCTTTATCAAGTTGTGTAATATTTAAAAACTACATTTAATAATTAAAATATATATTTAGTTAGGTACAAAATCTCTTACTTTTAATAGTACATCTTAGAATTGTAAGTTCCCCAATAAGAAGCATGAATGTGAAACATATTTCCATTGAAATTGCCATAGGACATACAAGAAAAAGAAAATGTAATATTACTCCTATTTCCCCAAATAATTACACGAAAATTATACAATATTTTGTTGTCCTTGGTTGAAAGGAAACTTACCTTTTACTTTTTATATTCTCTTCTTTTTTCTCAATATATTTTATCCTTATTTAGTTGATTTCGAACTCCTAAATATTAGGTAATAATACAAATTTTGCTTGATTTTAAATTCCTAAATATTAGAAAAATAACTTAAATTACATATTTGTCCAATGTGAAACTTATTTTAAAAGGGTAAAAAAAGGCGAACGACTTTTCGCTAAGGGCCTTCGTGCTTTTAATATAATCAGGGCCGGCTGGAGAGTAAGGCTGCTCAAGCCATTGCCTTGGGCCCCAAATTCTAGAGGGCCCCAAAAATATTATACTATATTATTATGTATTATATATCTTATGTGATTACTCTTAAGAGTCCAAATTTTAATATTTATTTATTTGGTTAAGAATGTACGTATGAGTGAGTAAAGAGCGATAAATCTCCGTCTTGTTAGTAGTATATTTATTTTCCTTTTCCGTTCTAATTTTTCCTCCTTTCTTTCACATGACTTTGAGATTTCTCATTCCAATTTCAAACTTTGTTTCTTTGATTTAGCAACTTTCTCATGTTTAATTGACCCATTGATTAGAACATAATATCTTTTGTGTCTTACTGTTACATGAATTTTGTGAAATAAGCCTCTTAATATAATTTGGCTTTAGGCCACTAATTTCGTTGAGCCGCCCCTGAATATAATATAGATTAGTTATTAGGATCCTTAGTTTAAGCATCTTAAATAGGAAAAATATGAACTTTTAATTGTCTTTTTTAGTTCTATCTCTCAAAATAAGCAAATAAGATCCATGAATCTACTTATCAACTAATAAAGAGTCTCACACAAGTATAACTTGGCATGTGCGTTTGGAAATTGATTTGGTTGAAATTTGAAAAAAGAGTTTTTGAAGTTGTGTTAAAATAAAAATTTGGAAGTTTAAGTTGTGTTTGTACATGCATTTTATTTGAAAAAAAGTTGAAGTTTTGTTGAGTGGATGCAAAAATTTCACCCAAACACTGCCATAAATCAGTTTTTGGGAACTTGAAAAAAAATATCAAATTTATTTTTTTAAAAACTGATCATATTCCCTGAAGAAATAATATTTTTAATTTTTTTTTTGAAAAAAAATAGCTAAAATTTATGACCAAACGGGAGCTAAATAAAATTCTCTAAATTTTGGACTGTGAAGTTTTCACATTTGTTTTAGTAGGACTTATCTTATGGCGTGCAAAACCTCCTAAAGAAGATATTCCTTTTTGTAGATTCTTGTGACACTTTCTTGGCATAAAATTGATTCATACTTCAAAAGTTAAATCACCTATTTAGGTGAATCACATAAGTAAAGATCTCATTTTATCAAAATTGACGCGAACATGGTGGAATAAATATAGGCCTTTCTAAAAAGTAAAGCTAACATGTTTCTTTCTATTGGAAAGTTCATTTACCACAAAATTCCAACGAGACAGTAGAAGGATGCTGTGGTAATTAACATTTACCACCAAGGCGGATTTAGGTGGGCTGGAGAAGGTTCAATTGAACCCCCTTCATCGAGAATTAACTGTATATATAATGTTAATCCCCTGATATATATATATATAGTCTCCCTACATTCACAAGGTAGAGGTAAGGTATGCGTATATACTACCATCCAAACACCTCACTTGTTAAATTACTCTAAATGGGTGTTTGGACATAAGAATTGTAAAATTTCAAAAAAAAAAGTGAAAATAATTTTCAAATAAAAATGGTATTTGAAAATTAGAGTTGTGTTTGGATATAAATATAATTTTGGGTTGTTTTTGAAGTTTTGTGAGTGATATGAGTGAAAATTTTGAAAATAGCTTTTTGGAGTTTTTTAAATTTTCGAAAAATTCCAAAATTCAACTTCAAGTGAAAATTGCAAATTTCATGGCCAAACACTGATTTCGAAAAAAAGTGAAAAACTTCTTATGTCCAAACGGGCTCTAAGTATGTTATTGTTGTATATATATTAAGCGTTGAATCCTTTTAATTTTTTTGTATATTTACTTTATTGTTTTTTGAACTCCATTGATAAAAATTGTCACGACCCAAAACGGAGTCTGTCGTGATGGCACCTAACGTAGTACTAGGCAAGCCAACAACTCAATAAATTTCAACACTTTTAGATAAAAGCTAAACTAAAACAGGTTTGAATAATTAAAAATTTCATAAATTGGAAAAAATGTCAAGACTCAACTCAAAAATTTCCAAAACCAAGGTGTCACTGAGTACATGAATGCCTATACAACACAAGGCTAAAAATACTGTCTATGAAAAGCTGAAACTAAATACATGAAGCTGAAAGATAGGGAGGGGGAGTCAAGATCTGCGGATGCCCGGCAACTACCTCAAAATCTCCGAATGAATAAGCTGCTCAGATAATTAACACCCACCATATTTGAAAACACTTGAATTTGCACACAAAGTTCAGGGTGTAGCGTGAGTACAACCAACTCCAGTAAGTAACAAGACTAACTATTGGACTGAAAGTAGTGACAAGCTTCACGGGTGCAATTTAATTATAGAAATACAGCACAGGAAAATAGGCATGCTCTCAAGTTCAACAGTTAAGGACAAAACAGTTAAATCATGTCAAGTTCAATTGAAACATGATATAGTACATCTCAGTAACTACATGACAGTTATATATGCCAGTTGAAGTACAACAATAATGAAATCACGTGCAAACTCTCAGAGTAACAGTCTCTCAATTCTCCCATTCACTCCAACCTCACAGTCACTCATTCCTCACATTCACTCAATCCTCCCAGTCGCTCGGCACTCGCACTCAGTAGGTACCTTCCCTCATTGTGGATGTGCAGACTCCGGAGGGGCATTTCTAGCCCAAGCGCTATAATAAGCCAATCAGGGCATGAATCAAAATAACATGCTGCGGCGTGCAGCCTCTCCCATAATAATCCTCACAATCAGGCCCTCGGCCTCACTAAGTCATCAATCTCTCCAATCTCTTACGCTCTCAAGAATTATGATAATCAGCCCAAACAATAAAGACATAATGTAGTAAATAACTTAACATATAACATGACCTCTGCGGGTCCCTACAATACCAACACATAGCCTAAGCATGACTTCTAACATGACTGGCGGCTCAATTTATTTAACACATGATGAAAATACGAATAATGATAAGATAAATCAGCTATGTAGTTTCATGGAATCGACCAAGTCACAATTCTTATGGTACACACCCACACGTCCGTCACCTAGCATGTGCGTCACCTCAATACCAATCACATAACACATAATTTGGGGTTTCGTACCCTCAGAACCAAGTTTAGAAGTGTTACTTACCTCAAACCGTGCAAATCCCTACTCCAACACGCCCTTGCCTCGCGAAACGGCCTCTGAATGCCTCAAATCTAGCCACAAAATGTTCGATACAATCAACGCGATGTAAAATAATCAATTCCATAAGGAAATACTAAGTTCTTAATCAAAAGTCAAAAAGTCAACTCAAAAGTCGGCCCCCGGGCCCATATCTCAAAATCTGATAAAAGTCACAAAATCCGAAAGCCCATCCAACAACGAGTCTAACCATACCAAATTTATCAAAATCCGACACCAATTTGACACCCAAATCCCCAATTTAAACTCTCCAAATCCCTAGCCCTACTCCCAAAATTACACCTCAAAACCACACAATCTAGGTGGAAAATTCAATGAGGAAACATAATTATTAAATAAATTTAACCACAAGTGACTTTACTCAAGAATCCCATCGAAATCCCTCTCAAAAATCGCCTAACCCCGAGCTTGGAATCTTCAAAATGAAGAAAATCTCGAAACCCTCGATTTTAATACTCTGCCCAGGCTTTCCGCACCTGCGACAACTTAACCGCATCTGCAGTGTCGCAGAAGAGACAATCTTTTCGCTTCTGCGGTGAACCACTGGAACCAAGCCTTCTCACCTGCAGAAAATACTTCGCTTCTACGCAAATGCAGGTGCGACAATCTTCTCGCTCCTACGCTGACCCCTCATTTCTGCGCTCAACCTCTCCGCTTCTATGACCACGCGGGTGCGGACAATCCTTCGCACCTACGACCACAGTCTTCCTCACTCCTGGCCGCATATGCGCTTCCCAGCTCGCACCTACGACCAAAGCTCCGCAGGTGCGATTGCACCACAAGACTCCAGCTACAATACCCCTTTTAACTCCAAACTTGATCCGATAATCATTCGAACTTCACCCGAGGTCCCCGGAACCTCAACCAAATATACCAACAAGTCCTAAAATACGATACGAAATTTGTCGAGCCTTCAAATCATCAAACAACGATAAAATCACGAATCGCGCATCGATTCACGCCTAATGAACTTTCGAACTTCTAACTTTTACATCTGATGCCGAAACCTATCAAATCGCGTCCGATTGGCCCCAAATTTTGCATATAAGTCACAAATGACACAACGGACATACTTCAACTCCCGGAACCCCAATCCGAGCCCGGTAATCACAAAGTCTACTCTCGGTCAAACTTCTACATTTTCAACTTTCGCCATTTCAAGCCTAATTCAACTACGGACCTCTAAATGACAATCCGGACACGCTCCTAAGTCCAAAATCACCCAACTGAGCTAATGGAACCATCGAAACTTCATTCTAGAGCCATTTACACACAAGTCAACATCCGGCAACCTTTTCAACTTAAATTTCCAACCTTGAGACTAAGTGTCTTAATTCATTCCGAAACTTCTCCGGACCCAAATCAACTACCCCGGTAAGTCACATAACAACAATTAAACAGGGAATGAGCAGTAAATGGTGAACGGGGCTACAACTCTCAAAACGACCGACCGGATCGTTACAAAAGTCCTGCTTCTGCTACTGTGAATTACTAGTATATTTCTTACGGAAGTCCATATAAATATCAGGAATACAAATTTCAGCAGGGAGTTTAGGATGCAAAAAATAAAATAAGGAGCTTAGTTTTTCCAATAATTGGCACCGGCTATGTAAATAAAAAGTGCACTATCAACTGGTTCTATGTATATGAACGTGAATAATTTTGATATAAATTCTACGTACGGAAACCGTCTTTTGACTAATTTACCTTCTTATCCTCACTTGCTCTTCGTCCTACTATCGTTAATTTCATAGGAAAAATTCATTGTACGGTTCAGATTTGATTCGCTAGTCCCTATTACTAGTTCTTTGATGACCTTTTCTTAATCTTGACTATTTCGTTATCTTTTGCCTTGTTTTAGGTAATGTTGACATTTTGACTGTTGTCTGTCTTGACTTTGTGAAAGAAAAGGAAAGTGGAAAAAAGACAAAGTCTTGACTTTGGATAATTGGATAATCTCTCTTACCTCGTTGGGCAATAGCCTAGATTGTTTTCAAGTTAATTTTTATTATTTTTACTTTTGTTTGCTGAATTATGTTTAACCCTAAAAATATTTTTTACGGTGAAATTAAGGTTTTTATTTTAGGGTGTTAACAATCGATTTGACTCACTTTTTCAAATGTGAATAATATAAAAATAAATAACAATTAAATAAAAGAATTGAAAGATAAAAGGAAAGAGAAATTATATTGACGTGAGCAGCTCTTTTTCTGTATTGGCAAAGAATTGAATTATCGAAAATAGAACAATGAGATTGAATACTGTAATTGCGAGAATAAATAAATAATTTTCATATAGAATACGATGTTGGGAATATGGGTTTAAATAGAAATTATATTCGTCACTGTCTATCCCATATCATTTGTAACAATCATAACTATTTACTGTACGTTACAATGATTGATTCGTAACTGATAGCATATTAATGGTGAAATCCCGTGTAATTAGGGATTTACTGATTTTCTCTATCTTTGTATTTATGAATAATTCTTCGTACCAGATCCGAAACTATTTTCTCACGATCAGCTGCGATACTAATAGTCACGGTACTACATGCTTTATCCCATGTGCGCCATTCTTGCGGACACGTTTCACCATTTAATAGACCCACATAGCAAGTTTATTTTCCACTATTATAAATTAAGGTTTCAACTAATATACTTTACTATTTATATCGTTTCATTTAGACCAGACTATAAAGTTTAACTTAATATAAAGGTTTCTTGAACATGTTAATATACGCATAGTGCAATCATGGCCGATAAATCATCCATATTATTCAATTTTACTTTTTAAATGCGGGTAATCTTTTGTAGCCATATAAATACAAGGCAAGAAACCGTTTTCATGATACAACGAGAAAATTTGGTTTGTTTATTTGCTAATGGAGGAATTATGATATATTATAAAAAAAATAAGAAATCTTCAACTTAACCATTTCTTTTGTGCCTACAGTTGTATCTTATTTTCGCCTTTTTGTTTTTCCTATCTTAATTAGAACGTGTAGAAAATGGATTTTGATATTTTAGGCTATAGACATTACAAAAATTGTAACAGATTTATAGGTACCATGGAAATTTGGATTATTATCACAATATGACTTCTATGTTAAATAATAATTTTCATGTTAATTGAGAATTTGCTTATTCGAAATCAAAATTTCAATTTATACGGACTAAAGTATCAGTTCAAAAATTTCAATTTAAATGAACAAAAGAGTATAAGATACTGTATCTTTGTCCTTCTCTAACCTCAATTTTTTATTTTTATTTTTCGATAAAAAGAACCATTTTATTCCTAATTCTACGTTTTCTCAGTTGATACCGCCTCAGACTAGAATAGGCAGGCAGCTACAGGTACACCTACGTATATGGTACGAGACCAGGAAAGATCCTGAAATACTAATAAGGAAAATAAAAGAATTTGAACGACTAAGTCAGCAACCTACATGTGTAAAGAGGTAGGGGGTAATTCAAAGTGAGTCCAGAACCCATTTGCGATTTTTTTAAACAAGTGTGAAGAAAATGTGCGTTTAAAAAAAAGAGTGACATATATATATATATATATATATATATATATATATATATATATATAACGTCATTGTAAACCGCACTATACAAGGCTAATAAGACAGCTATGCATAGCGCGGTATATAACCGTGCTATATATGTATAGCGTAGTTATATACTGCGCTATACATAGATAAATAAACGGTCCCCCTCCTTCCCCACACTCGAACCAGATGCCACGCTCCCCAAATTCAAAATTCTTAACCCCTCCCTCCCCCCTCCCAAATTTCCTTCTAAAAATATTGTAATGGACCCCACCCGTAACACAAAAAGATAAGATTGTAAGTCCCACATCCTAGCCAAGCCTTCTATTGTTGTGGTTTTCTCGTTTCGGGCTCAAATTTTCAATTCATCAACTTTCCGAAAAACATAAATCGAGGTATTCCGATTTAGTTTATGTCGAAACTCATATAATAATGCATATTAGTTATTTTCAATGTATTTTCATGTTGTTTTGTATTTTTTTTTTCGATTAAACTAGTATGTTATTTTTATCCGGACTAAGATATTAGTGTTTTGTGTTTGTTTTGTGATTAAAATGTATTTGTTATTTTTATCTAGTTTAGATTATTTATTTGGTTAAAGACTAGTACCCTTTTAGCGTAGTAAAATGTAGAGCCTTTTAGCGTAGAATCCCTGTAGTTTAAGTATCTTTTATACTGATAGATCAAACACAAACTCTGTCCAATTAAATATGATAAAAATTAATTATTTAATTTACAAAATAAATATACAAAATCATGAAAATATTAAAATTGACACACATAAGAATTCAGGATAGCTTGGTGCTACTGAGCCTCAAATATCGAGCCTGGAACCCATAGGTATATACTCTGTCCAATTAAATATGATAAAAATTAATTATTTAATTTACAAAACAAACATACAAAATTATGAAAATATTAAAATTGACACACACAAGAATTCAGGATAGCTTGGTACTACTGGGCCTCAAATATCGAGCCTGGAACCCATAGGTATATACTCTGTCCAATTAAATATGATAAAAATTAATTATTTAATTTACAAAACAAACATACAAAATTATAAAAATATTAAAATTGACACACACAAGAATTCAGGATAACTTGGTGCTACTGGGCCTCAGATATCGAGCCTGAAACCCATAGGTATATACTCTGTCCAATTAAATATAATAAAAATTAATTATTTAATTTACAAAACAAACATACAAAATTACGAAAATAATATAATTGACACATACAAGAACTCAGGATAGCTTGGTCCTACTGGGCATCAAATATCGAGCCTGGAACCCATAGATATATACTCTGTCCAATTAAATATTATATAATTATAAAAAATAATTATTTAATTTATAGATCAAACATACAATTAATGTTGTTTAATTTACAGTTGACGACATGGACGTGCCCCTATGCATCCCGGACCTGTCTCCAATGAGCTATTAGTGTTACAGGGCGATCATAGGTCCGCCAAAGTATGGGAGGGAGAGTTACTAGCCCAGACTCTCCGCGCCAGGAGAGTGGACGACATGTGGGATTTTATGAAGGACATAGAAGCGCCTGCGGGATACGGGCTTCTACGGGATTTTGGAGATCGGGTGGCTGCAGCTCGACTGGTCTTTGATCACGGCCCTGATAGAGCAGTGGCGACCAGAGACGCACATTTTTCACCTGCCCATTGGCAAGGCCACCATCACGCTGCAGGACGTGGAGGTTTTATATGGGATGCTTGTTGATGGACTGCTCGTTGCACTGCCTCAGGCCATGAGAGAGATGACGCGTGGGCAGTATTTGGACATGCTGCAGCAGCTCACTGGTTTCAGGCCACGGGATGAGACTGCACACTCAGAGGCCAGTCGCATGAGTTTGATAGCTATTCGACAACATTTGGAGATATTGCACCCCGACATTACCGGGGAGACAGATGATCTGCATATTCACCGGTATACGAGGTTGCTGCTGCTCCTTCTATTTGGGGGGGGGGGGGAGGTCTTGTTCCCTAACATTTTGGGGAACCTAGTCAGCTTGCGATTTCTTCATCATCTTCAGCTGCTAGATGATTTACCCCAGTACAGATGGGGTGCTACTGTTCTCGCCTACTTGTACAGGCATCTGTGCCGGGCGAGCATGGGCACCCAGCATGACGTATGTAGATTTTTTCCGCTTCTACAGGTGACAACATATTCGAATACTCTGTTCATTCCTTCCAATTCTATCTAGTCAAAAATTTTCTTAAACTTTACATCAAATTTGTATGTTAGGTTTGGGCCTGGGAGCGGTTCCTGCAGTTGCAGCCACCTCTACCACCATTACCTCCGGATGTACCACCTCCGTTTCTCCCTCTAGCTAGGAGGTAGGTTCTCCGGCGTGGATATGTACGAGATTACTAGGCTCGGCATAATCTCCCCCTTTGCAGGGATGTGTGGGATATGCTGGAGGGCGCATAGGTAAATGTGTACCTAAACTTACTTGGTATAGCTTCACATGTGTTGCGCATACTCACGTTTTCTGTTGTTATTTGATAGTTCATCTGGATGCCATACAACGACGACTTGATAGGTGGCCTGCCCGATTATTGCTCGACCGACCGACTGATTTGGAGCACTTCCGTCCTGCTCATGTGCCTCGATATTGTGGAGCATCATGCCACAGAGCGGGTACTTCGCCAGTTTGGCCGTCCGCAGTATATACCAAGGGGGACTACATGGGAGGCCACACATTATCAGTGGGATGATCGTTTCAGGGCGGACGACGCATATATAGCATGGCTAGAGGCGCAGGTCCATACTTGGGATGACCGAGCTGACCTAATTCCCCCTCCCCCCTCCCCCTTTCACAGATCCAGACGGAGACTATTCAGCTCGATATGCCCTGGTACCGCCGCGTTACCCGACGTTTTGTCGGGAATCCCATTCCTCAAGCAGGCGGTTGGTACGTTCCATACGCCGGGCGGCACGAGGCCCTGGTATGTTTTCTGTTATTATTAATTATATAACTGTAACTTAGTGTTTTGTAGTTTATATTTTATATGTTATGCAGGCTATTGGCCTACCTATAGTCTACTAGATGGGACTGCAGATGCAGCAGCATGCCGGAGAGGGAGCGGCCTCATTGCACGATTACGGTCGGCAGGTTGCAAAAGTGGCTGCCCGAATACTGCAGCGAGCTCGAGAGGATCAGCGCTTGGGACACGACCCTACTTATGTGGCGCTATAGCAGTACCAATGAGGTAGGGTTGTCGTGCGAGGGAGGGGTGCCCCACGAGGCAGGGCTTCCCCTCGAGGTAGGGGTGCCCCACGAGGAAGGGCTGCCGCACGGGGTCGTGGTGGGCGGCGAGGAGGTGGTCCCAAGCATAATATCAATAAGATTTAACAACAATGGAAACATAATTTTATTTGATATATCTTGCAACATAAACAAAACAACTACTTATTACAACATAAACTCACTGATAGTTGGGCACATTAGAAGAACACCCACCACGAGCTTGATTACCACCTCCACCCAAACCAGTCGAAGGACATTTTCGACGGTCGTGTCCTGTTTGCGAGGATATACCACATTTGTGCGCATAAACGGTATCACTAACATCCATTTGGTTCCGTATACGCGTTCTCTTCTGCACCTGTATTCGATGCAAATAGTCCTTGTTACAAACCATTTTAAATGGTTCCGTCTGCCAATAAAGCTCAACACCCACTGGCTACAACTGCCCACTATAGGTGTTTAAGTAAATCCTGGTGGACTGATGTAATGCACTCTTTGAACGCTTCAAGGTGTGGAATAAGGACAAGAGAAATCAAGTCAATATCCAAGTTGTAGTGATTCCCATTGAATCTGTCCATTTCACATCTGTGGATGGGAATATATTTACCCACTTTTCACATACCTGTGTTCTTCTTGCTCGCACGCAGCATCCAATCACAACCTGTAAACCATCTGCGACAAACAACCTTGTATACATCCGGACTTGACTCCCATACTGTCATCTCACGACACTCTTTTACGATGTATATTTTCGCCGCCCTGCTTAGGCGCACTTTATCAGGAAAAAGCATGCCCTTTTCCAGCACCGTTGGTCTAGAATCATCCCACATTGCTGTCCGAATTTCATCAAAATCCCTTGTGAGAGCATCCACATCCGGCATACTTGGCAAGTTATCAAGGTAGGGAATCTTCCTTGAATGAAACGGCACTTGGGACTCGTACACTCTTGGTCTAACGGGGGATGGAGCATACTCCCTCGTCAAATCATGTCCTTCATTCTCTTCCTCCTCGTCACCATCCTCACGAGGGAAGGGTGTGTCGTCTCCGGAATCATCGGCATTGTTGTCATAATCACTGTTCTCTTCCTCACTCTGTGCATCTGCCAGATCCCGATTTAATATGTCGTCTTCGGACAATTGAGTGAGGACAGGTGGTTCAACTTGCTCGTTTTCACTACACAAACAAAAAAATAATAAGCTACTGAAATTAATAAATACTTTCCATATAGTTGTATCACTTCACTTACAAGTCGTAACGTGTTAGTATTTCTTGATAGACATTATCCTGTTAGTGATGACTCCCAGATGGACCACCATGATCCAACACACCAAAACTACGCATATTCCAACTAGGCGTGGGTTCATAGCTTGTAAAAGTCATATCTGGTAGGTACCCCCTGTGGAATATATGAGTGTTAATACAAATTCAATACAACAAAAATATACATCGTAACACTAAGAAAAATTAAAGTTTACCACTCGTCTTGTAGATTATGTAGAGCAGGAGAGAAATTATTTCCTCGCTCCTCATTCACCCGTGGTGATAAGTTTAAACCAGGGCAAACTCTTTAATCCGGAACCTGTCCGGCAAAAGCTGCTCCAGAATAACCATCCGATGACTGAGGGTTATCCCTACTATGCGCAACCTCATTATTGCGAACGTCTTCGACTTTGACGTACATTTCTAATATTTTTATCACAAGAAATTCCCTGTATTCATCCGGAGTCCTCAAAAAATCCCTCAAAGTTTCATCATCGTCGATGTTAAACTCAGCGTAACAAACAACCCCTTGCGGAGTGACGGAATACGGATATCTTTCGGTTACTTTAAGGTTCACCGAACGTTTACTCACACTCATTTTATTACATAACAACGATATCAATCTATCGTACTCCATTGTAAGTGGCAACTTAATATGACACTGTAGAGATAAACTATAGCTCACAGAGTTATTCGCCACCACAACCTCACCCCCAATATAATGAAATCCTTACTTTTCGCTCTTCAGACATTATGAAAAATGCTTGAGAATTTAACAAGAAGAAAAATTTGAACAAGAGTTAGGAATATTTTTGAATGGATTTTTGTAAAATCCTAACGCCTATAAATAAGGCAATGGCTAGCTCGGTGGGCTGAATTATTTTAGGTATAGCGCTCTTTTAAAGAGCGCTATACCCATTTGAATTATTGTTATGTCAGTTAAACGCATGAGACTTATTGGTGGGCCCACAAAACAGGTATAGCGCGATTATATACCACGCTATGTATATAGCGTGGTTTACAGTAGCGTTATATATATATATATATATATATATATATATATATATATATAGCGCTCTTGAAAAGAGCGTTATATATAAAAATGTCACTCTTTTTTTTAAACACACATTTCCGTCACACTTGTCCAAAAGAACCACAAATGGGTTCTGGACTCAATTCAAAGTGATTTTAAATTATCACTTAAATGGTCACTCAATTATTCAAAATTATCTTATAAAATTATATTTATTTTATTTGTAGCAGATAAGTCACTTAACTATACCTGTAGCATCAAAATGTGACTCAACCAGATTTCTCAAATTTTTAATTTTCAAATATATATTTTACCCTCTAAACTATCAACTTTTATCTTCTTCTTTCTTTACTTTTTTAATATTATGATTTTTTCTCTTTTAATCAACAATATTGACTTACCTTACAACAAATAAATTTTATTTAAACATAAAAAATTCTTTTTCTAGCATATATAATGTTAGACTAATAATATACTTGAGCATAATTATGAAGAATATATAATGTATATTATAAAAATACCTTTATTTTAAATAATTATTTTCTATAGTACATGCATGGAATATAAAGTTTTAACTTTTATTTCTTTCATTCTCAATTGTGCAAATAAATTTTTGAGTTTTATTGTTAATATCAAATTATTATTATGAACAAATTATTCTAATTAACTTTCTACTATGCTTAATATTTTATTATTCCAATATTATATATGCTTAAATACTATTTTTATTTTCTTAAATTTATAAGTAAAAAAATTATTTATTCTAAGGTGTCCATAATATAAATTAAAAAGAGAAAAATTATAATATTAAAAACCTAAAAAAAAAAGATTTAGGTTGATAATTTATAGGGTAAAATAGGTATTTAGCAATTAAAAGTTTGAGAAATTTAGTTGAGTGACCTTCTGAGTGCTATAAACATAGTTAAGTAACTTTGTTGTTACAAACTAAAAAAAAATGACGTTAGTAGATAATTTCAGATAGTTGAGTGAGTATCTAAGTATATCAGTAAAACACTCTAACTTGTGATCATATATTTGTTATAAATTTATTAAATTATCAGTTAAAGCTTATCATAGAATTTTATTTATAATTTCAAATTTCGTTAGAAATTTACTTTTAATTAATAAGTGACCTAATATTTTTAATTTTGTTGTTACCTTTAGTGCATAAAATTTAAACTCAAAGAGATTTGAACTTATACATACGCTTATAATGTAGTTTATTTTTAAATTATTAAGTCACTTAAAAGTTATTAAATTTTATTAATCAATAAAATTGATAATCTAAAAAATAAGACAAGCTAGTAAAAACCTTCTACATCATGTTAAAGTACATTGGTTAGGGATGGGTATAACTTAAAATTTTAAGAAATGAAACATTGTATCTAACTGTTATTTATGTAGTTAGACCGAGTTGATAAATCAATATATTTTTCATGTGACATAATTTGAAAAAAAAAATGCAAAAAGAAAATCGACAACTTTCAATGTGGTTCGAGTTAAGCCAACAGCTTGAGTTGAAATTGAACAAAAACCAACCGTATATATCAACTAAGATTAATATCTTAACTTCGACAGTGCAAACGTTTTTTTTTTTTTTTAAACATTTTTAAATCATTTAAAAGAAAATCTATAATAATCGTTCATAAAAAAAGTGAGATTTATTGTCTAAAAATAATACAAATTTACCTGCTACAAAGGAAAGAGCTTAAATTTTATATACATCGTCAGTGTACAAAATTCTTATAATTATCAAGTTACCAAAAAGATATCTCAAGGTAAGCGTGCTTAAAATATGAAAAACTTGAAAACAAGACAAGTTACCTGCTACAACAGATAAATGTTATATCGAGAATGTATATACTTAGAGGGTGTTTGACTAAACTTATAAGCATATTTTGGCTTATCTACGCGTTTGGTAAACATCCAAAGTGCTTATAAATCAAGTGCTTACAAGTTAAATTTAGTCATAAGTCATAAGTTGGTCACCTCCAACTTATAGCTTTTCAGCTTATAAGCACTTTTAGTTTAACCAAAATTTTTACTAGTTTGTCCTTATAATATTTTTTAATTCACAAAATAAATAAATTTCCTAACTTTCTCTTCGTTCCATATTCGTTGTTCATCCGTTTCTTTATAAAGAGACTTGTTAATTATAATCTTTTATAAAATATTTAAGGATATTTTACTCATTTTAATAAAAGAACAGCTTATCAATATTTTTCTGCCAAACACATATACTGTTTACTATCAATTTTTGCATGTTTATCCAAATACGTAAATATTTAATTAAAATATTAATTTCAGCACTTCAAGCTTACTAGGAATTTACAATCAGCTAATCCAAAAGGGCTCTTAAACTCTGAAGAAAAATATGACTTGAAGGTGTACACAAAATTTACATGTTAGTATATATAAGTTCCTCCCTCCTTCCAAAAATAATGATACAATTCAAATTTTGATAATCAAATTTCTTAATTTTGATGCAAATTCAGATATAAAATTTATAAGTAAGTTTTTTGAAAGAAAATTATATTTAAAGAATTTCATATAAATACTACTCCCTATGTTTCAATTTATGTGAATCTGTTTGACTGAACACGGAATTTTTAAAAAAATAAAGATTTTTGAAATTTGTGGTCCTAAACAAGTTAAAAAAGGTCTAGTGTATTTGTGTGGTTATAAAAGTTTCGCACTAGATGTAGAATGGAGAGTTTAAGCTAAAATATTTTCAAATTTAGAAAAAGATTATTCTTTTTAGAACGAACCAAAACCAAAATAGGTTCGCAAAACGGAGTAATATATAATTTACTGTCAAAGAACAGCTCGTTTGTGTATCACGTTCTCTTTGGGAGGGAAGGAGTATCGTATATAAATTGTCATTTTCCTAATTCCTTGCCATAATACTAAGTTTCGTGGGCATATGTGATGATGACGAAGTTGGCGTATTAAGATTCTAGAGAGAGAGAGAAATAGTAAAAGGAAGGAGAGTCAAAGCAGCAGCGCAGCAGTTGGTACTATTTGTATTGGTAATGATTTCGGCACAGACAGACAGAGAGCAAAAGAGAAAGAAAATACAAAGCCATAGGTGAGAATAGAATAGAAGAGAGAGATATATACTACTCCTACTACTATATCAGAAGCTCGTGATGAGAATTCTTTCTTTACAGTAGTAGCAAACAAACATCAAATATATCAGAGAATTAAGAGACTGCAATTTTTGCTTTTCTCGTGATCTCTCTTTTGTACACGTAATTATTACACTTTTTGGTTGTTGCTTTAAACCTAGACAGTTTCAACGGGATTTGCCAAAAACCATCTCTTTTCTAAGTCCAAACTTAAGCCAGATATCCCTCTCTTGTTCAACCTCTATATAGAAAGAACATAGCTCTCTTTTCTTTTAGTTTTCCACTTTTTTCCCTTTATTCTGTTGGTGGAAACTGAAGGGATAGAGGTGGAAAAGAGGAGTCTTGAAAATACCCTTTTGGAATTTGAAGAGATTTTTGAGTACTAAGAAGAATTTGAAGAATGGGAAATTGTGGAAGAAATGGTGGAGTGAGACAATATATAAGATCAAAAGTACCTCGTTTGAGATGGACACCTGATCTTCATCATTGTTTTCTTCATGCTATTGAAAAACTTGGTGGCCAAGATAGTAAGTTTTAGTATTTCTTTTTTCTTCTTTATTATCTTCCAAGTAATTATTTTTTTGCTAATTTTTGTTTGGTTTGTGTGTTAATATATGTAGAGGCTACTCCTAAGCTTGTTCTTCAAATGATGGATGTAAGAGGACTTACTATTTCTCATGTCAAAAGCCATCTTCAGGTTAGTTTTTTAGATCATAAAGATCCATTTACTTACTAATATTTCTCTACCTTTTACCTTCCTAAGGTAGGGTACGTTCTGAGACACCATATTTCGCTCCACTTATAGAATTAGATTGGATTTGTTATTGTTGTATTTTGTTAATTTTACTAGTAAGAGTTTTTGGTTTACTTGTTTTTCATGATAACAGATGTACAGGAGCATGAAAAGTGAAGTCAACAGGCAAGGTAATTCAAGATTTCTCAGTTTGTGTGTGGGAAAAAGTGGAAAAAATCATTCTGTAACTAAAACATTGTTCTTTGTTACTCTTTAAGTATTAAATGTTCTTTATTATGGACCGTTGAAATACATCTTTTTGTGTTTATGTGCAATAGAATGTGAATTCTTTATAAGTTTCCTCTATTAGAAAAAATTTCTTGAGGTTAGCTTTTAACATTTGTATATCTAACAACTAAATATATCTTGGGAAATCATCTTACAACTCACTTCATTTATTGCATCTTTCTTTCCCAATGAAGTTTCTTTTCTTGATTAAATTCCATTAGCACGGATATGAAGCAACCATTCCTTTGGATCTTCTAATATTGGCATATTTAAAGTAATGCAAGTCTACTACTAGTTGAATTTCTGATGCCCATTTACGTGTATTCCTTTCATTATTAAAGTTTAAAAGAAACTAAACCATTTTTCCCTGTGAAATCCTTTTTCTACCAGTTTGTGGAGACATCCAAATTTGTGTGAAAGTAGTTGTCCCATATTAGACTAGAATGTGAATGCTGTACTGTTTCCTACACCATCATCTCAGACCATGTGAGATTACATTGGATTTGTTTTTTTCTTTTTCTTTGGGAGAATCGATCATGGCAGCAAGGCCACTGTATCACTTACAATATCCAGTCGTTAATTTAAGTTGACACTGAATTTGTTATTGTTGTTGATTTGATTGTATAAATAATTTTACAATATGCACAGAATTTAACTTTTTCTTGTTTGGTTGTGCTTTGTTTGTTTACAAACGGCAGATAGAAGCAGCACTCAGGCAAAAAAACAGTCCCTAGAAAGTCATGATTGTCATCAACAAGAAGATGGGTGTGTAGAGCAACAGAAGCTTCTGGTTTACCCTCCATCTTTTAATTCCATGGAAAGATCAGATTCTCCTTACTTTAACAGTATACAAGCCACAAAAAGGTGAGTTTTTAACCTTTTATGGTTTCAGTTTCCCAAGTCTCAAAAAGGGTTGTGCCAACAAACAAAAAGGATTTGCATTTATGGCCTGAACATGTGAACATTATCTTTACTTTATATCAACAGTGTTAATTAAAGTGCAACTACAAGCAACATTTTATAACAAGTGAGATTTTTTACAAGTTAAATCATTTCATTTATAACTTTTTTGTTCCATACACTATGATCTACCGGAAACAACTTCTCTATCTTTATAAAGTAGGGTTAAGGTATATGTACACACGATCCTTTTCAGACCTCACTTGTAAAATTACCGAGGATTTATTTTTATTATTGTTAATATTATTATGAATTCCCCTCAGAGCTAGAATCGAGACCACAAGCTGCAGCCAGAGAATACGTGAAGCAGTGGCCAATCAGTACACTAAAGATGAATACATCCATAGTATTGCTGATAAAAGTGTGGTAACAGAATGGCAACAAACCAGTGAAAGAGAAAGAGAAACAGCTCATCCTGCTTTGTGCAACACTACTCATTTCTCTCTGCCACAAGATTTCTTTCAAAGTTTTAATCCTCAAGTTCAAGAATCTGAATTTTTCAAGGTACATATCCCAATAGCCCAATGCTTTTCTTTTTTGGTTCAAACTGCTAGTTATAAGTTCTTGGTATAATTAGTAGGGGTATTTTCTTTTGTGCAGCTTTTTTAGAATGAGAGGTTGAGTGCACTGTTTGGTACTATTTTGTTTTCAAGATTCAACTCTAGTCATACAGTTTACTTTTCTTTTTAACTTGTCCTGCTCTGTGAAATTTTCTGCATGGTCATGTACATTGTGTCTACAACTGGCAAAGCCTATAAGTCTTCATTCTATAGGGTATTAGGTACATTAGTACTAAAGTAGTTGAAATTCAAAGTTAATGCTGCTTTCTCTTCTGTTGTTTAGTGCTTCTTCTTTATTTTGATCTGATGTTTTGCTCTTTAAGTTTGCCCATAAGAAGAAAATAAAACAAGTATGGTCATGTATTTCGCCAAAAAGAAATAGAAAACAAGTTTAAATTAAGAATATATAGTTATCTATAATTATCTTTTATCTTTTAGGTGTCATGATATTGTAGGCATTCCTTTGTACCTATAGAGGGATCATTTGGTTCAAAATAAGAGTATTGCATGATTATAATCTACTTTCTATATCTGATAGATAATTCCATAATTTTGGTATGAATTTTTTATCCTGATTATAGCTAATACCACAATCAAACACCAAACAAATTTGATCCCTAGCTAATTTTATATTGGGATTACCCCTAATTTCTGTAACCAAACGGCCCCTTAATTATAGACCTTAAAACTTATCAATATATAAAAGTTAAAACTCTTTTTATATATTGTTGGATGGGTTGTTGAGAGTATATTTATTATGCAATGGTCATGTTTTGACATGAAGAAACACGTTGATGAGGAGAAAATCCATGCTACAATTATATTCCAACATTACTAATTAGTCTTTCTACCTAAGCTTTTGTATTTTCTTCATACTTTAACCTCAGCAGTTGACAAAATTTTTAGTTGGTATCTGGTACATTTATTAGGAGGCCATGCAAATGTGGAAGGGAATGGGATGAACACTTGAAAGTCTCTTTGGGATCTTATAAAAATTTAATTTTTTTTCTTTTCTTATAACAAAATTCAAATGGCATTAAATACATTTTACTATAGTACAATACGAAAGCAGCAGTGACTTTATAACGGTGGACCACATTATTTAATAAGTATAATGAGTGATCTTTTTGGTACTATTGTTTTCTTCTTCTATTTGCTGTACAATTCTACTAAACTTGTCTTTTTTCATCGTAACATACTTTAAAAAAAAGAGAGACCTTTTGGCTGCAGACTTGTTGGAATAGACTTGCAAGATATGGTAGAGCATTACCAAGAAAAAAACATGAAACTCTAATTTTAGCAAGCTTGTGAAGAGGTCATAAGTTGATCTATTCAATTTGACCATCTTATTATTACAAAAAGTATTAGCTTACAATTGCGCTTAATTTATATATGTTGGCTTCGTAAACTTAATCTTACAATGATTGAAAAGATAACTATAGAAACAGTATCCAAGAAAGTCAGGTAACTTAACTGTTATAACATGTTAAAATATATTATACACTAAAATTTATTACATTATAACTTTCACAACTAAGTAGCTTCTATTGCAAGCATTTTGACTGATTTCTTTGTTGCTCAGGCGGCCAAGCAACAAGATTCAAAACGGGAATCAACAAAGAAGTGCAAATTCCTGGGCACGAGGAAAATAGAAAGTGCAGGAGGAGAAGAAGAAGAAGAAGAAGACGACGATTGTAGATTATCGTTGTCTCTCTCATTGCACCATCCTTCAACTCAAAGAAGCAACACTTCGTCCACAATAAGTGAGATTAGTGAGGCAATCTCTTCGTACTCGGGTTCTAACCTGAATCATCACGAGTACCACTGGCTTTCTTCGTCTGAAAAGCATAGAGTTGTTAATCTTGATCTGTCTATTGCCTTGTGTAGTAAGTAGTGACTTATTGATATTTCCATGCAAAATTCCCCTTAGGTGAATTTTAAAATTAATTAGTCTCTATTTGGAGGAGGAAGTTTTTACTTCTTTTACTGTAGTGTTTCTCTATCTTTTTTCTGTGTTTACTATTTTTTTTTACCTTTGTTCATGTTGATATTAGAGAAACGCTTCAGTAACATAAGTACTCGAGTATTGTTATAGTAGTACATTTTAACTTTTATGTCAGTTCCCTTGTAGTTTTTTGTCTTTGAGTAATCTAGGAATTCACATTTGTCTTACTATCCTTTTTATCCTGTTTATTCTTAAAGGCGCACTTTTGTCTTTTTATGACCATAATTTTATGGGCGAAAATAAAAAATAGTTAGATTTATAACTGGTAATTGAAAAATAATTACAGTTTTAAAAGTAATCGAAATTTAGTCACTTTATATGTAAAGATAAAATCTAAACAAAAACACTGCTAAAAATCTGAAAATATTCCAGCATAATATGTTGGAGTTCGAATTTTTTATATGAGCTTCTAGCATAATATGTTAGAATTTTATAATGTGCTGGAGTTCCATCATAATATGCTGGAAGTTTATATGCAGGAGCTCATCCCACATATTATGCTAGAACTTTTTGTGTCATGCAGTCCAACATAATATGTTGGAAGTTTATACGCAGGAGCTTCATAATCCCGCATATTATGCTGGAACTTTTCGTGTTTCAGCATAACAATGGCTATTTTCCAATGGCTTCGCAAACGCTGGCTATTTTTCAATTATCAGTCTGAAAAATGACTAGCCCGTGCTATTTTGACTAATTTTATGATCAATTTTGTCAATTTTGAACTTGGAAATTGAAAGAATGTAATTTAATATTTTGTTGAATTTAGATAAAGAGCAAAATAAGAAAAGGAAAAGAACAAATCCTTCCGCTACCTTTAGCTTTATTTTTATTTCCAACTTCCTTTCACTTTGATATGCTTTTTAGCATGGAGAATGAAGTACACAAATAGCCCTTAAAGCGGATGGTCTTATATTCTCCGCTTACTAATTAGTCACATATAACAACAACATACCCAATGTAATTCCACAAGTGAGATCTGAGAAAGATAGTATGTACGCATACCTTACCCCTACCTTCAAGAAGGTAAAGAGTTTATTTCCGGAAGACCTTCGACTTAGAAAAAATAAAAAGAAGGGCAGCAGCAAGCACACCAATTAAAAAATCGAAGCAAAAATACAAAGATACAAAACTAAAAATGAGTATTGTAATCAGAAGGTCGGAACAAAGCAACGACAAGTAAACAAAAAAGTCAAGGAATACGAAAATACATAAATAACGCTAATTCATGTACTAAAGCAACTATTACAGACAAGGACAGCGCTAGGCGACCTATCCTAACTTTTTACCTTTATTCTTAACCTCCATATCTTCCTATCCATGGTCATATCCTCAGTGAGCTGGAGCAACGCCATATATTGTCTAATCACCTCTCCCCAATTGTTGAATATTGAAATTTCGATGATTAACAAAGTATGACTAAATGTTCAAGGAACCAAGTCCTCAACGTAGCTGCTTAACTGTTCCGAAGAACCATCTCCTTCGGAGAAAGAATCAACTTCTCATAAGTGATACCCGTAAGTTTGTATAAGACAATAACTTTATCTCAAAGTTACCCAGGTCCGAGTTTGGTGGAAGATGGATGTTGTAAGTGATAAGGGTCGTTTCTCAAGAAGATATGGATAATTCAGTCATAGACAAAAGTCTCAAAACTTGTGAAATCCTTGGAACAATAGGAGTCTTATCAAAGAGGAAGCTAACTATGAATAGGACTCATAAAAGATCTGAAGTTGTGTTTTAAATAGGATCGATTGTGGATTTCTGAACTATCCTTTTACAAATCAACTAAAGAGTCATGTCTTTTACTTGTGTTGAGTATTGTCCTTGTATTCTTCCTGAGTCAGTCTAGTAAATGTGTTTTAGAAAATTGAGTTATAATCAAGTGCCACAAACAATTAGTAAGTTGGAGTGAGTATTTTGCTTTACAAGTTAGAGTAACTTGTGAATCAAATAGGAGTAGTAGAAGTAATGGAGAGTATTTAATTACAGTCTTGTAATTGATATATTTTGGCTCAGTGTTCTAGTGGAGTTCGAGCTAAAAATCCTACATGGTAGGTCGTGGTTTTTTCACCTTTAGAGCCGGGTGATTTTCTATGTAAAAAGTGTTGTGTTCATTTTATTACTTGTTTACTTTACGCTTAAGGAACACGGTAAAGAACCAAGTTCTTTAGTAATTCATACGGGCACTCAAACTAATAATTGGTATCGGAGCGGGTTCTCTCATTTACACGACTAACACCTAGAGAGATCTTGGAAGCAATATGAGTGCTCCACCAGGAATTAATGAAGGACAATCAACTATTAGGCCACCCCTATTCAATGGAACATATTATAGTTGATGGAAAGCAAGAATGAAAGACTTCCTGACAACTGCAGACTATGAACTATGGACCAAGACTTCCTGACAACTGCAGACTATGAATTATGGACCATAGTGAACAAAGGTCCTTTGATTCCTACTAAACAAAATGCACAAAATGAATAGCTCCTAAGGACCCCTCCGAATTTGTGGTAGCAGATTTCAGAATGATGGAGAAGAATACAAAGGCTAAGAAAATCCTTATATGTGGACTTGGTCCTGATGAGTATAATAGAACTTATGTGTGCTCTAATGCGAAACTAATATGGGATGCACTCTAAACTGCTCATGAAAGAACAAACCAAGTAAAGAGATCAAGGATTGAACTACTCATGAGAAACTATGAGCTTTTCTCCAAGAAGGAGTTTGAGCCCATCTAGGATATAATGACTAGGTTCACTATAATAACCAATGAACTGAAATCACTTGAAAAAGTGTTTACCTCAGAATAGTTGGTTAGCAACGTTCAAAGAATCCTTCCAGTTTCATGAGAATCAAAAGTCACTACAATCCAAGAAGCCAAGGAATTGGACAAAATCTCACTTAATGAGTTGTTTGGAAACTTAAAAACTCATGAAATGAGAAAGATAGAACTGCGCAAGGAAGAACAAAATAAGGATAAGGCCTTGGTTCTTAAAGCATATGAGGATGATGAATCTGACTATGATAATCCTGATCTAGCAATGTTTGCCAAGTTCAAGAGGTTCATGAAGAATTCCAAAAGTACATCTAAGAGAGACCAATAATAAGCCCAAGCAGATCGACAAAGCTATCTATGATGTATGCTACAAGTGTGGAAAGCTAGATCACATGGTCAAGGACTGCCCAATATAGGAAATGGACTGTCCAATGTGGGAAATTGAGCAGAGGAAAGAACGAGTTGAAAAAGAGAAACAGAAAAAGATGAGAGTAAAAGGTTCCAACAAAGGAAAAATCCTAGGCAAAGGATTTACTAAAGCAATGAAGCATGCATTCTTGGCAGCATATGAGGACAATGGAAGTGATCAAGAGGAATAAAAGAAGTATAAGTCTATAAGTCTTTATGTTGTTATTGATGAATACCAAGATGTGAAGACAGAACCCCTACTACAACTTGGAATGCACATTGGAAGACCTCATTTGTTTGATGAACACCACTATGATGAATGGAAGCTACGTATGGAAACATTTCTTCAGGCTACTGACTTTGACCTATGGGTAATTGTCAGTCATGGACCAATTCTCCCAACCAAATTGGATAGTGAAGGTAACTGGTGTAACAAAACAGAAGAGGAATACGATGAGGAAGATCGTCATCTAGTTCAAAAAAATGCTAAAGCAAAGGACTTGTTCTACAGAAGCATGTCTAGAAACACCCTCCTCAGGGTGTCCTCTTGCATATCTGCTCATGATATATGGAGAACCTTGAAAACTGACTTTGGAAATGAAAATATCGAAGTGGATTTGATGGCAACTAAAGAATCCAAAACAGAGAAAGAAGTGATAGGAATGATGGCCATGAGTGATTCAGAAACTGAAGATGAAGGAAAAAAAGGTAAGTATATCTGTCTTGAAAGAAAATATTCATGCTATGCCCAAAAAATAATTGATGGGCATAATTGTGACCTTAATGAATGAAATGGATAAAATGAGTACTGGAAATGATCAGCTAATAAGCAACTTTTCTTGTGTCAAACTTGATATCAAAGAACTTGAATCTGACAAAGCTAGTTTAGAGAAACAAGTCAAATACCTTAAGAACAAGGTTCTTGAGCTTACTTTTGAGAATGATAAGTCTCCTGGTATACATGGCAAAGGAAAAATGAGTGATCTTCAAGATAAGCTTGAAAAGGAATTATAAATTGCTAATGATAATCTTTGTGATGTTGAATGTAGAAATAAAGTCCTACATACAAACCTAGAAAAGGCTAATTATGACCCCTCTAGACTAAGCAAATGGCATAGATCTTTTGATGGTCCTGATCTAGCAATGATTTCCAAGTTCAAGAGGTTCATGAAGAATTCCAAAAGTACATCTAAGAGATACCAATAATAAGCCCAAGCAGATCGACAAAGCTATCTATGATGTGTGCTACAAGTGTGGAAAGCTAGATCACATGGTTAAGGACTGCCCAATATGGGAAATGGACTGTCCAGTGTGGGAAATTGAGCAGAGGAAAGAACGAGTTGAAAAAGAGAAATAGGAGAAGATGAGAGAAAAAGTTTCCAACAAAGGAAAAATCCTAGGCAAAGGATTTACTAAAGCAATGAAGCATGCATTCTTGGCAGCATATGAGGACAATGGAAGTGATCAAGAAGAATAAAAGAAGTATAAGGCTATAAGTCTTTATGTTGTTATTGATGAACACCAAGATGTGAAGACAGAACCCCTACTACAACTTGGAATGCACATTGGAAGACCTCATTTGTTTGATGAACACCACTATGATGAATGGAAGCTACGTATGGAAACATTTCTTCAGGCTACTGACTTTGACCTATGGGTAATTGTCAGTCATGGACCAATTCTCCCAACCAAATTGGACAGTGAAGGTAACTGGTATAACAAAACAGAAGAGGAATACGATGAGGAAGATCGTCATCTAGTTCAAAAAAATGCTAAAGCAAAGGACTTGTTCTACAGAAGCATGTCTAGAAACACGCTCCTCAGAGTGTCCTCTTGCATCTCTGCTCATGATATATGGAGAACCTTGGAAACTGACTTTGGAAATAAAAATATCGAAGTGGATTTGATGGCAATTAAGGAATCCAAAATAGAGAAAGAAGTGATAGGAATGATGGCCATGAGTGATTCAGAAACTGAAGATGAAGCAAAAAAAGGTAAGTATATCTGCCTTGAAAGAAAATATTTATGCTATGCCCAAAAAATAATTGATGGACATAATTGTGACCTTAATGAATGAAATGGATAAAATGAGTACTGGAAATGATCAGCTAATAAGCAATGTTTACTTTTGAGAATGATAAGTCTCCTGGTATACATGGCAAAGGAAAAATGAGTGATCTTCAAGATAAGTTTGAAAAGGAATTATAAATTGCTAATGATAATCTTTGTGATGTTGAATGTAGAAATAAAGTCCTACATACAAACCTAGAAAAGGCTAATTATGACCCCTCTAGACTAAGCAAATGGCATAGATCTTTTGATGATCCTGATCTAGCAATGTTTGCCAAGTTCAAGAGGTTCATGAAGAATTCCAAAAGTACATCTAAGAGAGACCAATAATAAGCCCAAGCAGATCGACAAAGCTATCTATGATATGTGCTACAAGTGTGGAAAGCTAGATCACATGGTCAAGGACTGCCCAATATGGGAAATGGACTGGCCAATATGGGAAATTGAGCAGAGGAAAGAATGAGTTGGAAAAGAGAAACAGGAGAAGATGAGAGAAAAATGTTCCAACAAAGGAAAAATCCTAGGCAAAGGATTTACTAAAGCAATGAAGCATGCATTCTTGGCAGCATATGAGGACAATGGAAGTGATCAAGAGGAATAAAAGAAGTATAAGGTTATAAGTCTTTATGTTGTTATTGATGAACACCAAGATGTGAAGACAGAACCCTTACTACAACTTGGAATGCACATTGGAGGACCTCATTTGTTTGATGAACACCACTATGATGAATGGAAGCTACGTATGAAAATATTTCTTCAGGCTACTGACTTTGACCTATGGGTAATTGTCAGTCATGGACCAATTCTCCCAACCAAATTGGACAGTGAAGGTAACTGGTGTAACAAAACAGAAGAGGAATACGATGAGGAAGATCGTCATCTAGTTCAAAAAAATGCTAAAGCAAAGAACTTGTTCTACAGAAGCATGTCTAGAAACACTCTCCTCAGAGTGTCCTCTTGCATCTCTGCTCATGATATATGGAGAACCTTGAAAACTGACTTTGGAAATGAAAATATCGAAGTGGATTTGATGGCAATTAAGGAATCCAAAATAGAGAAAGAAGTGATAGGAATGATGCCATGAGTGATTCAGAAACTGAAGATGAAGCAAAAAAAGGTAAGTATATCTGTCTTGAAAGAAAATATTCATGCTATGCCCAAAAAATAATTGATGGACATAATTGTGACCTTAATGAATGAAATGGATAAAATGATACTGGAGATGATCAGCTAATAAGCAACTTTTCTTGTGTCAAACTTAATATCAAAGAACTTGAATCTGACAAAGCTAGTTTAGAGAAACAAGCCAAATACCTTAAGAACCAGGTTCTTGAGCTTACTTTTGAGAATGATAAGTCTCCTGGTATACATGGCAAAGGAAAAATGAGTGATCTTCAAGATAAGCTTGAAAAGGAATTATAAATTGCTAATGATAATCTTTGTGATGTTGAATGTAGAAATAAAGTCCTACATACAAACCTAGAAAAGGCTAATTATGACCCCTCTACACTAAGCAAATGGCATAGATCTTTTGATGATCCTGATCTAGCAATGTTTGCCAAGTTCAAGAGGTTCATGAAGAATTCCAAAAGTACATCTAAGAGAGACCAATAATAAGCCCAAGCAGATCGACAAAGCTATCTATGATGTGTGCTACAAGTGTGGAAAGCTAGATCACATGGTCAAGGACTGTCCAATATGGGAAATGGACTGTCCAATGTGGGAAATTGAGCAGAGGAAAGAACGAGTTGAAAAAGAGAAACAGGAGAAGATGAGAGAAAAATGTTCCAACAAAGGAAATATCCTAGGCAAAGGATTTACTAAAGCAATGAAGCATGCATTCTTGGCAGCATATGAGGACAATGGAAGTGATCAAGAGGAATAAAAGAAGTATAAGGTTATAAGTATTTATGTTGTTATTGATGAACACCAAGATGTGAAGACAGAACCCCTACTACAACTTGGAATGCACATTGGAAGACCTCATTTGTTTGATGAACACCACTATGATGAATGGAAGCTACGTATGGAAACATTTCTTCAGGCTACTGACTTTGACCTATGGGTAATTGTCAGTCATGGACCAATTTTCCCAACCAAATTGGACAGTGAAGGTAACTGGTATAACAAAACAGAAGAGGAATACGATGAGAAAGATCGTCATCTAGTTCAAAAAAATGCTAAAGCAAAGGACTTGTTCTACAGAAGCATGTCTAGAAACACTCTCCTCAGAGTGTCCTCTTGCATCTCTGCTCATGATATATGGAGAACCTTGAAAACTGACTTTCGAAATGAAAATATCGAAGTGGATTTGATGGCAATTAAGGAATCCAAAATAGAGAAAGAAGTGATAGGAATGATGGCCATGAGTGATTCAGAAACTGAAGATGAAGCAAAAAAAGGTAAGTATATCTATCTTGAAAGAAAATATTTATGCTATGCCCAAAAAACAATTGATAGACATAATTGTGACCTTAATGAATGAAATGGATAAAATGAGTACTGGAAATGATCAGCTAATAAGCAACTTTTCTTGTGTCAAACTTAATATCAAAGAACTTGAATCTGACAAAGCTAGTTTAGAGAAACAAGCCAAATACCTTAAGAACCAGGTTCTTGAGCTTACTTTTGAGAATGATAAGTCTCCTGGTATACATGGCAAAGGAAAAATGAGTGATCTTCAAGATAAGCTTGAAAAGGAATTATAAATTGCTAATGATAATCTTTGTGATGTTGAATGTAGAAATAAAGTCCTACATACAAACCTAGAAAAGGCTAATTATGACCCCTCTAGACTAAGCAAATGGCATAGATCTTTTGATGATCCTGATCTAGCAATGTTTGCCAAGTTCAAGAGGTTCATGAAGAATTCCAAAAGTACATCTAAGAGAGACCAATAATAAGCCCAAGCAGATCGACAAAGCTATATATGATGTGTGCTATAAGTGTGGAAAGCTAGATCACATGGTCAAGGACTGTCCAATATGGGAAATGGACTGTCCAATGTGGGAAATTGAGCAGAGGAAAGAACGGGTTGAAAAAGAGAAATAGGAGAAGATGAGAGAAAAATGTTCCAACAAAGGAAAAATCCTAGGCAAAGGATTTACTAAAGCAATGAAGCATGCATTCTTGGCAGCATATGAGGACAATGGAAGTGATCAAGAGGAATAAAAGAAGTATAAGGTTATAAGTCTTTATGTTGTTATTGATGAACACCAAGATGTGAAGACAGAACCCCTACTACAACTTGGAATGCACATTGGAAGACCTCATTTGTTTGATGAACACCACTATGATGAATGGAAGCTACGTATGGAAATATTTCTTCAGGCTACTGACTTTGACCTATGGGTAATTGTCAGTCATGGACCAATTTTCCCAACCAAATTGGACAGTGAAGTTAACTGGTATAACAAAACAGAAGAGGAATACGATGAGGAAGATCGTCATCTAGTTCAAAAAAATGCTAAAGCAAAGGACTTGTTCTACAGAAGCATGTCTAGAAACACTCTCCTCAGAGTGTCTTCTTGCATCTCTGCTCATGATATATGGAGAACCTTGAAAACTGACTTTGGAAATGAAAATATCGATGTGGATTTGATGGCAATTAAGGAATCCAAAATAGAGAAAGAAGTGATAGGAATGATGGCCATGAGTGATTCAGAAACTGAAGATGAAGCAAAAAAAGGTAAGTATATCTGTCTTGAAAGAAAATATTTATGCTATGCCCAAAAAACAATTGATGGACATAATTGTGACCTTAATGAATGAAATGGATAAAATGAGTACTGGAAATGATCAGCTAATAAGCAACTTTTCTTGTGTCAAACTTAATATCAAAGAACTTGAATCTGACAAAGCTAGTTTAGAGAAACAAGCCAAATACCTTAAGAACCAGGTTCTTGAGCTTACTTTTGAGAATGATAAGTCTCCTGGTATACATGGCAAAGGAAAAATGAGTGATCTTCAAGATAAGCTTGAAAAGGAATTATAAATTGCTAATGATAATCTTTGTGATGTTGAATGTAGAAATAAAGTCCTACACACAAACCTAGAAAAGGCTAATTATGACCCCTCTAGACTAAGCAAATGGCATAGATCTTTTGATGATCCTGATCTAGCAATGTTTGCCAAGTTCAAGAGGTTCATGAAGAATTCCAAAAGTACATCTAAGAGAGACCAATAATAAGCCCAAGCAGATCGACAAAGCTATATATGATGTGTGCTATAAGTGTGGAAAGCTAGATCACATGGTCAAGGACTGTCCAATATGGGAAATGGACTGTCCAATGTGGGAAATTGAGCAGAGGAAAGAACGGGTTGAAAAAGAGAAATAGGAGAAGATGAGAGAAAAATGTTCCAACAAAGGAAAAATCCTAGGCAAAGGATTTACTAAAGCAATGAAGCATGCATTCTTGGCAGCATATGAGGACAATGGAGGTGATCAAGAGGAATAAAAGAAGTATAAGGTTATAAGTCTTTATGTTATTGATGAACACCAAGATGTGAAGACAGAACCCCTACTACAACTTGGAATGCACATTGGAAGACCTCATTTGTTTGATGAACACCACTATGATGAATGGAAGCTACGTATGGAAATATTTCTTCAGGCTACTGACTTTGACCTATGGGTAATTGTCAGTCATGGACCAATTTTCCCACCCAAATTGGACAGTGAAGGTAACTGGTATAACAAAACAGAAGAGGAATACGATGAAGAAGATCGTCATCTAGTTCAAAAAAATGCTAAAGCAAAGGACTTGTTCTACAGAAGCATGTCTAGAAACACTCTCCTCAGAGTGTCCTCTTGCATCTCTGCTCATGATATATGGAGAACCTTGAAAACTAACTTTGGAAATGAAAATATCGAAGTGGATTTGATGGCAATTAAGGAATCCAAAATAGAGAAAGAAGTGATAGGAATGATTGCCATGAGTGATTCAGAAACTGAAGATGAAGCAAAAAAAGGTAAGTATATCTGTCTTGAAAGAAAATATTTATGCTATGCCCAAAAAACAATTGATGGACATAATTGTGACCTTAATGAATGAAATGGATAAAATGAGTACTGGAAATGATCAGCTAATAAGCAACTTTTCTTGTGTCAAACTTAATATCAAAGAACTTGAATCTGACAAAGCTAGTTTAGAGAAACAAGCCAAATACCTTAAGAACCAGGTTCTTGAGCTTACTTTTGAGAATGATAAGTCTCCTGGTATACATGGCAAAGGAAAAATGAGTGATCTTCAAGATAAGCTTGAAAAGGAATTATAAATTGCTAATGATAATCTTTGTGATGTTGAATGTAGAAATAAAGTCCTACACACAAACCTAGAAAAGGCTAATTATGACCCCTCTAGACTAAGCAAATGGCATAGATCTTTTGATGATCCTGATCTAGCAATGTTTGCCAAGTTCAAGAGGTTCATGAAGAATTCCAAAAGTACATCTAAGAGAGACCAATAATAAGCCCAAGCAGATCGACAAAGCTATCTATGATGTGTGCTACAAGTGTGGAAAACTAGATCACATGGTCAAGGACTGTCCAATATGGAAAATGGACTGTCCAATGTGGGAAATTGAGCAGAGGAAAGAACGAGTTGAAAAAGAGAAACAGGAGAAGATGAGAGAAAAATGTTCCAACAAAGGAAAAATCCTAGGCAAAGGATTTACTAAAGCAATGAAGCATGCATTCTTGGCAGCATATGAGGACAATGGAAGTGATCAAGAGGAATAAAAGAAGTATAAGGTTATAAGTCTTTATGGTGTTATTGATGAACACCAAGATGTGAAGACAGAACCCCTACTGCAACTTAGAATGCACATTGGAGGACCTCATTTGTTTGATGAATACCACTATGATGAATGGAAGCTACGTATGGAAATATTTCTTCAGGCTACTGACTTTGACCTATGGGTAATTGTCAGTCATGGACCAATTCTCCCAACCAAATTGGACAGTGAGGGTAACTGGTGTAACAAAACAGAAGAGGAATACGATGAGGAAGATCGTCATCTAGTTCAAAAAAATGCTAAAGCAAAGGACTTGTTCTACAGAAGCATGCCTAGAAACACCCTCCTCAGAGTGTCCTCTTGCATCTCTGCTCATAATATATGGAAAACATTGGAAACTGACTTTGGAAATGAAAATATCGAAGTGGATTTGATGGTAATTAAAGAATCCAAAACAGAGAAAGAAGTGATAGGAATGATGGCCATGAGTGATTCAGAAACTGAAGATGAAGCAAAAAAAGGTAAGTATATCTGTCTTGAAAGAAAATATTTATGTTATGCCCAAAATATAATTGATAGACATAATTGTGACCTTAATGAATGAAATGGATAAAACGAGTAGTGAAAATAATCAGCTAATAAGCAACTTTTCTTGTGTCAAACTTGATATCAAAGAACTTGAATCTGACAAAGATAGTTTAGAGAAACAAGTCAAATACCTTAAGAACCAGGTTCTTGAACTTACTTTTGAGAATGATAAGTCTCCTGGTATACATGGCAAAGGAAAAAATGAGTGATCTTCAAGATAAGCTTGAAAAGGAATTATAAATTGCTAATGATAATCTTTGTGATGTTGAATGTAGAAATAAAGTCCTACATACAAACCTAGAAAAGGCTAATTATGACCCCTCTAGACTAAGCAAATGGCATAGATCTTTTGATGATATAAATTGGCGGAATGAAAACTGTAGCTCTAACAAATCTGGAATTGGCTATACAAAACATGTCCCTAAGTTTGACCCAAAGTATGTAGGAATTTCTGATAATAAAATGAGCACTCATTGTGGAAGAGTAAGATACTTTAGAGACACTTGTCGTGCTTTAATTCATGCTCAGTTTAGAAGCACCTTTGGTATTGCTAAAAATATGAAGATGGAAGAGGAGACAAAAGTTAATCCTTATGTCCATACTAAGTGGATTAAGGTTAACAAGAACATAGCTTCTAATCCTCTCCCCTTTTGGGCAAGAAGGGATCTGATTCATCCTTTCTCAAACAAAAAGGGACCTAAGCTTGTATGGGTTCCCAAAACTAGCTTGTAAAGTTTGGTGCAGGATAATGTGAGAGGAAACAATCAGGATTGGTAACTAGACAGTGAATGCTCAAGACATATGGTTGTAGAAAAGAAAAACTTACTCTCACTGACAACCTTCCAAAGAGGGAGTGTATCATTTGTAAATGGGAAAAAAGACTAGATAACAGGTATTGGCAAGGTTGGAAAGTCACTCTCTCATGATATAGAAGATGTGTATTATGTGATAGGTCTTAAACATAATCTTCTTAGCATATCTCAAATGTGCGACAAAGAAATGAGGTAAAATTTAATTTCAAAATTTGTACTGTCACAAAGCTTGATACTGATAAAATTGTATTAAAGGGTAAGAGACATAACAATGTCTACAAGATATCGATTATGTCACTTCTCTAGAGTGAGCACACATGCTTGAGTGTAGTGGAAGATAATCCACTACTATAGCATAGAAGACTGGGACATGCCAGTCTCTCTTAACTCAATAAGTTGGTAGCAAAGGACTTGGTCCTTGGGCTACCTAAAGTTGAATTCACCTATGATAAGGTATGTGATACATATGCTAGAGGGAAATATTTTAGATCATCCTTTAAATATAAAAGGTTTATAAGTACTTCTAACCTCTGAAACTTTTTCACATGGACATATGTGGACCAATGAGAATAAAAGGCACACGAGGTAAGAGGTATGTGTTTATGATTGTTGATGACTTCTCCAGGTATACCTGGACTTTGTTTTTGGGATCCAAAGATGAAACCTTTGATGTTTTCTGTGTATTTGTCAGAATGATTCAACAAAAGCTAGGATGTAATGTTTTAAGTATAAGAACTGACTATGGAACTGAATTTGAAAATTCAATATTCCTTGGGTTCTGTGGCTCACATGGCATTGACCATAATTTCTATACACATATAACTCTACAATAAAATGGGATTGTAGAAAGAAAGAATAGATCCTTAGAAGACATGGGGAGGACCATGTTGATTGCTAGGGGACTGCCTAAGAATTTCTGGGTTGAGGCAATCATGAGAAGGAAGAGCTTACTCTTCCCGTAGGCAGTTTCATTCCTAACTGTTCAAGCCTTTAGATCTGTCTTTGACAGAGATTTTACTTTCTAGTCAAAGGGGCTTTACATGATGGATATAATCTTCTTGCAAGAGGTTTTATGTAAATCAAACTTCCTAGCTGTCTTGCTACCTAATAAATAGATGCATGGTTAGACCCATTCTTGAGAAAACTCCTTATGAGTTACTTCGAGAAAGAAAACCCAACATCACACACCTGAGAGCCTTTGGGTGAAAATGTTTTGTGCATAATAATAGGAAAGAAGCTCTAGGTAAGTTTGATGACAGAAGTGATGAGGGAATTTCTTGGGTTACTCTCCACATAGTAAGTCATATAAGGTTTTTAATAAAAGAACTATGTGTGTGGAAGAAAATATTCATGTTAATTTTGATAAATCTAACAACTTGGCTAAGAAAGGTCTGCAGGATTCAGATTATGACATAGGGTTCAGTGGTGATGGAGATACAAAGGAATCTGATGAAGATGGATGTTAAAACCACAACGAAATTGACAGTGATCAAGAGGAACAAGAAGAAGAAATAACTACTCTAACTGCTGACCAGACTATTGAAGCGACACCTACTGAACCTGCTCATTTGGGTCACTCATTGGGTGTATCTTCTCTAGGTATACAGATCAGGCCATGGAAGAATCAAATCTCACATCCTCTTGAGAAGATCATCTCTGATCCAAATGCATGGGTACAAACCAGGTCTTCTCTAAGAAATCTTTGTACATCCACAACATTCTTCTCATAAGTTGAAATTAAGACCATCAAAGAAGCTTTAAAGGATACAAACTGGATCATAGCCATGCAAGAGGAGCTAAATCGGTTTGAGAGAAGCAAGTTTTGGCACCTAGTATAGAAATCCAAGAACAAAACTGTCATAAGTACCAGATGGGTGTTCGGAAACAAGTTGGATGAACAAGCAAATATCACAAGGAACAAGGCCAGACTGGTGGTTCAGGGATACAATCAAGAGGAGGACATTGACTATGAAGAGACATTTTCACATGTAGCTAGAATGGAGGCTATAAGAGTGTTTATAGCCTTTGCTACCCACATGGAGTTCACTTTATACTAGATGGATGTAAAAAGTGCCTTTTTGAATGGTTACTTGAAGGAGGAAGTGTTTGTCAAACAACCTCCTGGATTTAAAAGTGAAGAATTTCCTGACTATGTGTTCAAAATGGATAAAGTTCTTTAAGGACTGAAACAGGCTCCAAGAGCTTGGTATGAAAGGCTCTCAAAATTCCTCTTAGCCAACAACTTTATAAGAGGAAAAGTGGACAACACTCTATTTCTAAGGAGCAGAGGAAAATTCTTATTGTGCAAGTGTATGTGGATGACATTATCTTTGGGGATACGAATGAATCAATGTGCAAGGAATTTGCTGAGATGATGGGAAATGGGTTTGAAATGAGCATGATGGGTGAATTGAACTTCTTTCTTGGGCTGGAAATCAAGCAAGCACCTACTGGAACCATGATACATCGATAAAAATATATCAAAGAACTACTGAAGAAGTTCATCATGGATTCCTCTAAGTCCATTGACACACCCATTGCAACTGTAACAAAGCTGGACCTTGATAAAGAAGGGAAAAATGTGGGACAGAAACTATATAGAGGAATGATTGGGTCACTATTGTACCTCACAACAAGCAGTCCTGATATAGTGTTTAGTGTGGGATTATGTGCAAGATTTTAGGAAAATCCCAAGGAATCTCACCCAAAGGTTATCAAAAGGATACTAAGATATGTCAAAGGGACCTCTGACCTCTGTCTATGGTATCCCATAGGGTACAACTTTGATATGGTTGGTTATGTTGATGTTGATTATGCAGGTTTTCATGTTGATAAGAAAAGCAGTTTAGGAATAGCTCATTTTCTAGGTTTATGTATGGTGTCTTGGGAAACCAAAAAGTAAAACTTAGTGGCCTTATCTACAACTGAGGTTGAATATGTGGCAGCAGCGTCCTATTGTGCTCAGTTACTATGGATAAGACAATAACTAAGGGGCTATGGTATATTTGTTGATTGTGTTCCCATTTTCTGTGATAACACCAATGCCATAAACATTGCTAAAAATCCATGTCAACATAAGAGAACCAAGCACATTGACATTAGACATCACTTTCTCAGAGACAATGTTGAAAAGGGGAATATCTCAATTAACTTTTGTAAAACTGAAGATCAAATTTCTGATATTTTTACTAATGCTCTGAGTAGGGATAACTTTGAAAAGAATAGACTAGAACTAGGTCTAATCAACTCCTCCCACTAAGTTGAATCCTAGTGATTGGCTAAAAAAGGCATAATTAGATGTAGATAATTAAGTACAATGTGTTTGATTCAGCTTTGTTCTTATATTAAGCTCACACACTTGCTTAAAAATCTTTTTGATAACTGTGTTGCATGATACTAATATGAAGTGCTGAAGCTTTATTGTTGAAACGAATAAGGAGTTGCTAAGGAGTTGGTTCTTTGACTCAGGTACGTGCCATACTGTCTTAAACTTTATAACCTAAAATTATTGCTATACTCAGACTTTTAATTCCGTTGTCATCATATCTAATCGTCTTCTAGTCAAAGAGTAAGGGGGAGTCCTAGTGCAATTGGAGATCAATTACTACTGAAATCCTAACAGTCAAAGTAACTGTTATAAGAGTCTGTTAAAACTCAAATTCAGTCATCTTCTCTCTTCCAGTCAAATCAGGAGTAACGCCTTTAAAAGGCTCTTATGATCAGCTTCTTTAACCTCACTGTTTCTCTCAAACCCTAAGAAAAAGAAATTATCAAGAACTAACCCTCTCTTTCTCTTATTAGAGTCTCTCATCTGATCACCATGGCTTAATCTAGTCAAACACCTTCTAAAGCTAAATCATCAACCAAGGCTGAAACAAAACCCAAAATCTTGAAGCTCAAATCGAAGAAATATGCCAAGCCATCAAGAAAACCCACATCCACACATGTTCTTTCTCCTTCGATATCCTCCACTATACCTATATTATCATCCCATGTTCCTAATGTTGATGTTGTTCCTATCATTCCCACCTCCATTGTATCCCCTCCTCCAAAAACAACTACCCATGCACTTGAGATTCATGCGAAAAATACCTCTAAGTCAACAAAGGTCAAATAAACTCCAAGAAAATCTATTGAGAAAGTGCCTGATGCTGCTACGCAGAGTGACTTTGTAGCCCAGAAATTTATGGTTCAGGGGGAATCAGTGCTAGTCACTACTGATTAGGTACAACATCTTACTTCCAAGTTAGATGTTTTGGTGTTTTCTATAGATATTGCACCCGTAGATACTCTCCCACCCATGAGTGAGAAGCCACCACTGGAGAAATTCACTATAGAAAAGGGTGCAGGGATCTGGTAAAGGAGGTAGATACAACGGTTGTGGAGCCTGTGGCTGAGAGGGAAGGAAGTAAAGAACCTGTGCAAAATGAGGCTTCTGATGGCCTTGATTTTAGTTGAACTGAGGATGAGGATGAGGATGAGGATGAGGAAGATGATGAAGGTGAAAAAGAAGAAAAAGTTGTGGACACCTATGAGGAACATGATGCTCAATACATAGCCAGTGAAGAAGAGAAGAGTGAGAATGACAGAGCATCTGGAGATGAGAAGGAGAGTGATACTGAGGATTAAATAGGTGAACAAGCTAATGATTCTTTAGAAGAAGAAAATCTTAGTGAAGAAGAGAAGGTCTCTGAAAGTAAGGGTGAGGATCAAGAAAATATAAGTGAGAGTGAAGGAGGTAATGAAGAGAGTAAGGAAGAGAGTGAGAGTCAGGAACAGAAAAGTGCTAAATGGGAAGATTCTTGTGAACACTGATGAGAAGGAGATGGCTCAACTGGTTGAAAAACTTGAGTTGTGGAAGCATATGATTGTCAAAGCTTCCATCCAATAGGTGTTCCTGCTGTGGTGGAGTTCTATGCAAATTTCATATTTGATGGGAAGGTAGTAAAGAGTAAGGTAGAGGGCTTTGACATGGAGTTTGATGTTGAGGATCTGGGGATGCTCCTGAATATCTCTTCCCTGAGATTTGACAATTACTTGAAGAAGAAGTGGCCAGCCATAGAGAATGATGTTGACACTGGCATTGTTGTCACCAGGAAGTTCTCCCAAAAGTTTGAACTAGATGCTTCTTAGAAAGTGACTGATATGACTCCCTTCCATAAGTTATTTTTTCATTTTGTCAATTCTTGCATTCTTCATATGTCTAAGAGAATGCATGAAGCTACTCTGCTGGACATGGTTATAATGGATCTGCTTGACACTAGTAGACCTATCAATCTTTCTAGCTTGATTATTCGGCATATGGCAGGAGATGCAGATACTTCCAAACCCAAGCATGCTATGCCATATGATTTTATGTTGACTGAGTTGTTTGACAAGCTCAACATTGCCTTACCTGAGCTTAGGTTTGGAAACCACAATGAAGTTTTGGATGATATTATCCTCAAGTAGTGTGGGTATAAGGAGATCAAGGCTAGAGGACCCATAGGATGTGTTATTCTTCCTGGGAGCGGTAGGGTTGCAGAGTTGAGCAAGAGGTTGGGTTGACTGTTGAAGAGAATGCCAAGCTTTGTGAAAATAATAATGAGCCGAGAAAGGAAACAAAGCAACTCAGGGAAGATATCAGAAGAGACTGAGAGGCTCATGATCAACAAATTACCACCATTGTGAAATCTTTGACCCCCTATGCTTCTCACCCATGAACCTATTCCTTCCTAGTGACCTTAGTCCTTTTGCTATTTCAGTGATGCCTTATCTTTTGTTCCTTTTGTCTTAGTCTGAGTAGTTTGTAGTATGCTTAGTTTATTTTGTTCTAGTGATGAAGACAAGGCCTTGGGCTTTTTTGGCACTACTTAATGTCTCATATTGCTCAGCTTTACTTCTTTGTACTATTCTGGATCATCAGCCAAGTCTAATGCCTTTTCTTAAGCTTCTATTGTAGCTTATTTGGCCCTGAATCTTACATTATATATGCTTACTATCTAATATTTTTTGTGTGCATTTTCGATGATGCCAAAACGGGGAAGATAAGGTTGGAAGGTTGTGAATATACAAGTTGTTAACATACATGTCTGTCAATAGTACTTGTTGTGATTATCTGGTTCTACTGTGTACAAAGTTTGTCATCATTAAAAAGGGGGAATTTATTGAATATTAAAGTTTTGATGATTAACAAAGTATGACTAAATATTCAAAGAACCAGGTCCTCAACGTAGTTGCTTAACTGTTCTGAAGAACCAGCTCCTCGTGAGTGATACTCGTACGTATGTACAAGACAGTAACTTTATTTCAAAGTTACCCAGGTCCGAGTTTGGTGGAAGATGGTTGTTGTATGTGATAAGGGTCGTTGCTCAAGAAGATATGGATAATTGAGTCAGAGACAAAAATCCCAAAGCTTGTGGAATCCTTGGAACATTAGGAGTCCTATCAAAGAGGAAGCTAACTATGAATAAGACTCCTAGAAGATCTGAAGTTGTGTTTTAATTAGGATCGAGTGTGGATTTCTGAACTATCCCTTTATACATTAACTAAATATTCATAGGTCGTTTACTTGTGTTGAGTACTTGCCTTGTATTCTTTCTGAGTCAGTCTAGTGAATGTGTTTTAGAAAATTGAGTTGTAATCAAGTGTCATAAACAATTAGTGAGTTGGAGTGAGTATTTTGCTTTACAAGTTCGAGTAACTTGTGAATCAAATAGGAGTAGTAGGAGTACTGGAGAGTATTTAATTAAAGTCTTGTAATTGATATATTTTGGCTCAGTGTTCTAGTGGAGTTAGAGCTAAAAATCTTACGTGGTAGGTCGTGGTTTTTATACCTTTTGAGCTGGGTGATTTTTCAAGTAAAAATTATTGTGTTCATTTTATTGCTTGTTTACTTTACGCTTAAGGAACACGGTAAAGAACCAAGTTCTTTAGTAATTCATACGGGCACTCAAACTAATATCAATACTTCTTCAACCTACCTCTACCTCTCCTTAGACCCTCTAGGACTGACCTCTTACACCTCCTCACTGGTGCATTTGTGCCTCTCTTTTTCACATGCCCGGACCATCTAAGTCTCGCATCTTGTTCTCCACAGGGGCCACACCCACCTTGTCCCGAATAACTTTATTTCTAATTCTATCTAGCCTAGTATGCCCGCACATCTATCTCAACATCCTCATTTCTGCCACCTTCATCTTTTGGACATGGGAGTTCTTGACTGGCCAATACTCCACCCCATATAACATAATCGAACTGATCACCGCTCTATAAAACTTACCTTTAAGTTTAGGTAGCACATTCTTATCACGCAAAACACCTGAAGCGAGCCTCCATTTTATCCACCCCGCCCTAATACAATGTGTAACATCTTCGTCGATCGCTCCACTCCCTTGTATAACTGACCCAATGTATTTAAAACTCTATCTCCTAGGGATGACTTGAGAGTCAAGCCTCACTTCTTCGTCCACAACTTGAGTCGTCCTACTGAACTTACACTCTAAGTATTCTGTCTTGGTCCTGCTCAACTTGAAACTTTTAGACTCTAGTGTCTGCCTCTAAATCTCTAACCTCTCCCAATAACACAGCCTCATGTCTCGTCAATCAAAACAATGGCATCTGCAAATAACATGCACCACGGCACCTCTCCTTGTATGTGGCGTGTCAGCGCGTCGATCGCCAAAGCAAATAGAAATGGACGGAGGGTTGACCCCTGATGCAATCCCATCATAATCGGAAAGTGTTCTGAGTCGCCTTCCACGGTCCTCACTCGAGTTTATTAATTTGTAAGTGTAGTTGCATTAACTCCATAAAAATAGCTTGAGGTTCAAATTGCAATTTTATATCATCCTATGCGGATTCATGATTCTGAGTAAACGGTATCGATTTATTGTTGTAATTCAACTTTTCTAAAATTGATGTAGCAATTCATTACGACGAAATACTCCGACCAGTTATAATAATGTTTGTTCCAAGAACATAGGTGCAATAATCGAGTGGCATAAACAAAGATATATAATTTAGTAGCAATAATGACTTATAGACTAATAGCATATTTCATATCAAAATCCATTTAAAAATTTCCCATTAAATTCTTGATACTATTCTCACGAAAGCTAAATATATCTTTTCTTTACCGTATTAGAGAATAATAAAATATAGATTAATATACATAGGGCCCATGTTTCTTGACTCTTATTCATCGAAGAGACACCAAATTAGGTAAGATGTGATTGAATTTAGTAACATGCATGAATTCTGAATAATTCGACAGACGACAGCTCTTCGGTGTTCATATACATTTAGAAAGTTAGCCTTTACAAATTTGTCAAACCTTGACATGCAATATTCCTTACGACCTCATTAGTAAGGTAAGCGTTACGTCCATCCTCTTTTTATTATTTTTTATTTTGTTTCAGTCGGGGTTTGATATCCATTTTGAAGGCACGACTAATTTGAATTCGCGTGATTGGTTAAGGTTCTCAAAGGGGAAAATGCTCTCAACTGTTTTTTTTAAATTATTATTTCCACGATTCAAACTCGAAATCTCCTATTTGGTGGAAAGATTTTATCCAAGCCACGGCAATCAGTTGTGGTACGTCCATCCTCTTCAATGCTTTGCTGTGAATGATTGTAGCATATTCACGTTTAAATCGGACGGTTTTTTAGTTGCCACCTTAATCTCCTACATATAGATAAAAAAAAGTTTGGGATCTTGGATGATTGGAATATGATTTCACTAATCAAGATAATCTTCATTGTATGTTAAGTATAATGTAAATTACAAAACTTAGAGGACTAGCCAACTGGACATGACATGTGTAATTTGTTTTTAATCTTTTCAATTGCACGTATGGTGCAAAGGGGAAGGGAGTTAATAAAATGAGACAATATAAATTGAATATCCACACTTCTTTTCCTTTCCTCTTTGTTTCTCTAAAGTCTTTTGTCGTGTTACTTTGGTCAACAATTGAGTGGTTTACTCTTCTATTTTCTCCAACTATATTTAACCTTTCAACTAAGAGAACTTTATTATTCAAATTCCATCATGCATGTCTTTATTTTCTTCATTCAATAGGATTTAGTATTGTAACTCTTTGAACAATTCTTAAAAGGAGTAATGTTTCTCATAATTTGTATAAATATATATTTATATTACATGAGATTTTCGAGATACAAGCGTCACCCAAACTTCCATTAGAAACATGGCTAGTCTGGAACTAAAATAATACATTTTTGGACTCAAAACAAAAAAATAAGTGGAAAATAAACTTAGTGACCAAAATACTTGAATATGAAAAGACAGCCAGGTATAGCACTGTTTATGAAAAGACGGCCAGGTATAGTACATTTTAGCGTAGTATCCCTGTAGTTATTGAAATTAATGATTTAAGTATCTATTATACCTAAAAATACGGCAAAATAGCTGAAAGTTCAAACTCAAATTCTGTCCAATTCTAGTCAACGATCGTAAGAAAATAACATGAGAAAACAACAAAAATTCAGAATATCTTGGTGCTACTGGGCCTCAAATATCGAGCCTGGAACCCATATGTGAATATTTAATAATTAAATCTTATATAATTATGAAAATAAATTATTTAATTTTATTATAGTAAAAAATAAGTGAGTCATAAACAAAAATATATAATAATAAAACTAACATATAAATTAATAAAACTACTAACATATAAATAATAAACTAACATTTAAAATAACAGACATGTTGAGTGATAAATCGAAAAAATTTTCTCATCATGAACACAAGAATTCAGGATATCTTGGTGCTACTGGGCCTCAAATATCGAACCCGACACCCACATATGAATATTTAATAATTAAATCTTGTATAATTATAAAAATTAATTATTTAATTTACAAATAAACATATAAAATAATAAAACTAACATATTATCTATTATACCCAAAAATACGTCAAAATAGTTGATAGTTCAAACACAAACTCTGTCCAATTCTAGTCAACGATCGTAAGAAAATAACATGAGAAAACAACAAAAATTCAGGATATCTTGGTGCTACTGGGCCTCAAATAACGAGCCTGGAACCCATATGTGAATATTTAATAATTAAATCTTGTATAATTATAAAAATTAATTATTTAATTTACAAACAAACATATAAAATAATAAAACTAACATATTAAAGTAAAATAATGTAATTAATCTTGTTTAATTTACAGTAGACAATATGGAGGTTCCGCCTTTGCATCCTGGACTTGCCAGCCTGGAGCTATTGTTGTTACAGGGCGATCATAAGTCGTCCCACATATGGGAGGGACAGTTACTAGTCCAGACTTTCTGCGCCAGGAGAGTAGACGATATGTGGGGCTTTCTCAGGGACCGCGCTCTCCATCCCCGTATAGTCAGATGCCACCAGGATGCAAGCTTTTATAGGATTGGGGAGATCGGCCGGCTGAAGCTCGATTGGTAGTTGATCACGGCCCTGATAGAGCGGTGGCGACCAGAGACGCACACATTCTATTTTCCCATTGGCGAGGCCACCATCACGCTGCAGGACGTGGAGGTCATGTATGGGCTGCCCGTTGATGGACACCATGTTGCTCTATCGCATGCCATGAGAGAGCAGACAGATTTGTAGTACTTGGACATGCTATATCGGCTCACTGGTTTACAGTCACCGAAAGAGACTGCACCGGTTTGGGCCAGTCATCTGCAGTTGACGACTGTCCGACAACATTTGGAGGCATTGCATCCTGACATCACAGACAATACACCAGAGCTTCATATTCACTGGTACACGAGGTTGCTACTATTCCTTATCTTTGGAGGGGTTTTGTTCCTGAACACTTCAAGGAACGTAGTCAGCTTGAGATTTCTTCATCATCTTGAGAGGCTAGATTATTTATCCCAGTACAGCTGAGGTGCTGCTATTCTCGGCTACTTGTACAGGAAGATGTGTCGGGCAAGCATGGGCACCCAACGTAACGTTGCTGGATTTTTGTCGCTGCTACAGGTGAAAACATATTCGAATACTCTATTCATTATAACATACCCAGTAAAAATATACCTTAAATTTTACGTCCACTTAGTATGTTAGGTTTGAGCCTGGGAGCGGTTCCTGCAGCTTCAGCCACCTCTACCACTATTAGCTCCGAGTGCACCACCTCTAATTCTCTCTCTAGCTAGGAGGTGGGTTGATAGGCGGGGATATGGATGAGAGTACCAGGCTCGACATAATCTCCCCTTGTGCAGGGATTTGTTGGATTTGCTGGAGGGCGCACAGGTAAATGTATACCTAAGTTTACTTGGCCTGGCTTCATATGTGTTGCGTATACTCATGTTTTCTGTTGTTACTTAATAGTTCATTTGGAGGCCATACAACGAAGAGCTAATAGCTGGCTTGCCTGATTATTGCTCGGTCGGCCGAATTATGTGGAGCTCTTCCGTCCCATTGATGTGCCTTGATATTGTAGAGCATCATGCCACCAAGCGAGTACTTCGCCATTTTGGTCGCCCGCAACTTGTACCGCCACTGCCTGCCTCGCATATCACACATTACCAGCGGGATGATCATTCCAGGGTGGACCAGACATATATGGCATAGCTAGAGGCACAGATCGATACTTGGGACCAACGATATGACCTGATCCCCCCCCCCTCCACCTGACCGGATGGAGACTGAGCATGATTATATGGGCTAGTACCGCAATGTTACCCGGCTTTTCGTCGGGAATCCCATTTATCGCGCTGGTGATCAGAACGTTAAATACGTCGGGAGGCACGCGACACTGGTATACTTACTTATAACGTTAACCTAGCGCTCTATAATTTATATATTAAATGTTATGCAGGCTATTGGCCTACATCTGTTCCACCAGTTGGGACTGCAAATGCAGCAGCATACCGACGAGGGAGTAGCCTTTTTGCACGAGTATGGCCGACAGGTTACCGATATGGCTTCCCGGACGTTGAGGCGAGCCCGAGATGATGAGAGATTAGGATACGAAGCTGAGTATATGGCGCCAGAGCAGTACCATCGTAGGCCACCAGTGGGGCCGGAATGTGGTCGACGTGGCTAGGTGTGCCCCACGAGGTAGGGGTATCCCACGAGGTCGTGGGGGTTGGCGAGGATGTATTCCCCAGTGAGGGGGCGTTGAGGCACCTGTTGAGGATGTTCGAGTTGATCAACCGGGTGACCTCCATGAGCCAGACCACTCTCACAGCAGCATGTCGTCATTCAGCCATCAGCTTCAGCTCACTCCAGGGACTTCACAGGTGACCCCGTCGTCTCCATTTTTTATCACGGGCACATGCATTACACGAGAGGATTGGGATCAGTATTTTCTTGATCTTCCCGACCCATCGACCATTGTTGATGATCGGCTGACCCATCGTTGTTGATCGACCCGTCGACCATTGTTTGTATTACTATTACATTTAAATTTGTTTTTATCTCATTGATTATCCATAAATATCTTGAAGCAATTCCCACTGAATGTGTCCATTTCACAATTGTGGGTGCCAATGTATTTACCCACAATCCACATATTTGTTTTCTTTTTCTTCACACGCAACATCTAATTACAACTCGTAAACCATCTACGGTAAACAACCTTGTATACATCCGGAGTTGACTCTCATACCGTCATCTCACGACACTCTTTTACGCTGTACATTTTTATCGCTTTGCTTAGGCGCGCTTTATTAGGAAAAAATATGCCCTTTGATAGCATCGTTGGTATAGACTCATCCCACATTGCTATCCTAATTTCATCAGTATCCCTTGTGAGGGCATCCACATCCGGCATACTTGGCAAATGATCAACGTAGGGAATCTCCCTTGAATGAAACGACACGTGGGACTCGTACACTCTTGGTCTAACAGGGGGTGGAGCTTGCTCCCTCATCAAATTAGGTCCAGTATTCTCTTCCTCCTCCTCATCACCCTCATCAGGGAAGGGTATGTCATCTCCAGACTTATCGGCATTGTTGTCTTAATCATTGTTCTCTTCCTGACTTTTTGCATCTTCCAGATCCCGATTAAATATATCGTCTTCGGGTAATTGAGTCAGGACAGGACGTTCAAGTTGCTCGTTTTTACTACACAACCAACAAAATAATGAGTTACTCAAATTGATAAATACTTTACATATAGCTATATCACTTTACTTACAAATCGTAATTGTCACGACCCAAAATCCCAACCTGTCGTGATGGCGCCTATCTCGATACTAGACAAGCCGATAATCTCGATAAACCACAATTTCTCTTAAGTTTGAAAATACAATAATTTAATACAATACAAAATTCCACAAATACTGACACGAACACTCCTCAAAACCTGGTGTCACTAAGTACATGAGCATCTAATATGAATACAAGTTTGGAAAATATGGTCTATAATAGTCTGAGACCAAATACAGTAAACAAGGAGATAGAGAAGGAGAGACAAGGTCTGCGGAACACGGCAGCTACCTCAAAATCTCCTGAAAATCAACTACGCGAAATGATCAACACCCGCTATATCCGGGAACACATGGATCTGCACATGAAGTGCAGGGTGTAGTATGAGTACAACCAACTCCGCAAGTAACAATAATAACTAAGGAACTGAAGATAATGACGAGCTATACAGTTATAGTTCACTTTCAGTAATTCCAGCAAAGAATAAACATGCTTTTAAATCCGGCAGTTTAAGTCAAATCAATTTTATACAGTTCAAGTTCATGTAATCCGGATATAAAATCTTTCAGAGATTTCACAACAATAATAGATAGCAACCAAGTGCAACAACAAATGTAAAGCAAGTACAGCCTCTCAGGCAACAGTCACTCAACTCATCACAACAACTCAACCACTCGGCTCTCAGCCCTCACCACTCACACTCAATGGGTACCCGCGCTAACTGTGGGTGTACAGACTTCGGAGGGGCTCCTACAGCCCAAGCGCCATAATTTGCACGGATAACTCATGTGCTGCACGGATAACTTACGTGCTGCATGGACAACTCATGTGCTGCACGGACAACTCACGTGTTGCACTGACAACTCACGTGCTATAATATCATGCACGGACAACTCACGTGCTGCACGGACAACTTACGTGCTGCATGGACAACTCATGTGCTGCACGGACAACTCACGTGTTGCACTGACAACTCACGTGCTATAATATCATGCACGGACAACTCACATGCAAAAATATCCTTACCTCACCAACAGGCCCTCGGCCTTACTCAGTTCTCAACCTCTCTAGTCTCTCGGGCACTCAAAAATCACAAAGATCGGCCTAAACAAAGATAACATAGTGTATCAATAAATATCAAGAAAAAACTGAGGTATAATATGCAAGAAAAATCATGACTGAGTACAAGACAACAATTAGTAAATAATTCAACAAGTACGCGACCTCGGTGGGTCCGAACAATACTATCACATAGCCTAAGCATGATTTCTGACATGATTTATAGTCAAATTTCTTCAACACATAGACAGCATATAGCTAACAATAAATTATTCAACTTTACAGTTTCACGGGACGGACCAAGTCACAATCCCCTCGGTGCACGCCCATCACAGAGCATGTGCGTCACCTCCAAAATAATCACATGACACAAAATTTCGGGGTTTCACACCCTCATGACCAGATTTAAAACTGTTACTTACCTCAAGCCGTAAAATTTTTATTCTGCAATGTCCTTTCCTCGTGAATTGGCCTCCAAACGCCTCGAATCTAGCTACAAATAATTTGTTTCAGTCAATAAAATTTATTGAAATTAATTCCATAAGAAAATGCTAATTTTCCATAAAAATCTGAATTTTAGCTCAAACATTACCCGTGGAGCCCACGTCTCGGAACTCGACAAAAGTAACAAAATCCCAAAGCCCATCCAACCACGAGTCTACCCATACCAATTTTATCAAAATCTGACCCCAACTCGACCCTCAATTCTTCAATTTAAACCAAGAGGTTTTTCAAACTTTTTCAACTTAATTCACCAATTAAATGATAAAAACAACCATGGATTCGGGTAATTTAACCAATATTGAATGAAGAACACTTACCCCGTTATTTTTCTTGAAAAACTCCCGAAAATCGCCTATTCCCGAGCTCCAATCCGTCAAAAACTAAAAATGGAAAGAAGTCCCATTTTCAGAACTTAAACACTCTATCCAGACCTCTCTTCTTCGCGAACGTAACAGGTCCCTCGCATTCGCGAAGCACAACTCGACTGCCCACAAATATAACCCTTCGCGAATGCGACCGTGGCTTCGCGAACACAAAGCTTTACAAATATTACCTTTCGCGAACGCGAAGCTTTACCATCTCAGACCTTCGCGAACGTGACCACCACCTCGTGAACGCGTAGAACAAGGATCTGGGGGTCCCCAATATCCTCACTCCTCTTCACGAACTTGACACCATTCATGCGTTCGCGATGCACACACAGACCAAACCTTCGCATTCGCGTCCTCCCCTTCGCGGACGCGAAGAACAAAACCTCACACTCAGAAAACACTCTTCGCGAACGCGAAAGAGAAAATCAAAAAAATGCAACAACCGATATCATCAATCTCACCAAGGCCAAAAATGATCTGTTAACCATCCAAAACTCACCCCGAGCCCCTCGAGACCTCTACCAAATATACCAATAAGTCCTAAAATATCATACGGACTTAGTCGAACCCTAAAATCACCTCAAACATTGCTAAAACCATGAATTACACCCCAATTCAAGCCTAATAAACTTTGAAATTTCTAATTTCTACAAACGACTCCGGAATCTATCAAATCACATCCGATTTACCTCAAATTTTGCGCACAAGTCATAAATGACCTCACGGAGGTATTCCAATTTTCAGAATTGGAATCCGACCCCGATATCACAAAGTCAACCCCCCGGTCAAACTTCCCAAAAATTCAATTTTCGGCATTTCAAGCCTAATTCCTCTACGGACCCCCAAATAATTTTTCGGACACGCTCCTAAGTCCAAAATCACCATACAGAGCTATTGAAATTATTAGAATTCGAATCTGAGATCTTTTACACATAGGTCCACACCCGGTCAACTTTTCTAACTTAATTTTTCAATTATGAGACTAAGTGTCTCATTTCATTCCGAATTCATTTCGGACTCGAACCAACTAACCCGGCAAGTTATAAAACAACTATAAGGCATAATTTGAGCAAACAATGGGAGAAAGGGGTTATAATATTCAAAATGACTGGCCGGGTCATTACAGTAATGTGTTGACATCCCATGATGGACATCATCATGTTGGTGATGACTCCCTGATGGACCATCATGATCCAACACACCAGAACTACGCATATTCCAACTGGGCGTTGGTTCATAACTTGTAAAATTTATATCTGGCCGATACCCACTATAAAATATATGAGTGTTAATAAAAAATCAATACAACAAAAATAAACATCGTAACACAAAGGAAAATTGAAGTTTACCACTCGTCTTGTGGATCATATGTAAAGTAGGAGAGAAATTATTTTTTCGCTCCTCATTCGACCGTGGAGATAAGTTTAGAACAGGCCAAGCTCTTTCAGCCAGAATCTGTTTGGCTAAAACTGATCCAAAATAACCACCCGATGATTGAGAGATATCCCTAATTTACGCAACCTCATTATTGCGAACGTCTTCAACCTTGCGAACGACAAGGTGGGTTGCTCTGATGGTAAGCACCCTCCACTTCCAACCAAGAGGCTGTGAGTTCGAGTCACCCCAAGAGCAAGGTGGGGAGTTCTTAGAGGGAAGAATGCCGAGGGTCATTTGGAAACAGCCTTTCTACTTCAGGGTAGGGGTGAGGTATGCGTACACACTACCCTCCCAGACCCCACTAGTGGGATTATACTGGGTTGTTGTTGTTGTTGTTGTTGTCTTCAACCTTGACGTACATTTCCAACATTTTTAACAAAAGAAATTCCCGGTATTCATCCGGAGTCCTCAAAAAATCACTCAGAGTTACATCATCCTCGATGTTAAACTCGGCATAATAAGCAACTCCTTGCGGAGTGATAAAATACGGATATGTTTCGGTTACTTTAAAGTTCACCGAACGTTTGCTCACACTCATTTTTTTTATATGACAACAATACCAATCTATCATACTCCATTGTAAGTGGAAATTTAACATGACACTGTGGAGATAAACTATAGCTTACTGAGTTATTCGCCACCACAACCTCATCCCCCCCCTCCCCCTCCCAATATAATGAAACCTTAATTGTTTTATCTTCAGATATTATGACAAAATGCAAAACAACTTAACGAAGAAAAATTTAACAAGACTTGAGAATTTTTCTGAATGAATTTTTACAAAATCCTTAACGTATTTAAATAAGGCAATGCCCAATCCGGGGGATCGAATTTTTTGAGGTATAGCGCCTTAAATAATGGCACTATACCCATTTGAATTATTGTTATGTCAGTTAAGGTATAGCGCCCTTTAAAAGTGCGTTATATATATTTTGGTCACTAAATATTTTTTCCACCTATTTTTATGTCTTAGAGTCCAAAAACTCATTATTTTGGTTCCGGACTCAAACATGGCTGTAATATGTGCACAAAATGGGCCAATAATCAAGGAGCACTTTGACAAACTAGATAGCTAACATAATGATAATTGGTAATAGCCTCATGCACAAAATGGGTCAATTATGGCTATTTGATGTGACGTTGCTTAATTATATTATGCTTTGGAGATATAATCACATGAGGGAGTCTTAGAGCAACGGTAAAGTCGTCTCTGGTCACATATTCGAACTGTGGAAGCTGTCACTACTATTTCCAGTAGGATAAGTTGTTTATATCACGTCCCATAGGGATACGATCCGTCTCTCGACCCTGCGTGAATGCAAGATGCTTGTGTACTAATTTTTTTTTTTTTTGGAGATAAAATCAAAATTGTCTAGAAACAAGTCTTTCTCACTTTGTTGTAAACTAGGGAAGGGTAAGAAATAAAGCAAAATTGAAGAGGGAAATGAAAAAAAAAATTGATATCCGTTGTGCGGATGCAGAGCAAAACTTTTGCACTTTTCTTTCCTAGGTTCCAACAAAAGGATTCAATTTTTATTGAGTTTAACCTCTCAACTTTAGAATTGTAACAGAACGTTTACACTATTAGATCATAATTTTCAAAAAAATTATTATTGTTTAGTGGCTATTAACTTCTTATAGCTATCATATACATAATTACTTTTTATAGTTACTATTAAGTTGTTACGGTAGTGTATTCATTGTATTCGCGCTGCTGTATTCATGAATACAGCAGCAAAAAGCGCCTAAAAATCAGGGCGGTCCAGCTGTATACGCATGTATTTACATGTATTCGCGCCATGTGTTCATGAATACAGCAGCAAAAAATGCCTAAAATTATGGTAGTCCAGTTGTACGCGCATGTATTTACATGTATTCGCGTTGTTGTATTCATGAATACATCAGTAAAAAGCGCCTAAAATCATGGCAATCCCGATGTACGCGCATATATTCGCGCCATGTATTCATGAATACAGCACCAAAAAGCGCCTAAATCATGGCAGTCCAGCTGTACGCGCACGTATTCACATGTATTTGCGTTGATGTATTCATGAATACAACAGTAAAAAATGCCTAAAATCAGGGCAGTTCAGCTGTACGCGCATGTATTCGCGTTGATGTATTCATGAATACAGCAGTAAAAAGCGCCTAAAATCAAGGCAGTCTAGTTGTACGCGCATGTATTCATGAATACAGTAACGGCAAACACCTTAAAAATAGGTAAGTCCAGTTGTCTAAGAGAGAGGAAAAACATAAATAGCGTATTTTATGCCTCAATGGTAATATATACCATAAATACTTGTTTTCCTATAAAATATAAAAGGTAGTTATAGAAAATAATATTCTAAAATGATTTTGATTTATAATAAATAGAGTGTATACATTTGCCATCGGAGGTAAACTTTCCAAAAAAAATTAAGCACGTTACCTGTTACAATATGAAATACACTAATAGAATAAAATAATTTTACACTCTCAATGAGTGTATAAGCTAAGTTAAATCTATTCCTTTACAAACAACCTGCTAGTTTTATAGAGTGCAATACAGTTGTGTTGCTTCTGATTTGACAAAAGATTAGAGAGTATATATTTGTTTTTTCGTGTCGTCAAATAGGATTGACCAAAACCAGTAGCCATGTTTGAAAATGTAAATCAAAGGGGAGAGAATGTTACCTAGAGAATGGAAAAGCTCTAATTTAAGCCTTTTAGGTAAGATTGTCCAAAAAAATAATTGCAACTATAGTCAAAAATGACAGCTATATCATCACATGGTCATTTAATTGTTTGCAAATAATTTGCGAAGGCCCTAAGTCAAGGAATTAGCTAGAGTTTGTTCTTTGGAATCCTATGGTCTATTTTCTTTCAACTGGTGAGCTCATTTCATAATATTGCAGTCCATGTAATTCACACAATAGGAAAAAATTTTCCATTGACTTTGGTTTATGAACTTTGCATTTTCATTTCATATGTATTTTTTTTTATGGTTACCAATCAAAACTTGATTATTTCATTTCACTCTCTACAATAAGACTTTGCACTAAATTCTTTATTGTGCGTGAACGGGAATACGTTATGCACATGACTGTTTTCTTTTACTCAGTATAATAAAGGCTTCGTCAATATTAGTGAATTTTTGGTGCAAGCGTATTTGATAATCAAATGATTTCACTATATATGATATTTACTTATTCGACTAATATAGTTTATTAAAAGGAGAACGCTCACTACCGTTGATTAAGGAAGAAGATCTCATCCACTCAACCACGTTTTTGATGATTTGCAATACGACGCACCACTGATTGGTTTAAGCTTTGCTATGAAATTTAGTACTCTCGGTCTATCATAGATTTTCATACAAATTGTTTTAAAAATTCCAATTTAGAATAAAAACTAAAACCAAAATTTAGATTTTTCAAGAATTAATCTCTCTTACACTCAGTTGACCTCACTTGGTTTAATTCATTTCATGTCGGGCCAATAAGTAATTAACTCAATTCTTCATCAAATTTTTGCAAACTTGTATTTTCACCTAAATGAGTTGTTATCACTACAACAAATTGGGCCTCAGATCACACCAATTTTAGATAACGCTTCAAAAGAGTTGCCAAAAGTATCTACGGCAACACTTTGCTTTTACTGAGTGTTTTTGGCTATGGGTTTTAGGCAACATTTATGAAGCGTGCTCTAATATTTTTTATAAATTAAATTTTTCTATATGTATAAAAGTGAGGTGTATGTACTTTTAATGCAAATTTGTAATGACAGGCCATTAAAAGGTATTGGCCATCGGTAACGCAACTGAAGTTCAACTTGGATAATTCTAAGTGTTATTATTGAATAATTCTAGATTAAACATTTTACTCTTGACCAAATAAAATAAAATTAGACCTCTAATCAGTATGCGATATGACCAATCAGTTTTGGGTCCGATTTAGGCCCAAATCATAAGATATTGTTTTTTGGAAGTTTTTCTTATATGTATAATAAAAAATTATTTATTTATTTTCTTTAAATTTTGTAGTTTTCAATAAGTATCTAGATTTTTCTTATAAATTGTATATATTCCTCCCTTAAAAAGCTCACACCTCATTATTAGTGTCTTCAATTAAGGGATTCAATTAATTAAACATTTTCCTTTTTTTTCCCTCTCCTCTCCTCTCTCCTTTTTTTTCACTTTCCCTAATTTCTTCAGTTTGTTTGCCTAACACACTCATCTACAAATTGGTCCATTCGAATTCCAAAAATACATATGATTCTCGAGCATACATACATACAATTTCGAGTTTTAAGATTTTGGAAATTGTATGGATTGGATGTTCTTGCAAGTGATTGAGAATATCCTTTGAAATTTATATCTCAATTTTAAAGGAGATTGGTTAAGTATAGAGTTGATTTTAGGTGAAAATTCAGATTGAAACTCGAAGAAGAAGAAGAAGAAGAAGAACTTGCAGTAATTGTATGATAATTGTATCAGAATTGTATCTGATACATCAATACCTAAAATATAATTGTATCATAAATATGTCATACTTGTATCACAATTGTATCTAACTTGTATTATACATTAATACCTAAAACAATAGTTGATACAATACTAACACAACTCTCATACATCTGGGATACAAACTACGACACATTTCTGGAAAAATAATTGTGATACAATTGTGATCTGTAATTATCTTCTTCAAGTTTCAATCGCAACTCTAAACTTACAATTTGATATTATATTGTATTATAATTGTATTAGTATTATATGAGATATTATTGTAGGTATTAATTTATCATATATAAGTAACATATAATTTTAATACAATTGTGATATAATTCAAAAATAATTATGATACATTTATCATAAAATTATCATACAATTCTGCAACTTCGTTTTCTTCGAGTTTCAAATTTTTTTACATAAAACCAACTCTAAACTTAACTAATTTCTCTCAAAATTGAGATATAAACTACAAGCTACATTTTCCATCATTTGCAAGAACACGCAATCCAAACAAATCACAAATTCATAAATTTCGAATATTGAAGTCAAAGTTTCGAAACTATTTAATGGATGTCGATTGTTGCTGCAATTTTAGAGATAAATTTCTGTCATTTTCGTTTATATTGTGAGAAAAGTACCGATTTTGAGTGATAAGTATGAGGAGGAGAGAGAATGGATATGAAATCTTTTGAAAATAGATGAAATCCGAATTTTTAGGAGGGGGTAACTGAAAGAGAGAGAATGAGATGTTAAATTTAAGGAATCTTCTATTTTCTTCTTTTTTATGATTTTGTACATAAATGGTAAATATAGATATAGAATGTAATTAAGTATAAACCTAAATAAAAGTGGTCAATAAGTTTCTAATATAGTATAGATAGGTAAATTTTTCATCCTAATACTACTCTATTTTCTGATCTTTATTTTTTCCCCTCTTCTTCTCTCACTATCTGGTGAGCAATTTTAAGAGAATTATGCAATGCACGTGACGGACAATTTACGTGTTGTTTCGTTATTTCGTAGTCAATGAGGTGAATTGAGTATAATATGATCTTTGATTTGTTTCCAGAGTTGGAACATATGTGAAATGAGGTGATCCTTTTAGTGTTATACGAATCTTCGGTTCGTTTCCAGAGTTGGAACAAATGTGAAATGAGTTGTTATTTGGTTTGAGGGAAAATAGGTAGTAGTGAATAGTGACTGCATTAATACGACATTTTGTCTGTTTACAAAGTTGGGCTATTAATCGGATCACTCTTTCCACAAAGTTTTTTAATTTCCCAAGGAGGATACCTCATATTATATAATTAATACCTATAGACACAGAAGCCCCCCCCCCCCCCGCCGCTCTTGGTAATGAAACGATGAACGTATTTTGGATAAATGATTGGATGGATAATCACCTAGGTTGTAGTAGGTTGAATAAGATTTCTTTCGTGTTTCGAGTTCGAGTCCTAGGAATAGATAGGAAGTGTTTCTCCAATAATGGATCTTACATGACATGAATATGAACTAGTCGGGTTCCAATGCAAATACGTTGACACCGAACGGGTACCACAAAAAGATTGGAAAGAGTATGCTGCAGGGGTGGAGCCACAGTGTCGGCTATGGGTACGGCCGAACCCAATAGCTTTGGTTCAAACTTCAAACCTTATATTTATCTTTCAAAAATTCATTAATTATGTATAAATATTAATTTAGAACTCAATTAATTAAAAGAATTAGAATTCTTAACTCATAAGTTTGAATTCCTAACTCCACCTTTGGTATGTTGTAGCAGAACTTCCATCTTGAGTCTTGTAGCTCTTAGCTCGTGAACTTAGGCCAGGTTACCGAGCGAGTTGTGCCTAATGGAGATTTTTTACAGCGTGTAGTTTTGGATTTAGTTGCAGTATCAGAACAAAGCATGACCAGCTTTAACACTGCAAAATTTACTAGACTAGCAAAAGTTAATTAAAAACAACTTTTTAATAATAACTTTTACAGCAACAACAATGACATAGTCAGTATTATCATATACCGTGGGATCTGGGGATAGTAGTGTGCACGCAGACCTTACCCCTACCTTGTGAGGATAGAGAGATTATTTCCAATAGACTCTCGACTCAGGAAAGTATAAGCACCATATTAATGAAAATATAGACAATAAGGGACAATATCAAAATAAAAACAGAATAAAAATAACAAGATAATAAGGTGATCAACAATGAAAGAAATCAATGGTTAGTCATAAAAACCTACTACCAACAGAAAGCGAGACTGCGTGCCAATACTACTGTTATGAACACTCTAGATTACCTACCCTACTACCCTAATTTTCGACCTCCATACCTTCCTATCAAGGGTGATGTCCTCGGTCAGCTGAAGTTGTGCCATGTCTTGTCTAATCACCTCTCCCCGCCTCTTCTTTGGCTTACCTCTACCTCTCTGTAGGCCCTCCAATGTCAACCTCTCACACCTCCTCACCAGGACGTCTGTGCTCTTCCTCCTCACATGATCAAACCACCTAAGTTGCGCTTCCCGCATCTTGTCCTTAATAGGGGCCACCCCATCTTGTCGCGAATAATATCATTCCTAATCCTATCTAACTTGGTGTGCCCGTACATCCATCTCAATCCTCTACCTTCATCTTCTAGACATGAGCGATCTTGACTGGCCAACACTCAGCCCCATACAACATAGTCGGTCTGACCACCACTCTGTAGAATTTACCTTTAAGTTTCGATGGCACCTTCTTGTCACATAAAACACCAGAAGCGAGTCTCAATTTCATCTATTCCGCCCCAATACGATGTGTGACATCTTCATCAATCTTTCCATCCCCTGAATAATAGACCCAAGGTACTTAAAACTTCCTCTCCTATGGATGACTTGCAAGTTCAGCCTCACCTAGAAAGAATATTTGCAAGAATTCAGAAGAGAAAAAAAATTCATGAACAAATTCCACCAAATGACTTACTATATATATGTAGCACTACCATTTAACATAAAATTACTTTGATTTTAGGATTGTAGCACTTCATGATCTTCACAAATCACAAACAATGATCTTGAAACAATTATCAAGTTGACGTAACTTGTTCCATATATGTGTGTTTTCTTTCAAAGATGAACAATATGCACGAATACTTTTTCAATTCATAAAGTTGGAAAAACGTGATATCGGTCCTTCTCTTCCTTCAGGCAAAGCAATGTTATGATTGGTATAGAACATTATTTACAACCAAGGGTTTGTGGTGAAATGGATATAATCAAAAGTTTCGGATTCCAGCCTAGGACTAGGATTGAGAAAATCCTGGCAAGAAGCGTTTTCCCTAATTAAATGAGCCACTGAGTCCGAATAAGCCGGGACTCTAACGCAGATACTAAATATCGTGTGAAAAATCAAAAAATGATAACGTTATTTCTTCTTTTTTTGTGTTAAAGAGAGGACCTAAGTATCTGTGTAGCTGCAATAGGATGTTAGCTAATTATTATTTATTTATACTAATAAAAAAATGAGCCTAATTAAAGATAGACGTAACATTTACCAGAATTTAGTTAACTGGTTACGTTAGCGAACACATTATCTCGCTTTTCTCTATCATGATCCACCTCAGTTTTAATTTAGAGCAGCCCATCAGGCGTTGGTAGACATAGAAAGCACCAACCCATTATCCTTCTACTGCACATGGTGCGACCAAGTTATCCTTCCACTGCACATGGCGGGAGCTGCTCGTTGCTCTGTGAAACCAGCCTCACGCAATCCACCCTACGATAGGAGGAGAGCAGCCCATGGCTTCGCTCGGGCCATCTATTTCGTCCATGTTAGTTTGCTATTTAAAGGCACAGTTTACTTTGTGAATTCGCCATAAGGTTCATTCAACTATTTCTTGCTTTGTGACTTCGAATTTTGCATGCCTAAGACCTGGTAATACCATATCCCCATATGTTCCATTCATCTGCTACACTACGAGGTCTACATCAATGCCTCATATTGGTTGCATTGTAGAAGCTTCAAACTTCAAGTTCAAGCCCTTGAGATGCCACCAGATTTTGTTAGTTTGATCCTGCACTTGTTGCTTTTTGATGGATAATCATCCATCAAGTATATTGTTCACTGATCTATGTTTGTCGACTCGAATTTAGTGATGTCCCCAATTCTCCAACCCTGCGGACACCCTATATCTGGGATACATAGAGTGACTGCTAAAAGTTTATACTAAGAAATCTTTTGATCCCAACAAAAAGAAACAAAGAACACTTATAAACTGAAACTCTTCATTCAGATAAGATTCAGTACCCAATTCTTCCTTCCCAGTTGCATCTAAATCCTGACTTGTATCTTACATGTATTATGAGGAAACAAAACAAAATATTTAGCACAACGCCAAACAGGTCTTGAATAGCATAAAATCTGTTGATGACAAAACATTATTTGCAATCAGGTAGAGGTACAAAGAGTCCACCATCTTTATCACTCAACAGAATCAAATTCAAAGATAAACCCAATTCTACTGATAGTGCTCTAGGTTTCGGGGACCTTGGCAATTTTCAGCTCCCTGTCAAAAGCAATCACCATAGTTAAATTCAGATGATGAAACATGATTTCAGAACAAAAAGGATGGTTTGGCAACCATGACTACCGACCGCCATAGAAGATAAGCCCGCTTCACAATACAAATGTAAGGGGGGGAAAAAAAATTCTCCCTACAAGCAACTCAGAGAAGGATTTTTATAAAAAAAAAAATTAATTTAGGTAAGTAGTGCCAGTGTCAGCTGTGACAGACAATTTGACATACCACCAAAATGGTTCATTCTTTTCATGTAATCAAGTGGTTTTTAGCTTTGCATACTAGTTGAAACGTGTCTTGTATTAATTTTAAAAAAAAGCAAGTAGCTCATGAGGTTTCAACTTCCAAGAGTAAAGGTTCCAAGTATCAGGAACGTTGGAAGAAATAGTGAGCGCAGCACCAGATGTGGCAAGAAAGCTTAAGTTTTTTGGTCTTTCGGGGCTTATACAAGATTTCCCCAATTATTCTAATTTTCTGCAAAATCTAAGAATTATTAGGTTATATGCCTTTAATTTTGAATTTTTAGCAGAGCTGGCAACCCCTGGCTCTATTTATGAGTAAAATTGTTGCTCTAATGTCTGTCTAGGGGGAAAAAACCAAGGAAAAGAAGACGACAAAAGCTTAGTTTTGCTCTAACCAAAAATTCTTTCCTTTTCTGCCAAGTAAAAGGAAAGAATGTTGACTGCCTGAGACATGTTAGAGCAGGAGAATCATTGGGCTCCAAGACAAGGGAGGGACAAACATAAGATAGAGCAAAGCAAGAAAGGACCATCGCCGGGCTCCTGGGAAAGGGGTTTGAAGGATGGAACACATGGGCTCATGTGCTAAAAGATTGTAACATTAGATCAGAAAGTTGAACGACAGATAAATTAGAGATGAGCACGGCAAAGAAGTAAAGAGCTTTGATAAGGTTGCTCAAAATATCTCGCAATGATAAGGTTGCTACTTGCTGCATGATTGACAGAACATAAAATGCATTGGAATTTTATGGAACTTCTTTTCTATACTTCTAATGGCATCATCTTGAAGATACTGGTTTTTACATCACAAAAGATCTTGGTTGATTTAATTTTTACAGTAAACTTGCAGTATAAAAACTGGACAAGCTAGTTTTTTAAAATTTCAAGAATATTATGAAATAGTGACCTTGGCCGTTTGCTCTACAGTTCAAATAAAAGGTACTCCACAGTCCAGAGGGCAGGGGCTCTTCATGGCCCAAAAAAAAGAAAAAGAAAAAGAAAAGAAACAGATCCATTACATTTCCATGCTACCTTTGGTAACTGTGAGATTCTAGCCACTCATAGCTCAATTAGATGAAGCATGATTAGGCAAAGTCAGAATAACTGATTATTCAGTAATGGTGAAAGATATGCATCAGTGGTACTATAACCCAATTATGCATGATGTCAATTCTCCAAAGAAATATAGGACATGTTCTACCACCTACCAAGCTCCATCAACTCTCATAGCAAAGTCTCAATTTCCCAAGGGAAAAGATTGATGGTAAAAGACCTCACTTGCAAAGGATCTGAAGACTGTTACTCTAATCTCAATCATGCACCAGTTGGTTCTCCAAGCAACACTGTGCATTATATTCTTCCACCTAATCAAACACCATCATGATATCCTTAACTTTAATTCAATGTAAGCCCAATCTTATGCTGGTTGATTGATTCTAGTTCTGTCACATGCCACCCTATTTTAGTTCTAAATGAGTCACACATAGATCGACCTTTTTATATGTACTTGGCACAATGTTGTCTAGAAAATTTACACAAATACTACATAGAAAATGGTTTTTTTAAAAGCACTAGCTCTTGTCACAGCAACGTTTCGCACAGCACCTGTGTTGATCATTATCAACTCCCTCTTCACTAGGTTGTCCTTACAACTTTAAAAGTGATACTCAAACACTAAATGAGTCAATTAGTCAATTAATCAAGGCACTACACACCTCAATCCCAAAGTTGTGGAGGTAGGCAATATGTGTCCTCTGTATCTATCCATCCAATCTATTCAGCTACATTAAGAACATTTGACTGACGGAACATGAATCCTTTGTATCTAAGCTGCTTTATTCAGACTCATTCCATTTCAATACTAAATAATCTATCTTGCAATACAAATTTAGGGATTCTATAAATCTTAAGGTTCTTTGAATCTCTTGTTTATCCTTAGGTGGACATACAAGTCTCCAAGAAACCCCTTAAATTAGTAAAAGGCAATTAAGAAAAGAAAAAAGGTAAGCTCTCTATTCCGAATTATATAACACTCTTTGTATTTTTGGACATTCCAAGTGTTAACACAATTCCACAAATAATATTACTCTATGCGACTTTTAAACTAGCCAATCACTACTTCAATATAAAAGTTTTCACGGAGGCTCTATGCAGAGGGAGAGGGATTTGTATATCAGTAGAAAATGTAGAGAAGTTCTAGGGTCAGAGAATCTAAAATATTGAACAGTGTAATGAAATTGGTCTAAATGGAGGAAATGGATCGCCTCCAACTATCTTAAGATTGAGGCTTAGTCATTTTGTGCCACAAATAATATTTTTTATGACGGTGGTACCCTTAACCAGCTTGTGAGCACCTCGACTATTCCACTAAGTGACTATATGCTTACTCCCACCAGGTTTGGAAAGGTGGGAAGAAATCAAGTATGTTTTAAGGCCACTAGTATAATTTATTAGTCAAGTTAAATTCTTAAACCCCGTATCCAGTCAAATACTGTCACTATTTGGAGAAAATTGAAGAGAAGCTAAACAAAAAAGCTCATCCATATATAAGGCAATCAACTTGGACCACCACAGATTTACTAAAACAATTAATCAGAACAAACTAAAAACCCTACAAGCATATAAGATGCAAGTCAAATAAAGAAATCGAATAGGGCAAACCGACCAATTAGAAGCCCGAAAAACTAGGCATTGACAGTCTTAGGAATGAGGGGAATGGGCTGTTGGGTTTGGGCCGGGCTTTTTTGCTTCGATCGGGCTTCCTCTTCACGGATCTTCTGCATCTGGAGCATCCGTTCCATAACAAGCTCATACTCGCACTTTTCATATGAATGGCGCTCGTCCTCGCACTTCCACGGCAGGTAAAATTCCGACTGTCGACATTTGTTCAAAGGGATTAGAAGATGTGCGCACTGATCCCGATATGCTAATGGCACTTTGTTTGAAACCATTTCAGCTTGTGTTGCTATCATCTTCTTCGATGAACCTGGCACCTCCATTTGAGTTCGATTTGCTCTGCGATTTTCCTCTGTTTCGATCTTTCTAGATTTTGCTCTTTTTGTGTTTTGGGATGTATTGATGAGCATAAGGGCCTTGGGCCAATTTTGGGGAGGGATTTGGGCTTTAAATGTGTGGGGTTGTAATGGTTGGACTGTTCTTCAGGCCCAAATATTGGGTTGTAATTTCTAATGGGCTTTTTTTACTTTTAACCCCGCGCCAAAAATTATTTACATTCGTTAACCAAAAAAGTATATAAAATTTATATAATTTTTGTATATAACATATATAACGTATATATATACAAAAAATATATATTTTTTCGGCTATTATTTTGAGAGCAGCTATACAGCGTCATTTTTTCAATTTCTAGTTACGAGATCTATACAAGAAAAGGAAATTTTTAGAAAATACTATAGTTTAGAGGCTATTTACGCGGCACAACTACAATTTTCATATTTACTATCCATAGCAAAATTTATATTGCTAGGAGCCTGTATTTTGTATATTCGTGCGTGTAGGATAGATTATATCAATGAATACAGTTTTGGTAAATTCTGTTGTATTCAACTTACTGTATTTTTATTTAAAAACATACAAGAATATTTAGTTGTATTTGATTCACTGTATTCATTTGTAGCTACTCAATTCACTATATTCAATTTGGTTGTATTCAAACAACAAAATTCAAAAAATACACGCGAAAAACAAAAAAGTTTCCTTCGAAATACAGTTTTGATGGAAAAGTTGTATCAACTGTATTTGTTCGTGCATAATGGTTGTATCAATGAATACAGTTTTGGATACAATTAATACAATCTATGAGAGAATGGATACAAGCTAGAAAAATGCATTCAATATGTAAAAATTAGAATACAATTATCAAATAGCTCAATCATACACTGTATCAAAAGGCAACAATATCGATAAATAAAGTCAAATACAACCAAATATAACTATATTCTCAATGTATATAGCAAAGTTCGTCGGAGATGGCATATGTTGTTATATCAACGCATACAATCACGATAGGCTGTATGTGCTCACTCAACTTCTCGTTGTCGCCGCCGCCGCCGATGATTTCCTCGGAACAGCAACATGTACTGATCTGGCAATGGGGAATGTGAGCGGAGAAAATGATTAAAAGGGTTGTTTAGTGGCGCTCCGTCCAAGAAAAAAATGAATGAAGAAATGGATCTTCAGATGGGTTTTAGTTAACAAAAGGTATTACTAGTGATCTTTTCATATGAATAAGGAAATGATGTTCATGGCTAAAAGGTTTTAATGGTGGAAGAAGGATTAATTGTGATGGGGAAGAATTGATTAAGGTGGTGTTTCAAGGGTGAAACTTGTCCGATGTGGACGAAGCTGTTGTAGGTGAGAGTTGCGGCGCTAGGGATTTTTTCAGTTTTCATGTTCCCTTTGGAGTTTTGGGATAAAAATATCCTTCAACTATTGTCCAAACCTAAGGTACATCCTTCTCTTACCTCAATGAATATAAACATCCTCATACTATCCAACTAGTTTCGAGATTCATCCCTCCCATTAGCTTCTGTCAAAAGATTAACGTCACCCACAAAAAACGTGACAAGCACGTGACTTACTCCCTATTTTTCCTATTGTGTATTGTCTTCCACCTTTAGTGAAGCAGATCGATGCTTCAAAAGCTGAGTTTTCTTTCATACTTGAAGGCCTAGATCTTTTTGGAATAGAAATCATCTGCTTCAACTCTTCTACACCCAGGGCGTATTTAGTGTAGAGGTAGCTTTCGTTTGTACACTTATTTTTGATAAAAGAATCATTAAATATGTATAGTAATAAATTTTAAATCCATTAAATTAAATTAGAAGTAAAAGAATTCCGAATTTGAACCCATAAAATTCAAATCTTGAGTTCGCATATGTCTACACCAATACCAAACTTAAAGAGCTATTATGATTTTTGACGAAATTTGTATTCCTATGCTGTCATTGCGCCTCACAAGACATAGTAGAAGTCCATAAGCTTTTCTCTTCTTTCTTGTTCCTGGAGTGCTGCAGTTGTTCAATGTGTTTGACTTATGTTCTCCTCATCTTCATCATTTTTTAGAAATTACCAAGATTTGCTAAGTCAGTGTTCAGATGTCCCTGGCTTGTTTGTTGAAATGTCAGAAAGAATTTCTTATTTTGTTTCTTTTCTCATATTGGGTTCTGGTAATCCCAATATGACACTCATTTTATTATACGTCAAAAAATATCAGGACACTAGATAGATTCAAATGAAATCTTAGTAGGATTAAGCTTGCTTTCTTCTGAAGTTGGGTATCCTAGATTAGAGAGACACATTCTCTACTGATATTGAGATTCTCATGTGAATTGATATCAATGGTAGGTTGAATCACTTGGTGAATTTGTAAGTTTTTCAATTACTTTCTGTTAGTTTTAGCAGTAATGGTATATGGTATATAACTACATATTTTGTACCAAAAGAAAATATTTAGCAAGTTAATCAGTCAGGGAAAACTCACGTGCTTGTCACATTTTTTTGTGGGTGGCGTTAGTTTTTTGAGAGAAGTTAACGGGGGGATGAATCTTGCAACTAGTTGGATGGTACAAGGATGTTTTTATTCGCTGAGGTAAGAGAAAGATGTACCTTAGGTTGGGGCAATAGTCGAGGGATGTTTTTAGCCAAAAACTCTTCCCTTTGTATTGTCACACCTTCTTTTTACGGAAAAAATAGTTTATCTAATTTAAGTGACATTATTTGAAATGGAATTGATTCTTTATTTAAAGGAGTCGCTAATGGTAGGCTATAACTATATATTTTGGCCACTATTTGCACTCTAATTTGCTGCACTTTACTGATGTTTGAGCGTTAAATGGTAGTAAATTGCTCTGACTGAGTGCTTTATGCTTTGCAGGAGTAATTCCGGGCTACAATGAGGTTAGGGAGCGTTTTTGAGCTATTATAGACCATTGAAGGCCAAGAAAAATCTTATAGAGTAAATTGGGAGTTCGTTCGAGGATCAAAGGAGGTTCGCGCACTTAAAAAGAAGAATGAAAAAGAGAGTAGAAATTTTCCAGCTGCGTGGCCGTGCTCTGACCGTGCACTGGGCCGCGCAAGTCAAGCAGAAATTGTCCAATGTGCGCGGCCAGATGCACGGTCACCTGCCCAGGTGCGCGGCCGCACACGTCCTTCTGAGAGAATATTTTCCACGGCTAAAATTGTAATTCCGGGGGCGGCTTTCCTTGACCTATATGAAGCCCAACTCGTCTAAAAGAGGGTATCGGGGTTTGAGGAGAAAAATTTGGAGGTAGAAGAAGCACGGAAGCAACGGGAAATCAAGATACTTGATTCAATTCACTTAATACGAAAGTTTGGTTGAATTTGGGAATTGTAATATCTTCTTGTTCTTCTAACACTCTTGTTTTGAATACTTTTTTCGTTATGGAGTAATTCTCCTCAGGGTTGTTGACGGATGTTGTGAATTGATTATTGTTCTGGGTTTTACTATATGTTAATTGCCCGACCTTATTGAATGAGTTTTTAATTGAATTGCAAGGTTTATTGTAGTTTCACTTTAATCGAAATAGAAGTTTACTGCTATTTGTTTTGTGCTATCTTAATTGGGTTAATTTTACGCCCCTTCTAGGTAATCGAAAGAGCTTAAGGAGTTATTGATTTACCCAGTTCAGGAGAATAACCGAGAGGTGTTCTCCGGAAGATCATTCATTTACTATCATAGGGCCTGTTATTTGGGTTAGCGAGAGGAATAAAAATTTATTTGGAAGAAGAATTGAAATACCTGAAGTAGCCTTATCATCTGTTGAAGTTGAGAGAATCAATAGAAGCTAAGATTTAATATAGCATAAAGTTACCCAGAACAATAGTTGATCACATATCTTGTTATCACCCTTGCCACTCTCATTGATATTCCTTTGTTATTACTAATCATTCGGGTATCACCAATTTCTTACAGCTGATAATCTTAGTTTATTTGTAATCAGTAATAACATAAATCAAAAGGTTGATTATCCTGGATAGTGTTAAGGTTGATTATCCTGGATAGTGTTAAACTGAGGAATTAATAGCACATTATTGAAACCAATCCCTGTGGAGACGATTTGATACTATACTATCTTTGACTAGTGAGCCTAAGTTTATACGTCGGTTTTGCGCTCATCAAATTTTGGAGATATTGTCGGGGATTGACGATTAATAGTGTTTCAATTAGTTTTCAGTGCTAATTCAGGAATTATTTTATTTTATTTTCTTTTTTTTACGCTCTTCTCATCTGTGTGCAGGCAACAAGTTAAGTTCAGCGGTGTATGACTCGATCCTTTTCAAAGGACTTGGTGCCATACGACCCTGAGTTAGACAAACACGTGAGGCAGTTGAAAAGAGAGAAAGAAGCGAGTGGATTGTTGTTGGGTCAGCCTTCAACTCAGGATAAAATGGTGAACAACAAAAAGATAGTAGACCTAGATTTCAGAGAGGCGGCTCAGCAACAGGAAGCACGGTTAGCAGCTGAAGCGACCCGCAGAATTGCTGATGAAACGGTTGACGGAGATCGAAGATTCAATCCCAATCGAATTATCGATGATTCCTTTGAAAATGCAGGCCCTAGGCCTGGGACATCACTGGGATATTATGCTAGACCAGTGTACAACCAACAATAGTCTAGTGTGAGGCCCCCACCCATCGATGCTAATAATTTTGAACTCAAACAGGGAGTCATCCAAACCATTCAGAATAATTGCATTTTCATAGGCAAACCCAATGAAGATCCCAACAACCATCTGATGGACTTTGATGAAATTATGAACACGTTCCGCTATAATGGAGCATCACATAATGCTATATACCTTAGAGCATTCCCGTTTCTCGCTGAAGGATGATGCAAAGCAGTGGCTGAGAAGTTTGCCTACAGGGTCAATCCGCACGTGGGAGGAGATAGCTACTAAGTTTTTGGAAACATATTTCTCGGCAGCTAAGACGGGAAGGATGAGGAAGGAGATTTAAAATTTCAGCCAAAGCGAAGGAGAAGTAGTGTTCGAAGCATGGGAAAGATTTAAGAAGCTGCTGCGGAGGTGCCCTCACAGCGGAATGGAGCAATGGATACACCTTCATGACTTTTGGTATGGTTTAAACCCGTAATCAAGGAGATTGCTAAATAGTGCAGTTGCAGGCCCTCTGATGAAGAAAACTCCGGAAGAGATTGTTACTCTCTTGAATGAACTATCTGAAGATGCAGATCAATGGTCCACAGACCAAGGGGATCGGAGAAAATCAGCAGGGGTGCACCAAGTAGAATCATTTGTAGCAATGCAGGCCCAAATAACAGCAATGGCTAAGGACATCAAGCAATTGACTATGGCTCAGGTGCAAACTCAACCACATGTGGGTCGTGATATCTGTAGGATGGGACACCCTACACATGAGTGTCAAGCTACAACTAAGGAGGTCAACGCTATGGGAAATTTTAATAGAGGAAACTACCAAGGTGGGAACAACTTTAATGCTATGGGTCAAATACATCCAGTTTTTTCGTGGAGTTCACCTAATGGGAGCTTGAACTCATGGTAGCAAAATAATCTCAGACCCCAGGGTCAAGGACCACCAGATTTTCAGAACCACCAGAGGCAACAATACCAGCCACCATATCTAAATTAGTCAAATATGGAAGATCTCATGAAGGCATTCATCAACAAAACAGATGAAAAATTCGTGACTCAGGGCACGACTATCTGGAACTTAGAAAGGCAAATGGGACAGATTGCAAATTTGTTATCTAAGAGGGCTCCTGGGACTCTCTCATCCGACACTGAAAAGAACTCGAAGGAAATAATCAAAGTTGCATCTCTGAGAAGCAGAAAAACATTGACTGGCCCAATAGTGAAGGCTAAAATTGGAAGTGGTCAACAAGCAGACTGAGACACCAGCATAGGAAAAGAATGAAGAGAAAAAGAGCCAGAATAGTAAGGTACAAAAAGAAATTGAAAAAAGTAGACATATGCCAGCTCTACCGTTCCCTCAAAAGATGAAGCGGGAGAAACTTGACAAGTGTTTTGGGCGATTCTTGGAGATGCTCAAACAACTTTATGTGAACATCCCTTTCACAGAGGTACTCACTCAGATGCCCGCTTATGCAAAGTTCTTGAAGGAAATCCTGTCTAGAAAGAGAAAATTAGAGGAGACAATAGTGGTCAAGCTGAATGCCCACTGCAGTTCTATATTGCAGAACAAAATTCCCCTAAAGTGTGAGGACCCAGGAAGCTTCACCATACCATGCTCGTTGGGGAGTGAAAATTTTGACAAGGCCCTCCGTGATTCAGGTGCGTCTATAAATCTAATGCCTCTGTCTGTACTCACGAAACTAGAAGGTGAACTTGTAGTGATCAAATCAATACCAGTGTCCCTACAACTGGCCGACCGGACCACCATTCTACCTAAGGTAATCATTGAAGATATTCTAGTGCGGGTGGACAAGTTTGTGTTCCCCGTCGATTTTATTGTGGTGGATATGGAGGGAACAAGGAGGTGCCTTTAATTCTAGGGAGGCCATTTTTATGTACAGGTAGAGCCATCCTTGATAATTATGAGGGGCAACTTATGCTTAGAGTGAGAACTGAGAAAGTAGTATTCTAGATGAAGAGAATAATGAAATACCCCAGTGATGAGGTGTATTCCTACTCGTGCTTCAAGCTAGATGTCATTGGGGAGTTGGCTAAAAGTTCAAGCTTGACAAGCTTGCGAGGGATACTCTAGAGAGGTGTATTACTCAATCTAGCACAATGGATGATAAAGATCCTCAAATAAAGAAAGAGGCTGAAGCTCTTGAAACTGAGGATCAAGTGGTTGATGAGGAGAAACTAAAAGAGGAGGCTTCTAAGCCTAATGTGGAATTGAAAGTCCTCCCAACTCACTTGAAATATGCTTTTCTTGAAACTAACAACTTTCCTATGATTATTTCTGCTGATTTGACCGGTATACAGGAGCAAAATCTGGTGGAGTTGTTGTCAAAGTACAAGAAGGCCATTGGTTGGAGCATAGCTGATATTCAAGGAATTAGTCTAACCATATGCATGCACAAAATCCTGTTGGAAGAAAATAGCAAGCCAGTGGTACAGCCTCAACGCAAGCTGAACAAAAATTTGGAGGAAGTAGTGCACAAGGAGATCATCAAATTGCTAGATGCGGGAGTGATTTTTCCCATCTCTGATAGCCAGTGGTTAAGTCCAGTGCAAGTTGTACCCAAAAAGGGGGGCATGACAATGGTGAAAAATAAAAATAATGAATTGATCCCCACAAGAACAGTCACCGGGTGGAGAATGTGCATTTATTATAGAAGGCTGAATGAGGCAACAAGGAAAGACCACGTTCCACTCCCTTTTATTGATCAAATGCTCGAGAAGGTAGCTGGACACGGATACTACTGCTTCCTGGATGGGTATTCAGGCTACGATCAGATAACAATTGCCCTAGAAGATGTTGGGAAGACCACATTCACTTGCCCGTCAGGTATTTTTGCTTACAAGAGGATGCCGTTTGGGCTATGTAATGCACCTGCCACCTTTCAGAGGTGCATGATATCTATATTCTCTGACTTAAACTGAAAGTGTCTAGAGGTTTTCATGGATGATTTCACCCCTTTTGGTGATGATTTTGAGGATTGTTTGATGAATTTGAAGCTCGTGCTTGAACGTTGTGAAGCTACTCACTTGGTTCTTAACTGGGAGAAGTGTCACCTCATGGTAAATGAGGGAATTGTCCTGGGCTACAAGGTAACTGCACATGGAATTGAGATTGACAAAGCTAAGGTGGAAGTTATTGCTAAGCTTCCTCCCCCGACTTCGGTGAAGAGCATAAGAAGCTTCTTGGGACATGTTGGGTTCTATATGAGGTTTATAAAAATAATTCCAGCATTACCAAGCCATTGGCACAATTGCTAGCGAAGGATGCCAAGTTTATTTTCAATGTGGAGTGCTTAGGAGCATTCAAATTGTTAAAGAAAAAGCTTGTGAGTGCTCCTATTATGGTGACACCTAATTAGAGCCAGCCATTTGAGATAATGTGTGATGCGAGTGATATAGCTGTGGGAGCGGTTCTGGGGCAATGAAGAGATAAAATATTTAGACCCATCTACTATGCAAGCAGGACATTGAATGATGCTCAAGTAAATTATGCCACTACTGAGAAGAAGTTTTTTGCTGTGGTCTTTGCTTTTGACAAGTTTAGATCATACCTGGTGGGAAGCAAGGTGATTGTACACACTGATCACTCAACGTTGAATTACCTGTTGAGTAAGAAAGAAATCCAAGCCGCGTCTGATACAGTGGGTATTGTTGCTCTAAGAGTTTGACTTGGAAATAAAAGATAGGAAATGCATAGAGAATCAAGTCACAGATCATCTATCTCGGCTTGAGAATCCTCCAGTTTAAACAGTTGAAATAAGGGAAGAGTTCCCTGATGAGTAGATATTTTCCATAGCAGCGATTTTCGAAAGGCCGCTTTGGTACGCGGATGTAGCCAACTTTTGGGCTAGTGGATGGTTACCCCGTGACCTCACTCATGATCAAAGAAGGAAGCTTCAAGGTGAGATAAAAAGTTATTTCTAGGATGACCTGTTCTTGTTTAAACAGTGTGTAGATGGTGTGATTCGACGATGTGTGCCTGAAGGAGAAATGGCAAGCATTCTGTCTCATTGCCATGATGGAGCAGCTGGAGGTCACTATGGTGGAAATCGCACAACATCAAAGGTCATGGAAGCTGGTTTCTTTTGTCCTACTCTGTACAATGATGCAAGGGCATATGTAGCTGCATGTGACAAGTGTCAAAGAGCAGGTAATATTAACAAGAGGGATGAAATGCCGCTCAACTCCATTCTGGTATGTGAAATTTTTGACGTTTGGGGCATTGACTTCATGGGTCCGTTCCCGATGTCGCATTCTCATGAGTATATACTAGTAGCTGTTGACTGCGTCTCTAAATGGGTCGAAACAATCCCTACTAGGACCAATGATGCTCGGGTGGTGTGTGAGTTCTTGCAAAAAACTATCTTTACCCGTTTTGGGACACCTCGAGCAATTATCAGTGACAATGGGTCGCACTTTGTGAATAAGCAGTTTGCTACACTGCTGTCCAAGTATCGAGTCACACACAAAACAGGAACCCCGTACCATGCCCAAACTAGTGGGCAAGTCGAAATGGCTAACCAGGAACTAAAACGAATTCTTGAAAAGACGGTTAGTGCTTCTCTTAAAGATTGGTCTGTCAAGTTGGATGAAGCACTATGGGCATATAGAACTACGTTCAAAACGACCATAGGGACTTCACCATTCAAATTAGTGTATGGTAAGTCGTGTCACCTACCTGTTGAGATAGAACATAAGGCTTATTGGACAATTAAAATGCTTAATCTAGATCTTAGTCTTGCAGGTGATCACAGGTTGGAGCAGATGAATGAATTGAAAGAGTTCAGACTAGGCGCGTATGAAAGTGCGCGGATCTTCAAGGAAAAGACTAAAAGGTGGCATGATTGTCTGATTAAGCTAAAGGAGTTTCACGAAGGGGACAGAGTCTTACTGTACAACAGTAGACTCAGATTATTTCTCGGAAAATTCAAGTCTAGATGGACAGGACCATATGTGGTGAAGCATGTATCACCATACGGGGCAATTAAGATCTAGAACCAAGATGGAACAGAAAGTTTCAAAGTAAATGGGCACAAACTAAAATCGTATTTTGTTGGATGATTTGCACAGCAATCCTCGAGCATCAAAATCAACTGAGGATGCCCGGTTGGGTCAAGCTGATGAATATAACTCAGAACTACCTCTAACCCTTCTGCTAGTTAGATTTGTTTTTCTTTAGTGTGTACTATGATGTAGTAGGTATTAATAAAAAAAACAAAAACGTGCGCGGCCGCGCACTTTCAGGTCCTCATTGCCAAACATGCGCAGACGCGCACCTGGGCACATACTTTTGGCCCCTCACTGCCACACGTGCGCGGCCGCGCACCGACCGCACAAAGGTAATTTTTTTTATTTTTTTATTTTTTTTCTTTTCGTTCTTGGTTCTTTAGAACTTTCGGCCCCTCCTCTTTCCTTCACATAATTCAAATCTCCCCCTCTAAACACTCACAATATCAAATTCCCCCCTTTTTCCCTTCTTCTAAACAACCCTAACCCCACCCCCTTCTCTCATCTCTTCTCTACATAGATCCCCACCATCAATTGAAGTGCCTTCCTCCTTCTTCTCCCCAACCCAAATCCTCACAAGTTCCCCTCATGTAAGTGAGATGTTCCCCCCCCCCCCCTCTTATTTTAGTTTTGTTTCTTTTCTTTTTCTTGAATTGTAGTAGATTTTTGTTAGTTCTTGTGTTGGGGTAATAGTTAAGTTTCACCATGATGGGTTGGGTGTGACATTGGTGTATCTTTTGTCGAAATTGAGGGCTAAAGAATTGTTGTTTGGGGGTTCAGGTACTGTGCACATCAAGAGTTTGTATAAATGCCCCAAAGAGTTTGAGAATGTAAGTTTGTGACCAAGTGTGCTGGTGAAGTCTGAGTAACCATTTTTTGTCCAACCACCATGCTTTTAGCTGATATTGGTGTTTGTTACAGGTATTATGATGCCATCCAAGAAACGAAAAACCACAAGTGCTTCCTCCAGTGATCACGCTGGCTCGTCTCGACCGCGAGCTTCTGCCAATGCTCGCCCGTTTGATAATAACAAGTTCGTATCCAGTGCAGTCCATGAACGCTTATATAAAAAGGCACCCAAGAAACCCATATCGGAGAGGGGAATCGATATGGGGTCCCTCCAAAATAGCTGCCCCAATATGTATCGTGAATTGGTCCGGCGAGAGCTGGGGATATTGTTTGAAGAACTTGACGAAGCCAATTTAATGGTTGTTCGGGAGTTTTATCTGAACTGCCCGGAACATATTAACCATGTCTGCACGGTTCGAAAGAAGAGTGTGGACGCATCCATAGAGGCCATTCGGAGGGCCTACCGGTTGCTAGTGTTTGGGGAAAATCCTGAAGCAGAAGACTACTATGACATATATAGCAGAGAACCAACCCCTGTGGCAATTGTTCTTTAGAAATTTCTGTGTGCCCAATAAGGAGGTAGTGTGGGTTATGTCGGGGCGAAAGTTTCATTCGGCATCGCTTACCTTTGAAGGGAAGTGTTGGCTCCACATTATAAATAGCCGTCTGCTGCTTTTCTCAAATACCACTAAGGTGAATGGTCCCCGGGATGCACTGAGCTGGTGTTTTATCAGTGGCCATGACTTTGATGTGGCTAAGGTTATCCACGACGAGATGTTCATTCGTTGTCCTGTACAAAGGTATGGGTTCTTCTTTCTATCCTTAATCACTCGGTTATGCTGTCAGGCACATGTACCGGAATACATGGACTTGGATGGGAAAGTAAAAAGGGAACAAAAGTTCCGGGCTGATAAAGTGGTAATTGGGAAGGAACCCGGTGGACCTGTTGAGGAAAATAGTGATGAATCTGATGCACCAGAAGAGGGTAATGAAGTGCAAGCTGAGGATGTGGCTGCTTCGCCCCCGCACGAGCAGGTGGTTGAGGGAACCTCAGTTGTCAGATGAGACACAAGAATGAGCACCTTAGAGCAAGAAATGGTAGGGATGTGTACTTCTGTCATAGACTTGGGAGCTCGAGTGGATGCCCTTGCTACCCAAAATTCCAAGTATGAGAGAAAGGTCATGGCATGGCTGCATGTGCTTGTCCGAGCTTGCCATCTAGACCCCAACACTGTCTCCGACACATACTGACTCTATCAGGGAAATTTTCTTTACCTTACATTTTTCTTTGTGTGACATGGGGACATGCCACCATTTTAAAGTGTGGGATAGGGGATATATTGTATGTATAGTGTATGTATGTAGTAATGTATATTAATTTTAGTTTCTTTTGTTAGTTTTAGTAATCGAAAAAAAAAACATAAAAGCTTAAAGTTTTTGACTTTTTCCGATGATGGATATCATTCGACGGGTTTCTTGAGGGATTAAAGTTGAAAGAAAAATGCAAAAAGATTTTCTTGTGTAGTTAGTGTAATAATTCTCCCTTGGTTTATTTTTGTGTTGCAGTTCTTTTTCAAGGGTCTCATTTGAACCAGGTGTAGTTAGTTTTATTTTTTTTAGAAGTAGGAACCCTTGTGTTATGGGTTGAAATGAAAATAATATCTCTTGACTTTATTATGCCTTGAGAATGTAAGTGCTTTAGTAGTGACACTTAGGCTCCGTTTTTTGACTCTTTCATAAGTACCTTAAATCGTATGATCTTAACTTTGCTTAACTGATTTGACTAGAGTGTCTTGATGAGTTCAATCTTGTGTGAGTTATGTGCCATGTGAGTGTGAGGTTTGGTGTAGTTTGTGCATTGCATTTGATGTCTAGAACTTGCCCCGTGTGTTTGCAAAGCGAAATAGTAGTTTTGTTCAGTCTTGGAAGTGATATAAGCGTTTCTTTGTTGAGCCAGCTATATAGGTTACCCACCAACTTGTTATGTATCGTAGTTAACCCCGCTGAGTCTGTAATAATATTTCTTTGGCAACCACATTATAAGACTTACCCTTTTATTTGAATTGACCACCTATTTAAACTATTTACCTCTCTTGAGCACTTGAAATTGTATAAACTTTGTAAAAGTTGAAGTGTGGGTGATTAGGTTGGCTTTTGAGTGGGACTAATGAAATAAGGAGAAGGTGCACTGAATTGAAAAAGTAAGAGCCACTTGAATTGAAAAATAAAAATAAAAATTTATGTAGCTGTATGATTGTGAAAAATGATCATTGACTTGGAGGGAGGGAGCCGAGGGTCTATCGGAAACAGTCTCTCTACCCCAGGGTAGGGGTAAGGTTTGCGTACACACTACCCTCCCCAGACTCCACTAGTGGGATTATATTGGGTTGTTGTTGTTGTATTCAGCCAAAGAGAGTTTCTCTCACGAAGGAGCATGCAATGGAAGCACATAATTAATTCCAGATATACGAAATCCTGTAATCCATGTTGTGATTAGTAAAATGTATAATTGATTACCAAGTCCTTTAGCGTTGTGTACTCAGCTGAAACAATAAGTTTTAATTGTTTGTTCATAGTCCAATTTTGACGTTGTTGGGCTCTTTGGGAAGCCCGTACTCTTTTAAAGCTTTAAAGCTGGGCTTAGCTTGTTGTGAGTTCAGTCGGGTCTGGAATGGTTGATTGATTAAGCCTACAATGACTGATAAAGTGTTTGGAGAAGATTGACCGTTTCAGAGGGGCCATGAGGTGGTGGGCTTTGATTGTTAGCTCAATCGTATCCTTGTTCATACCTGTGGATGGTTTTTATAATGCAATTCTTTAATTAATTTTAGCTTTCAACACCATTGCCCAAACAGTAATAACGACAAGTCAAGAATTATTCATCGAAGTTATCTTTCTAATTTCACGTGCTTTATATGTGGGTTTCAAACGAACTTCAGTACTCTAGGCTTTTCCCAATTAAAGGTTCATGCTCTTCCTTAACTCATTTTAATCACCCACAAAGTATTTTCCATAACTTTAGACGTTTTCACAAACAAACTCGAACCTTCAGAAATTAATCAACTCTTAAACATGCATAGATTTCTTTAGGCTTAGCTTTCATTTATTATCATGATTATGTACACATTCGCGTCACATAATTATGATTCCCAAAAATAAATCAAGGTACGCGTTTTCGCGGCTTTGGACAAACAATCTTAATAATAATAAAGTGTTATTAATTGTGTACACGTATGCGTGATATGGGTTTGACACACAAAACCAAGCAAATACATACACGTGGTTCGTTTCAAGATAATTTCATACTTTAAGTAATTCAAATGCGGTAGAAGAATAAAATACACATAGATTCAAAAACCCGTAATAATTCGTTAATTAAGCCAAGTTATGATTGTAAGCGACCGTGCTAGAACCACGAAATTCGGGAGTGCCTCACACCTTCTCCCAGGTTAACAGATTTTCTTACCCGGTCTTCTGTGTTTTGCAGACTTTAAACAAAGTCAATTTTCCTTCATTTCAGATTTAAAAAATAAATGGCGACTCAGAACACCGTAATTAAATAAAGTGGAAACTCTTTTAAATAAAAAATCAATCCCATTTCAAATAATGTCACTTAAATTGAAAAAATTTTTTTCCCCGTAAAAATGAGGTATGACAGCTCTGTCGACTCTGCTGAGGATGAACCTAGAATCTTTGGTTCAGGATTCAAAATTCGAGCTTGTAATGTTGTCACGACCCAAAATTACTGTAGTTCGTGATGACGCCTAACGTCGCCATCAGGCAAGCCAACGGTAATTTACTAATTGAATTACCCATCTTTATAACCTTTGAAATCAAAATTTCCATTAACTAATTAGTATAAAATATGATTTACCGAGTGAAACAATGATGGTTATGTGAACTACCATACCAAACATCCAGTAGGAACCCCCAAATCCCGTGTTACAAGTGCATGAGTATCAACAAGGAAAAATATGATTAATGCAACATCTGTCTGGAACAAAAATTAGACAGGAGTATATAAATATTTTTGATGGAGACTCTGTAGCTGCAAATTCATAGCATGGAATGCAGCTCACCGTAAGTCCCCGCGACAGTTGCGCCTCTGCACCCAAAAGATCACTAGACATACATGTACCTGCACAAAAAGAATGCGCAGTAAGTGTAGTATGAGTACGTAAACAACGTGTACCCAGTAAGTACCAAGTCTAATCTCGAAGAAGTAGTGACGAGAGGGTGACTTTGACACTCACTATGGGTCAATAATATTAAAATAGAAATATTTAAATAGACATGGTTTAGGTGAATAACAATAATTTTCTTAACAAGCGGAAATAAATAATCCTTTCAAATTCAATAATTTTCAATTAATCATTTTTCTTCACAAGCTGCAATAAAATGTCAAGGCATCGTGTAATTTTTATTATTAAGTACGATTTATGCTGAGGTCGTTCGGCCCGATCTAGAGTATCATGTACACTATCGAGGGACGTGTGGCACGATCCATAGATGCATCTATACTGCCGAGGCATTCGGCTCGCTCCACAAAAAAAGAGGACATTTTCTTATGAACCTACGGAGTGAGAAGTTATTATAAGGCTAACACATAAGGATGTACAATTTCTATTAACGGTCAAGTAATTTGCTAAAAAAATTCAAGTATGTAAAATTTAGATCTTTTATTATTTCCTCTAACAATTTCAAATATTATTCTAGTGCTTTAATTAATAAAGGATGTAATTATTACAAGTAATTCATGATTTGAGTCCTAAACTATCCGGACATAGCATAATTAGTAGATATACACGGACTCTCGTCACCTCGTGCATACGTAGCCCCCACAATTAGCAATAATTATTTATTTAAATCACCTATGTGGTAAATTCCCCCTTACAAGGTTATACAAGAGACTTGCCTCGCTCCGAAGTTCTATAGCCGGCTCCAATGCCACTCTAGCACCTCAACCCGATGCTTGTCGATCCAAAGCTATGCAAACAATGTGAAAATAAATCAATATGTGTTTTAATACCCATAATTAATTAATTTCAACAAATTTCTAATTCCGCTCGAAACGTTGGCAGTGGGTCCCACATCTCAGAACCCGATGAAACTCACAAAATCTGACAACCCATCCAATTAGGAGTTCAACCATACTAATTTTACTCAAATCCGACTCCAAATCGGCATTCAAAACTCGAAAATTCATTTTTATGAAATTATAGAAATTTCATCCGATTTCTCTTGAAGATTCGATAATCATACACCAAAAATGAAGATTAATTCATGAAATATAACTAAAGGGAGTCAAGAACACTTACCCCAAGTTGTGTGGTGAAATTCCTCTCAAAAGTCGCCTAAACCGAGCTCCAGAATCCGAAAAAAGGGTGAAAATATCGAACCCTCGAACTTAAAGGGTTCTGCCCAGTCGCGATTTTCACTTATGCGGGCCAGAAGGTCGCTCCTGCGACAGCCGCTTCTGTGACTACAAGTCTCGCACCTGCGAGAACCCAAGTCCAGGTCGCCCGCACTCTTCTGCGGCCTGTATGTGCATTTGTGCCCTCGCTTCTGCGATGTCCACTCCGCAGTTGCGGTCCCGCTTCTGTGGCGAGATGACCGCATCTGTGGTCTCAGCACTGCCCATGGAAACCTGCTCCTGCGCTTGCCTGGCCGCTTTTGCGGCATCTCACGTGCGGCCTTTTTTCCGCAGGTGCGATTGCACCAACAACCAGAAAAATCCCAGCATTCCCTTAGTTCAAAAATCGAGCCGTTAAGCATCCGAAACTCACTCGAGGCCCCTGGGACCCCAACCAAACATACCAAAAAGTCCTATAACATCATACGAACTTAGTCGAGCCTTTAAATCAAATCAAACAATGCTAAAAACACAAATCACCCTCCAATTCAAACTTAATGAACTTTTAAACTTCAAACTTTTACAATCGATGCTGAAACCTATCAAATCACGCCTGATTGACCTCAAATTTTGCACACAAATCATAATTGACATTACAGACCTACTCCAACTTCAGGAATTGGAATCCGACCCCGATATCAAAAAGTCCACTCCCGGTCAAACTTCTCAAAATCATCCAAATTTCCAACTTTTACCAATTGACGCCGAAATGACCTACGGACCTCCAAATCAACGTCCGGATACGCACTTAAGACTAAAATCACCATACAGAACTATTCCCAGGCTCGGAATCCTCAACGGACATCGATAACATCAAAATATACCTCAACCCAAACTTAGAAAATTATTAAACCTTCAAAATGCCAACCTTCCGTAATAAGCGCCGAAATACTCCCGGGCTACCCAACACTCGACCTGAACATACGCCCAAGTCCGAAATCATCATACGAGCCTATTGAAACCTTCAAATCTCGATTCCGAGGTTGTTTACTCAAAAGTCCAAGTTTGGTCAACTCTTCTAACTTAAAGCTTCCAAATTTAGAATTTTCTTTCTAACCAACTCCGAACTTCCCGAAATTAAATTCCGACCACACGTACAAATCATAACACCTAAATTGAAGCTACTCAAGGTCTCAAACTACTGAATGGAACGCTCGAGCTCAAAACGACCGGTCGGGTCGTTACATTCTCTCCCACTTAAACATACGTTCGTACTTGAACGTGCTAAGAACTGCTCCAGAGTTGTCCAAAATCATTGTTTAACACCTCGTCCAACTGCCCATGCTACCACAATCTAATTGCACACATTAGCTCGAGCCAGACTGAAAATCCTCCATATAACCTTACCTAACTAGCTTTAGAACCAAATTCCAACTTTTGAATTTCTTTACAAGATCAGATTTTAATGCACGAACACAGTGCAAATCCCCACATGCTGAATCCACACATAATCATGCACCCAGGCTGACATCACAAAATGCACCGCATAACTCGTTTGCCCAAGGCAACCTCTTCCAAGCACAACAGCTGGAACGTCACTGACCCGAAACCCGAAGCATACCTCATAACACCTATAAGCCCGGTTCCAATACTCCAATGCTGCCATGATGGACGAGATGTGTAGAAACTCATAACCACCTGCCGAATCAAGAAATCCTGGAGTCTCTCCTCTTGACAAGAATCATTACCTTATTCTGAACTGAATCACGATATTTATTCTTTAACATACCTCTCATAATTTTTGATCGCACTGATCCCAAGTCCAATAACCTCATCTCACCTAGTACAAGCTACTCAGGCAATAAGCCATCTCAACCACTGACCAAAATCTCATATGACGCCATCAAGGTGCCGACAAGTCACAACTCGAATACGATATATGAGGAAAAACAAACTCTGGAAAAGAACTACCCAGTCCACGTAGCTAATACGACAACCGAAAAGATGTTATGAACTTTTTTTTCCTGAAAATGAGAAACAAAATGCACAATAATAAATACAGGGAACCGTAATCAACATCTCACTGTTACGGCATGCAACCCAATCCACACATAATACCGTAACACTTATACTTGCGAAATACCTGAATATCGACCACAAGCAAGCCCAGTGCATAATACAAAATCCTGGGAAGGCAAATAATGCCACACACTACGAAACTCAAGCACAACAAATGTGTGATAAGTGACCTACATCTCGATAGCTATCCTGCTCATATAACACCGCAAGCTACACGGGACCTCAACACATGTGCGAATAATCAAGCCATCTCACAACCCACGTGGAACAATATAGGCTACATGGAATAGTTGACGATGGAAATAACATCCAATGTCTGACGACTCCTTCGTAATGAATTTTATGACGAATGAACATGTCCGACCTTACATAGAGCACACATTCACATTCGACCCACCAACGGACCTCAAACCGATTCTGATCATACCATACTGGGCTAATAACCTTTCAGGGATTCACAATAACCCTATTCATGACACACACGAGCAACCGTCCCAATCCGGAGCAAACTCCCACATTAACGATGGTACCCAAAAATCTCCATACTTGTTTTTAATCTTTAGCAATCAAGTGACTAATATATCACACTTATACAGATTTCCCCGTGGGGTACGCTCCCACAACCTTTCGCTCATGTAGCAAAGTTCACACATCTATACCACCAATCGTTAAAATTTCATAAAACAAATTAAGAATACGCAATTCAGTACACAAGGCCTCTTACACACTACGCCGTCCTCAGGTAACACTAAAGAAAATGCCATCTTACTCTAAACATTTGAATTCACCCCTGCTCATCCGAACTCGTGACATTCTTGTCAACACCGAACCACAACCTTTATCCTCAACTTTCCAATCCCCATGCCACTCACTGCACCTATCATGCCGCTACGCGAAAATATCGGAATTCATCATAACTCCTGAACTACTAGTAGAATGAACACTTCACTGACTAGAAAACCTTTCACATAGCTCATTTCAGAAGAACCAATGCAACACATAACTAAATTCCTAAATCACAAAAAATACATCCTCAAGTCATGATATACACCACCATGACTCTCATAGAAATTCATTTACTCTACAAAGCCATTTGAATCAATACCTCTCAGATCTATCAAGTTATGGTGGCTGCCAAGCCCGCGAGTACAACCACAAACCATATGTATAAATTCACGTTGAAGGGACTAATCACTGCCACAATCATGCTGATTCAACCATTACTAACCGACCCAACTTCTTCAACTTCACTCTTGACTTGCCTTAGAAATACTAGCCGCTCTATTCAAATATTACGAACTAAATCCGCACTCATACCATGTGACCCGCATCACGAGAGCACATCGCCTCAATACTCATAACGCATCCCATACCTTCCTCATGCGCACAATGGCATTTCCAACTGGTATACCTATTCCGCAAGACCTCCCGCAAATCCGAAGCTATTTTTTTTTCTTCCAATACCGCACCGCATACCCGATGATAACATAAAACACTCTAAGTCCCGTTCACAATCCCCTGCAGAAAACTCGATTCTTAACCACACAACGGACCCAAAATCCTTAGGTACTGGACTTAAATTCTTGAACTCACTAGGACATTATTAAGAGTCACCCACTCTGACCTAGTCTCGAATATAACCAAACTTCATTGCTCTGCTAGCACGTAAATACCCTCTCAAAAAAGAACCGGTTGAATTCTTTTCCTTGTACACTACACCACAATAAACATAAATCTGAGTCTTCCCAAATCATACACCTCAATCGCTAAGGCGAAGTATAGCACCCATTCATCAAGTTCCTTATTCGAATTACCCCTGACATTTCCTTTTCCCTAGTCATAATTAATCCTCAAGCGCATCGATAACCATAAACTGCACAAGCAGACAACCACGCTATCCAATCGTAACTGGTGGGGCTCCCCCACTTAGCTTTAAGCTATAATCACAAAATGTTGAGCCCATAATGATTCCTTCTTCTCGATTACCCTTATCTCATACCATGAACCCTCCAAATTTCTTGAAGTGTTTTGTTAAATCTCTTCATGAACACTCTGAATCATCAGCCACGATCTCATATCCGACCTCTTTCCACGACGTTGTATAAGTCTGTTCCTTCCTCATTAACATTAACTGAGAGTTCAACAATATCATCAAAACTAAAGTCATATCGCATATGAAATGATAGTAAAATCTTCACACCCTTCTTCATTCCAAGCAAACTCCTTTCTGCCATATTCACTCTTTCTCCGTACGGTGACCATCATTCCAAGTAAAATACATATACCAAATCACCTTCCACCCCAATTCCCAAACTATTTTACACTTTCTGAAGATACGTGGCTATCCTACCACCGAACCCATATGTTACTCTGCATCTCCCACTTCGGTCAAACCATCTCTTTTAAGCAACTTCCTGACTTTCGCTTCTCATACTTGACATGCTAGTAAATTAACCACCGCAAGACACCTCCCACATGTCCTTCCTCATTCTTCGTTACCCATTGTGGCATCAAATAAAAATCCATCTCTATAAACCTGAGCTAATGAATTGCTACTAGCTTTAAGCCTCCTGGAAGATCATCTTCCTCGAGCTGTCACATTAGAAATACCAATTCGACCCTGAACCCCTGCACACCGCAGCTCAGGCATCATTTCACAACACCCTGCCCCGAAGGCAAAAATCAAAAAGACCCTAGCACCGGCAAACCAAAAATGCATTCAAGCAAGGATGCCGCCGCATCACAATGAAAATTCCACCACGCTCGAAAATCCCAAGTCTCCTTACTCCATCAGCCCAAACCTGAACATTCATAGTCCGATCGCCTTTCCTTTGCTGGAATTAAATACTGAACCTTTAAATCATGCACTGAGATATCCTCATTTCGAGTCATTCACTAGCTTGACACATAGACATGCACCCTACCATTACACCAACACCGTGCATAGTCTCAAAACCGTAGGAATTACCGATACTAAGATGAAATGACATAACTTCCTTTCGCAAGAAGACGATAATAACTTGTTTAAACGCGCAGGGAGAAACATCCTGCTCCATATCTATAGTACCACTGAAACTCCTCGATGCCCAATTGACACGAGCGCTCAACATCGTATAAGAATGAGTAGGGAGGAAATAAAGGCACAAGACTTAATGGAATAAAACTGCAAAATAAAGGAATCAAGAAGGGAAATGCTCCTAACAGCCCTGTATCCTCTCGAAGATAAGTACAAACGTCTCCATACCGATCCGAAATAGTCTACTAGACTTACTCATGACTCGTGAGACCTAAGTGAAACTAGTGCTCAAATACTATGTTGTCACGACCCAAAATCCACTCTAGATCGTGATGGTACCTAACGCCGCCGTCAGGCAAGCCAACGGTAATTTACTAATTAAATTACTCATCTTTATTACCTTTGAAATCTAAATTTTCACTAAGTAATTAGTATAAAATAGGATTTACAGAGTGAAACAATGATGGTTATGTGAACTACCGTACCAAACATCTAGTAGGAACCCCCAAAATACGGTGTCACAAGTACATGAGCATCAACTAGGAAAAATATGATTAATGCAACATCTGTCTGGAACACAAATTAGATAGGAGTATATAAATAACTTTGATGAAGACTCTGTAGCAGTGGATTCGTAGCATGGAATGCAGCTCACCATAAGTCCTTGCGATAGCTGCACCTATGAACCCAAAAGATCACTAGACATACATGTACCTGCATAAAAAGAATGAGCAGTAAGTGTAGTATGAGTACGTAAACAACGTGTACCCAGTAAGTATAAAGTCTAATCTCGAAGAAGTAGTGACGAGAGGGTGACTTTGACACTCACTATGGGTCAATAATATTAAAATAGAAATATTTAAATAGACATGGTATAGGTGAATAACAATAATTTTCTTAACAAGCAGAAATAAATAATCCTTTCAAATTCAATAATTTCCAATTAATCATTTTTCTTCACAAGCTACAATAAAATGTCAAGGCATCGTGTAATTTTTATTATTAAGTACGATTTATGCTGAGGTCGTTCGGCCCGATCCAGAGTATCATGTACACTGTCGAGGGACGTGCGGCATGATCCATAGATGCATCTATACTGCCGAGGCATTCGGCCCGCTCCACAAGAAAGGAGGACATTTCCTTATGAACCTCCGAAATGAGAAGTTATTATAAGGCTAACACATAAGGATGTACAATTTCTATTAACGGTCAAGTAATTTGCTCAAAAATTCAAGTATGTGAAATTTCGGTCTTTTATTATTTCCTCTAACAATTTCAAATATAATTCTAGTACTTTAATTAATAAAGGATGCAATTATTACAAGTAATTCATGATTTGAGTCCTAAACTACCTGGACATAGCATAATTAATAGATATGCACGGACTCTCGTCACCTCGTGCGTACGTAGCCCCCACAATTAGCAAAAATTATTTATTTAAATCACCTATGGGGTAAATTCCCTCTTACAAGGTTAGACAAGAGACTTACCTCGCTCCGAAGTTCCATAGCCGGCTCCAACGCCACTCTAGTACCTCAAACTGATGCTTGTTGATACAAAGTTATACAAACAATGTGCAAATAAATTAATATGGGTTTTAATACCCATAACTAATCAATTTCAACAAATTTCTAATTTCGCTCGAAAAGTTGGTAGTGGGGCCCATATCTCGAAACCCAACGAAACTTACAAAATCTAATAATCTATCCAATTATGAGTTCAACCATACTAATTCTACTCAAATCCGACTCCAAATCGACATTCAAAAGAACGAAAATTCGATTTTATGAAATTCCTTTGATTTCTCTTGAAGATTCGATAATCATACATGAAAAATGAAGATTAATTCATGAAATATAATTGCAAGGGAGTCAAGAATACTTACCCTAAGTTGTATGGTGAAATTCCTCTCAAATGTCGCTCAAACCGAGCTCCAGAATCCGAAAAATGAGTGAAAATATCGAACCCTCGAACTTAAAGGGTTCTGCACAGTCGCGATTTCCACTTCTGCAGCCCAGAAGGTCGCTCATGTGACAACCACTTCTGCGGCTCCAAATCTCGCACCTGCGAGACCCAAGTCCAGGTCGCCCCTCGCTTTTGCGGCTCGTATGCGCATTTGCGCCCTTGCTTCTGTGCTGCCCACTCCGCAGGTGCGGTCCCGCTGCTGTGGCGAGATGACCACATCTGCAGTCCCATCACTGCCCATGGAAACCCGCTCATGCGCTTGCATGGCCGCTTTTGCGGTGTCGCACCTGCGGCCCTTTTTCTGCAGGTGCGATTGCACCTGTAACCAGAAAAATCCCAGTATTCCCTTAGTTAAAAAATCGATCCGTTAAGCATCCAAAACTCACCCGAGGCCCCTGGGGCCCTAACCAAACATATCAAGAAGTCTTAAAACATCATGCGAACTTAGTCGTGCCTTTAAATCACATCAAACAATGCTAAAAATACGAATCACCCTCCAATTCAATCTTAATGAACTTTGAAACTTCAAACTTCTACAATCAATGCCAAAACATATCAAATCATGTTCGATTGACCTCATATTTTTCACACAAGTCATAATTGACATTACGGACCTACTCCAACTTTTAGAATTGGAATCTGGACCCGATATCAAAAAGTCCACTCCCGGTCAAACTTCTCAAAAGCATCCAAATTTCCAACTTTTGTCAATTGACGCTGAAATGACCTACGGACCTCCAAATCAACGTCCGGATACGCACTTAAGACCAAAATCACCATACATAACTATTCCCAGGATCGAAATCCCAAACGGACATCGATAACATCAAAATCTACTTCAACCCAAACTTAGGAAATTATTAAACCTTCAAAATGCCAACCTTCCGTAATAAGCGTCGAAATACTCCCGGGCTACTTGACATTCGAGCCGAACATACGCCCAAGTCCGATATCATCATACGAACCTATTGGAACCTTCAAATCCCAATTCTGAGGTTGTTTACTCAAAAGTCCAAATTTGGTCAACTCTTCCAACTTAAAGCTTCCAAATTTAAAATTTTCTTTCCAAACGAACTCCGAACTTCACGAAATTAAATTCCGACCACACCTACAAATCATAATACCTGAAGTGAAGCTACTCAAGGCCTCAAACCTCCGAACGACACGTTCGAGCTCAAAACGACTGGTCGGGTCGTTACAAATATGATATATACTTTGCTTTCTTGAGTGTTGATATTACTATGTTTATGGGCCTAATGTACTAATTCCCGCTCATTTACCGCTTTGATATTATTTGAATTGTATAAACTGCCTTTTTACGCCTCCCTTCTGAGTCTTCTGAATTTATGGTGCACACGTGCGCGTGACCCACTTTTCTGTTAGAGGTCATACCAATTAGAATGGGGTTGGTTCAGTAACTAGGCCAGATAGACTTTTGTTCTCCCAGTACGTTGCTCCCACCTCGGCTCGAGCTATCCGCTTGGGTAAGCCGGGTCTAAAATATACCCCCAAGATTTAAATCTAGAATAACATAGCCTCATGTCGGATTCCTAATAGGAACGTTTATTTGTATCACGTACATTTAACTTTGAAAAATCAACACAGGGATTGGGTCCGTCTAGGACAGGTGCACCCAAAATTACAAGACCATCCTGATACATCTTATGTGCTATTTGTCCATTTTGTTTGATCTGGTTTACATGTTGACCGATTTCTAGAATAGGGACAAAAGAGTTGGAAAAACTTTTAAAATAAAAGCAAGAATGAGAGGTAGGAGAGAGAAAAATCATCCGGTTTTAAAATTCTGGTATTTGAAAAATCCCGAAACACGTTCAAATTTTTTAAAAAGAAAAGAAAAGTCATTTCAAAATGAGGCAAAAATTTCAAGTGTCATGTTTTCCCTGTTTCATCAAAACTGACCGAACTACGCATGTCTGATTCTCGCCGGATGTGAGATACGTAGGTAACTTTCATCGGGTTCGGCCTCAATTTTCAAGAAATCCAAAAAATATTTTCCTTTTTCTTAATTTATTCTTTAGAAGTCTTTCCTTAGAAAATCCAAAAATAAAAGTTAAATTCAAAAATATTTTCCTTCTTTCCGAAGTTTTTCATTCGAAATAGAAAAAGAAAAAAGAAAGAAAAAGACAATTTCAATCCAAGATATGTTTTTCCTTTCTTTAGAATTTTTTCTCCCAAAAATTCAAAACAAAAAATAAAAAAACCAAGAACCCAATATACATATGTATGTACATACATACATACGTATGTATGTACATACATACGTATATATATATATATATATATATATATATATATATATATATATATATATATATATATATATATATATATATATATATATATATTTTCTCCTTCTTCTTTAGAAGACTTCCTTTCGTAAAGTTAATTAAAATTATGAAAAACATTTGCTGCCCAAAAATATTTTTGCTCTTTTTCAAAAGCTTGATTTCAGAAATAAAAAAGGAAAAACTCATAAATCCAAATTATTTTTGTTCTTCTTTAGAAACCTTTCTTTTTTTAAAAAAAATCCCTAAAAAAGGATATATCTTCCCTCTTCTTTAGAAATCTTTCTTTCAAAACTTTTCAAAAAAAAAAAAAACCAAAAAAAATGGAAAAGAAAAGTGAAAATCTAAAATATTTTCCTTGTTAAGAGCTTTTTGGTATGATTTTCATTAAAAAAAAAGAGAGAAAAATTGATGGATAAATTAAAAAAGAGTTAGCTTATGTACTTTGTTTCTGGTGCCACTAAACGACGTGATAATCTGATTCATGCAGCGTCATGATACGTAGGCAATCTTCATCGGATGCGATCATATCCATTAAATAAAGTGATTAAAAAAAGAGAGAAGAAAGAAAAGAGTGACAAAAATAACAGAGAAAAACAAAGAGCGAAAAAACAACAAAAAGAGAAAAAATAAAGATGTGAAAGATCCAATAAAAGAGAGCGTGAAATGAAAAGAAAAGAGATATACAGTGGCAAAGGATTTGTTAAAGCCGGGATGAAACACGCAACCATTCAAACCCATGATAGAAACGTTTAACTGTTTAAGTGTATTGCATCCCAACGTGCGATTTCCTATCTGCTAAATACTTCGAACTAAAAATGTTGTTATGTGTGCTAAGGCCAGGTTCTATATTTGGTGGTTGGTACTTGTTGGTAATCTGGCTTTCCATCCTTATTTCACAAGATCAAAAGGAAAAGTTCTGATGGCCTCTGAAAGCAATCTATAGATTTTCAACCCTGAGGGTAGCCTGACACCGGCTATTCCACAGCCAGAATCAACAAGTGTTGAAGAGAATAGGATGTTGCATCTCCGCATGTTGTCACCCTCCAATATCATCTAACGGTCCTGGCATGACTTCTATAGTTTGCCCCCAGGCGCCGGTTTCCAGGGCACCTCCAACATTGTTCTCCGCAGCGCAGCCAACTATGCCCAGGTCGTGTTTTGAACCTCCAACTTTCACATTCCAGAGCCCACAAGTTTTGCAGGATATGACCAATGTCACTCCGGATATACTCAACATCCACAACATGAGTTTCCGGATGTACCAGAAAGAATAGTCAAAAATCCCGAGCAGGAAGAAATGGCTTAGAAAATGAAAAGCCTAGAGCAGAATTTAAAGAACATGCTGAGTGGCTGTCACGATCCCAGTTTCCCTCCGTAGGATGTCGTGATGGAACCTAGTTTCTAAGACTAGGTAAGCCTAACAAATTGCGGAATAACTGAATATAAAACTGAACTTAAATCTCAACATATGAAATATAAACAAGAATTGCGATTTAAATAATTACAACTCTCAAAACCCGGTAGAAATAAGTCACAAGCTTCTAAGAGAAAACACTAAGTGTCTATATACATCAGAGTCTAAAGAGAATGAGGAAAATAACATAATAAGGATAGCGGGGGACTCCAAGGTCTGCGGACGCTGGCAGATATACCTTGAAATCTCTGCATACGGTCGAGCTCACTAGTATCTGGCATGGTAGGAAGAACCTGGATCTGAAAAAAATAATGTGCAGAAGTGTAGTATGAGTATACCACAACGGTACCCAATAAGTGCCAAGTCTAACCTCGGTAAAGTAGTGACGAGGTCAGTTCATGGCCCTACTGGAATAAAAAGAAATGAGGCAGAAAATATAATATTACAATGAAATAACTAAGAAATGAACAACGAGAAATTACAGAAAAGTAACAGCACAACAAATAGAGGTAAACAAAAGGGGCGCTCCCGAGGTACCGCCTTGTAGTCCCAAATATAAGTACACAATAGGGGAGACCTTCCGAGGTACCACCTCGTAATCTCAAAAGTAAATACACGACAGAGGGATCTCCCGAGGTACAGCCTCGGAGTCCCAAAAGTAAATATGCAACTCATAAATTATGGAACAACGAATTTATGGCATGGAATCCTACAGTTAAAGACCGAATACAATAATCGAGGAAATATGTAATTCAACAAAGCATGTTGCATAAATTTCAAGTAAAGGTTAAGACACGTAGACATGCGATACTAGGCTAAACATAACAGCTACACATGCTAAGGCAACTCAGTTAAGGAATTTAAAAGAAGTCTACTCAGCAAGAACCAGAATTTTCACAATTAGACCGTGTACGCACTCGTCGCCTCACGTACACGATGCTTACATATCACAAAGTTTTACAACAGTACAAAATCCTTAAGGGATTTTTCCCACACGAGGTTAGACAAGTCACTTACCTCAAATCTCACTCAATCAGTCGAGAAGAATGCCCTTCCCTCAACTTTTCGACTCTGAATGGCCCAAATCTAGCCAAAAGCAATTACATACTATAAATACAACTACAAAAAACTAATTTAAAGAATGAAACTACGACTTTAGAAAAGAATTGAAAAATCACCCCAAAAAGTCGAACCGGGCCCACGTCTCAAAATCGGATAAAAGTCACAAAATACGAACACCCATTCGATATCGAGTTCACTCATACCAAAATTACTCAAATCCGATACAAAATTATCAATCAAAACCTCAAAATTTTGCCTAAGTATTTTCCACATTTTCCACAAATTTCTCAACCCAAATCCTTAATTAAATGAAGAATAACGATATATTAGCGAACATTAATCAAAAACGAGTATAGAATCCTTACCCAAATGTTTCTTCTGAAAAACCCTCGAAATTTTGCCTCAATCCGAGCTCTATATCTCAAATTATGAAGGAAATGACAAACCCTCGATTTAATATAATCTACCCAGCGACTTCGCTTCTGCGAGTCCTCAACCACATCTGCGGCTCTGCACCTGCAGAATTTTCATCGCAGGTGTGGTTCTTACTTAGTCCAGGAACGTCCACTTCTGCGGACCCAAATGCGCATCTGCGTTTCTGCTTCTGTGACCAAGGAGTGCTTCTGCACACGCTCTCCTGCGGACCATATCCGCTTCTGCGATCAACTGTCCTCCCAGGCCTTTCCGCTTTTGCGCTCATTCTTCCGCAGAAGCGACTCCGCTTCTGCGGTCTTCACGTCGCACCTGCGACTACATGCCACTTCTTCTTGCCCCGCATCTGCACCCAATTGCATCTCTTCTGCGAGCTTGCACCTGCGGTAAATCTTGCACATGTGCGATTGCACCAGAACTGGTGCCTTCAGCCATTCTCACAGGTCCAAATTGATCCGTTAACCATTCGAAATCCACCCGAGGCCCCCGAGACCTTGACCAATTATACCGATCAGTCCTGAAACATAATAAAAATTAGTCGAGCCTTTAAATCACATCAAACAATGCTAAAAACATGAATCTCGAATCGATACAAGCCTAATGAACTTTAAAACTTCAAACTTCTACACCCGACACCGAAACCTAACAAATCAAGTCCGATTGACCTCAAATTTTGCACACAAGTCATAATTGACATTACGGACCTACTCCAACTTCCGGAATTAGAACCCGGCCCCAATATAAAAAATTCCTCTCCTGGTCAAACTTTTCAAAAATCATCCAATTTTCCAACTTTCGCCAATTAATGCTAAAATGATGTTACACCCCATGTTTTCGTACGTGGAAGTACGCCATAAGTAAATTGATATAAGCTCGGAAATGAGATTATTTTGAGATTATAAGTATTATGTTATTTCAAACAATGGATAAGTAAATTCGTGAAGGCGAGAGGGTAAGCGAATCGAAGCAAATGAATTTCGTTGAAATTTGATATTTTGGGATAAAATACGATCCGAGCTATAATACCCGGTATTTATGGACTAGTACCATATAAGATACCATATGACCATAATAGTAAGGTATATAAGGTGTGTTAAAAGTGAGTAGTATTTTAAATAATTTGAGATAATTCTTAATTATGTAAATTATTAGTTAATGGAGGAATTAACTAGTTAATTATTAATTGGTGGTTGATTAACTAAAGTCTTTGGATAAAGACCAAGCCAAAAACGTGGCAGCCACTATTCCAAGAGTTATGACTCCTATATTAGGAATGAAAGGTGTCACACTTGAAGAACTTAAGTGACACTAAGCTAGACATGTGGGGTCCACCTAATAATTAAGGATAACTTTCCAAATTCAACATGTATCTTCAAATATCTTAAGAAAAGAACACAGTAACGTTCTTTCTAAGAGAGCTCAACCAAGCCTTCCATTTTCATGTAACATTATTCCCAAACTCTTAAGAAGAGTTTCAGCAAGCTTTCCGTTACACAACATTGATTCTAAATCTCTTGAGAAAGGGTTTCGACAAAGATGATTTTGCAATAGCAACGTTATTGCTTTGAGCATTTCATACGGATTGTTCCCTATTTTGATCTCGTCATTATGTGTTTCATCGCAATTAACGTGTGTTAGAGGGATTGTCAAGAGAATCGACTCGGGTATGTTAAGGCTATCCCTTATTTCTTTTGGCATGATCCATACGACACAAACGAAACGAGAAAATGTACAATTTTCATACATGACTCTATTCATAGAAATATTAGAGATGCTTATGTTCTTGATTCCCCACGTGTCATATTATTTTATCATCTGTTCATGGGTCTAAAAAAAATACGTAAGTTGGTAAAGTTTATTTCATGATATTAATGAGAGGCATAATGGTCTTATAACGTACTGAGAGATTTTATTAACGTATTTCATATGCATTTCATGCATTTATACATGCACATTTATATATATATATATATATATATATATATATATATATATATATATATATATATGTGTGTGTGTGTGTGTGTGTGTGTGTGTGTGTGTGTGTGTGTGTGTATGGGATATGGGAAAGGTTATGGCGTTATATACGCACCACCACCTGATCAGTTGGTATACGTTGATGATTTTCCCACAGTGGCCGAAATGATATGATGGGATGCCTTCAGAGGCTTGATGATGTTATGAACGCATATACCTATGCATGGTATGACATTTATATGCATATACATGACATTATAAAAATGAAATGATTCACAGAGCTATGCAAACGTACATGTCAAGTCTTTTACTCCATGTTTCTCTCATGTCTATTATTTACTGATTTTTATTCCTTACATACTCGGTACATTATTTGTACTGACATCCCTTTTTCCTGGGTACGCTGCTTTTCATGCCCGCAGGTCTCGATAGATAAATCGAGAGTCCTCTAAGTAGGCGATCAGCTCAGCGGAAAATATGGATGCACTCCATTTGCTCCGGAGTTGCTTGTTTGGTCAGTATGATTTAGATGTGTATTGTTTGGTATGGCGGGGCTCTGTCCCGACCTTTATGACATTTCTATACCCTTAGAGGCTTGTAGACATATGTCGTATATGTGAAAGATAGTACGGCCTTGTCGGTCTATGTTTTGAATTTTTAAATGATCATGTTCGCCTATTAGGCCCGTATGTCACGTGTATATGATGATGTAATAAGAAAGATACGTTACGTTGGTACTCGGTTGAGTATAGTACCGGGTGCCCGTCGCGGCCCATCGGTTTGGATCGTGACAAAAGTGGTATCAGAGCAGTTCTGTCCTAAGGAGTCTACAAGCCGTGTCTAGTAGAGTCTTGTTTATGGGTGTGTCGTGCACCACACTTATAACCAGGAGGCTGCAGGGCATTTAGGACTGTCACTCTTTCTTCTTACTCTAGATCGTGTGGTAGAGCTCAGTTGTAAGAACTCAATTTCCTAAACTCTATCTTATTCATAATACGATGATGCCTGCATATAGAAAGACGTTTGGTAAGGGATTGAATGCGGTTGTGGAAGAATTGAGTCATAGGAACTCGATTTTGTATCATGCTTATGATGAGCAAATGTGAGGTCTCCAGCAGATCATGTGTGTACCAAGACGCGTGAGCTTCTGGAAAGGGATACCTAAGTCATGAATATCTATCCACCCATATGGTAAAAAGCAACAAGAGAATCAGAAGGTAGATACAAGCTTCAACAAGTAAAAGAAGCAAGATGAAAAAGGGTACGAGGTACCCAGCTCATGAAGATTATCATTATTTACCATTCACGAAGGGAGATATAAGCATTTTGAGTTACCTTCAATTGTAACAGAGGTATGTACAATTGGCCACACCCATCTCATTTATGCCCTATGGAAGCTAACAGAAGTAGTATAAGAGAAGGACGGATATCAGAATCCGGATGGGGTTAGAGTAACCCAAAATGGTAAATGGATTGTTTGTGTCAGTTGACATTTCTGAAGGATATTGCAAATGTGCTAATAGATCTCCTTGTGAGACACCCAGATGATGCACTCTAAAATAGTACAACTAGATATGAGTACTACAAAGATAGGCATTGGAATCCTGAAGGGATAAATATTATCTTAGTGTGGCTCCCATCCCTAGTAAAGGAAGAATGTTAGGCAACCCAAAGAGCCAACAGATGAAGCAAGGGGAGCTAAAAGCAAAAGAATGTCTTGTTAAAGTTTTCAGAATAAAGTGATAGACAAAACTATTAGCAGGGAAATAAGAAGAGAGATAACGAAACATTATGAGTAAGATGTGATGCATGGATGACAACAGTAGAAAAACAAATGAAATGACAGTATTACATAGTCTATAGTCAAGTGAAAGAAAAGACGAGAGGTGACAGGCCTTGAGACAATAAAAGAGTATAGGCCATAAAGTCATATAATCACTTCGAAAATAAGTTTGTGACTCCAACGCAACTACCGAAAGGAAAAGTTAGACCCCAAAATAATAGAAGTCAATACGGGTTGGTGAACAAGATTACACAGAATATTGATATGAGAATGGGCCAACGAGTAGTTAGTAGTTGATTTAGGAAGTGCCTAGTTATAGCTAGATAAGAGGATACAGACAAATCAATAGATCATGAAAGATAAACAGATTGAACCCCAATATGGGGAATTCAGCTTCGCAAATATGACATCGTGACCCTTGAGAAATATTCAGATAGGAGTTAGGGTAGTTAAAGGTATCATATAAATGTTATGGAAATAAAAGATAGTCTCACTAGGAAGACAGTCAAAACTTCAGTTCAGGAGCAACCCTACAAGTACAAGGGCGTGGAAATAAGTAACTACGGATAATTATAGGCGAGGAAAAACATCAAAAATTCCGTCAAGTATACGATGTAATAAGCTCACAGCTTTACAAGAAGAAGGTCTTCCCTAAGTACTCTAACGAAAGACTAGCTGAGGAAATAAGGAAGAAGGCTTCAACCTAAGCACAATGACCTAAAGAAGTAATGGTCATGTAAAAAAATAGTCTCACTATAACATTGTATGCACTCCATGAGAAAGTGGCACCTACCGTGGCTAAGGAACGGGAAGAAAAATCAAAAGTAATATTCGAGATCATATGAGTTGCACGAAAATTTCGGCATGCGTGGGAACTAAGATAAGCTAAGTACGCATGCAACAAGTGGCAAAACGACTAGGAAAAGTAATTACTTACATTTAAAGAAAGTTAATAAGGAACGAAAGGCATTATTCGATCAGTGATCCAGAGTGAGTTACATTATGAATGCACTTAAGATTTTAGAGTATTACCCATGCAACATATATGTTGACAATCATACAACCATAGAAGACTCCGGTATAAGTTAAAAGAAAGAATTGAGCCAGGGTATAAACAAAGGATTGAATTGTTAGAAGATTATATCATGGATATTCTATATCATCCATGAAAGGCTAAAGTAATCACTAATACCAGGAGCCGAAGATCGGAAGATAGCTTAAGCCTACATGAAGGCTGATCAGAAGGAAGAAGAAACTAAAGAGTTATATCAACCAAGTAAATCAGGAGTCTAATTATTGGACCCAGAAAATTATAGGAATCGTGATTGAGAACATTACAGGATCACCCTTAATATCAGAGGTACAAGAGAGATAGTGCAGTAGCCATATTCTATAACGGATCTATGATAAAGGCAGTTAGAAGAGTACCAGCCTCATCAGAAGTCAGTATGAAGCTTTCGCCGGATTGTATATGCACCAGAGGTGCAAGTGTTATAATAGAGCTTCAAGTTATGGACATGAATTATACCTATGTGGAAGGGAGGTCATGAAAGAGATAAAAGATACGATGCGAGATTTTAAGGTAAGTAAGGTAAAGGTGAACGACGTACAAGATACTCAAAATCAGAAGGTTGAGAATAGTCCATGCTTCGAATAGAAGGCTAGAAGCACTAGGATTCAGTATCCAGGAATAATAGCAGTGTCGTCAGTGGCATATCTTCCAACCTATGGTTTTTAAATATCGAGAGGTCTAGCTAAAAGAGTAAAGAAGAATTTGAGACAATGTGATGTCTCACTTGATGTTTCGGAATAACATAAGGAAATCTATGGTGCAAGCAAGTTGAAAGAAGGTTGCGAATAGTATAAATAGATACGTAGAGGTCGCAAGCTAAAGTATAGTAAAGCGACGGAGTTTTATGACATGAGTAAGGATGAGAAAAGACAAGTAAGAAGGTGACGAGAATGGATAAGTCCTCGAGATTAAGCTCATGAAAATAAGAGAGCTAGTGGTTTCTCTAAATTAAGAAAGCTCAGTATAGCCTGAATGAACTCAAAGAAGTCTAAGACTAATAGAATTTAGGAGAGATAGAATGCTGCCCTGGTAGTAGATTGAGGGTATAATCGCGATAAATAAAGGATGACGTTTGGACATTCGATTGAGTAATGATTTGATGAATTGTACAGGATTAAAATACCCACATAAGGAGAATCACATTGGGATGCTATGAAATACGATTATGGAAGTATAATATCGTATCGCCCCCAGGTGGATCAGGAAAGTCACTTCAAATATTCCTCGATGCAACCTAAGCCCTAGTGGCAAGGTATTACGTAAGAAGTTTCAAGTTATCAGTGGTATATTGTAGATCAATATTGAGGCGAATCAATAATGGATGGACAAAAGACACAAAGTATAAAATGAGATTAGGTCGTCATTCTTATGATGAACAGTAATGAGGAAGTATTAAAGGACTTAGATTTATACATATGAGATAAACAACAGGAGTAAGCTGGAATTTGGTAGCAGACCTCAGCAACGATAAATCGAAGTAAGAGTTATGGTATAGTATGACCTACCTAGATGCAGTAAAGTCATACGAATGGATAACCGGGTCTATGAAATAAGATATAGCAATATTCATAAGTTCAACAAAGTATTGAGCAAAGAACTTCAGTATACCTATAGATGTCTGGAGAAACATCTTATCAAGCTCTATATATGTTTACAAAGTGAGGCCGAGAGATTGGCTAAAATCTAGAGGAAAAAGGAGAGAAGAGTCGCAAAGTCACATTTACAAGGTCAGAATCGTACAGGCTGCATGATAGAAGGTAGCAACAATTACGAGATTGAAAAGATTCTGACCACAAGTCGTGGTGTGAGAAAGAGGCCTAAAGGGGGGAATGCCCAGGCCTTTGAGTATATTCATAGAATAGTTGCCTAAATGGAAAGGAGAGTACTAAGGCATTCGCAAGAGCTATGGGTTATGAGAATGATAAGTATGTCAGTCAACATTCGAGGACGAATGTTCCAAAGGGGGGAATGATATTACACCCCATGTTTTCGTACGTGGAAGTACGCCATAAGTAAATTGATATAAGCTCGAAAATGAGATTATTTTGAGATTATAAGTATTATGTTATTTCAAACAAGGGATAAGTAAATTTGTGAAGGCGAGAGGGTAAGCGAATCGAAGCAAATGAATTTCGTCGAAATTTAATATTTTGGAATAAAATACGATCCGAGCTATAATACCCGGTATTTATGGACTAGTGCCATATAAGATACCACATGACCATAATAGTAAGGTGTATAAGGTGTGTTAAAAGTGAGTAGTATTTTAAATAATTTGAGATGATTCTTAATTATGTGAATTATTAGTTAATGGGGGAATTAACTAGTTAATTATTAATTGGTGGTTGATTAACTAAAGTCTTTGGATAAAGACCAAGCCAAAAACGTGGCAGCCACCATTCCAAGAGTTATGACTCCTATATTAGGAATGAAAGGTGTCACACTTGAAGAACTTAAGTGACACTAAGCTAGACATGTGGGGTCCACCTAATAATTAAGGATAACTTTCCAAATTCAACATTTATCTTCAAATCTCTTAAGAAAAGAACACAGTAACGTTCTTTCTAAGAGAGCTCAACCAAGCTTTCCATTTTCATGTAACATTATTCCTAAACTCTTAAGAAGAGTTTCAGCAAGCTTTCCGTTACACAACATTAATTCTAAATCTCTTGAGAAAGAGTTTCGACAAAGATGATTTTGCAATAGCAACGTTATTGCTTTGAGCATTTCATACGGATTGTTCCCTATTTCGATCTCGTTGTTACGTGTTTCATCGCAATTAACGTGTGTTAGAGGGATTATCAAGATAATTGACTCATATATGTTAAGGTTATCCCTTATTTCTTTTGGCATGATCCATACGGCACAAACGAAACAATAAAATGCACAATATCCATACATGACTCTATTCAGAGAAATATTAGAGATGTTTATGTTTTTGATTCCCTACGTGTCATATTATTTTATCATATGTTCATAGGTCTAAAAAAAATACGTAAGTTGGTAAAGTTTATTTCATGATATTAATCAGAGGCATAATGGTCTTATGACGTACTAAGAGATTTTATTAACGTATTTCATATGTATTTTATGCTTTTATACATGCACATTGACTATATATATATATATATGTGTGTGTGTGTGTGTGTGTGTATGTATATGGTATATGGGAAAGGTTATGGCGTTATATACGCACCACCACCTGATCAGTTGGTATACGTTGATGATTTGCCCACAGTGGCCGAAATGATATGATGGGATGCCCTCAGAGACTTGATGATGTTATGAACGTATATACCTATGCATGGTATGACATTTATATGCATATGCATGACATTATAAAAATGAAATGATTCACAGAGCTATACAAACGTACATGTCGAGTCTTTTACTCCATGTTTCTCTCATGTCTATTATTTACTGATTTTTATTCCTTACATACTCGGTACATTATTTGTACTGATGTCCTTTTTTCCTGGGGACGCTGCGTTTCATGCCCGCAGGTCTCGATAGACAGGTCGAGAGTCCTCCAAATAGGCGATCAGCTCAGCGGAAAATATGGATGCACTCCATTTGCTCCGGAGTTGCTTGTTTGGTCAGTATGATTTAGATTTGTATTGTTTGGTATGGCGGGGCTCTGTCCTGACCTTTATGACATTTCTGTACCCTTAGAGGCTTGTAGACATATGTTGTGTACGTGAAAGATAGTGCGGCCTTGTCGGCCTATGTTTTGAAATTATAAATGATCATGTTGGCCTATTAGGCCTGTATGTCACGTGTATATGATGATGTAATAAGAAAGATACATTACGTTGGTACTCGGTTGAGTAAGGTACCGGGTGCCCGTCATGGCCCATCGGTTTGGGTCGTGACAAATGACCTGCGGACCTCCAATTCAACATCTGAACACGCTCCTAAGACCAAAATCACCCTACGAAGCTATAGGAACCTTCAAAAATCTATTCTGGAGTCGTCTCCACACAAATTAAACTACATTCAATTCATATGACTTAAGCTTCCATTTTAGGGACTATGTGTCCTATTTCACTCTAAAACCAAAAAATCCAAACCTCCCGGCACGTAACCATAAAATAAAATAGAAGGAGTAATAAATAAGGGTTCGGGGCTAATACTCTCAAAACGACCGGCTGGGTCGTTACATCCTCACCCTCCTAAAACAAATGTTTGTCCTTGAACAAGTATAGGGGCATACCTGAAGTGATGAAAAGATGAGGATAATGGTTGCGCATATCATGCTCGGTCTCCCAAGTCGCCTCCACGACCAGATGACCCCTCCAATGAACCTTCATTAAAGCGATGTTCTTGGACCTCAACTTTCGAACCTATCTGTGCAAAATGGCCATCGACTCCTGAACATAAGATAGATCCTTGTATAGATGGACTGAGCTGAAGTCTAACACATGAGACGGATAGTCATGATACTTCCGGAGCGTGGAAACATGGAACACTGGATGAACTGCCGAGAGACAAGGTGGTAGTGCAAGTCTGTAAGCCACCTCTCCAACCCTCTCAAGAATCTCAAAAGGCCCAATATACCTAGGGACCAATTTTTCCTTATTTCCAAACCTCATAACACCCTTCATGTGCGAAACCCGGAGCAAGAACCGCTCCCCAACCATGAATGCAATGTCGCAAACCTTTCGATCTGCATAAATCTTCTGTCTAGATTGGGTTGTACGAAGTCAATCGTGAATCAATTTAACCTTTTCCAAAGCATCCTAAGCCAAGTCTGTACCCAATATCCTAGCCTCGCCCGGCGCGAACCAACCCACTGGAGACCGGAACCGTCTACCATACAAAGCCTCATACGGGGCCATCTGAATGCTCGCCTGATAACTGTTGTTGTAGGAAAACTCCGCGAGTGGCAAGAACTGATCCAAAGCACCCCCAAAATCCATCACACACGCATGAAGAATATCCTTCAATATTTGAATAGTGCGCTCGGACTTCCCGTCCTATGAGGGTGAAATGTTGTACTCAACTCCACCCGAGTACCCAACTCATGTTGTACGGCTCTCCAGAACCATGATGTAAACTGCATACCCCGGTCAGAGATGATAGATACCGGTATGCCATGAAGCCTGACAAACTCATGAATGTAAACTTGAACCAGCTGCTCCGAAGAATACATAATAACCATATGAATGAAATAAGCTGACTCGGTCAATCTATCCACAATCACCCAAACTGCATCGAACTTACTATGAGTCCGTGAGAGCCCAACAACCAAATCCATAGTGATCTGCTCTCATTTCCACTTTGGAATCTCTAACTTCTGAAGCAATCCACCCGGTCGATGATGCTCATACTTCACCTGCTGACAATTTAGGTAACGAGCTACATATTCTAATATGGCCTTCTTCATCCACCTCCACCAATAGTGCTACCTCAAGTCTCGATACATCTTCGCGGCACCTCGATGAATGGAGTACCGTGAACTATGAGCCTCCTAGAGAATCAACTCACGCAAACCATCTACATTGGGCATACATAGCCTGCCCTACATCCTAAATACACCGCCATCTTCACTAGTGACCTCCTTGGCTTCGCCGTGCTGAACCGTGTCCTTAAGTACAAGCAGATGGGGGTCATCATGCTGACGTCCTCTGATACGATCAAAAAGAGAAGGATGAGAAACCACACAAGCCAAAACTCTGCTCGGCTGGGAAATATCCAATCTGACAAACTGGTTGGCCAAGGCCTGAACATCCAAGGCTAAAGGCCTCTTTACTACTGGTAGGTATGCTAAACTGCCCAAACTCTCTGCCTTGCGACTCAAGACATCGCCCACCACATTGGCCTTCCCGGGATGATAGAGGATGGTGATGTCATATTCCTTAAGCAGCTCCAACCATCTCCGCTACCGCAAGTTAAGATCCTTCTATTTAAACAGATGTTGTAGACTCCGTTGATCGGTGAAAACCTCACAAGGGACACTATGCCACCAGATCTTCAAGACATGAACAATAGCTGCTAACTCGAGGTCGTGGACATGATAGTTCTTCTCATGCACCTTCAGCTGTCTAGACGCGTAGGTAATCACCCTACCATCCTGCATCAACACCGCACCGAGACCAATGTACCATGCATAATAATATACCATATATGACCCCGAACTAGTAGGCAACACTAATATTGGGGCTGTAGTCAATACATTCTTGAGCTTTTGAAAGCTCTCCTCACACTCCTCGGTCCATCTAGATGGAGCACCCTTCTGGTTCAATCTGGTCATAGGTGTTGCAACAAACGAGAAACCCTCCACAAATCAACAGTAATACCCCGGCAAGCCAAGAAAAACTCCGGATCTCCATAATTAAGGGCAGTCTAGGCCAACTCTGCACTACTTCAATCTTCTTCGGATCTATCTTGAAACCCTCACTCGATACCACATGACCCAAAAATGCCACTGAATCTATCAAGAACTCACACTTCAAAAATTTTGCATACAACTTCTTTTCTCTCAAGATCTGAAGCACAGTCCTCAGGTACTGCTCATGATCCTCTTGACTCCGGGAGTACACCAGAACGTTGTCAATAAACACAATAACGAAGGAGTCAAGATAGGTTTGAAATACATTTTTCATCAAGTGCATGAATGTTGTCGGGGCGTTGGTCAGCCCAAAAGACATAACAAGGAACTCGTAATGGCCATACCTCCTGAAAGTGGTCTTCGGGATATCTGGCTCCCGAATCTTCAACTGATGATAGCATGAATGCAAGTCGATCTTAGAGAACACTTTGGCACCCTAAAGCTGGTCAAATAAATCATCAATATGTGGCAATGGATACATGTTCTTTACTGTAACCTTGTTCAACTGGCGATAATCAATACATATTTGCATAAAACCATCCTTCTTCTTTACAAACAAGACAGGAACACCCCAAGGCGACACACTAGGCCGAATGAAGCCCTTATCGAGCAACTCTTGCAATTGTTCCTTTAATTCTTTCAACTCTCCTGGGGCCGTACGATAAGGTGAAATAGAAATGGGCTGAGTGCCCAATAAAAAATCAATGCCAAAGTCAATATCCCTGTCGGGCAGCATGCCCGGAAGATCTGCTGGGAAAATGTTTGAATAATCCTTCACTACCGGAACTGACTCAATGGTAGGAATATCAACATTAACATCCCTCACATAGGCCAGATATGCATCACACCCCTTCTCAACCCTGCTAGGAATATGCTCTAAGGTACCTCTCCACTCTAGCCATGGTAGACCTGGCATAGCCAATGTCATCGTCTTGGCGTGACAATCAAGGATAGCGTGATAGCGTGATACTAAGCAAAACTAAATCGACTCTGGTCTCAAAACCACTAAGAAAAATCAAACACGACCGATACACACGGTCAACAATAATAGAATCACCCACGGATATAGACACATAGATAGGTGAACTCAAGGAATTACGGGATACACCCAAATACAAAGCAAAATAAGATGACACATAGGAATAAGTGGAGCCTGGATCAAATAAGACTGATGCATTTCTATAGCAGACCGGAATAATACCTGTGATAACAGAATCAGATGCAACTTCCTCCGTCCTAGCAGGAAGGGCATAATAACCGGCCTGGCCTCCCCCTCTAGGGCGACCTCTACCTGTCCGACCTCCACCTCTAGCTGGCTGTGCAGGTGGAGTGGTAGCTGGTGCTGTAATCATAGCCTGAGGATTCGGTGGAGCACGTGGTGCCTGAGCAATCGGTGGAGGTGTATCCCTTCTGAGTCTGGGGCAATCCCTCACCACTTGACGAATGTCACCACACTCAAAACAATCTATCGGACTATGATGCTTCTGTGACTGGCTCGGGCCTTATCGGCTGGGCTGACCATTTAAAGCACCCCGTACAGGAGGTACACTAGACACTGGCGGTGTATAATAGGAATCCTGGGGCCTAGGAGTGGCTAGAGCACTAGTGGCTGTTGGAAGTGCCGAATGAACAGGGCGACACATATAACCCCTGCCTTGACGAGCTGCAGTTGGGGCACGAGTACCACTATAAGTGCTAGACGCTCGAGACTTCTTAGCCTCTCTCTCCTCTCTATCCCAAGTCAGCATGCCCTCCAACCTCCTAGCAATCCCCACTACTTGTTGGTACGCAATATCCATCCCTAACTCTCGGACCATGCTAAATCTGATATTGGGGTTGAGCCCCTCAATAAACCGACGAACCCATTCTTGAACAATAGCAACCAAGGCTGGTGCATGTCTAGCCAAATCACTAAATCGGACCGCATACTCTGACACGGTTATAGAACCCTGGCGCAACTGCTCAAACTCTGCATGCCATGCATCTCTGAGACTTTGAAGGACATACTCCCTCAAGAATATCTGAGAACTGAGTCCAAGAGTGAAGCTGCCTTGGCCGGACTACCCAACTCATAAGCTTGCCACCACTGATAAGCCGCTCCTCTAAGCTAGAACATAGTGAAAGAAACCCCACTAGTCTCTGCAACACCCATAGTACGGAGGATATGGTGGCACTCCTCAAGAAAACCCTGGGAATCCTCTGATGCCAAGCCACTGAAAGTAGGAGGGTGTTACTTCTTGTACCTCTCGAGCCTGAGCTGCTCCACCTCAAAAACTGCTACCCTAACCTCGGGATGAACTGGAGCTACCGGCTACATCGGTAAAATTTTTAGAACCTGGTTGACCTAAACCCGCTGCCCTGGGGTACGGGCGACGGGAGTCTGAGCCCCTCCCCCTGCCTGAGATGTGGCAGGATCAAGTGGTATCAATCTTTCTTGAGCCAAGGTGCTGAACATGCTCAGAAACTGGGCTAGAGTCTCCTCGAGGGATGGTGCAGTAATATGTGTCTCAGGTGCCTTCCCTCCAACTGGTTCTACTAGTGGCTCCTTTGTGGCAGCTCGTGTGGCTGCTCTGGCTGCACCACGTGGACGTCCTCGATCTCTACCCAGGCCCTGGCCTCTCGCGGCTCTAGCAAGGGGCGCGGGTGTCTGGTCATCTGATCTAATTGTTCGTGTCCTCACCACCTGTGAGAGAATAGAAAGACATAAATTTAGAATCCTAAGTCAAAATCTCACACAATAAGGAATCAAAGAAGTGAAGCATTTCCTAACAGTTCCATAGCCTCCCGAATATAAGTACAAACGTCTCTGTACCGATCCGCGAGACTTTACTAAACCTTCTTATGACTCATAATACCTATGAACCTAGTGCTCTGATACCAACTTGTCACGACCCAAGTTTCCCTCCGTAGGATGTCGTGATGACACCTAGTCTCTAAGACTAGGTAAGCCTAACAATTTGCGGAATAACTGAATATAAAACCGAACTCAAATCTCAACATATGAAATATAAACAAGAACTGCGATTTAAATAATTACAACTCCCAAAACCCAGTAGAAATAAGTCACAAGCTTCTAAGAGAAAATACTAAGTTTCTTTATACATCAGAGTCTAAAGAGAATGAGGAAAACAACATAATAAGGATAGAGGGGGACTCTGAGGTCTGTGGATGCTGGCAGATATACCTTGAAGTCTTCGTGTATGATCGAGCTCACTAGTATCTAGCCTGGTAGGAAGAACCTGGATCTGCACAAAAAGATGTGCAGAAGTGTAGTATGAGCACACTACAACAGTACTCAGTAAGTGCCAAGCCTAACCTCGGTAGAGTAGTGATGAGGTTAGTTCAGGGCCCTACTGGAATAAAAGGAAATGAGGCAAAAAATATAATATTATAATAAAATGACTGAGAAATGAACAACGAGAAATTACAGAAAAGTAACAGCACAACAAATAGAGTTAAACAACAGGAGCGCTCCCGAGGTACCGCCTCGTAGTCCCAAATGTAAGTACACAACAGGGGGATCTCCCGAGGTACCGCCTCGTAGTCCCAAGAGTAAATATGCAACAAGGGGATCTTTTGAGGTACCGCCTCGTAGTCCCAAAAGTAAATACACGAGAGGGGGATCTCCCGAGGTACCGCCTCGTAGTCCCAAAAGTAAATATACAACTCATAAATTATGGAACAACGAATTTACGGCAAGGAATCCTACAATTAAAGACCGAATACAATAATCGAGGAAACATGTAATTCAACTAATCATGTTGCACAAATTTCAAGTAAAGGTTAAGACATGTATACATGTGATACTAGGCTAAACATGACAGCTACACATGCTAAGGCAACTCAGTTAAGGAATTTAAAAGAAGTTTACTCAACAAGAACCAGAATTTCCACAATTAGGCCATGTACGCACTTGTTAGCTCGCGTACATGGCACTCACATATCACAAATTTTTACAACAATACCAAATCCTAAGGGGACTTTCCTCCACACGATGTTAGACAAGTCAATTACCTCAAATCTCGCTCAATCAGTCGATAAGAATGCCCTTCCCTCGACTTTCTGACTCCGAACGGCCCAAATCTAGCCAAAAGCAATTACATACTATAAATACAACTACAAGAAACTAATTTAAATAATGAAACTACGACTTTAGTAAAGAATTGAAAATTTGACCCAAAAGGTCAACCCGGGCCCACGTCTCGGAATCGGATAAAAGTTATAAAATACGAACACTCATTCAATATCGAGTTCACTCATACCAAAATTACTCAAATCTGATATAAAATTCTCAATCAAAACTTCAAAATTCGGCCTAAGGAGTTTCCACCTTTTTCACAAATTTCTCAACCCAAATCCTTGATTAAATGAAGAATAACGATAGATTAGCAGACATTAATAAAAAACGATTATAGAATCTTTACCCAAATATTTTCTCTGAAAAATCCTCGAAAGTTTGCCTCAATCCGAGCTCTATATCTCAAATTATGAAGAAAATGGCAAACCCTCGATTTAATATAATCTGCCCAGCGACTTCGCTTCTGCAAGTCCTCAGCCGCATATGCGGCTCCGCACTTGCGGAATTTTCATTGCAGGTGCGGTTCTAACTTAGTCCAGGAGCATCCCTTATGTGGACCCAAATGCGCACCTACACTTCCGCTTCTGCGACCGAGGAACGCTTCTGCGTACGCGCTCCTGCGGACCATGTCCGCTTCTGCGATCAACAAGCCTCCCATGTATTTCCGCTTTTGCGCTCATTCTTCCACAGAAGTGACTCCGCTTCTACGTTCTTCACGTCGCACCTGCGACCACATGCCACTTCTTTGAGCCTCGCATCTGTGCCAAATTACATTGCTTCTGCGAGCTCGCACCTGCGGTCAATCTTGCGCAAGTGCGATTGCACCAGAACTGGTGCCTTCAGCCATTCTCACAAGTCCAAATTGATCTGTTAACCATCCAGAATCCACCGAGGCCCCCGGAACCTCGACCAATTATATCAACCAGTCCTAAAATATCATATGAACTTAGTCGAGCCTTTAAATCATATCAAACAATACTAAAAACACGAATTGCGCATCGATTCAAGCCAAATGAAATTTAAAACTTCAAACTTTTACATCCGACGTCGAAACCTAACAAATCAAGTCCGATTGACCTCAAATTTTGCACACAAGTCATAATTGACATTATGGACCTACTCCAACTTCCGGAATCAGAGCTTGACCTTGATATCAAAAAGTCCACTCCCGGTCATACTTCCCAAAAATCATCCAATTTTCCAACTTTCGCCAATTGACGCTAACATGACCTACGGACCTCCAATTCAATATTCGAACACACTCCTAAGACCAAAATCACCCCTACGGAGCTATAGGAAATGTCACAACTTCATTCTGGAGTCGTCTCCATACAAATTAAATTACGGTCAATTCCTACGACTTAAGCTTTCATTTTAGGGACTATGTGTCCCATTTCACTCCGAAACAAAAAAAAAAACCTCCCGGCGAGTCACGTAACTACAAAATAAAATAGAGGAAGCAATAAATAAGGGTTCAGGGCTAATACTATCAAAACGACCGACCGGATCATTACAACGGCTAAAAGAGTGTCTCCTACTCCGACTTGTGCATGTTTCCACATGTCCATTTGTCGGCTGGTTTCAAATGCCAAAATTCAAAAAGTATGATGGGAACGAAGACCCGATCGCTCATTTGAAAAAGTACTACAACCAGTTAAGGGGAGCTGGTGGAAAAGAGGAACTTCTGATGGCATACTTTGGAGAGAGTCTGGTAAGAGTTGCCTGTGAATGGTATATGGACCAGGAGATTGCTCACTGGCACGTATGGGACGACCTTGCCAGAGATTTCATTCGCCAATTTTAATACAATATGGATATTGCTTCGGATAAAAACTTTCTATCTAATCTGAAAAGGAAATCTATGAAAAGTTTCCGTGAGTATGATGTTAAATGGCGTGAGCATGCTGCCCGTGTGAAGCCTCTAATAGATGAGATAGAGATGGTCACGGTTTTATTGCAGGCCCATGAGGCCAACTATTTAAAGAACATGATGTTTACTATGGGTAAGCCGTTCGCTGCGGCTCTCAAAATGGGGGAGATGGTCGAAAATGGTTTAAAATGGGCCGAATCTTAAGTCAGGCCGCCTTCAAGGAAACATCACAGGCCATTCAGAACTGCTCGGGAGGCTCGGTGAACAGAAACATGAGATAAAAGGGAGCCATGATAGCTTCGAGTTCGAAGGGGGCTCGCAAGTCATTCAACCAATCATATATGCCTCTTAATGTTCCACAACACTATTACCCCCATCAAGTTGCTGCTTATACCATGGAACCACCTTACTATGCAATGATGAACGTGCAACCTTACATGCGACCATAATATTTCAACCAAAACCGAGCTCCACTTCCCAGAAATGCCCGTCCTACCAAGATCCATATAATCCCCAACAAAATATTTCCTAATACAATCCTTGCCTAAGAGAGCCTCCTAGAAGGAACCAGTTCACCCCTATTGGTGAATCGTATTCAAGTTTGTTTCAAAAGTTAATCAGGCTAGGTCTGTTGCAGTAGTGGCCTCGAAACGGCCGAACCTTAAGAGTCCCCCTCACACCGGGCTGATGCTAGATATGAATAAGATTTTGGAGCAGTGTGACACGATACAGAGGATTGTTGGACCCTCAAGAGGATAGTTGAAGACTTGATTGAAGCTAAAAGAATCGTTCTTCGGGATGAAAAGGCTCCTAATGTGACTAACAATCCTTTGCCTACTCACAACAACAGGCCAGTCACTGGAATGATTTGTGATGATGGGGAATTTGATCCGGCGCTGAAGGCCATTACAACCATTACCGAGACAGAAGAAAAGCCGAAAAATGGTCGCCAAACCTGAAACATTCCCCGTCAGATGGGAATCCCGGTAGCCGGTCTTAGTGTCCTTTCTGCGTTCGAATTATTTCAGGGTTTAATCCGGGTGTTTTACTTTATTGTCTTACTTTTAGATGTAAACCCTTATATAGTTAAAAAATTTATAAAAATAATCAAATGAAATTAATATTTTATCATCCACAAATATCTCTTTTCTTAATCTAGTCACCTTTCTTATTCTCTTTTCAGTTCTGTTAATGCAGATTTTAATAACATGACATACTTGTGGACTTCATGTCCAGATCCTAAAATGTTGTCAGACCTTGAAATAATGAATCAAGAAGCAGAATGTGTTGAATATAAGGCTTGTAAGAAAATAAATAGAAAATTGAAATAGTAAGCCTAAACCAAGTCCAAATGAAACCGGCTTACATGATTGGTTTATGGCATTGAAGTCGTGATACCAGTAGAAGTTGAAATTCCCTCTCTTCGGATCATTGTTGAAGCCGAGATCAAGGATGAAGAATGGGTCAAGATCCGATTAGAACAATTGACTTTGATTGATGAAAAAACAATTGGCTGTGGTTTGCCGCGGACATTTGTACTAACAAAAATGGCAAGTGCCTGCAATAAGAAAGTGCAACCCAGGAAATTTGAAGTGGGACAACTCATTTTGAGATGTATCCTCCCACCTCATGAAGAAGCTAAAGGAAAATTGGCTCCAAATTGAAAAAGTCCATACATTGTAATGAGAGTACTGCCAAAAGAGAGCGTTGTACTTGGGAAACATCGAAGTAATTGTCCTAGAGACAACTGTCAATGTAGATGCAATCAAAGGTACTATGTTTGACCCCCTGCACAGCTTTAACATTCTCTGATTGGGATGACGAAGGCTTTCATTCTCGATACCCAAAATCCATTAACCCGTTTTGCCAACCCTTTAAGTAGGTTACCTTTTTTTGATTACCCTCTTTGGAACCTAAAGGTGCTATTAGAAAAAAAAAACAAGAACGAAAAAAGAGAAGAAAAAACAAAGAAGACAAAAAAGAGAAGAAAAAATTATAAAACAAAAAAGGAAATAAAAAAAGAAAGAAAAAGAAAAGAAAACAAAACATAAGAAAAACAAAACAATCAAAACAAGTTCATGTTAATTGAACTACATCCGGCTTGATTCTGAAAGGATACGTAGGCAACCTCACTCTGGTGTTCGGTCACACAAAATACAAAATTCATATTCCCCCCAAAAGTTGAAACTGGGGCAACAGTTATGACGTTTTGCCAACGATTTTGTTTGGAAGGTTCCAAAGTTTTAGTTCAATCTAAAATTCTTTTTACTCAAATTCCTTTCAAGTCCTTCCAATCAATTGGCGGGAATGTGTAAAATCAGAGGTAATGAATATTAGGACCTGCAGCCATCAAGAAATGAGAGAAATAAAATGAGAGAGTCCTATTGGTAAAAATCCTCACGTGCATTATAGGGCGATGATGAGTAGAGAAAATAAAAATGAGAGAGTCTTGTTAGTGAAAACCCACAAAGGGCACTATATGGTGATGGCGAGAAGAGAAATGAGAGAGGTCAACTACTGACTGCAAAGAGGATCCTTGCAGCCATAGAATCAACACAATCCTAGGCAGAGTTTATCGGTTTCGAGGCAAAAGTTGTGATACATTTCTGAGAGTCGGACTATTTATACGGATCAGGCATCCAGTCCAAAAGGCATGCATGTTCATTGAAGTCCGCATGTACTCCCATAAAAGTCCTTATTTCCGTTCCCTGAAAGGGACACTTCTTGTTTAAACTCATTCTCTATTTCGTTGTTTGTTTTTCTTTGAATCCCTTTCGATCTAACTTCGTGTCAAAATAATGGCAAAGAAAGGATGGCAAGATCGATTATAGGGCTCTCATTTGAAGCAAGCGGATACATTCAAAAGGCACCCAGCCTCAATAAAGGCATAAAGTCGATCCCGATTGGCCATGATTGGCAGATGCTCTGAAATTGGAAATTTTGAAAAAAAGAAAAGAAACACAAAGTCAAATTTAAAATGGCGCAAAGTCAAAATAAAGTCAAAAAGGTTAAATCCCCCTGCGCGACCAACCGTCATGCCAAATGTTTGAAAAACCAAAGGTTCCTGGGGCCAGAAGTGCAATTGGTATTCAGGAAACTACCAGTTGTAATTGAAATCATCATCAAAGAAGATGTGCCGAGATCCGATGATTGGAACACTCAAGGCCACAAAACCAACCACCATTTTAAACTGACAATTGTTCTTTGTTGCTAAATAGGAAACACGCAATGAAGGAAGAACAACCTTGCAAAAAAGTAGATGCCAATGAAAGGAAATCGTGCGGAGACTAAAAACAACTCTACAATAGCAAAAACTCTCAAAAGGGGAAGTCTTCTCAAAATTCTTTCCCGCATTTTACTCATTTTCTATTAAAAAAAAAGAAAAAAAATCAAATCAAAAATTCAAAAGCATGGTAGTATAGGGTACACCAATCCCTAGCTGCATTTTCCAAATTAGGGTGCACCATTCCCTAGTTGATGTTTAGACATAGGGTACACCACTCCCTAGTCTCCTACTAGTATAGGGTACACCAATTCCTAGCTGTGTTTTCCAATATAGGGTACACCACTCCCTAGTTGAGTTGAACTTAAACGCAGGGTATACCACTCCCTGATATCACTACCAGTTGATCTTAAATGTAGGGTACACCACTCCCTGATATCATTAATCTTGATATAGCTGAAATACAGGGTACACCACTCCCTAATATCATTCCTATACATAGGGTACACCACTCCTTAGTCTCCTTACCAGTATAGGGTGCACTAATCCCTACCTGTGTTTTCCAACATAGGGTACACACTCCCTAGTTGAGTTGAGCTTGAACGCAATGTACACCACTCCCTGATATCATTACCATTTGATCTTAAATGCAGGGTAAACCACTCCTTGATATCATTATTATTGATAGAGCTGAAATTCAGGGTATACAACTCCCTGATATCATTCCTAGACATAGGTTACACTACTCCCTAGTCTCCTTACCATTATAGGTTACACAAATCCCTAGTTGTATTTTCCAATATATGGTACACCATTCCCTAGTTGATGATATTTTAGACATGGGGTACACCACTCGCTAGTCTCCTTATCAGTATAGGGTACACCAATCCCTAGCTGTGTTTTCTAACATATGGTACACCACTCCCTAGTTGATTGAGCTTAAACGTAGAGTACACAACTCATCGATATCATTACCAATTGATCTTAAATGCAGGGTACACCACTCCCTGATATCATTACTATTTGATTGACCTGAAATGCAGGGTACACCACCCCCTGATATCACTTAGACATAGGGTACACCATTCCCTAGTCTCATTACCAGTATAGGGTACACCAATCCCTAGATGTGTTTTCCAACATAGGGTACAACACTCCCTAGTTGATGATACTTTATACATAGGGTACACCACTCCCTAGACTCCTTACTAGTATAGGGTACACCAATTCCTAGCTGTGTTTTTCAACATAGGGTACACCACTCCCTAGTTGATGATATTTTAGACATAGGGTACATCACTCCCTAGTCTCCCTACCAGTATAGGGTACATCAATACCTAACTTTATTTTCTAACATAGGGTATACCACTCCCTAGTTGATTGAGCTTAAACGTAAGGTACACCACTCCCTGATATCATTACCAATTGATCTTAAATGCATGTACAACACTCCCTGATATCATTACTATTTGATTGAGCTAAAATGCATGGTACAACACTCCCTAATATCATTCCGAATATAGGGTACACCATTCCTAGTTTTTACTAATATAGGGTACACCAATCCCTAGCTATATTTTCCAACATAGGGTACACCACTCCCTAGTTGATTTGATCTTAAGTGCAGAGTACACAACTCTCTGATATCTTTGCTAATATAGGGTACACCATTCTCTAGCCGCATTTTCCCAACATAAGGTACACCAATCCTTAATTGAGGCATCATTTTGATAATAAGGGAACACCATCCCAAAAAACAATCATGATCTCTTCCGTGTACACCATTCCCCGACACTTTATTGCTTTTAATAAAGAAGTAGTTTAGAATTTTATTACAATAACTCATGAAATTTTCCTAGTGAAAACCGGTGCAGAAAAATTTTGTTCGTTTGTTTGTCTTGGTGTCTCAGCAGGTATTCGAGGCACAAGATTCGAGATGACCAAAAGAATAAGTCTCAATCCAAAATAAAAGAAAAAAAAAGAAAAACAAAGTGAATCCAAAATGTAAAAGTGGATGACAAGATGTGGACTGCTCAAGACATGACTGAAGTCACGAGCATTGCATTTCCCGTAATGATCAGAAGAAGTCGAAGGAGAAGGAACTAGCACTTGTAGGTAGCAAGCATCAAGGTTCAAATCAAAAGACTGCATGAAGAACCCTTCAAGACTCAAGACAAGACTTGAGAATACTTATAGATAGGAATCTTGTAACTCATAGTCGAGAGGCTTTTTGTAGGTTCTTTTGATTTTAATTTTGGTGTAATAAGGAGTTCAGCAAGCAGTAACAACAACAACAACAGTGAAATCATAACTTTTCGGTAGTCCCAGCTACCAAAATTTCCAAAACTACACTAACCTGATCCTTTATAGCCAAGGATATGTAGGCAACATCTGAAGCAAGGTTCGGTCAAAACTTTTCAAAATAATTCCCATGGAGTATCAAACGAGCAAGAATTGCTCATGATTGCTCACTTTATCTTTGACTCTTCATGTTCTCGAGCAAAGAAGGGAAGTTGTGAGCACGTAATTTTTTTCCTATGCCTAAAATACCCCTAAAATAATCCCAAATATCTTTAATTATTTTTATAGAATTTTTGGAATTTTCCTCTATTTTATTTTTATTTGTTTGGCATTTATTTGCAATTTTAGCATATTTAGTAGCATTTCAAATCATGAAAATAATGAAAACTATTTTATGTTTTACTCTCCACAATTTTGGATTTAAATTGCATGCCAAAATCACAAAAATAATAATTCATTAGTTAATTAGTTAATCAATTAGGAATTTGAATAATTAGATTAGTTGTAGTGACCCGACCGGTCGTTTTGAGCACTAGCATTCTGTTCAGCTATTTGGAGTCTCGATCAGCTTCGTATGATATATCATGACTTGTGTGTATTGTCAGTTTTGGTTTTCATGTGATCCAGAGTTTGATTTGGAAGAATGAATTTTATGTTTGAAACTTTAAGTTGGAAGAGTTAACTAAATTTGACTTTTAGTATTTGACCTCAAATTGGAGTTTCGATGGTTACGTTAGGTCCGGATGGTGATTTCAAACTCACGTGTATGCTCAGATTTGCATTTGGATATTCCTAGAAGGTTTCTAAGCTAATTGGTGAAAGTTGAAAATTTGAAGGTTTGGAAAGTTCATAAGTTTGACCGAGAGTTGACTTTGAGGATATCGAATTCGGATTGTGGTTCCGTGAAACTGGAATAGCTTCGTTATGTCATTTGGGACTTGTGTGCAAAATTTGAGTTCATTCCGGGTTGATTTGATATGTTTCGGCGCGAGTTTTGGAAGTTGGAAGTTCAAAGTTCATTTAAGTTTGAATTGAGGTGCAATTCACCGTTTCGATATTTTTATGTGTGATTCGAGGCCTCGATTAGGTCCGTATTATGTTGTGGGACTTGTTAGTTTATTCGGACGGGGTCTCGAGGGAGCGGGTGAGGTTCAGACCATTTCGTCGCATGTTGCAATTAGCTAAGACTGCTAGTTCTGGTGTGGCCGCATCTGCAGTCAATTGGTTGCAGAAACGATTTTGTAGATGCGGGGCTTTCCTTCGCAGAAGCGAAAGGGGATCTGGGCATGAAGGCCGCAAAAATGAGATTTGTTCTGCACCTGCGACATCGCAGAAGCGGAGGGTTAGGTCGCAGAAGCGTGATTTGTCACAACAACGGAAGCAGTGGTCGCACCTGCGTGTGCGCAGAAGCAGAATTGGTTCCACATGTGCGATAGGAGAATTCCAGTGATTGTCCGCAGAAGCACAAGTTTGGTCGCACAAGCAACGCCGCAGAAGCGCAAATCTGCTTGCAAATGCGAACATGCCTGGGCAAAACATATATTTCGGGGAGTTGGTGTTTTTTCACCATTTTCGGATTTTGGAGCTCGGTTTGGGCGACTTGGGAGAGAAATTTCAACATATGAATTGGGGTAAGCAATCTTGATTCGTTTTTTAATATATTTCATGAATCTATCCTCATTTTTGGCATTTGGTTGATGATTTCAAAAGAGAAATTGGGGGGGGGGGGGGGTTGCCTAAAGTTTCATAGAATAAATTTTTGAGTTTTGAACGTCGATTCAGAGTCGGATTTGAGTGAAACTAGTATGGTTGGACTCATAATTGAATGGGTTTTCGTATTTTGTGAGTTTTATCAAGTTTCGAGGTACGGGCCTGGGTTTCACTTTTTGGCTAACTTTGGGGTTTTGATTAAAGATTCGACCTTTATTATTTGAAATTGTTTCCTTAGGCATATTTCATGTATATGAGTTGCTTTTGATTAGTTTCGAGCCGTTTGGAGGTCGGTACACACGGGATGACATTTTTGGAGCATCGTTTAGATTTTCGGCGTTGGATTTGGCTTGATCGAGGTAAGTAACACTTTTAAATTTGGTGCTAAGGGTATGAACCCCTAAAGATACGTGATATATGTTTGGTGTTGAGGTAACACACATGTTAAGTGACGGGTGTGTGGGCGTGCACCTTGTCAATTGTGACTCGGTTATTTTTGTGATACTGTGTAGTTACCTTATATTATTTGTATATATGAAATCTATACTTGCTAGAGTAATTAGGTTGTGATCCATGATAGAAACCATGTCTATGCTATATGTTTATCCTTTTGGGACCCACTAAGGTCATTCTTGCTGTTGAGTTATTTGTTTACATTGCAATTACATACTCAGTCATACGCATTCCTTGGCATAATATATCTCAGTCTCTGATACCATTTATTGATACATCACATCATTATTTTAGGCTGATTTTCATGAAATTATGAGCCCGAGATACTGGAGAGGTTGATGATTGAGTGAGGTCGAGGGCCTGAATGTGAGATATTGATACTATAGCACGTGAATTGTCCGTGCGGATCTATATATTGATACTATAACATGTGAGTTGTCCGTGCAGCACGTGAGTTGTCCGTGCGGATCCAGATATTGATACTATAGCACGTGAGTTATTTGTGCAGCATGTGAGTTGTCCGTGCGGTTGATCGGGTTGCTCGCCGCAACATGTATTATTGATTTGTGCCATGATTGGCTTATTATAGCGCTTGGGCTGGATCTGCCCCTCCGGAGTTTTCACACCTACAGTAAGCGCAGTTATTGATTTATTTGGGTTGAATCTGCCATGTTCAGTGCTGAGTGACTAAGTGTGTCGAGTGATAGATCGTGATGAGTGGAAAGTGTGAGACAGTGAGATTGAGTACTCTGAGAGTCTGAGTACATGAGTTCATCATTGTGATGCATTGCATTTGACATGCATACTTGACATACAGGCATAGAGATGCATTTTCTCATGCTACGCAGTTTTGTTGATATTTATGATTTCACGTGCACATTGACATGTAGGCATAGAGATGTATTTTCCTCATGCCATCTGATAAAGAGACTTCTTAACTGTTCTTGAAAGTTTTTGGGAAAAATTACAGTTTTGAAACTTACTCATATTTTCGGTGTTTCCGGTGAAAGATTTGGGATTTACTATTATACTTGTAAAGTATGCCTATTTTTCGTAATTGTGAACGAGTCGAGCATCATATCTCTGAGTTATTTATTGTACAATTGTTATTATATTGTTATGAGTTATTGTTGGTTATTGGAGTTGGACTCTGACCCTTGTCCCAACTCGTTACTACTTTCAATCGAAGGTTAGGTTTATTACTTATTGAGTACATGGAGTCGGTTGTACTCATACTACACTTCTGCACCCTGTGAACTAAACATGGTGGAGTACAGATGCTTCACCTATACACAGTCGATTATAAGGCTTGGTTAATTATGAATGACTTCAATTTGTCGTTTATCTACTTTTTCAAATAATACAATTTGGAAAGTGACATTGTAAAACAATTATATAGCCGGGTTATCTTATCCTCTTTTTAAAGTTACCAAACTATATTTAGCTACGGGTGTTTAAGTTGCATCTGACTGCGATTCATACGGCGCATATATCGATTGCGTTTTTAGATGGCTAAAACATTAGTTTCAATTAATAATACAGCAAAATCTGAAACTAGTGAATCACTTGAAGTTGTTCCTCTAAATTAAGGCCATCTTATTTCATTGCTAAAAATAATGCATTCTTATAAGGTAAATTAGAGGCTTCTCTAAACAAGATACTATTATTTAAATCTCACACTGTTTGTCTATAAACATTGAATAGCATAATTTGCCCAAAACATGTGGTCGTCACAAAAAATTGAGATTCCTTTTGCTGAGAAGTCCCGTAAAAACTAATAAAACACCAAGTTCCCCCAAATTGTTTTTAAAAAATTAACTTCAGAATTTGCTCGAAACCAAAAATAAGCTTTCTCTTGTTGGTTTCCTCTCCTTGTTTTACTATGTTAAAGACACGTTAAGCAAAATATATAGTAGATCTTCCTGAACTATCTTAGAGGAAGAAATGAACTAAAGAGCGCACTGGACCAATTCATATTGTGGTGTGGTAATCATATGGCTAACCATAATGACACAAAATATATCTTCTTTTGCCGAGATAATAAGGGCAGATCTAGCTCAGAAGTTTACGTGAACTCAAGTAGGTTTTAAGAAATTTACTGGATATCTATAATTTTTTGATTTTGAACTCAATTATTATTGTATTTTAACTTAAAGTTATCTTCGTAAACTTATAAATTTCAAATATTAAATCCAGAAAAATGGTTTGGAGTTGGATATTTTCGAGAGAAGGGAAAGCTAGTGATGAATCATGAAGGTCAACAAAGAACAAAACGAAGACTGTCTTTTACCTTAAAAAACTGCAGCTAAATGTCCAATTTTGACGTAAAGATTACAGTGTTGGTGTTGTCATGTAATGGTCTCCCTAGGCTTAACTCATCTATACTCCCTCGATCTTCCTGCAGGCAGTCGTCATTAGGGGCGGAGCAAGAGGCGGATACGGGATTTATATCATATGGGTTCAATTTTAAGGTTTTTAATATTGAACCAATTATATTTTTAAAGTTATGGGTTCATATCTATTATTTTTGTAATTTTAATGAATTCTTACATACAAAGTTTTACTCCGCGTCGAAAGTTATGAGTTCAGTTGAACCCGTAGGTAGTACACTACATTCGCCTCTGGGCGGAGCTAGCATATCGATTACAGGTTCAGCCGAACCCAAAAATTTTAGTTTTATCCTTGTATTTGTTTAAAAAAATTCATTAAAATATACAAATTACTAATTTAAAACTCAATAATTAACCTAAAAATAGAATATTAAACTCATAAACTTCAAATTTCGGCTCTTGTCTCAGAAACACACATCATCATCCTTTCCCAACATCTCTACAAGAACCACCGCCAAAAGAAAGTCGTTGGTCTTTTGAGTCTTAACAAAATCACTAGTGTTTAGTTATACGTTGTTCATCACCAAAAGATGAAATAGGATTTAGGGATACGTATCTTAATTAAAAAATTTGGAATCGATCTTTAAAAATGAAAAACTTTGACAAAGAGCACTTTAACTTCTTAGTTTCTTAGTGAGCTTCTCTAATATGAATTCGAGTTAGTCAAATCAATGATCAAAACAAGAAAAATTACTCGATTGTTCCACATATATATCCACCGGTAGTTAGTTATAGAGCTCTTCCTGCATTTAAACGAGAGATTTTTGTTGGTCCAAAGATCGGTCTCACCTATAGCTTTTTTGGAACATTTTGGGCGTCAACCATAATCATATGAAATACGGCAAAATATACCCTTTAGTTTCGAAAATGGTCTAAGAATACCCCTCGTTATATTATTGGGTTATATATACCCCTTCAGTCATACTTTAGGTTCAAATATACCTCTCATTTAAACGGAGGGACACGTGTCATCATCCTGTTAGTCAATTCTAAATATCTCCTAATTAATTAAAAAGACACATTACTCATACCCGAAAAATAATTTTTTTTTGAGTAAAAACTAGAAAAAACTATTATTTTTTTTTACAAAAAACTGAAAAAAACGAAAATATTTTTTTTCTAGTTTTTACAAAAAACAATACTTTAAAAAAACTGAAAAATATTTTCTAAAACAATATTTTTATAAAAACTAAAAAAAAAAAGCTGAAAATCAATTTTCTAAAGCAATTAAAAACTGAAAAAACTGAAATATTTTTAACTAAAAACTGAAAAAAAAGAAAATATTTGTTTTTTCAGTTTTTAGAAAAAATATTGCTTTAGAAAATTAATTTTCAGCTTTTTTTTTCAATTTTTACAAAAATATTATTTTAGAAAATATTTTTCAGTTTTTTTAAAGCAGTTGTTTTTGTAAAAACTGGAAAAAAAAAATATTTTCGTTTTTTTCAGTTTTTAGTAAAAAAAATATTTAGTTTTTTCCAGTTTTACAAAAAAAAAAAAAAAATCGGGTATGGGTAAGGGTCTTTTTAATTAATTATGAGATATTTAGAATTGACCAATAGGACGATGACACATGTCCCTCCGTTTAAATGAGGGGTATATTTGAACCCAAAGTATGATTGCATGGGTGTATATAACCCAATAGTATAACGGGAGATTTTTTTAAACCATTTTCGAAAGTAGAGGGGTATATTTGGACCTTTACCGTATGAAATATGATAATTAAGTACTATTCCCTTCTGTCCATAATAAGTGATTTTTTGATCTCTTTATTTTAGTCCAAAATAAGTGTCCTTTTATATAATCTAGAAGAAATTAATTTTATTTTTTCAAAATCTGTCTTCATTTACATATCTCAATGTGTCAAGTTAATAATATGCAAATTTTAATTAAGGATAAGTTAGTCAAAATACCTTTTTTCTTTAGGAGTTAGTATTTTCTTAAGGGTTGTGCTAAATGCCAAAAAGTCACTTATTATGGACCGATATTATAGAAATAAATTCTCTTGCGTTCTTGCTTTTCTCACTGAGAGGTAGATTTAGAATTTCTAGAACATGGATGCCCCACCAAAAAAAAAGAGAGAAAAAATATTAAGTGGGATCAATCTCTATATCTTTCAGTAAATAACTCGGTATTAAACCAAAAGAACCATTCAACCTTTTTGAAGTTGGACCAACAGATAATATTAGACAAATTCTAAAAAATAAATACATAAAACCCCTAATTTAACGGAGAGACTTGGTTCACATGTCCCATAATCTGGACTATAAATCCATGCCCGGTCTCACCCATGATCTGTGTATCATTACATTGGAAACCTGTTTTGGTTAACTTTTGGTAACTTCATAATTTAGTATTGTATTATAGTCAATTGCTTATCCCTAGTCCGTGGGTCGTAATTGTGGTGCCCACTTTTGTTCATACAACAATTTTTGCCCTTTTATTCCTTGATATGACACTCCCAGCATAAATCCGCATAACCGAAGTTTCCCATTGATTGCATATATCCTTTTCAATTTTCTGTTTATTTTTGTATTATAGTTATTCTTTTCTTTTCCCTTATTTTCAAGAGTATGACAAAAGTAGTATTAATAGTTTGTTTGGCTAAACTTCTTCAAATTTAAAAGAATTTTTTTTTAATTGTTTTTCAAAGTTGAAGTGTTTGGTCAAGCTTTTAGAAAAAAAAAAAGTGATTTTGAGTACAAGCAGAAGTAGTTTTGGAAAAGCAGAAGATTGTAGTTTCTTCTCAAAAACACTTTTTTGAAAAGCACTTTTGAGAAAAATATACTTATAAATATTTTTTTAAAAGCTTGGTCAAATATTAATTGCTGCTTAAAAGTGTTTTTAAAATTAATTAGTCAAACACAAACTGAGTACTTTTGAGAAAAACTAATTTTTTAAGTTTGGCCAAACAAGCTGTAAGTTGGTGAGGTTGGAGAACGCTAAATTAGAATAAAAGGTTTACCATCATATCATTTCATAATCAAAGGGGAGCTCGCTCGATTCATAGATTGGTCCAACTTGCACTTCGCATAATCTGCAATTGTTTCAGTATCAATTATCACTTAACCTCTGTTGATTATTGTTTTTACATATAAAGTCCATAGAAAACAACATTGTTAGGTACACATTTTGTTAAAGGTCTTTTGACACTACTATCCTAAGCAGTTAATAACATTTTATCCAGTATGTCATATTGAACATATCTTGTACATTAAATGATGATTACATACAAAACATGTCATATTATTCAAATTGTGGTATTAAATTGGCTGGCAATTTGAACAAGAAAGAGAACAATTCAACTTTATCATCAGCCATTGAATTTTTGTTTGTCTGATAATTTTTTTAGCCACAATTTTCGTGTCAACCGGATACTGTGATGCAAATGATATATTTTTATCATAAATTATGGTTAAATAAGATTTCTGACAACCTGCTGAATAAATCGTGAGAACGATTTCAAACCAAGAAAATTTTTGTTGAGATTTTAATTTTTAAAATGAAATAGTCTTAAAATGAGGGTGAATGGGAAATGGAGGGAAAATGAAATTTTTGAGTAAATTTTAAGTTTCCCCCTCTTGACAATGAGACATTGTCCCATATTGGAAGAGGAAGAGATTTTTGGTGGGTATATATATAATTGCTCTTCTTGTAACTCTTAAAGAGTTAAGAAGAAAGCAAGCCTCGTGCCGTCGTCGTTGCTCGCTCGGCTACGGCTTCGGCTTCGGCGGATTCGGATTTTGGATTTGGTCAAATGATTGATTGATTAATTTTTTGGACCAAATTTATTTGTTAATAGTAAATATTAACGTAAGATTATCCGCATTTGTAACGGATATTTTTCAATCCGTGTATTGACCATTTGGCAGCCGCCTAATGCTCTTCCCACTATGAATGTGCTTGCTCCACAAACATGAATGTGCTTGCTCCACAAACAAGCTAAATGCTTGCTCCACCATGGAGGGTGGACGATTGGTCTTCTTCAACATTTGGCTGCTATATATATGTGCAGCAGCTGTTGAAGAAAGACACTCAACACTCAACACACAAACTGAAATCCTGAAATCGCTCAACAGATTTGGCTATACATTGCACTCCTTCCTCTCAGCATTTTCATACGATTTTCTGAGTTTCTACTCCTTCGTTCTGCATTGTTTTAACTTCAAACAAAGCAATTGTAAGTGTGATTTGCTACAGAACTTTGTATTCGCTGAAACACTGGGGTTTGAAGTACCGCTACACCAGTGTGTGATTCGTTCTATCCTGGGAGAAAATAATCCATTACCTTGGGTACTAGGAGGGGATTAAATTCCTTAAGGAAACACTGTGAATTCAGTGGGCTCGAATTAATTACTGTTCCATTACGCTAACTTATATTTTGCAGAATTATTATTTACAAATACAGCAATATTAGCGGGAATAACAAATTTACCCCTAGTTGTTTGGCTGGTTGTTTTCCGTGGTTTATTATTGTATTATTTTTATTGATATCATGTTTGTTTTCATTGTTCTTAAAATCCTATTGTGTGCTGTTGTTATATAACCATGAAAAAGCTCAAATTTTTTAATCACGGATTTGGTGGTTTCTGCTGGTTACTCATAAAAATATTATTAAACTACAACAAACGATACAATCTATCTAAATATTGTATTCATTAATACAATACGATACTGTACATTATGAAACCATAAGTAACGACCATCCAAACAGGCTCGACTATGATGCAAATATATATCCAATCATAAATTATGGCTGAAAATTGCACGAAAATGAAATTAATACATTGTATTTGTGTTCTTTATAATCGCCATCATATTAGCTCTTCTAATTAAAACTAATTAGCACTCAGAAACAATTTAATTTACTTAAACAAGTAAACAAGAGTAAGATCTTTGAGGGCAACTTTTAACATTTTCTTAGTAATTTGAAGTTCAAATTGTTCCAACCATATATTATACACTTCGATACAAGTCATAGTTATACTTTTACATCGATAATGACTAAATTCACATGTTGTACCAAATCAAAAATTTGTAAACGTCCGCACTTAAATGTACTTTAGTAAGAATACGAAGGATTTAGTGGCTACTATGCCTACTGAAGGGCATTTGTAAGCAAATGGTGACTACAATTTCCTATTTCATTAATTCCTTCCAACTCTTCTAGCCAGGCCGTATTTGGTGGTCGGCATGTGAACTTATGTTGTCTCGATAAATCATGTATAATAATGTTATATATATATGTGTGTGTGCGCGCGCGCACGCTATCATATGATGTAATGATTATTGGGTGCATCTCTAATTGAGGTTGGGAGCTCAAATCTTATGCCAATCTTGTGGGTTTTTTCTTTATTTTTCTAGAATTAGGTTCACACACGGGAGATGGGAACATCTGGTGTCACTTCTTGCATATTTTGTTTGATTTATTCTTTTAAAATTTCCAAGCCCGACACATTGAAATTCCTAATCTTTTTTTTTAGTCGTAAAACTTTATACAATTAAACCAATTGTGTATATTAAAACTAGTAGCAGTGAATGATCTATGTTATAGTATATAGTCAATGTTTTCAACTAATTTCACCATTGTCGACAGAGAGTAATAGATATATATGTACGAAATTAAATTATTATTTTTAAAATAATTAATTTTGAAAACTTGTAGTTCTAAAAGTATAATGGGTACAATAGTAAGAACTAAAGATTGAACCCGTAAAATTTATATAATTGATTCACTTTTTTGTAATAGTAAAACTTTATAGTAAGAAGTAAAGGTTGAACTCATAAATTTTATATTATGAATTCACTATCCAGCTTTGACAGTAAACGCTCTTCTTCCAACCGGAGTTATTCTTTACTTTTTTCAAATCCTACTCCAGTCTAATTTATTAGTTAGACAGAAGAATGAAAAGTGACAGTATGCATGATCTTTAGCAAACAGGCTCCACAAGAACACACCTAATAAACGCAGATGCGTTTCAATGACACAAAAGGGCAAAACGAAACTGGACAAGGACTTTACATTTTTATATGCATTTGGAATATTTATTTTGATTATTAGCAAGCTATTGATATTTGAAAAAAGGGATTTATTAGTTTTATATTTTTGGTTATTTTTAAAGTTCCTCTTTCACTGTGACAGCCAAGAAGAAGGAGACGAAGAAGCATTTTGTCTGAGAGTGAGTTAGAAGATACGAAATGAGAGAAAGAGAGGCAATGCTTGCTGGTCGGGGGACCCAAATGCTACACATAAGGGGTCAGTACCATCACATCATTCCACACTAAAATTGATAAAATATTTACTCGCATTCAATATTTATATTAATCCATTGGTCATAGATTTAAAATTTGAAATAATATTTGTAAATTATTTTTAAATATGACTAATTTATCATGATTAAGTGATGAATTGAGAGGAGAATATACATTAATTATCCATATAATTAAGTAAGAGAAGTAGTATATGTAAGAAAACATATGTAATACTCCTATTAAACACTAGGCGTGAGTAAATTTATTTCGTCAATACCTTATCCCCTTCTCAATTTTATTCAAATTTTGGAAGGGAATCCAATTTTTTCGTATAAACTTGTCTGTAAATGTTGATGAGCTAATTTTGGTATATTTCATTAGATTTCAGAAATAGAAATTAGTCTATCTAATTTTAGTGTGGAATGCTAGCTATGCAGAAATAGTAATTGGGCTGTCTAATTCTAGTATAAGGAGTCCTACTTAAGCCAATTGTTGCAGATAGTACAAGTAATATAATGTGTGTTCTTTCCCTTTTAATAGGTTCTTTTTTTATTTTTTCATTTTAGCATTTTAATTAGTGATATAAAAGTATAAAATAGAGATATATAATGAACAAGACTGGAAAATATTAGAGAGAAAAATAAATAAATAAATAAATAATGGTATGGAACTATGGATATGTGTTTGTGCATATGCATGACACCTAAAACACATAGAAAAACCTCATAACATCCTTTTTGAGAATTTCATTTATAGAAAAGGATTACAGAAGAAAGAGAAAAAAACATCAAACAGCTAATGATGGAATGATTCTCTTCCTCTTACTAAGCCACTCTCTTTTTTATGTTAGCTCAAATTCATTAGCAGCAAAGAGTTTCTGGAGGCTCTATATATAGATAAGGTTTGTAAGTGAAGCTTATTGAATTGAATTCTTTTCCTTTTTCCTTCTCGTTTTCTTTCGTCATTTAGTCCTTTCTAGACATCCGATAAAATTGAAACGATACAGGGCCGCCGAAGAATATTAGAACAAAACAAGAAGAGAAGAGGGAAATCAAGAAAAGATGAATATTCAACAGGAAGTTCTCCTTCAAAAGCAGCAATATTCTTTAGCTCCATCTTCATCTATGGTTCAAACTCAAGCTCAAGCTGCACCAACAAAGAAGAGAAGAAATCAACCTGGCACTACACCATGCAAGTATCTAATTGTTTTTTTTTTAAAATTAAAGAGAATTAATTCTTGAACCAAAAGAACACAAGTAGAGAGGACTAAATTCTTCTCTCTTTTTTCTTCTTTTTAATATATACAAAAATAAAAAATAAAAGTTAATTTACAGCTGAAATTCAAGTTTACCTTCTAAAAATATGAGGAAACCCTAATTTGATAGGTCCTGAATTTAGTGCAACAAAAACCATCCTACCTGCTAATGGATTATAAAGGCTAGAATTGACCAAAAATCCGAACCATTTGACAAATTTCTTCATATATAATTTATTCATTAACGTTGAGGATGGTTAAAACCAACCAGAAACGCAAATTCCGCAACAAAAAAACACCTATCTCTCTTCATTTTCATATGATATATATCCCCTCTATAATCTTTGTAAATTTCCACCATATATAGATGATGAATTAAAATTATTATAATTTGTCATTATCATGTTGTGACTATGCTTTTCCTGAATCGAGGGTGTTATTAGAAATAACTTCTCTATCTTCACAGGTGTGAGTACGATCTGCGTATACATTACCCTCCTCCGACCCAACTTGTTGGGATTTAACTGGGTTTATTGTTGTATAATTTGTCATTATCAAGAAAAAAAATTTAACTTTTTTTATTTTATTTTGGGTGATGAAAACATGAGCAGATCCAGATGCAGAAGTGATAGCTTTATCACCAAAGACACTAATGGCAACAAACAGATTCTTATGTGAGGTATGCAACAAAGGATTCCAAAGGGAACAAAACTTACAACTACACAGAAGAGGACACAATTTGCCTTGGAAACTAAAACAGAAGAATACAAAAGAAGTAGTAAAACGCAAGGTCTATCTTTGTCCTGAAATCACATGTGTACACCATGAAACTTCCAGAGCATTAGGTGATCTCACTGGGATTAAAAAACATTACTTCAGAAAACATGGTGAGAAGAAATTCAAGTGTGAGAAATGTTCCAAGAAATATGCAGTTCAGTCTGATTGGAAAGCTCATACAAAAACTTGTGGCACTCGTGAATATAAATGTGATTGTGGCACTATTTTCTCAAGGTTTGTACACATTCAACTAGCTTAGTTACTATCTATCTTCTTCTTCTACTTCTTCTTCTTCTTCTTCTACTTCTTCTTCTTTTTTTCTCTTAGTTGCAAAAAATTATCCAAAAAATCATTTACTCCCCCGTTTCTATTTAAGTGTCTTCGTTTGATTACGCACGGAGTTTAGAAAATTAAGAAAGACTTTTGAATCTTGTTGTCTTAAACTAAAAATGTATACAACCAAACTTTTTTATAACATCCTCATTTGTTCCGATACTTTTTGGCTGTTATAATAAAGTTCTGTTATAGAGGATATATATTAACATAACATAAAAATTGATTTCGAGAAAAACTAATTAGCTTTATAGTAAATGACTGTTATATAGAGATGTTGTTATAGAAAGATCTGATTGTATAATATATCAAAGTGCCCTTTGAATCTTGTAACCTTAATCATGCCATGTAGAATGTTGAATTTAAAGAGTTACCAAATACAGGTATGGACATTCTGTTTTAAACATACTAAAAAAGAAAGGTAAACATCTTAAATTGAAACGGAGACTTCATCATTATTGATTTTTAGCGGCAACGCCTATAACGAATGAGTTATTGACTTTTAGGGACTAGAATCAGTATTTTAGGAACCATTTTTTCTTACGCTAATAGCCACTCTTATATAGTAGTATATATATTTTTCTTGCAGTGCCCATTGCTATGAGTTGTGTTTGCATCCCAGATCGATTGATTAATCAATTTTGTTGGTTTTTTATTTGATTTATCATCACAAATTTTACTATAACTTCACGATTGTCTAGTTGTTAGTGATGATGCTATTTGAATACTGATAAATGCTTGGCATCTTCTTTGGTTTTAGGGCTAGTTTTAGATTTTCCAGGGAGGAAAGAGAGGGAAAATTAAAGAAAAAAGTTGTCTCCAGTTTTTCTACAGTTACAGATTCTCCTTTTGAACTCTTTTTTCACCTTTCTCTTATCTTCTTTCGTTTTGTTTGGTCTTCGTTCTTTGTTTTGTTCTCTGGTAGGTTTTTTGTTTTTGGATCTTTACTGGTACAGACAATGTGTACACGTGAAATTGTCACTGTGAAACACCATATGGTCATATATATAATTAAGTTGTAAAAACAAAGAATTAATTACTCCCTCCGTTCACTTTTAGAAGTGTACTTTTGATTTTTGCACTCCCTTTAAAAAATAATGAATTATGTATTTTATAATTTCTCATAATAATGATAGCATTTCCAAAAATCTTGAGAAATGATTTAGGAAATAAGTAGTTAATGATAAGGGTAAAATAAAAAAAAAAAGATTATGTTTTTTTTGAATTAGTATAATGAACAAGTAAAAGTGAAAATATATTTTTAGTATAGTGAAATAGTAAAAATGAACGGAGAGAGTATATATCTACAACTAAACATGAAACAAATTATACTTTCAAATTTTATATGGAAATATACTCTTATTCCGTTAATCAAACGATCCTTAAGAGTATCTCCTAGGAAAAGTCGTCCTTTTCCGTTAATTCTACCTTTTCAACTTATTCACGTGTTGCTATGCCATGCAAAACTGGTAATCCTTGTCAGGTTTGTTCCCTTCTGGGTTGGCTAGATGTTAGCAGTCATGATAATGTTTTAGACCACTCGAATTCAGAATCTAGATTGGATGAGTTTATATATATATATAAAATATAATTAGAGTAAAAAAATGAGTTCAGTCGAATTCATATAACGTGATTGTTTGTATCGATGTTCCTGCATTGTATGGAAATTCAGTGTCCATATCTGTAGTTGAATATGGTTTCTTCACTTTAATTTAATGGACTTTTTTTGACCGGCTATTTCATTTACTGAATATCATGTTCAGGCATTTGTATCACTTCTTTGAGTATTGATAATGTCTTTTATTGATAATGAAAGTTCACTCATTATTCATTATCCAGTTTCGGCAACTTATTCTCTGACCATCCTTGATTATGTTTCTGTCACTTTTGGCAATTATATTCCTCATCTTCTTTTCCGTTTTTAATAAAAAAATTCTTCTCTTCCTCATATATAGAATTTTTACATATATTCTGATGTTCTCCCAACAACATTAATTTGACAATGACATGGCCAGATAGCTTGAATATATTGAATGTAAATGCATTTTTAACTTCATTTTTATCTCCAAATTTTGTCCTTAAGTAGCTTTTGATCTACAATATCTTTCTCCTTGGTCAAATTGACCAGTTTCGTCATTTTTAGAATGGGACCACTCTTTAAACTTGAGCCCACTTTCAAGTCAATTTCCATGACGAGTTTCAGTAAATTCAATGTATGGTAAAAGTGAAGTTTTTACTTAGACTAGCTAAAGACATTCTTGTATTATTTGCTATAGGTTCTACAATTTGTTTTAGTTATTCTACGAGAGAGAATGACAGGTTATATGTGACAATCTCATTAAAAACATATGATTGTCATTGTCATTAATTAGTATAATTTGAACTTAACTTAATTTATATATACTGACAGTTTTAAAAAATTACACTATTACTATTGATTTTTTAAATTGTCTTATATTTCAAGTTACTACTCTCACTTGTTATACTTCAATTAACATTACTTGTAATTACGAATTATCTCATAGTGTACAAATGTTTTCTACGTGTTAGTTTATAGAAGTTAAACTGCAATCAGATTTAACAAGGGTGCTTTGAATTTTTCCAGTCTTTATGTTTTGGTCGTTTCAATTTCAGCTACGAACTTCATCTAATTTGTCTCTAATTTTTTATTTTCTTCTCTTTAGCCTTTACTTTACGTATTATTTTCTAATTGAAAGAGTTCTTAATTATATTATGGTTTCTCTATTAATTGGTTGTATCTCATTTGTGTTTTACACAGGCGTGACAGTTTCATCACACACAGAGCTTTTTGTGATGCCTTGGCTCAGGAAACTGCAAGAAATCCAGTACCAAATTTTAGCACAATTGGCAGCCATTTATATGGAAGTAATAGCAACATAAATTTAGGCAACTTCTCCAAAATGCAGAATTCCACAATTTCTGATCAAAAATTGAGTTTGGGCAATACTAATCACAACCTCATTGGTACATCCAATATTGGCTCAAGTACTAGTAATTCCTTTTTCTTTCAAGAATCCAATCAAGATTATGCCAACATTAAACCAATCCATAGCCTAATGCAACTCCCAAATTTTCACAACAACAATATGTTTAACCTCAACTTTTTCCAGAATAATGATGGCAATATCAATTTGCCCAGTGGAATTTTGGGTGATCAAAATATTAGTTGTTCAATCCCTTCTCTCTATGGTTCACAAGTTCAGAACCATAATCTTAATAATACTACTTCTTCAGTTGCACCAATGTCAGCCACTGCACTTCTTCAAAAGGCAGCTCAAATTGGATCTACTACAAGTAATATTAGCACTACTGCCTCATTGCTGAAAGCCTTTGGAAATAGTACTAATGGTGGTAATTCATCCTCTAGTGGCACAAAATCTGATCATCAAGCTGTCAACTTTGGCGACATTTTCAGTGACCATAGTGAGAACCACTTGCCTGAAATCAATGGCGAAGCCGGGAATTTCGGTAAGGATGTCCAATCTTTAATACGGATCTTTACACAAATAGCTTATCAAATTCACTATTTACTTTTTCGAATCGGTATACATATATTATACACTGATTATACCTATATGACCATAGTGGGAACCACTTGCATGAAATCAATGGCGAAGCCAAGAATTTCGGTAAGGATGTCCAATATAGGGATCTTTACACAAATAGCCAATCGTATTCACTATTTACTTTTTTGAGTCTGTATACATAAATTATACAGTGATTATACCAGGTTATGCACATATTAACAACTGGCTATTTTTTCGGTAAGGATATCTAATAGGAGTCTTTACAAAAATAGCCGATCGAATTCACTATTTACTTTTTCGAGTCTGTATGCATAAATTATACATTTATTATACATGTTTATACACATATTAACAGCTTGCTATTTTTCGGTAAGGATATCTAATATCTAATAGGGGTCTTTACAAAAATAGCCGACCAAATTCACTATTTACTTTTTCGTGTCGGTATATATAGATTATACGCGGGTTATACCTGGTTATACACATATTAATTAATACATATTATATATGAATTATACATATATATTATAAATCTACTGATTATTTTTCGTTTAAGTGGTTAGATGGACGGCTATTTAGGTCAATTCTTCTATTAAATATAAGAAGTAATATTTGAAACTATATACATAGTATATACACAATAAAACTTTCTACTAAGGATGTTCGACTGACTACCCTTTGTACGTAGGTCCGACCGGTGACATTGTGAATGTTTTCAATGCTTATGGACATGACCAAAATGACTATGGAGGAGGATACAACAAAGCAACCAAGTTGAACTTTGAGCAGCAACAGCACCAATTACCACTACAGAAGAAACAGTTAACTAGAGATTTCCTTGGAGTTGGAGAGATAGTAAGAAGAAGTATGAGTGGGGGATTTAGTAGCCAAAGAGAGCAACAGCAACAACAGCAAAGCAAGCAGGGTTTTGCAAGTGCTGGAAATTTTCAGTGACTTTCAAGAAAAGGTGAAAAGTTCAAGGACGACAAAAGGAAAGCACAAAAAAGTACAGGTAAAAGTTAGTACTATTAGGTTATTCCAAGAATGTCTCACTCTATATAAGGTGAACCAAGTGCTCTGCTAATTAATTAGTAAGGTTTAATTCTGCTTCAGCAATAATTTGGTTTATATCCTTGCTTATTCTAGGGAAAATTTTCTGTCTCTTTGACCGTTATTATTCAAATGTTTTTAAAATATTTTGAATTATTAATTATTATAACATGTTTTTATATAGTTTATAAATATATAAATTTTACTAAAAAACTTAAAGATTCTATGAGGGAGTATTAAATATACCTTTGTGTCTGTGTGTTTGTATGTGCATCCTTTCATTTCTGTTGACTCTTAAGGGGTTGTTTGCTATGCGGTATAAGGTGCGATAAGATAGGATAAAGTGTGGTATTAGATTTATACTATGTTCGATTGAATACTAGAGTTATACTATGTTCGGTTGATGGTATAAATTTTGTCCCGGGATAAATTTATACCGTCAACCAAACATAATATAAACTTAATCCTAGACTTAAGAGTAGTATAAACTTAGTCCTTAATTCTCCCATCAAACTTGGTATTATTTTATCCATCTCTAAGGGTAGCATAATATTCTTGCTTGTGAATGTTTTGTTTAATTTATTTTTCTTCTATGTTATTCTCCATAATAATTTCCCCCCATGCATAAAAGGACATCTTTATTGATTTAATACGATGGTTTAATTTGCAGGGTATCTTAGTCTGAAAGGAGAATTTTTTAACTGATGAAGCAGATAGCTGTAGTTTGAAGTCTTCTTCAAGATTTTAGCAGACAATATATTTAGAAAAACTTGTTTCTGGAGTTGTTGTTGTTCTTTTTTCCTTTTTGTCCTTTAATTGCTAAGGTTTTGTTTTTCATTTTGTTTATATATATAGTCCAACTCTATTTTATTTAGTCCTTTCATTTTAGTTTTCCAATTATTCAAGAAAGTAGGCCAAGGCACAAAAAATATAGTTTTATAAAAAAAGATAGACCTTATATATATTATCTCCATTCCTTGTATAAGCTTTGATAATATGATGCATATATTTTCCATCCTGACTCTAATTTTTTATATTTCTTATTTTGACGAGGAAAAGGAAAAGAAAAAGAAAAGTACATATATATTTTTGTACCAGAAAAGGACAGCTCATAATATATTTATATAATTGGGTTTTGGAATCCCACACTAAAAGATTAGACAAAAGAAGAACTAGAACTATATATAGGTATAGAAAGTTTGTAAAATTTGAAGGAAAGCATAAAAAGGTAAAAGATTATTATTTTTTAAAATAGTACTCCTATTTCTTAGACATGAAAAGTAATGAGAAAGTACAATTTTTATTTGCATCTAAATATTTCAGTCTCATTGTTTGTGTATGTATATTTCTTTTCTTTTGGATTAGTAAGTTATAGTGGAGTTTAAGTTATATACAATGTATAAAGAATATTTTGTGCTATTAGATTACGGAAAGGATATCTACAAACTATAGGTATCTACGTACTATAACGGGTAAAAATGATTTGATAATGTAAATTTTTTTTATAGGTATTGTATATAACTTATTCATCTAAAAACTGTCTTATTACGCTTCTCTTTCCCCAAAATCTTATTTTGATGATCAGATGCTACAACACAAATTTTCTTTTTGACATGCAATATGTTAACATCTACTCTTAGATTATTCTAAAAGCATGTCTCAATCAATTTATGATTTTATTGTGAATTTTCTGTGAAACGCGCCAAAGGTGAACTAGGTGCTCTGCTAAATAAGGTTTAGTTCTGCTGGAGTAATAATTTACTTTATATTCTTGCTGATTCTAGAGAAATTTTCATATGTTTCTAGTGATAAATTTAATATACTTAGTTATGGAGGTGTTTCCAAATGCGTTTTACAAGTGCCTTATTGAAAATTTATAAAATGAAGTGTGCAATAGAGTTATTTTAGAATCTCTATGTGAATACCTACATAATTATTCTTTTCTGCAAAATAGATAGGAAGAATTCATATGAGATTCAAATTAATTTTTAATTGAAGTGTAATTATTATTGTTGTTATTGTCCATCTACCTAAAACTATTCAGTTCTCTCCAGCGCATGTACCAAGTTGCGGGTGATGCAGGCTATACACACACATAGAATTGAGGCAGTATATGCTTTTTTTTTGCGGGTAAAAATTTACGTGTAGTCGGTGTTTAAATAAAATTATATTAATTTATGTCACGATCCGAAATTCTCACTTTCAGGATCGTGATGGCGCCTAACATTTTACTTACTAGGTAAGCCAAGGTTAGAATAATTTTTATCATTTTAAAATAAATTAAATTAAACAGAAGTTCATTACTGAAATAAAGTGTGGAAGACCATAACAAATGAACCATCCAAATATATCCCTGAATCTGGTGTCACAAGTGCACGAACTTCTAAAATAATACAAACAAGGGTCTGAATAAAATAAAGTTGTCTGAAAGAAAGCACACAACTAAAATAAAGTAGAAGGGGACTTCAGAACTACGAATGTCGTGCAGTTATACATCAAGTCTCTACTAGTAGCTGAATCCGAGCACAATCTACAGTACGTCGCTGGGATGTCATGACCCAAATTTTATAATAGGTCGTGAGGGCGCCCATCATCGACGCTAGGTAAGCCAACAATGAACTAGCCACGTGATTTCTCTTTTTAATAAATTTCCAAGTAATTAAATTTTTTTCCTTAATTTAAAAGAATTAAGAAAAACACAGATTTAAAATAAATAAAACGAAAGCAACTGAGTGCATTCATAACCATGAAATAAACCAAGAGCACAAGTCTATTAGTGTGTGCCAAGACTTGGTGTCACAAGAGTATGGGTTACTAGTAGAATATAGAAAAGATTACTACTCTACTGTTTGAAATGAAATAGACAGAGCAATAACAAAAGAAAGACTCTGGCTACTGCAGAACGGTTCGGAAAGGCAGCTCACAGTGTAGTCTCGTACCAGGGGGTCAAGCGTGCGCGCCAGACTAATACCCAGATGCACATGCCTCACATCCTGCACATTTGAGTGCAGAAGTATAACGTGAGTACATAAACAATATGTGCCCAGTAAGTATCCAGTCTAACCTCGAAGAAGTAGTGACTAGGGGTCGACTTTGACACTTACAATGAGCTAACAATATTATGTAAGAATTATAACTAAGCATGGATTACATGAATGATACTGAAAACTCAATAACAGGAAATAGTAAATAATCCTTTCACAAATACTAAGTCTCGAATTAATTTTTATCATTTAACAATTTATATCTCAAGACATTGAAGCAATATCAATTATAAATAGTTTCAAAGATTTATCATGCGCAAATTATGTCGAGATCGTACGGCCCGATCCAACATAAGAATATTTAAACTGTGCATTGCCGATGGTCGAACGGCACGAACCATAGATACATCTATCTGCTACCTTCGGCCCGTTCCACGAAAGAAAATACTTTAAAGAAACACAAAATTCTCAATAACAGTCAAGTGTCCCCTTCACGACTTCAAGTGAGTGAAATTTAACTTTTTACAATTCTTTTATACATTTTCAAAATGACTCAAGCAATTTAGTTAATAAGTAGAGTGCAAACATTTAAAGTATAGCATGATATGGGTTCTAGACTACCCGGACAATAGCATAATTAGTAGCTACGTACGGACTCTCATCACCTCGTGTGTACGTAGCCCCCCACAAATAGGAGCACATATTAATTAATTCACCTATGGGGTTAATTCCTTCTTACAAGGTTGGAAAAGAGACTTACCTCGTCTCAAAGCCTACGTTTTGGTCCAAGATTGTGCTCAAACCCCCAAATTCGGTGCCAAAATGACTCAAAACTAGTCAAATATTATATAAAATAATCAATACATGTTCAAAAGTTCATATTCCAACTATTGAAGGGATTACCCAACCCCAAATACATGATTCATAAAATTCACCCTCGGTTCCACGTGCCCGAATTCCAAAAAATTTCGAAGAAAGTTGTTACCCATAATCTCACGAACTCAAATATATGATTTTTACTAAATTCCATAACAAATTTCGTGGTTAAATCTCATTTTGTCAAAAACTTAGGTTTTCACCTAAACCCCAAGATTTTTACTAATTTACATGTTATAATCTACCCATAAACTATGTATTTAACTCACATTTGATAGGAATTACTTACCTCAATTAGTTGATGAAAATCCTTCTCTAACCAGCTCCAAAATCGCCCCCAAGATGTGTAAGAAATGAGCAAAAATGCCCAAGTCTCGTATTAAATGAAGTGGTCTGGCTCAGCGATTTTCGCATTTGCGGCATCGCTTCTGCGGACCAAGGTCCGCTTCTGCAGAGGGGCCTGAGCTGACTAGGTTTGCTTCTGTGAGTGGGAGATCGCTTCTGCGGCACGTTTGTCGCACCTGCGACCCCTTTACGCTTCTGCGATCGCCCTCTTCGCACCTACGCTTCCGCAGGTGCGGTCACCTTGCCGCTTCTGCGAACTCTGTGCAGCCTGGCCTGCGTTGCTTCTGCGAGCTCGTACCTGCGGCTAGCCCTCTGCAGGTATGATTACACCAGAAACCTGGTGCTTCAGCTGTCCATCCAAGTCCAAATTCGGTCCGTGCCAAGTCCGATTGGCACCCGAGGCCCCAGGGGTCCCGCCCAAACATACCAACAAGTCTATAAACATAATACGGACTTGCTCGAACTCTCAAAACTCGTAAAACAACAACAAAACCAAGAATCATACCCCAAATTTTGCGTGCAAGTCTTAAATGACATTACAGAACTATTCCTAGTCTCGGAATTCCATTTGGACCTCGATATCACCAAAACCTACTTCAAACCAAGTTTAAAGAACTTCAAAAACCTTCAAAGAACCAACTTTCACTATTAGACGCCGAAACGCTCCCGGGTCATGCTAAACCCCATCTGAACATACACCTAAGTTTGAAATTATCATACGAACTTATTGAAACTGTCAATCCCGATTCTGAGGTCATTTACTCAAAATGTTGACCGAAGTCAAACTTAGCCTTTTAAGGCCAACTTAAGGAACCAAGTGTTCTGATTTCAACCCGAACCCTTCCAAATCCCGAACTAACCATCCCCGCAAGTCATAAAACAGTAAAATCACGTATGAGAAGTCTTATTTAGGGGAATGGGGTTCTAGAATAAGTGTGGATATCTGCTCTGCATGTCCTCCTCGGACTCCCAAGTCACCTCCTCGACTGGTTGGCCCCTCCACTAGACCTTTACCGCGGAAATCCTCTTGGATATCAACTGGCAAACCTGCCTATCAACAATGGCTACTGGCTCCTCCTCATAACCTAGGCTCTCAGCTAACTGAATCATGTTGAATTCTAACATATGTGACAAGTCGGCATGATACCTCCGGAGCATGGATACATGGAAAATCGGATGAACTCTTGATAGACTGGGTGGCAAAGCAAGCTCATAAGCAACCTCCCCAACTCGTCTCAACACCTCAAATGGGCCTATAAACCTTGGGCTCAACTTGCCCTTCTTCCCGAACATCATGATTCTCTTCATCGATGAAACCTTCAAGAGAACTTTCTCACCCACCATGAATGATAAATCACACACCTTCTGAGCCACGTAACTCTTTTGTCTGGACTGTGCTGTGCGAAGTCGTTCCTGAATCAACTTTACCTTTTCCAAGGCATCCTTCACCAAATCAGTACCATATAACTTAGCCTCACCGGGCTCAAACCACCAGATGGGAGAATGACATCGCCAACCATATAAAGCCTCAAATGGATCCATATCGATGCTGGACTGATAACTGTTGTTGTAAGAAAACTCGCCCAAGGGCAAGAATCGATCCCACTGCCCTCCAAAGTCAATCACACATGCTCTGAGCATGTCCTCCAAGGTCTGAACTGTCTGCTCTGACTGCCCGTTGGTCTGTGGATGAAATGTTGTGCTGGGCTTTACACGGGTCCCCAACTCACTCTGTACTACTCTCCAAAAATGCGAAGTAAACTGAGGGCCTCTATCTGATATGATAGAAACAGGCACACCATGCAACCGAACTATCTTCTGAATATAAATCTGGGTCAACCTCTCTGAAGTATATAGTCACAACTGGATTAAGTGTGCCGACTTGATCAATCTGTCAACAATGACCCAAACTGCATCGAACTTCCGCAAGGTCCACGGCAACCCAACTACGAAATCCATAGTAATGTGCTCTCACTTCCACTCAGGTATAGTCATCTGCTGGAGTAGGCCACCTAACCTCTAGTGCTCATACTTAACCTGCTGACAATTTAGGCACCTAGCTACGTACTCAACTATGTCTTTCTACATCCGCAGTTACCAAAAATACTGCCTCAGGTCCCGATACATCTTTGTAGCACCTGAGTGAATGGAATATCGAGAAGTGTGCGCTTTCTCTAGAATCCTCTCCCTCAATCCACCGACATTAGGAACACATAGATGACCCTGGAGTCACAGAACACCATCCTCGCTGATAGAAACCTCCTTGGCACCACCCTGTAGATAAATATACCAAAAAAGACACAAGCATTTAACGTGGTTCCGTCAATTGACATACGTCCACAGGCAGAGATGAGCAATCCAATATATAAAAGAGAGTACAAAATATTGAGAGAACAACCTCACAAAGAGGAAAACACAAGTGGTACGCTAATACTTATCCCAAAATTTTTCCCATAAATAAGACTCTCAAAACCCATATGGCTACATTGTGGATTCTACTGAATGAGAAGGAAAGATCCTTAATTTAAGAAGTCTAAAATCTTTTCCTCCAAGAAAAGAGACTAACCAAATATGGGAGATTTATAATTTTCTTCTACAAGAAGAAAAATCAAATTATAGTAAATATGTAGCCCTTTCCTTCAAGCGATAGGAAAATCAAATATGATAAAAAAAAATCAAGACAAACACCTAACAATTCTCCCCTTGGCCTGAATGTTTTGACAAAACAAACTTGATCTTCCTTTTTCACATAACCTTCAACAGTCCGCATCTCCAAATCTGTACTACAAAGTTTGTCTCAATGTGAGTATCACTCCAGACAAATTTCTCTAATAAAAATCATGATTACTGTCAAATAGGTTACGGCTTGAACTAAACCCGCTTAGATGAACATGTCTTGAACCTCGCTCTAATACAACTTGTGCAACAGCCCAACTTGTCATTTTGAGAATTAGCGTTCCGTTCGGTGGCTTAAGGTCTTGAGAATCCTTGAAATGTGTATTATGACTTGCGAGGGTGGTCAAGTTTGGTTTTCGGATGATTCGAGATTTAATTGAAAGAACAATTCTTATTTTGGAAGCTTAAGTTGAAATAATTGACCGGATGGTGAATTATGTGTAAACGATCAGAAAATAGAATTTTGATGGTTTCAATAGATATGTATGGTGATTTCGGACTTAGAAGTGTGTCCGGATATTTATTTTGAGGTCTGTAGCTAGTTAGGTTGAAAATGGCAAAAATAGGAAATTTAAGTTTGGAAGTATGACCGGGGAGTTGACTATTTGATATCGAGATAAAAATCTGATTCTAGAAATAGAAACAACTCCGTTATATCATTTATGACTTGTGTGCAAAATTTGAGTTCAATCGGAGTTGATTTGATAGGTTTCGGCATCGAATGTAGAATTTGGAATTTGTTAGTTCTGAATAGGCTTGAATTGAGGTGCGATTCATGTTTTAGTGTTGTTCAATGTAATTTGAGGCATCGACTAAGTTCATGTCATATTATGGGACTTGTTAGTATACTTGGATGGGGTCCCATGGGGCTCGGATGAGTTTCGGATGAGTTTTGGAATAGTTTGATGTTTTTGGCATAAGCATGTAATGATTCAAAGGTCCATTTTTAGTTCTAGAGATCGAAATTCGATTTCGAGACTTCCGGGAATTTGATAATGAATTATAGGAATGATCTGGAAAGTTTGGTCTAATTTCATCAAGTCGCGATTGGGTTTTTAGAGCAAATCATGAGTTAATTATTTAACGAGCGAAATTGGTATCGAATTGAGCAAATGAGCTCCGTATTGAGTTTCGATTGAAGGACTAGGTTCGTATTATTATTTGTGACTCATAGGAACAAGCATCGTGGAATTCCGAGTTCGTATGATGGAGTTAGAGCCTTTTTAGTGAAAATAAATACTGCTAGTGCAACAGGTTCTGATGCGCACCTTTAGCTACCAGATTTGGCACTTTTCGCGACGGGAATTGGGCTGTTAGCGACCAGAATAGTGTTTTTATTGAGCAGTTTCATTTTTTTTTAGCTCATTTCAACATTTTTGGACGAAAGAACATGACTTGGGGCGATTTTTGAGCGAGAAATCTTGAGGTGAGTCACTTATGATCATTTCTACTCCATAATATTGAATTATAATCGAATAATCTGACTAGATTAAATAATTTTGAGGTGTAAATCGGAGATTTGCACCTAGGGATTTGAAAAAAAGATTTGAGGATTTGGAGGTCGAGTTAATGTCAGAATTTAATAAAATTGGTATGATTGGACTCGTGGTTGAATTGTCTTTCATATTCCGTAACTTTTGTCGGGTTCCGAGACGTGGGCCCCATGGGCGATTTTTGAGTTAAATTTCGGATTTTGTGGCAAAATTTATATTTTCATATGGAATTGATTCCTATAAATTGTATTGACTGAATCAAATTAATTATGGCTAGATTCGAGGCGTTCAGAGGTCGATTCGTGAGGCAAAGGCATAGCGAAGTAAAAGAATTACGCGGTTTGAGGTAAGTAACATTTCTAAACTTGGTTAAGAGGGTATGAATACCCGAATTTTGTGTTATATCAATTATTGGAGGTGACGAACATGCTAGGTGACGAGTGTGTAGGCATGCACCATAGAAATTGTGGCTTAAATAAATATTGTGGAGTTGTAAAATTAAAGATTCATGTTATTATCCGCGTGTCCTCCACGTGTTAGAGAAATTGAGCTGAGGCTCGTATTAAAGATCATATTTAGGCTACGTGCCAATATTTTGGGACCCATAGGGTCGTGTTGCTATTGAATTAATTATTTTAAAATGTATATTTCATACGCAGTCATACTCATCCATTGTGAGGATATTTATGGGATCGGGGATGCCCGTCTGCAGCAGGCCATATTGACTTTATATATATATATATATATATATATATATATATATATATATATATATATATATATATATATATTATTATTATTATGGGATCGGACTGCATGCTGCAGCAGGCCTTATAGACTTTATTGTTCTGGATCGGGCTTGCACGCTGCAACAGGCCTTATAGACTTTATTATAATGGGATCGGGCTGAACACCGCATCACGCCTTATAGGTTTTATTGTTCTGGATCGGGGTTGCATGCCGCAACAGGCCTTATTGGCTTTATTATTATATGGATCGGGGATGCCCGCCTGGAACAAGCCACATCAGCTTTATATCACACTTGGGTTGAAGGAGCCCCTCCGGAGTCTGCACTCCACACAGTAAGCGTAGATGATTATATATTCGGTATGGATTTCACATAGCATGGAATTGCCTTATTTATATTTTGAGCGTAGATGATTATATATTTGGGATGGACTTCCCAGGACATGGACTTGCGTTACTTATTTATATTTTTGATGAATTTCTCTGGACATGGATCTAGTCTGAATCATTATAATTTGGGGATAAATTTACCCATGGGCTAGATTTGGTCTTATACGGTACTGAGTCACTGACTGTCACGTGAGGTATATATATACGGGATGGAACTTCCATGGGTTGGATTGGCCATATACAATGCTGAGAAACCAAGTAATTTGTGGTCGTGAGTACACGAGGTTTTCCCCTGAGATGTCATATTTCTCATATCATTCAGTATTGATCTATTTTACTTGTACGAAGTTAACTGTTGAACTTGAAAGCATGTCTACATACTGGATTGTACCTGCTGAGCTTGTCACTACTTTCAGCCCAAAGGTTAGTCTTGTTACTTATTGAGTTGGTTGTACTCATACTACACCTTGTACCTCGTGTGCAAATCCAGGTGCTTCCGGATACGGTGACTGTTAGATATCAGAGTGTTATCAGTTGGAGACTATCAAGGTAGCTGCCTGGCATCCGCTGACCTTTACTCTCTTCCTTTCAGTTATTGTACTGTTCTATATTTTCATACTGTGTTTTTATCATCCAGACTTTATTATTATTTAGATGCTCATGTATTCAGTGACATCGGGTTTTGGGAGTGTAATTGTATCAGATATTATGGGATTTTCTGTAAAAATCTAATTATTATGTTTTTAAACTTATAAGAAATTAGGATTTATTGAGGTTATTGGCTTGCCTAGTATCGAGATAGGCACCATCACGACATGTGAGATTTTGGGTCGTGATAACTTGGTAGAATCGAAATAATTAGGTTTCATGCGGAAGCTAGCAAAGAAAATCTTGAACGACGATGAATTAGAAAACAAAAGAGAAATATACTAAAAGAGACACAAATATTTAATATGGTTCGGCCAATTGACCTACGTCCATAGGCAGAGATGAGCAATCCACTATATAAAAGAGAGTACAAAATATTGTGAGAACAACCTCACAAAGAGGCAAACACAAGTGGTACGCTAACACTTGTCCCAAAATTCTCCCCCGAACCAAGATTTTAAAATCCCATATGACTACATTATGGATGCTACTGAATGAGAAGGAAGGATCCTTAATTTATAGAAGTCTAAAATCTTTTTCTTCATGAAAAGAGACTAGCCAAATATGAGATATTATAATTTTATTCTACAAGAAGAAAAATCTAATTATAGTAAATATGTTGTCTTTTCCTTCAAGAGATAGGAAAGCCAAATATGGTAAAAATAATCAGGACAAACACCTCATAGAAACTTGCTTCTAGATATATATAGTCTTAGGAAACAAGAAAAGACTTCATTTGTTGTAGTTAAGTTCTATAGTCCAACTTTATTTGTTTAGTCTTTTCTTTTTAGTTTTCCCATTGATTAGGAAAATAGGCCAAGAAATCAATAATAGCTTTATCAAGAAAAACATATATACCTAAGTGATCTTTAACCTTCATCCCTTGTGTAAGCTTTGATCAACAAATGACAGATGTAGATGACAACAACAATACATACTTAGTGTGATTCCACAATTGGGGCATGGAGAAGGTGAGGTGTACACAAATTTTACCCCTAACTTGTGTAAGGTAAAGAGGCCATTTCCGATAGACAAATTTAGATAAATATTTCTTTTAACATATTACTTGTTTAATTTGTTGTTTTCGAAACTACTACTCCATACTTGATCTTGTCAACAATTATCTAAAAGAATTTATCAATACTGTACTATTTTCTATCTACAATTTCTGGGGAGTTATGTTTATCTTACCACAGAGTGTAGTTAAGGAAACTGACAGGAAATGCAGAGAATTTCTATAGAGGGACTCTGAATGTCAAAGAAAATCTCTTGTTGCTTGAGAAAGGATATTTACAGCTAAGAAGTTTGGTGGACCGAACATCAAAAGGTGTAACTAGTGGAATATAACATCAGTTAGGAAGTTGTTTTCACCACATGGATTAGGGTAAGTGTTTCCTATTCGATTTTGATTTTACTATATGAATCTATATTCCTTTTGGGCATTTGATTGATGATTTCAAGAGGGAAATTAGGGGGTTTTGTCTAAAGTTTTATAAAGCGAATTTTTGAGTTTTGAACGTTGATTTGGAGTTGGATTTGAGTGAAACTAGTATGGTTGGACTCGTAATTGAATGTGTTGTTGGATTTTGTAAGTTTCATCGGGTTCCGAGGCACGAGCCCGGATTTGACTTTTTGGTTAACTTTGGGCTTTTGATTAAAGATTCGACCTTTATCATTTGGAATTATTTCCTTAGGCATTATTTGATGTATTTGAGTTGCTTTTGGCTAGTTTCAAGCCATTCGGAGGTCGGTACTCACGGGATGGCATTTTTGGAGTATCGTTTGGCTTGCTCGGTATTGGATTTGGCTTGTTCGAGGTAAGTAACACTTCTAAACTTGGTGCTAAGGGTATGAACGCCTGAATATACGTGTTATGTGTCAGTGTTGTGATGACGCACATGCTAGGTGACAGGCGTGCACCGTATGAATTTTGACTCGGTTGTTTCTGTGGTATGGTGTAGTTACCTGATCTTGTTTTTATCAATGAGGTCTCTACGTGCTAAAGTGATTGAGTTGTGATCCATGTTAGAAATCATGTTTAGGATATATGCTTATTCTATTGGGACTCATTGAGGTCATATATGTTGTTGTGTTATTTGCTTAAATTGCAGTATTGACGAGCTCAAAACGCACACCTAAATATGCTCGCTAGTCAAAGATAGTATAGAAAATTATCGTATCCACATGGATAGTTAAATAGTATTTTCGTAGCTTGTAGCTAGATTGATATCCAAGATGATCAACAATTGAGATTATATGATTAAGAACTAAAATTAACTATGACTCTAGATCAAATTGACTAATGACAATTGAACAAAAGTAAGCAAAGAAGATATCAAGATAATTGTTTGGGATTTAACTCTCGTTAATTCACTTCTAAATTCTAATGTTCAAGTAAATCTCTCGAATTCACTCAATTATTAGTTCAAACGTTTAGTAGAAACTCCTCTCTCGATTAAGTCTCAACCTCACAATATGAACCAATTTATGCTCGGTGAAGATATGCATGAATTCGTAGTGGATTAGTCTTTAGGAGAACCGCCTTCGATTATCCTCCTAACTAGGTCTAAATAATAATTCAACTAGCCTATTCTGATTATTAAGAAGAATCAGTGAATTCAACCAACAAGATGATGCAAAAACATCACAAGTTATGCCTCTCTCGATTACATGAACATGTGAATATAAATGCAATAATTAAATCACCCAAAAACATTCAATACATAAAAACTAGAGTTAATATCCACAAACAATCATCAAAACACCAAATCCATCAATCCCTAAAGAGAACTACTCCATAGATATGGAGTAACTCATCACAAATATAAAGAAAAGCATTAAATGATCCAAACTCTTGTCTTGAGTGAGGATTGAATGATGAATTCCTTGTGCTTTGGCTTCTCCACCTTCTCTCTATCCTCCTTAGGTCTTAGATGTGTCAAAAGTCCAGAAAATACCATTTTTCATATATTTATACCAAGTAGGGTCGGGCCCAAACGAAATCACCATTTCCTAGCCGAAATAGAAAAACTTGAAAACTTATTGTATTTCATGCGTCGCATTGTGCGTAGCAGGGTGCGTAGCATTAGCACTTTTTCCTGACAGACCTCAAAAACCCAGTCTATAAAGTTTGCTATTTTCTGACAGATTTTTACACTGATGTGTCACACTGTACGTCGCTCAGTGCACCGCACTAGTGTATTTTTCAGCAGATTATTCTTCCTTGAATTTTGACGCCCAGAAGTGATCCTCGACCCCCGAACACGATTCCTGATTATTCCTTTGGGATTTTATTCAGACTTCAAAGCTCCAATTAGCTTGAATTAGTTTCATAATATCTACATAGCTCGAAATCACTCATACAAGGCATAAAACAAATAATTAGTGAAAAACACTAGCAATTAACGCTCAAACTCAATTAAAGTGCAGTAAATTGGAATGTAATAAGCGACTAAAACACAAGATTATAGCCTACCATCAACACCCCACACTTAAACCATTGCTCGTCCTTGAGCAATCACACCACACTTTTTATAGGCGTAACCTTACTAAGCAACTCTCCTAACTCATTATACCAATAATATTTAAAATAGAATAAGCACAATAGTGTAACATCTTCACCGCAAGAACTAACTCAAAAGTACCATGCATTATTTACCGCTCACTCACTTACTCTAATATAGAGGTCAACAACATTGCATTTCCTTCATGAATCAAGTTCCCTCACAATAATAGATAGTAGTTCCACACACAATAAAAGTTAAGAATAATTAAAAACTCAAGATAGAAATAATTCACTCACTCTCAGAAACAATATGCCACAAAAAATGCACCATAGGCTTTCCCGTAGTATACTACTCAATTAATCAAGCCCATTCAGTCACAGATCAAATAGGACTTCCATTGGTTTTAATGTAAGCTGCGGGACGGGTAGGATACATTTAGTGTGAGTCCCCGTAAAAATTTCCTAATGATTTAAGATTTTAAAGTGTGCCAACGATATTTGGGAATAACGTGTTCGTGTACTAAATGAAACCCATGGGATAGAATCACATTATTTTGAAATAAAAAATATATGTTTAAGGTGTGTTGGAACATACTAAAGAGTTTTGTGAATGGCAAGAATTCGTGCGGAACAAGTTGGATACATTAAGTGAAAAAGATGTCTCAATTCGCAAAATATCCTACTTTAAATGCATGCTTCTACCAAACTATAACTACTTAAAAGGTTATCTACCTATCAAATTAAATCCCTTTGAGTCTAGTTTCTAACGTTTCAAACCGTTCATCATTTGGACACTCCTACAAGAAGTTATGACCAACTTCCCAAAGGCTGGAAGAATATGACCATGCTATATGCCTCACGGCGCAAGGTCTGTAGCGCAGTAGACCGTGCTATATACCTCACGGTGCAAGGTCTGTAGCATGGTAGACCGTGCTATATACCTCGCAGCACAAGGTCTGTAGCTCGCTACAGACCGTGCCTAGCCTGGTCTGTAGCCCGGTCTGAATTTTTGAGGGTCCATTTTTCTAATTTCATAACCCGACCCTAGTTCCTATAAAACGATATTAGGGTCATTTTGTATGGATAATATGATATTTTGAGAGACGGGAAAGTTTCCTAGAGTGAGAGGAGGAATTCCTAAGCCCTTGTTCATCAAATCTTGCTCAAGCCTTGAAATCCAATAAGAAATCCCTCAAGTTCTTCATCTAAGAGGTAAGGTTCCATACCCTAGTTTTCAATTTCGGATTTGGGTAGAAGATGGTTGATTAGGAGTATAATTCTTGGGTGTTATTTATACATGCATGCACCAATAAGGTTTGTGAAAAGATTGTTGAGCTCAAATAAGTAAAGATTGGGTTGTGGAATGAAGAAATCTTGTAGAAAAACCTTGTAGTCAAATTTGCACATCTAGTGTTTGATGAAATGCTCGAATGAGCTGAAACCATGAATATCTTCCTAATTTGTATTCAATTTTGTTATGTCTTAAATAGATTGGGATTGCTAGGATTTTTAGAACGTTGTAGTAATGTAAGGAAAGCTCAAAGCGAGTTATGTTGGCTTAACTTCTCTCCTAGAATTGAATCCCATGAGATTCTTGTAAGTCTCGAGTTATTCATTATAAATTAACTATTCCGAATAAGCCTTGTGTTGAAAAGTATATGTTCAAAATGTGTTTCAGATGCTCTTATTATATGATGTTATCCTTCGAGAATGTGTTCAAAGCATGAGTTGAGTATAAAAATGACTCCAAGTAGTGTTTCAAGTAAAGGCTATTATGCTTAATTGTGTAAGAAGTGTCAATATGCATAAGACTCTTAATTTCTCATAGGTGTACTAAAAGTCATGATTATGGATTCCTTGTTGTCGATAATCTATAAAGATGCTTGAAAGTGAAAGTGTGGAGTTGAGGATATAAAGTGTGAACACCGTTCCAAGAATGAAAGTTAAGCCAATAGCGCCAATGAAATGAAATGATGTGTGAAATATTATGAAATGAGCCTTGATTCAACTATTCCAAATTGACTCCAAAAATAGAATCATCCAAAAGCTTATGTACTCAAGTCATGTCCAAATGTGGTTGTTCTAACTAATGCTATGCTTGGTGGGTATTTCCAATATGTTTTGAGTTCTTACATATTCATGAGTCGAGATTGTGTATTGCCCTTTTTGGGGAAAGGTATTTCAAGAGTATTCTATATGATGATGTTTATGATGATAATCCTTGAAAGTAAAGAAATAAAAGTGTGGAATATGATATACGACCACAGTTCCATGAATAAAGAATAATATGTACGTCCAAGGGAACCAATGAAATAATGATGGTGTAAGTAGTTGAAAGTAATTGTGAAGTGATATATAGTATGAAAGGTTATGAGATGAACGTATTTGTACTTATGTTTCCAATGTGTTATAAGCTCCTACACCCTCATGAGGAGAGGCTATGGTATTCCTAAATATTTTAAATGTTCTTGATATCCTATGATCACCCATGGCAAGTACAAGTAAGTGATGGTATGAACATGAAATGAAGTCGTTTGCCAAAAAGAGAATTATGAGGTGTTGTATGTCCCAATGGTTTCAACTATAGTTGTATGCTTCTGAAATAATGTATGTAAATTACTTCGATTGTTAAGTCCCCAAGAGTCATGAACCTAGTTAATGATCTCAAGATGTCAAGGGAATGAATAACGAGATGGAAGGGAGATGTCCTATGCTAAATGATGATGAACCTTAAGAAAAGAAATTGGGCTCATGTGCCATTGAAATCGATTTATTGATTTACTATGTATGTGCTAATGTAATGAGTTGTGTTTTTCTATGATGAGCATGAACATGAAGTATTCCAATGATATGGGAAATTATGACCTTAAATGTAATGACAAGTTATGTCGCTTTAAGTTATATATGTTATTGTGGTGTTGTGATACACCTCCATCCGCATATATTGGGGTGAGGCAGTAGGGTCGCTTTGTGTAGATATTATGGTATTGCGATACACCTCCACCCGCATATATTGGGGTGAGACGGTAGGGTCGCTTTGTGTAAAGATTGTGGTATTGTGATACACCTCCACCCGCATATATTGGGGTGAGGTGGTAGGGCCGCTTTGTGTAGAGATTATGGTATTGTGATACACTTCTACCCGCATATATTGGGTGAGGCGGTAAAGCCGCTTTGTGTAGAGATTGTGGTATTGTGATACACCTCCACTCGCATATATTGGGGTGAGGAGGTAGGGACGCCTTGCGTAGAGATTGTGGTATTGTGATACACCTCCCCCCGCATATATTGGGGTGAGGCGGCATGGAAAACTTTGTGTAGAGATTGTGGTATTGTGATACACTTCCACTCGCCTATACTAGGGTGAGGTAGCAAGGCCGCTTTGTGTAGAGTTTTGGTATTGTGGAATATACCTCCACCCGCATACACTGGGGTGAGGCGGCAAAGCCGCTTTGTGTAGAGTTTTGGTATTGTGGAATACACCTCCACCCGCATACATTGGGGTGAGACGGCAAGGCCACTTTGTGTAGAGTTTTGGTAATGTGGAATACACCTCCACCCGCATATATTGGGGTAAGGCAGCAAGGACGTTTTGTGTAGAGTTTTGGGTATCTAAGCCCTATGATTGTTACCATTATTCATCATATTCATGTTGTATTTCAAATCCCTTGAATAGGTGTATTTGTATTGTGTAAGTGAACACTGTGAACAGTCTATGAAACACACATGTGTATTGTGTAAGTAAACACTGTGAACGGTCTATGAAACGTACATGTATTTTGTGTAAGTAAACACTATGAATGGTCTATGAAACATACACGTGTATTGTATAGGTGATACTGTAAATGGTCTATGAGACGCATATGTGTATAATATGATATGTGAACACTAAGGACGGTCTATGAAATGTATATGTGTAAAATAAGGGAGGAAGGTGCCACTTTCATTGGCCTTGTTTGTACATGTTGTTACAATTACATTATATTATGTATTCCACATACAGTTCATATGGATCAGTTGACCCTAAAAGAAGTTTAGAATGATGCAAGTATAATAAGACTTGAAATGTGATTCTTTGGGATGTTTCGTAGTTTCTTTATGTACTTTATTTGCCTCTTATTTGAGTTACCGTATTTTCATATATTGTTTTGACTGCCTTACATACGAGTACTATTCCACATGTACTCACGTCCCTTTTGCCGGGGGTGCTGCATCTTTTAATGGATGCAGGTATGCTTCTACAGGATGATATGGATCTTTGATAGGGATCTTCTTCACTACTCAACTTATGGTGAGCCCGCTACAGTTCTAGTGGGTGTTTGGGTCTAGTTCATTTTATGTATTTAGGTATCTATTGTCATAGAAGCTCTATGTACACTGTGGGTCATGTAATTAAAGATTTGAGTTTTGTCATGTATTTATGCTCACAATATTTACACCTATTTATAAAATTGTGTAACCATCATGAGAAAGAATTTATGGGCCATTGAGCCAAATGTATTCAATATGAAAGTCAAGATCTAATTATATTATGGTAAATCATGCATGAGTAATGATGAGAGGTTAATATAAATTAGGCTTGCTCGACTGGGTTTACTCGGTTGAGCACCGGTTGTGCTCCCTGAGTTCGGGGCGTGACATTTAGATATAAGAGTGACTACACCTCTCTAAGCACTTTAATACATATATTTCATTGTTCGAAACCCCACACTTATGTCAAACCATAACTCCACCTTCACATCAATATACATTAACTCCCAACTTATTTAAGCACAATTATATCATAAGTAACCACTATCAAGGAATATTTTCACAATCGTACAATTAATATTTTTTTTTTCCAATTCAAGCGGCTCTTACTTTTTAAAATAGTGCATCGTTTTCCTTATTTCAATAGTTCCACTCGAAAGGCCAACCAACACCCCACACTTTAACTTTTACAAAGTTCATACTAAATTCAAGTGTTCACAAGAGGTAAATGGTTCAAATAGATGGTCAATTCAAACAAATGGGTAAGGCTTGTAATGTGGTTGCCAAAATAAACAGGATTATAGGCTTAACAGGGTTAACTAAGATACATAACAATTAGGTGGGTAAAATCATATAACTAGCTCAACAAAGAAATGCCTATATCACTTTCCAGACTGAACAAAACTACTATTTTGCTTTGCAAATACACGGGGCAAGTTCTAGACATCAAATACAATGCATAGAATAACACAAAAACCTCTCTCACATGCACACATGGCACATAACTCACTCAAGATTGGATGATCAAGACTCTCTAGTCAAAGCAGTTAAGCAAAGTTAAACTTATACAATTTAAGGTACTTATGCAAGAGTCAAAAACTGAGCCTAAGTGTTACAACTAAAATACTCACTATTCTCAAGGCATAATAAAATCAAGAGACATTACTTCCAATTCAAATTATAGCACAAGGTTTCCTACTTCTAAAAATAAAAAACTAACTACACCTGATTCAAACAAAACCCTTGGAAAAGAATCGCGGCACAAAGAAAAACCAAGGGAAAATTATTACACTACCTAACAAAAGAAAATCTTTTTGTCTTTTTCTTTCTACTTAAATCCCTCAAGAAACTTGTCGAATGATATCTATCGTCAGGAAAAGTCAAAAATTTTTAAAAAAATTATGTTTTTTTTTTCAATTTTACAAAACTAAAACTAAAACTAACATACATACAGAATACAACATATAATTATCCCCTACCCCATACTTAAAGTTGTGGCATGTCCCTATGACACACAATTAAAAAGTAAAAGGTAGAGGAAACTTTCCTGAATATCTAGTCGGGGTCTGAGTCGAAGTCGGGGTCCATTCCATGCGCCCGAACCAGTGCACACATCCATGCAGATAACTTCTTCTCAGCCTTTTTGGGGTACACCCCACACTTATATTTTTCACTCGTTGTAGCCTTTTCTTTCGAACTCTTTACCTTCCACTCAACACTTGCAGTTGGCTTCTCTTTTTGTGCTCCCGTTTCTACATTCATCTCAAAAGTTACAGTCTCCTCCCCCACTCTAAACATGAGTTTTCTATCATGTATGTCTAATATTGCTCTACCCGTTGCTAAGAATGGTCTTCCTAAAATGAGAGGGACCTCCTTATTCTCCTCCATATTTACTACAATAAAGTCCACAGGAAATACAAACTTATCTACCCGCACTAAAACATCTTCCACTATCTCTTCGGGTATCAAAGTTGTTTGGTCAGCCATCTGCAAAGATATTGGTACCGACCTTATCTCTCCAATATCACTCTCCAACATCCTGTAAATAGAAAAAGGCATTAAATTAATTGAGGCACCAGAATCACATAAAGATTTATCAAATTTAATAAAGCCTAAAGAGCAAGGTATAGTAAAACTCCCTGGACAGATGTGTTAGCATCAACCGGGTGAACACCATTCGTCCATCTTCTTTCAGTACTTTCAGAGGGCCACTGATTTGAATCTTCAGATAATTCATTGAGAATAGTGATTATCTCCTCTGGTGTCTTCTTCATTAACGGACCTCCAGCTACATTGCTCAACGTTCTGCGTGAGGCCGGTGTCAACTCATCCTAAAAATCCTGGAGTTGCATCCATAGTTCAATACCATTGTGTTGACACTTTCTAACTATCTCCTTAAACCTCTCCCAAGATTCAAAAACTGTTTCATTATCTTTCTAGCAGAAGTTATGGATCTCTCTTCTAAACTTGCCCGTTTTAGCTGAGGAGAAATATTTGTCAAAAAAATTTCTGGTCATCGCTTCCCATATTCGAATTGATCCTTGAGGCAAGCTCTGAAGCCACTGCTTCGCATCATCTTTCAGTGTGAAGGGGAATTCCCTTAGATAAACTGCATCTTGTGAAACACCATTATATTGAAAGGTGTTCATGATCTCCTCAAAGTCCATTAGATGATTGTTTGGATCTTCGTTCATATTTCCTCTAAAGACACAACAGTTTTGCAGAGTTTGAAGCAACCCTTGCTTCAATTCGAAATTGTTTCGTGCAACTGGAGGTGGTCGAATGCTTGAAAAACCTTGGTTGTAAATCGGTCTAGAGTAATCACCAAGTGGTCTCCCAGCATCAGGAGCTACGTTTCTAAACTGGCCTGCACACACGGGCTGATTTTGATTATGTATGTGACCCCTCTCTTCTTCATAAATACATTATGCATCTCTAAAAGCTGTTTCTGCAGCATCTCGTGCCACTTTTTCTCGTTGTTGGGATTCCTCTCTCGCAGCTAGGTCCATATTATCTTCATCGTTTCCGGCCATATCTTTGGTTGAGGATTTCCCAACCTTTTCTAACGTCTCGGTGAGATTTTTTTCCATTTTAGTTGTTGCAGTTGTTTTTCTATTTCTGGCTCGTACGGTAGCAATTCTTTCCTAGAAAATCGATTCATGCACCAATCTAACCTGTAACCTACGCACAGTCAAAGAACACCAACCGTAAAATGGGAAAAACATAATAAAACAAAAAGGGGAAATTCTTGAATTAGCACTACAAACTATTTCAAACACTATTGATTGCCAATCCCAGGCGCCAAAATTTGATGAGCTCAAAACACACACCTAAATATGCTCGCTAGTCAAAGATAGTATAGAAAATTATCGTATTCACATGGATTGGAGTTAAACAGTATTTTTGTAGCTTGTAGCTAGAATGATATCCAAGATGATCAACAATTGAGATTATATGATTAAGAACTAAAATTAACTAAGACTCTAGATCTAATTGACTAATGACAATTGAACAAAAGTAAGCAAAGAAGATATCAATGGGAGAAAATAGGGGTTGATTGGATAGGTGCAAGATATGCACCAATTTGTGCTCGGTGAAGATATGCACGAATTCGTAGTGGATTGGTCTTTAGGAGAACCTCTTTCGATTATCCTCCTAACTAGGTCTAAACAATAATTCAACTAGCCTCTTTCGATTACTAAGAAGAATCAATGAATTCAACTAACAAGATGATGTAAAAACATCACAAGTTATGCCTCTCTCGATTACATGAACATGTGAATATAGATGCAATAATTAAATCACCCAAAAAAATTCAATACATAAAAATTAGAGTTAATATCCACAAACAATCATCAAAACACCAAATCCATCAATCCCTAAAGAGAACTACTCCATAGATATGGAGTAATTCATCACAAATATAAAGAAAAGCATTAAACGATCCAAACTCTTGTCTTGAGTGAGGATTGAATGATGAATTCCTTGTGCTTTGGTTCTCCACCTTCTCTCTAGCCTCCTTAGGTCTTAGATGTGTCAAAAATCTAGAAAATATCATTTTCCCATGTATTTATACTAAGTATGGTCGGGCCCAAACGAAATTACTCTTTCCTAGCCGAAATAGAAAAACTTGCTAACTTATTGTATTTCATGTGTCGCACTGTGCGTAGCATTAGTGCTTTTTCCTGACAGACCCCAAAAATCCAGTCTCTGAAGTTTGTTATTTTTTGAAAGATTTTTACACTGATGAATCGCACTGTGCGTTGCCCAGTGCGTCGCACCAGTGCATTTTTTTAGCAGATTATTCTTCCTTGAATTTTGACGCCCAGAAGTGATCCTCGACCCCCGAACACGATTCCGAATTATTCCTTTGGGCTTTTACTCAGACTTCAAAGTTTTAATTAACTCGAATTAGTTCCATAACATCTACATAGCTCGAAATCAATTATACAAGGCATAAAATACACAATTAGTACAAAACACTAGCAATTAATGCTCAAACTCAATTAAGGTGCAGTAAATCGGAATGTAATAAGCGACTAAAACACAAGATTATAGCCTACCATCAAGTTACATACTTAGTCATACTCATTCATTTGCATATTATATCTCAATCTCTGTTACCATTTATTGATACATCATATCATCATTTTTGGGCTGATTTTCATGAAATTGTGAGACCGAGAGACTGGAGAGATTGATGACTGAGTGAGACTGAGGTCCTGTTTGTAAGTGATATTGATGGGATCGAGTTGCATGTTGTAGCAGTTATTATTGATTCATGATGGGATCGTGTTGCACGTCGCAGCAGGTATTATTGATTTATGCCATAATTGGCTTATTATAACGCTTGGACTAGATCTGCCCCTCCGAAGTATGCACACCCACAGTGAGCACAATTGCTATTGATTTTTTGGGATTGATTCTCCCTGGGCTAGATCTTCTATGTACAGTGCCGAGTGTCGAGAGCGAGTGATTAGGAGGACTGAGTGACTGTGAGGACTGAGTGACTGTGAAGACTGAGTGACTGGGAGGACAGAATTAATTGATACTATGAAGGTATGCATATGGATTTATCACTGTGTTGCATTGTATTTGGCATGCACGCCTGACATGCAGGCATAAAGATGCATTGTCCTCATGTTGTACGGTATTACGTCATTCATGACTTCTCATACACATTGACATGTAGGCATAGAGATGTACTTTCCTCATTCTATCAAATAATGAAACATTGTATTACAAACTTACTCATACCTTGGTAATTTCGGTAAAAGATTTGGGTTTTACTGTTATACTTGAAAATCATGCCTATTTTTCGGAATTGTGAAGGAGAAGAGTGTTATATCTTTGAGTTATTACTTGTACCGCTTTAGTTATATTTTTATGAGTGGTTCCTAGCTGTTAGTGTTGGACTCTGACCCTTGTCCAAGCTCGTCGCTACTTTTAACCTAAGGTTAGGTTTATTACTTATTGAGTACATGGGGCCGATTGTACTCATACTAAAACTTCTGCACCTTGCGTGCAGATGTTAGATGTTTTATGTTGCTATGTGTGGAGAGAGCTGGATTTGAAGATGTACCTATTTTCCAGTCATAGTTGTCTCTTGATCTTGGTAGCTTTAGAATTTTTAATATGTTCATGTATATTTCAAACAGATGATGTATTTTATTTCATACCAGCTTTGTAAATTCTAAATCTTAGAAGCTCATGGTTTGTACTACCAGTCCTTGAGAAATGTATAAAGGTTCAGTTATTTTATCATTCATTTGTCTAAATAAATCTCATTAAATTGGATAGTTGTTAATTGGCTTACCTAACGGGTTGGGTTATGTGCCATCATGATTAGTTAGATTTTGGGTCGTACCAAGTTGGTATCAGAGCTCTAGGTTCATAGGTTCTACGAGTCATGAGCAAGTGTCTAGTAGAGTCTTGTGGATCAGTATGATGACGTCCACACCTATCTTCGAGAGGCTACATGGCATTTAGGATAAACTTCCCATCTTTCTTTCCTTACCGTGCGACATTGATTCAGCTTGAAGCGTAACTCTTTGAAATCCTTCCACACACTCGTATGAGCATGTGAGCGCTCGGTATCAACTGTGCATCATTGGCATGTGGATTCCGTGGATCAGGTGCAAGATGTGTTTTTTGTGTTTTGGTGATGGGCCAGTCTGGAGGACTTGAGGCCCGGTTTAGACCGCAACTTAGGCTCGGTAGTTTTAGTTGTGTGAGCTTATGCTTTTGGACTTTTATGTTCAGTATTGTCCATACGAATGTGATTGGTGGCTCGGTGAGTGGTTGGATGGCTATATGATGGGTAGGATGTGACTGCAGGATATGTTCAAATGGTTTGAATATGACGGGAAGAGTTTGCTTGAGATGTGAAAAGGACTATTGGATGCTCGATTTCTGTGGATGTGTCATACAGTCTTGAGTTATGAAGATTGTTGAGAGATTCTTTCATGTTATTTCATTTGTGGAACGAAGTAGATTTCCATTCTTATTGATAAGTTCAGACTCAGGAAGATTAATTGATTGTGTAGTAGTTGTGGCTGTGAAAGTGTATAAAGAGATGTAAGTTTGAGGCTAAGCAGGTGGGTTATCAATTGCGCGGTAATCTACGGATTTGTGATCCTTATGATATTGTGTGGAGGCTTTCTTTTCTACCAGTGGGTATATGTGTTATGATTTGAGTTTGGAGTGGTTGAGAAAGTTGACCTGACCATCATGAGGATGAATGCAAGATTTGCAGATGATTTGAGATATTAGATGGTTTGTGTTACACGAGCTTATGAAGAATTTAGCTAAATCTCATTGCAGTATTATGGTAGTGATGGGGTTGGTTATTGTAAGTTAACAGATGTTTGATTCCATGGTTCTGAGCCAAGAAGGGGAGTCTGTTATCGACGATTTGATTGCATGGTTACGTGTTGCATTAGTTTCGGTCTGAGGCATACTTGTGGATTAGTTATGGCTTGCAGATGATGGTTTGGAGGATGACTTAAGCAAGGAAATTTCTGGATGCATGGTATATTACACTTTATAGGTATATGGAAATCATGGAATGATTTGAATGGTTATTCGTGAGAGACGTAATGCACATGGAGTAGGAATTTACTCGGTTGCTTAGAGGTATGAATTACTTCTTTGGGTTTTATTATGCTAATGGGGCGCAGGTCGTTCGGCCCGTTTGGGTGGTGCAATTGAGATTTGAGCATAGTATATGACTCTCGAGAAGGTTCTAATGGATTTAAGATTGATATGTAACAATTGAGAATTTATTCGGATTTGTATATGGCAAGATCTAGGATTCGCATTGGATGGTGTCGAGACTCACGGTATTTCTGTATCACTATGGATTCTACATTTTTAGTATCAGGAAGGTAAAGGAAATAATTTTAGGTTCACATGAGGTCTCTTCAGAGTGGGTGTCTCGATTGTGGTACTTTGGGGTGCAAAGACAGAATACATCGACTTATGGGCTTTAGGGCGGTGTGGTTTTATGTTAGGGTCTCGTGTGGTGAGTTTTGGTTGAGGATCGTGGTGTTCTAGCAAGGGGAAGTGTCAACTTGAGGGTAATTCAAAAGTAACTCAGAGAAATAGGACAACTTGGTAGTAGCTTGGATCAGCACGGTAATAGATATGATCAGTTCTTTGGGTGCTTATGATGTGGTGAGTCTCTACAGTTGTTTTGTGGAAATACTCTTTGGTTTGGCGACATGCGTGGCTTGATTGAGTTAAAGAGATTCAATTTTGATGGTTTGGTTATGTGCAAATCAGTTTCGGAGAGTTCTCAATGGTTTCTACCACAGTTTGAGATGGATATTTCCTACCGGCATAAGGAGCATGTTGCGTATTATGATTTTCTCCTGGATGGTATTAAGTGACATGTTTCTAACTGATCGGGTATGTATTCTGGTGGTGACTTAGAGTTGATTATAAGATTATCATACTTTTCATATGATGGCATGGTGGATGTGGTATGTTGTGTGAGATTGAGATTTGCATGTGCAAGGTCACAATTCAGTTTTGAAGGGAAGGACATGAATTCTTAGGCAACATGGACGGTTTCATATGACTAGATGAATGATGTTACTACTTGGAATTGCCTGAGGACAGTGTACATTTAGAAGGCGCGCTGAGTTTTGACCTACGGATGCTTCATTGGTATTGCGATACTCGTCTGGTTGATCGGTTGCCGATGTTCAGGTGTTGCTATGTGGTACAGAAGAATTATAGAAGTATTCCTCATGGGATGATCGTGTATGAGAGATGTGTTAGACATTCAATTGCTTGAGTTGGGATCAGCTATGGTGATTCATGTGCTCTATGAATTTTGAGACTGGAGTTCTTAGAAGCAAATTGTTTTGTGGTTGTGTGATGTGAAGATATGGCCAAAGCTAGACAGATGATAGAATGTGTTATGGTTAGATCAGTGTGGACTTTCGGAGGGATTATTTATCTATTTGTTGTTGACCAGGGTTAATTTAAGGGCTCATTGGTAGGCCTAATGAGGGTGTGTATCCTACACCGGGTCGGATTTATTGACTCAGCACCGTTATTGCAGAAAGGTGTGTTATTCAGTTAGAATTGATCTTATGTGTATCTGATGGGTTCTATGTAATGCTCTTCTATGCTCCGAGGGATTGTAATTTGTTGGTTATATGCACACATGATGTGGTTCTGTTTGGGCCTTATAGTGGACTTCGTGTGATTTGGTGATTGGGGTGTGGAATAGTTGATTGCGTCTTGGTTATGGTCCTTTCGGGTTATGGCATTGTGTTATTTGCTTCACCATGATTACGGTCATGCACCTTGGGTATTGGATGTCGAATTGCATGTGGTTGTTGATTTTGAGCATTGTGGCTTAAGGTATTTCATATGGACCAGTGTTTGGATGGGGTCACACATTGCAGCTGGGTTATGTCAGGATATGATCCTTTATGTTAGATTCGTTTGTCTTGGTTCTACTATGTTCGATTGGTTTGTAGCATTGCGGTTGTGGTGGTACTTGTTGAACTTGCGGGATGGTTCTCTCGTTTGAGTCATTTTCCATGATCGGGTACATTTGGGTTGTTGCTTATTGGTGCACAGATTGCACGGGTTGTGGCTTTAGGTTGTATTGATGTGGCATGTCACTAGAGTGGTTGTGTGATGAGACGAGGTCATTGGACCTAGGATGGATACTATCAGATTTAATTACAACATATATGGAAGAATAATATCTAAAGTCGGCTTAAGATTTAACTTAAGTTTTTGTCAGGCGAAAGGGAACTCTATGACTTGCTGATCTGATAAAGTGGTTATGAGTTTCTTCATGTTTCTTTCATCATCGGCAATGTGCAAAGGTTTTAGAACGAGGTTTTGCTTGATATGAGGTTTATTACCGGTACCGGGTTTGTTTTGAGCAGTTATTGTGGTTGGAAATTATTGCTACAAGTACGCGAGTTATGCGGTATATCATGTGATTAATCTGGGGTTATGGTTATGGCTTGGTACAGCTTGTTCAGACTTATACAGTGTGTAGATGCGAGATTCAGGTCTAATAGAAAATTCCGGATGTTGGAAATTGGATTCTGTGATTTACGGACTAAGGTTGAAGTAATGATCTTCAGTTATATTGTATTGTCGGACCTATATAGAATAGGGTGACATGGGATCACCCCCGAGTATGCACATGGTAAGGTTACATGGCGGTTTGATAGCTTTGGAACGACTTTGGGTATGTTCGAGAACAAACGTACGTTTAAGTTGGAGAGAATGTAACGACTTGGCCGATCATTTTGAGCATTTGCATTCCGTTTAGCTATTTGAAGTCTTGAGCAGCATCTTATGGTGTATTATGACTTGTGTGAATCGTCGATTTTGATGTTCAGGTTATTCGAAATTGATTTGGAAGAATGAATATCATGATTTAAGCTTAAAGTTAGAAGAGTTGACTAAGTTTGACTTTTTAGTATTTGACCTCGGATTGGAGTTTTGATGATTTCATTAGGTCTGTATGGTGATTTTAAACTTGGACGTGTGCCCGGATTTACATTTGGATATTTCTAGAATGTTTCGGCACTAATTGGTGAAAGTAAGAAATTTAAAGATTTGGAATGTTCATAAGTTTGACTAGGAGTTGACTTTAATGAAATCGGGTTCAGATTATGGTTTCGGCAATTGAAATAGTTTTGTTATGTCAGTTGGAACTTGTGTGCAAAATTTGAGTTCATTCCGGGTTGATTTAATATGGTTCGGCACGCATTTTGAAAGTTGAAAGATTCAAAGTTCATTAAGTTCAATTTGAGGTGTGATTCGTGGTTTTGATGTTGTTATGCGTGATTTGAGGCCTCGAGTAGGTTCGTGTTATGTTATGGGACTTGGTCCCAAGGGGCTCGAGCGTGTTTCGGATCGATTTTGGACCATTTCTTCTTCATATCGCATTGTTGGTTTCTGCTGAAGTCTGGTGCGCCAAATGGTCTTCGCGATCGTAAAGTATGTGATGTGATCGTGTAGCTGAAAACTTGGAGCTCGGCAGTTTCTTAATCGCGGTCACGATTGGAGTGCTGCGATCGCGTAGCTTGGAGCTGGATACTGTCCGCGTTCGCATAGTGGAGGCCATACCCAATGTTTGGGGTAGAAAGTCAGGGTTTGGTACTTTGACGAGCTAGCCGCCGAGAGAGCACTGGGAGGCAGGAAGCTGGGAGCTGGAAATTCTTCAACGCATTCGCGTAAGATGGGACGTGTTTGTGATGCTTGGTCGCCTGTGTGCTTCACGTTCGCATGGATGTTTACGCGATCGCGTAGCATATTGTTGGGAGGCAGTGTTGGTTGTCCTTCGTGTTAGCGAAGGTTGTTCCACGATCGCGTAGGGTAATTCTGGTCAGTGCATTTTTCTGCTTCGCGATTGCGATTCATTATTTCGTCCAGTGAATATAAAATACTCCATTTTGGAGGTTTCAGCCATTTTATCATATTTGGCGCTATGGAGCTCGGATAAAAGCAATTGTTGAAGTGATTTTAACCACATGGATTGGGGTAAGTATTCCCTACTCGATTTTGATTTTATTTCATGAATCAATCTTCGTTTTGGGCATTTGATTGATGATTTCTTGGGGGAGGGGGTGGTTTAAAGTTTCATAGAGTGAATTTTTGAGTTTTTAACGTCGAATTTGAGTGAAACTAGTATGGTTGGACTCGTAATTGAATGAGTTGTCGGATTTTGTAAGTTTCATCGGGTTCCAAGGAGCGGACCCGGATTTGACGTTTTGGTTGACTTTGGGCTTTTGATTAAATATTCAACATTTATCATTTGGAATTGTTTCCTTAGTCTTTATTTGATGTATTTGAGTTACTTTTGGCTAGTTTCGAGCCGTTCGGATGTCGATACGCGCGAAATGGCAGTTTTGTAGTACCTTTTGGCTTGCTCGGTATTAGATTTGGCTTGTTCGAGGTAAGCAATACTTCTAAACTTTGTGATGAGGGTATGGCCCCTTGTATATACGTGTTATGTATCGGTGATGTGGTGACGCACATGCTAGGTGACAGGCGTGTGGGCGTGCACTATGTGAATTTTGACTCGGTTGTTTTTGTGGTACAATGTTGTTACCTTATCTTATTTTTTTCCACGAGGTCTATGCGTGCTAGAGTGATTGAATTGTGATACATGTTAGAAATCATGTTTAGGCTATATGTTTATTCTGTTGGGATCCCATTGAGGTCATATTTGTTGTTGAGTTATTTTCTTAAATTGTAGTTACATACTTAGTCATACTCATTCATTTGCATATTATATCTCCGTCTCTGTTGCCATTTATTGATACATCATATCATCATTTTGGGCTGATTTTCATGACATTGTGAATCCGAGAGACTGAAGAGATTGATGACTGAGTGAGGCCGATGGCCTATTTGTGACTGATATTTATGGGATCGGGTTGTACGCCGCAACAAGTATTATTGATTCATTATGGGATGGGGCTGCACACCGCAGTAGGTATTATTGATTCATGCCATGATTGGCTTATTATAGCGCTTCGGTTGGATCTGCCCCTCTGGAGTCTGCACACCCACAGTGAGCACAATTGCTATTGATTCTTTAGGCTGGATCTGCCCTGTACAGTGTCGAGTGCGAGCGCGAGTGCCGATAGTGAGTGTTGAGTGACTGTGAGGAATGAGTGACTGTGAGGACTGGGTGACTGGGAGTACTGAGTGAATTGATACTCTAAGAGTATGCATATAGTTTTATCACTGTGTTGCATTGCATTTGACATGCATGCATAGAGATACATTTTCATCATGATGTACGGTATTACGTCATTTGTTACTTCTCATACACATTGACATGTAGGCATAGAGATGTACTTTCCTCATGCCTCTCATATTAAAACATTTACTTGTTGAATGTTTTGGGAAAAGTCACAGTTTTATAAACTTACTCATATTTTGGTGATTTCGGTAAAAGACTTGGGTTTTATTTTTATACTTGAAAAGCATGCCTATTTTCCGAAACTGTGAACGAACTGAGCATTATATCTTTGAGTTATTACTTGTACCGCTTTAGTTATATTGTTATGAGTTGTTCCTGGATGTTGGTGTTGGACTCTAACCCTTGTCCAAATTCGTCACTACTTTCAACCTAAGGTTAGGTTTGTTACTTACTGAGTACATGTGGTCGGTTGTACTCATACTATACTTCTGCACCTTGCGTGCAAATATTGGATGTTGATGTTGTTGTGTGTGGCGGGAGCTGGATTTGAAGATGTACTTGCGTTCCGGTCATAGCTGCATCTTGATCTTGGTAGCTTTAGATTTTTTAATATGTTCATGTATATTTCAAATAGATGATGTATTTTATTTCATACCAACTTTGTAAATTCTAAATATTAGAAGCTCATGGTTTGTACTACCAGTCCTTGAAAAAGGTATAAAGGTTCAGTTATTTTATCATTCATTTGTCTCAATAAATCTCATTAAATTAGATAGTTGTTAATTGGCTTACCTAGCAGGTTGAGTTAAGTGCCATCACGACTAGTTGGATTTTGGGTCGTGACAATGATCAATTTTATTGTTAATTAATGCTAAAATGTGAATTTCATAATATGTATGAAAACAACTAAAAATCAATTAAAATGGACTCGAAGGAGTACTATTTAAAATTTAAAGAATTTCGGTAAATCCTAAATTATTACTGTATACGGTCAAAACCGATTAGTCTGTCGTACGGACTAGCTGAGATGATAATACTTTGATCAAAGGGCATCTGCATAATATCAGGTTGAGGTCCGAAGTAAGGTCATCAAGTTTTGAGTTCTAAGACCGATCAATGACAAAGCTCGGTATCATTATCGAGCTCGTATCCAAATCGAACTACGAGGCAAAGCGAAATTATCGAGCTTAAGATGCATAGATCGACCGGCACCGACCCCGAATCAATACCGGACTCCAAGTCAGAATCGAGCTCGAGTCAAGATTGATGGATCGAGTCAGTACCGAGCTTGAATCAATATCGAGCTCACAAACAAGAGTCGTTGCAACCGCACTAAGGGAGAGAATCCTGGCGGGAATTAGGAAAAAGCTAATTCATCATGGTTCCCCACTATATATTTTTTATTATATCTAAAGTGAGATTCCTCTACTATGAAAGGGATGATTATTATTTCTGTAATAGACATTCACTCATTGTAATAAAAGACTACTTCTCATATTGAAAAATCAATCCTTCGAGCTCTTTTACTTCATCATATCTAGTTCATCCATTTTTCTCCTTTCCACCGTTTTTATCTTTCATTCTTATAGTCAAAATTGTATATTTCTATTTCTTTTTATGATTTTATATCAAGTTGTACCACATACCCTTAGAATTACGTATAAATTCAACTCTATCCGATTTTTCTGGTAAACAGTTTGGCGCCCACCGTGGGGATAAGGATAACAGTGGTTGTTTGATACAAATCTACAACACACACCATTTTATGCTTGTCTTTTGGAAGTATCTTTAACTTCAGAATTAGCAATGACAAACCCTCGATTAATGGCTTTACCTATCGATAACAAAGCTGGCCTTCAAGATGAAACCAACAATATGACGCCCAAGGTCGGAAGGCCGCTTATTGATGTCGTTGAAGCTCGAACCAGAGTACTGAAGCTCGAGTCGAAGTACCACTGGACGTTAATTCGCATGTGGCCCTTGGGGAAAACCAATGTTATGAACCTGAAAATAACATTCATAGTGGCACTCAATCTGCAGCTCGAGACACCCATAACGCTGAGGAAAACAGGGTCAGCTTGCGTATGGCTTTTGAAATGCTGCAAGCCTAACAGGTGGAGATAGCTCTGTTGTAGAGCCAAACCCAAGTACCAAGCAGGCAGGATCCCAGTCCACCTCGAGAAATTGCCCACAGAACGGAGCCAGCCATAGTGAGGTCAAATGAGCAAGAATCGGGGACTACACCCGAAATTGCTAAGATGCTTGAGGAGCTCACAAAGCGGATCGAAGCCAACGATAAAAAAGTAGAAATATATAACTCCAAGGTCGATCAGATCTCGGGAGCTCCACCAATGATAAAAGGACTAGATTCCAAACAATTCGTGCAAAAGCCTTTCCCCTCGAGTGCAGTCCCAAAACCAATCCCCCAAAAATTCCGTATGCCCAAAATTCCCAAATATAATGGAACGACCAACCCCAACGAACACGTCACCTCTTACACGTGTTCCATCAAGGGGAACAATTTAGAAGACGATGAAATAGAATTTGTGTTGTTAAAAAAATTCTGTGAGACCCTCTCGAATGGAGCAATGATTTGGTATAACAACCTACCACCGAATTCCATCGACTCATTTGCCATGTTAGTAGATTCTTTTGTAAAGGCACACACTGGTGCCATAAAAGCCGCAACAAGGAAATCAGACCTTTTCAAAGTAAAACAAAGGGATAATGAAATGCTGAGGGATTTCGTGTCCCGATTTCAAATGGAACGCATGGAATCACCACCGGTCACAGACGATTGGGCCGTTCAAGATTTCACCCAAGGGTTGAACGAGCGAAGTTCAATAGCATCACGCCGGCTGAAACAAAATTTGATCGAGTATCCAACAATAACTTGGGCAGATAGGCACAATCGATACCAATCAAAATCAGGGTCGAAGACGACCAATTAGGAGCTCCTTCCGGATCAGTACATCCAAATAGGTCGGCTATTAAAAACCAAAGGGACATCGACAGAGATCCAAGGTCAAACAGAGACCGATATCAACCATACATTGTTGATTGAAGGAACAATGGTTCAGGACGCAATTCCGCCCGGAACAATCGAGAAAGTGATAGAGGACAAAATTCTCAGGTATTTATGAGCAAGAATGGTTTTGACAAATATACTGATCCTATAAAGGCACCTTGGTTATCGGAATATAACTTCATCGTCGATGCATCGGGCATTGTATCGGCAATTACAAGAATCAAAGATACTAGGTGGCCCAGACCCATGCAAACCGATCCTTCCCAAAGAAACCCAAATTCGATGTGCAAATATCATGGTACGCATGGCCACAAGACCGAGGATTGTAGGCAATTAAGGGAGGGTAGCCCATCTATTCAACGAGGGCCACCTTCGAGAGTTCCTCAGCGATCGAGCCAAGAATCACTTCAGAGAAAGGGACGCTAACAGAAAAAATGAACAAGAGGAACCTCAACATTTCATTCATATGATCATCGGTGGGGTCGATACTCCACAGGGACCCGTACTCAAACGCACTAAGGTACCGACCACTGGGTAAAATGAACCCGAGATTATATGCCTGAAGGCACTTTATCATTCGACAACGAAGAAGCAGAAGGCATTTCTTATCCCCACAAACGACGCTCTGGTAATTTCTATCCTATTAAGTAAAGTTCAAGTTAAGCGTGATTTAGTGGATCCAAGTAGCTCTGCGAACATCATCCGATCGAGGGTCGTGGAGCAGCCCAGTCTGCAAAATCAAGTCGTGCCCACATCTTGGGTCCTAAACGGCTTCAATATGGCCAGTGAAACGACTAAATGGGAGATTATTCTACCGGTGAACGTGGCTGGGACTATCTAAAATACCAAGTTCCGCGTAATCGAGGGCGACATGAGGTACAATGCCCTACTTGGAAGGCCTTGGATCCATAATATGAGGGCAGTACCTTCGACTCTCCACCAAGCAATGAAATTCCCAATGTTGGACAGCGTGAAAACAGTATACGGGGAACAGCATGTTGCGAAGAAAATGTTTGTTGTCGATGAGGTAACACTAGGGGTGTTCATGGTTCGGTTTGAGTCGGTTTTTCCCTTAAAAAGAAACCAAACCAAGTAAGTCGGTTTTTCAAATATTGGAACCAAACCAAACCAATTAAGTCGGTTTTTATCGATTCGGTTTTTGTCGGTTTTTTCGGTTATTTATCGGTTTTTTCTTAAATATGAGACATACACTACAAAACGCATATTCCAGAGACTATATTTTCAACGTAACACTATCAAACTAATTGCTCTTTGAGAAATCTATCATTTATCAAGATATATTGATGATAATTGACTCAAATAGTGATGAATAATTTAAGTACTCAATTAAAAATCAATTATTTTTAACATGAAATAAATTCTTGTACTTAGCAAAAGAAAACTACCAATCAAACTAGAAGACAAAGAATTAGATTATTATAATAGCAAAGAACTAGACCAAAAATACAAATGACTAATATGTACCATAAAAGTTTAGAAACTTTATATAAAAATATACATATATATAGGTGTAATAATAAATTTATATAGCTACTTTTATAGTCGGTTTGGTTCGATTTTTTGGTTATTTTTTTTATTAAAACCAAAACCAAACCAAATTTGATCGGTTTTTAAAATTTAAAATCAAAACCAAACCAAACCTAAAAAGTGTCAGTTTTTTAGTCGGTTTGGTTCGGTTTTCGGTTTGATTCGATTTTTTTGGTTTTTTATGAACACCCATAGGTAACACCGATATCAACACTATCAACCTCAGAAAGATTGAGCATTATAGGTAAACGAGGAGTCAAATAGCAATCACAACCGCCAATCTCGACCGAATCGGGGAAACAGGAAATAGAAGAAGGGAGGAGGATTTTCTGACCCCTCGAACTTTTATTATCCCCGAAGATTCTGACGCCACCAAGTCAATGATCTAAGAACTGGAACAGATTATATTGATCGAGCATCTGCCCGAGAGAAAGGTATACCTGGGAACGGGATTGACCCCCGAACTCAGGAAAAAACTTATTCAATTTCTTATTGATAATATAGATTGTTTTGCTTGGTCCCATTTAGATATGGCAGGATCCTACCGTCGATAACAACGCACCGGTTGAGCTTGGACCCTAGGTTCAAACTGGTGAAGCAAAAAAACAAAACCTCAGTCCGAGATAAAGCACGCATTTGTAAAGGACGAGATAACTAAACTTCTCAAAATAGGGTCGATTCGGGAAGTAAAATATCCCGAATGGTTAGCCAATGTAGTTGTAGTCCCTAAAAAAGGGAACAAACTTAGAATGTGTGTAGATTATAAATATCTAAACAAGGTGTGCCCCAAAGAGTCTTTTTCACTGCCTAACATCGATCGCATGATCGATGCCACAGCCGATCACGAGATCCTTACTTTTCTCGATGCCTATTCCGGGTACAATCAAATTCAAATGAACCCGGAGGACCGAGAAAAGACATCATTTATCACCAAGTATGAAACATATTGTTATAATGTAATGCTCTTCGGGCTAAAAATCCAGGAGCTACTTACCAACGCCTAGTGAATAAAATATTTGAAGAACAAATAGGTAAGTCAATTGAAGTTTATATTGATGACATGCTAGTTAAGTCCATGCGCGCAAAGGACCATTTGACTCATTTGCAGGAGATATTCGAGATTTTAAGGAAATATAACATGAAGCTCAATCCCGAGAAATGTGCTTTCGGGGTTGGTTCGAGCAAGTTCCTTAGCTTCATGGTATCAAATCGGGGAATCGAGATCAACCCCGATAAAATCAAAGTCATCGAAGACATCACCGTCATGGATAGTGTAAAAGAAGTGCAGAAGCTAACCGGACGGATAGCTGCCTTAGGCCGATTCATTTCGAGGTCGTCGGATCGAAGCCACAGATTCTTCTCTCTACTCAAAAAGAAGAACGATTTTGCCTGGACCCCGGAATGCCAACAGGCATTAGAACGATTGAAGCGATACATGTCGAGCCTATCACTGCTTCACACTCCAAAGACAGATGAGAAACTTTACTTATACTTGGTGGTATCGTAAATCGCGGTAAGTGGCGTCCTAGTTCGAGAAGAGTAAGGTACGCAATTTCTTGTTTATTATGTAAGTCGAGCCTTAGGAGAAGCAGAGACTAGATATCCACACTTAGAGAAATTGGCACTTGCACTAATAAGCGCCTTTAGGAAGTTAAGACCATACTTTCAATGTCACAACTCACCTCATATGCGTTTTAACCACTTACCCACTTCGTAATATTTTACACAGGTAAAGCTAAGTTCATTTTGTTTATGACTGACTATTTCTCTAAATGGGTTGAAGCACATGCGTTCGAGAAAGTGAGAGAAAAAGAGCTTATAGATTTTATCTGGGATCACATCGTGTGTCGATTTGGGATACTTGCATAAATAGCATGCGATAATGGTAAGCAGTTTATCGGCAGTAAAGTGACAAAATTTCTCGAAGACCATAAAATAAAAAGGATATTGTCAACACCGTATCACCCTAGTGGGAATGGACAGGCCGAATCGACAAACAAGACCATCATCCAAAACCTGAAGAAAAGGTTGAAAGAAGCTAAAGGGAAATGGAGAGAAATTCTGCCCGAAGTCATTTGGGCATATCGAACAACATCGGAGTCCAGTACGGGGGCAACTCCATTTTCCTTAGTGTATGGCTCTGAAACCTTAATTCCAGTCGGAGAACCCAGCGCAAGGTTTCGACATACATCAGTGGAATCAAACCACAAGGCTATGAATACTAGCCTCAAATTATTAGATGAAAAACGAGAAGCGACACTTGTCTGAATGGCTGCACAAAAGCAACGAATCGAAAGGTACTACAATAGAAGAACCAACTTCCGCCACTTCGTGGTCGGGAACTTAGTCCTAAGGAAGATCACCATCAACACTTGAGATCCTAATGAAGGAAAGCTCGGTCCTAATTGGGAAGTACCCTATCAAGTCCTCGATATAGTCGGAAAGGGGTCTTATAAACTAGGAACGATGGATGGCGAACCATTATCGGACAACTAGAACATATCACTTCTCAAACGATATTATTGTTAAGGTATGATTTTCTCCCTTCTTTCGTCTCTCTCTCTCTCTCTCTCTCTCTATATATATATATATATATATATATATATATATATATATATACATACATACATATATATTCGACGCTAACTCATTGCAAGAGTTCAACCAAAGACATCGAGACCTCAGGTTTTAAAGTACGTGTTGCACTATTTTTCCCTTAGATCGACTTTTATCCCAACTGGGTTTTTCCGGCGAGGTTTTTAACGAGACAACAACTATGTGCTACCTGAGGACAATTCAATAGTATCCAAGGCTTCTTTACAATCAACCTCAAATAATGAGGGGCTTTACCATCAAATAAATCGAGTTCAGTACAAGATAGTTATTTCATATCAAATTAATGTCAAGCAAGGTCTCGATAGGGAAAAAGTGTAAGGTCCAAATGGTCAAAACGAACCATGCCCGCATAGTTTTGCTCGAGCCCTGGCACATATATAATGACTTATAAAGAGAAACTTCTTCTTTACCGATACCTCATATTTTGAAAGGTTCGTTCTACTTCATGATTCAAACAGGCCTAAGGGATATCTTACGTCGAGTTCGAACAATCACTCGCTCGACCATAAAGCCTACAGGCTATCTCACTTCGAGTTCGAGCAATCACTCACTCGACCATTAAGCCTAAGGGCTATCTTACTTCGAGTTCGAGCAATCACTCACTTGACTATAAAGCCTACGGGCTATCTTACTTCGAGTTCGAGCAATCAATCACTCGACCATAAAGCCTACGGGTTATGATACTTCGAGTTTGAACAATCACTCACTTGACTATTAATCCTAAGGGCTATCTCACTTCGAGTTCGAGCAATCACTCACTCGACCATTAAGCCTAAAGTCTATCTTACTTCGAGTTCGAACAATCACTCACTCGACCATAAAGCCTACGGGCTATCTTACTTCGAGTTTGAGCAATCACTCACTTGACCATAAAGCCTACGGGCTACGAAACTTCGAGTTCGAGTAATCACTCACTCGACTATTAAGCCTAAGGGCTATCTTACTTCGAGTTCGAGCAATCACTCACTCGACCATAAAGCCTACGGGCTACGATACTTCGAGTTCGAGCAATCACTCACTCAACTATTAAGCCTAAGGGCTATCTTACTTCGAGTTCGAACAATCACTCACTCGACTATTAAGCCTAAGGGCTATCTTACTTCGAGTTCGAACAATCACTCACTCGACCATAAAAGCCTACGGGCTATAATACTTCGAGTTCGAGCAATCACTTACTCGACTATTAAGCCTAAGGGCTATCTTACTTCGAGCAACCACTCACTCGACCATAAAGCCCACGAAATACAATACTCTGAGTTTGGTTTTGAGCAATCACTCACTCGACTATTAAGCATAAGGGCTATTTTACTTAAAGTTCGAGCAAACACTCACTCAACTATAAAGCCTAAGGGCCACTCATAATTCAAGTACTCATTCAGTTATAAAGACTACAAAGTCCGAATTCAATCAAAATTGCCTAAAGCCTCAAACTTATGAACATTTTCATAAGGCACAAGTAAAACAAAATCTTCACTAGGCAGAAAAGAAAACAGAGACAAGTTGGGAAAAGAAACGACCTTTATATATATGATGATGTTTAAAAAGTCTGATCAGGACCTTACACGAAAAGATCAAAACAATAAAAACCCTAATTATCTACGGGAGCAGTCTTTTCTCCATCGGGTTCCTCCCCACCCTTAGACCCGCTCTTGCTCCCGTCATCGTTATCGTCATCGTCGGAGGCCAAGGCCCCATCATCGGTTTCAAGATCGAAGCCTCGAGCATGGATCTTCTCGTGGGTTTCTCTCTGAGATTGGCATTTGGCAAATTCAGCAATCCAATGTGCCCGAGTTCGAGCGATCTCGGCTACCTCTCTCGCATGTGACTGAGCGGCTTCAGCATCGACCCGATAAATAGCCACAAATGTGTCTGCATCGGCCTTTGTCTTTTCAGCCTTGGCAAGTTTAGAAGCCAACCGAGCCTCGGGCTCCTATGTTTTCCTTGCTTGAACCAAGCTTTTTTCCTTCAGCCTTTGAAGTTGACTTTCGGCCGATGATAATTGGGCTCGAGCAGCCTCTTTCTCTGCAGCAAAGCAATCCATATTTCCTTTCCATTTCAAGGACTCTGCCTTTATCACATCGACCTCCTCACAGAGTTTCCCAATCATCTCAAGCTTTTGCTGCAGCTGTGAGACCGAACGATTAGCCATCGTTCCACTATCGAACCCATAAGCTTTTAATAGTATCATTACCTACTCGGACATATCGGTCTGATCTTGGTGAGCTTTGGCCAACTCAGCTCGGAGGTCCTTGATTTCCTATCCCCTTTTCCCTAAGAGGAGTTTAAGGGCATTCCTCTCCTCCGTGACCTGTTGGAGGTCGGACTCGTATCGATGCAGCTTAGCTCGGGATCGAGAACATGCTTCTCGATGAGCTGCTACGGCCTACGAAGAAAGAAGAAATGAAGTAAGAAAAGAAAAACAGACATAAGAGATAATACCAACAAAATAATTTAAGGCTTACCTGATTCAAAGCCAGCTGCACTCCGTGAAAAAGATCTGATATATCACTAGTGCTGGTAGCGTCCTCGACACCGATAAACATGTCACAAAAAGGATCCTCTCCCTCATGAGGCATGTCTAGTTCGAAGGCCCCCAAAACTTGGGCTTCCCGAATCACCCCTTCGGAAAAAGCAGGAAGGGTGGTCGAGTCTTCGATTGCTACTGCCCCAAGTGAGTCATTTGGGGCGTTCTCTTCGGTTCGAAGAGATTCTGGGACAGCCCCTTCATACATATCCCCCATCCGTTGGCTTCGATGGGAAGCATCCTCGATCTCTAACGACTCAGGGACTCTGCCCAAATCTTTATCTGATATATCCTCAGTTCGAGGCGGAGCCTTATAAACCACCATCGATCCAGCTGCCTGTGGATCATCAATGGTTTTCTTCGCTCGGGCCACCAGTACGGACCCATTGTCTTCTTCTTCCTCATCTTCATCGATCCAGATAACCTACGAGTCGACCTTGCCTTCGATTTTGGATTTTTGGAAGTAGAGGCCCTTTTTTCTCTTATTTCCCTTCGCCAGTTTAGAAACCGGGGCTGAGGCTTCTTCCTCACCGGATAGAGGCCTCAAAACCGCATCCTTGCCCAGGCCTACGCACAAGAAAATTGGTTGATTATGTGGAAAATATTTCGTTCGAACTCTCAAAGACATGAGAAATAGGTTTACCATGATTTTTGGCCTCCCATCGACCCTTTGCCAAATCACGCCACGAACGTTCGGCGTATGTAGAGGTTGAAGCTAGGGCCCGAACCCAGCTCTTAAGGTCGGGAACGACACCGGGCATCCAAGGAACTGCTGCATCACAAAAGAGATATCGGCAAGAGAAACAAAGAGACAATGCGATAGGGAATAAGCACCAAAATTACACTTACGCTTCATATTCCACTCTTCGGAGAATGGCATCTTTTCGGTTGGGATCAAGTCCGAAGTCTTTACTCGAATGAACCTGCTCATCCAACCTTGATCCTTGTCCTCGTTTATGCTCGAGAACATTACCTTGGTAGCCCGGCATTGAAGTTTTATTAATCCACCTCGAAAGAGGCGAGGACTATACAATCTAATAAGATGATCGAGGGTGAAAGGCATCCCCTCGATCTTGTTTGCAAAAAAACGGATTAGAATAACGATCCGCCAAAAGGAAAGATGAATCTGGCATAGAGTTATTCGGTATTGACGACAAAAATCGATGATAACAGGGTCGAAAGGTCCTAACGTAAAAGGGTAAGTATACACACTTAAGTACCCTTCTACGTGGGTGGTAATATCTTTGTCGGGAGCCGGAATTACCACTTCCTTATTATCCCAGTTGCAATCTGTCTTTAACTGTGCAAGTTGCTTTTTTGGTTATCGAGCATAAATACCTCGATACCGACTCACACCAATCGGGAACCAACGAGCCTTTGTCGACCTTAAAATCGGAGGTGAGAAGACACGTTCCGGGAACACACTCCTCAGGCCGTGGCTCCACCGGTTTTTTATCGGTGGCGGGCTATGAAGAAGAAGCCTCTTCTTTTTGAGGGACGGTTTTTGATGTTTTTACCATTTTTTGAGTTTAGGAGAAGGAAATAAAGAAGATGTGGTGTTTCAAAGATAGATTTTGCAGTAAAAACCATAGAAGGAAAGTTTCACACTCACAAACGAATTCAGAAGGTATGAGAAAATGCTTAGGAATTTTTGAGATCAGAAGATGTAAAAGTGATTAATGGTGAAAAAGGAGATATTTATAGGCTGAGCGGTGGCGGTTCAATATCGATAATGGCCGACCATCGTCTGACACACATTAAATGCCTCGATAAACTGAACCGACGGGACAACTACCACGTACGTCACGATCGAACTCGATGCAAACGTCAGTATATATCTAATCATACCGTTGGAAAATCATATCATTTCTCGTTACTTCCTTCCCGAAAAACTAGGGGACTATCTGTATACAGTCAAAATCGGTTAGTCCTTCGTACGAACTGGTCGAGATGATAATACTTTGATCGAAGGGCGTCTGCGTAATATCAGGTTGAGGTCCGAAGTAAGGTCATCAAGTTTCGAGTTCTAAGACCGATCAATGACAAAGTTCGGTATCATTATCGAGCTCGTATCCAAATCGAACTACAAGGCAAAGCGAAATTGTCGAGCTTAAGACGCATAGACCGACTGACACGGACTCCGAATCAATACCGGACTCCGAGTCAGAATCGAGCTCGAGTCAAGATCGAGGGCTCGAGTCAGTACCGAGCTCGAATCAATATCAAACTCACAGACAAGAGCCGTTGCAACTGCACTAGGGGAGAGAATCCTGGCGGTAATTAGGGAAAAACTAATTCATCATGGTTTCCCACTATGTATTTTTTATTATATCTAAAGTGGGATCCCTCCACTATAAAAATGATGATTATTGTTTCTGTAAGGTATCAAAACATTCACACATTGTAACAAAAGACTACTTCTCATATTAAAAAATCAATCCCTCGAGCTCTTTTACTTCATCTTATCTAGTTTATCCATTTTTCTCCTTTCCACAGTTTTTATCTTTCATTCTTATAGTCAAGATTGTATATTTCTATTTCTTTTTACGATTTTGTATCAAGTTGTACCACATACCCTTAGAACTACGTACAAATTCAACTCTATCCGATTTTTCGGGTAAACAATTACATTTACTAAACTTTCTTTAAAGCACTAAAGTGCAAGTCATATTTTATATTTCAAGGTCTATCCTTTTTCAGTAAAGTTCTGTGGATCTTAGCAACCATACGTACGACGAATACAAATTAAGTGTTGAGATAAAGAAAGTGATTGAACTTATCATTTTCATTTTGCTAACAAAAATGGAGTAACATTTTAAAAGTACAAGCATGCTAAGAACACTATCAAATACTAGTAGAGAGCTAACAAGACAAATATAAAAATAAAATAAAAAATCAAACAGCATTTAGAGTATTGGGCATTCAAATTAATATTAATATATATAGTAATAAAATTACAAGGGAGCTTTCTGTAATTAGAACAAAAATCAGTGGAGGTATACGTAAATTTAAACATGATAATAATAATTTCTTTTCCGAGCCGAAGAAGGAACGAACAGACTCATATATCAAAACCCCACCCCTGGCACCCCCACCCCACCCCACCCCAAAATCCCACCTCCTCACCTTCTTCATAGATACACACAATCGGTGCGTTGCAGAAGAAATCTACAAAATTCATCAAAGTAGGGTTTAATTTTTCTCTTTCTAAAACTTAACAGCCGGAAAATTGAAGAGAGAGAAGCAATGGACGGCGTAATGTCTGCGACGGACCAGCAGATTTTAGTTTCGTCTTTCCTTGAAATCGCCGTCGGTCAAACCGCCGATACTGCCCGTCAGTTCCTCCAGGTTCTAAAAATACCTCTTTTAATATTATAATGTATGTGTTTTACTTTCTGTACAGTAGTAGTAGATCGATGATTTAAGTCTCGCCTATCTCGCCTATGGTGTAGTTCGAGTTAAAGAGAGTAGTGAACTAGCATAATTTTATGTTAGTTTCGAACTTTTTCCTACTTGTATATAAAAGATTTTTCCCCAGCATTATCGTGTTGAGATAAAATTAATGTTTTTGAGCTTTAATTTTTGTTCTAGGTGATTTTAATTAAATCTTATCTATTAAAGATCCAAGCTTTATGATGAAGAATTTATTTACTTATCAAAAGAAAGAAATAAAGATTCGAGCTTTGCACAAAAGGGTGTGGCGTAGTGGACAATGAAGTGAGGTAAACCATGAGGTCTCAAGTTCAATTCCTAGCCAAGGCAAAAACATGCATCTACCTAAGTCTTGGTGGACAGAGTCACGCGGGACCTATGCTGGTTGGAGCAGCAAGTATCCCATGGAACATTCGAGATACACCAAGCTGGCTTAGACACCACCGTCATAAAAAAGATACAACAACAACAACCCAGTATAATTCCACTAGTGGGGTATGGGGAGGGTAGTGTGTACGCAGACCTTACCCTACCCTGGGATAGAGAGGTTGTTTCCAATAGACCCTCGGCTCCCTCCCTCCGAGAACTCCCACCTTGCTCTTTGGGTGACTCGAGCTCACAACCTCTTGGTTGGAAGTGGAGGGTGCTCACCACTAGAGCAACCCACTCTTGTCGGTCATAAAAAAGATAAAGATATAAAAAATAGGAAAAAGATTCGAGCTTTATAAAGAAGAATGTTCGCTGTTAATGGCTCAGGAGTGACTCCATGATGGATTTACGGCACAAAAGATTAGCTTAAAATTGGACTGAAATTGCTTTATTTTCGTTCTTGAACCTGTAAGTGTATGATGTTTTCCGTAAGGTGTGTTTTTATTTTTGGATTAGATTGTGGCTTTAGGCCCGTAGAACTCGTTAATGAACAAAGTTAATAGTTAGAGTATATACAGATTTGAGATTTGGAATAATAACTTAATGATCCTTCTTCCATTTATAATAGCAACCGATGGATAAAGTTAGCAGCTTTGGGGCATGTGCTAGTCGAAGGATGTATGTAGGTTGAGGTGCTCGCGGCCTTGTCCACCGTTACGGAAAATAGAAGAATTATCACCTTTGGGGCCTAGAGTTTATGCTATGATGTGTGCCCATTATTACGTCCTGTCTTTATCTTGTTACTCAAATATGAGATCCTGTCAATCTTGTGGAAGTTAAATGAATTTAGGGGTTTTCTTTTGTTTCGGCAAAGCATGTACAACTTTTAGGACAGAAACTAGATGGATGAGACTTGTATATTAGATTTGGTAAATTTGCTTACGGTTATATCAATTGAGCTCTTCCATTCAGTTGGACCTTCTGATTCTGTATCACAGTCAAATTAATTTCCTCAAGCTTTGGTGACAACTTAGTTTGGGATCTTTTAGTTATTGGGGTGTGAAGATACATTTATTTCATGTATTGGTAATAAGACGAGTCAATGGGTGGAAAAGTAAGCAGATAGTGAAACGCTGAGTAGGTAGAGGGTTTTGTTGCTATTGATGGCATTGTCATTTGCTTGATTTTAGCTATTTTTTGGCTCTTGTTGCATCTTGTTTTCATCAGGGGCCTATGCAGAACATTTATTTATGGTCAATTGGAATTGATGATTTTTCTCCTTTTTGGTAATTTTTAGTGCCTAGTTACTATAAGGTGGAGATTGTAAATATTCTGTGCGCGCAGGCAACAAGCTGGAAGCTTGACGAAGCAATTCAGCTTTTCTACATCGGAAATGAGGCGGGGGCTGCAGCATCTTTTAATTCTTCGCAATTGGGAAATGATGCACTTCTTGGTGGTTCGAGCTTGAGGTATTTTAAATATAGATACACCCTGTGATCTTTCTATTTTAGTTATTCTTTTGTCCTTTTTAATAGTGTTGTCAAAGGCTCATTTGAGGCGCGATTAAGCCCTAAAGCTCAAAAAAACTCAGAGTATGCGCTTCGTCTCACTTAGGCTGCGCTTCAATATAGGCAAAGCACTAAGGCAGGCGCCTCATTGCCCATAAGTTCTATGTTAATAGAGCGGTAAAAAACAATAAATATAATTGGCAAAAAGATATATTAATTGTTAAGGAAATCATTATGAATAAAATTGTAACTTTTTTCTTGCATATATGTTTTTATTTTTTTCGTTGCACCTTTCTAAACTAAAACCCACACTTCAATTGTGCTTTGCGCTTAAAGATTTGATAGACCCGAAGCGCTTTTTAACGCTTTTCGCCCTTGACAACACTGCTTTTTAATTACTTTCTCTATCTTTGCAATTTTTGTGTTTGGTCCAGTGGAGCTGTGAAGGAGTCCGCAGACAACAGCTGGGGACAAGGCGATGGAGATGATATACGACCACCTTTACCTGTAAAAAGGGAAGTTCTTTATGACAATGCGGTACTATATGGGTATGCTATTCTACTCATGCTTCTGAATCTACTCACTTGTACTGTATTGTGAGCCTTTTGTTTTTGTTGTTTTCTCATTCTATTTCATTCTCATGTTTTTACTGGAGTTAGCATGGTCATTTTATGTAATAGCAACTACGGCCTTAAATTCCATGTGCTAGAAAATATGAAGAACATGAGGTTTTAGGAAGCTGTAAAATCAGTACACGTCCGCTGGAGAAAACTTTTATCCTCACTGTAGGAGTAAGATGCTCTTTTTTTAATGTGCCCCCCAAGGCTTAGTTCGAGTGGCGAAGGTTGAAGGACTTGTGACTTTGCCCTTAGGTCACAGGTTCAAGCCCTGTGTCACGTGAACTAAGCCTGGTATAAGTGGAGAAGGTTAGAGGGCATGCTCATTATCCCCGAGTTTCGAAGGCTGTCAGGTTGGCTGCAGACAAATTTCTCTCATAAAAAAAATGCTCTTTCTTAATGCCTGGGCAAATTGATCAATATTTTGTTTGTTTTTAAATTTTTCTTTATTTGGGTTGAAGCAAGGGACTTGTTCATCCTCCTCAATCTTAGACTAGATTCTTCCTCTTCCTTTTGTCCTTATCAAAAAAAAAAACTGAGGACCTCTTTTTATTGTTTTATGCCGGATGTGTTGGTGAACCCAAAAATGCTCGCCACCACTAAGGACTGAAATTCACTTCAGCACCTAATGTTATTCGGTTAAGCATTGAAGAGTAAGAAGCTGCAATTAGCAATTACTTAATTCAAAACTGTTTCCTTTCAATGCTCCTAGTCCGCATGAAAGTCTACCAAGATCAGGGTCCTCAAGCACAAGCTTACATTTTAGATTCAAAAGGGAGTAAGAGAGGAAGGAGAAACAGTGTTTGGTTAAGTTGTACTTTTTGTTACGTTCAATTTAAGTCTAAAGTTTAAAAATGCTTGCGGGAAAAAAACTGCACTATACCAAAAGTTTGATTTTGGAAGTTGTTTAAGCATAATAATTACGAACATTTTCTTATTATAAACGAAAACAAGTAAATTGAACCAGACAAAGTCTTTGTTATTCTGTCTTAGAATTACTCTTTTTCTTCATATTTTTTCCGTCACACCAATCCTCTAGGTTCGATAGAGCAATCTTCCTCCCTTTATTGTTTTTTTAAAAGATGAAGTAAGGTGTTTATTAATAAAAGGCATCAAGAAGATGCAGAGTTACAAAAGACAAAAGCACTAGAGCACAAAATCAAAAAATTGATCAAAGCTAATTACAGGAGTTAAGTTAGTCCAGCAAAAAAAATTAAGCAGACAACTAGCTTTAAGAGAGTGAGTTGGAGTTGAGATCCCATCAAAACATCTATGATTCCCTTCATTCCACAAGCACCAAAGAATAACTGCAGGGATCATCACCCAGATCTCTTGATAGTCTGTCAACTCTCCATAGGCTCCAGCTTGCATATGTTCATCAACGTGCTGTGGCATGACCCAGTGAATGCCAAAGAAAAATAGAACATATTCCATAGATCCTTAGCCACTCTACAATGCAAGAACAGGTGGCGGACTCTGAACTGCTTTGACACATATAGTATCTATTAACCAATTTAAATCCCCCTATGTTGAGATTGTCTTGTGTTAAGCATGCTTCCTTAAGAGCAATCCAGCTGAAGCAAATGACCTTAGTAGGCACTTTGGTCTTCCAGATTAGCTTCCAAGGCCAGAAGTCAATTATCTGATTCTGAGAACTTAATAGCTGGTAGCATTCCTTCACAGTGAAAAGGCTGTTGTCTCCCCAAATCAGTCCGTCAGTTTTGGTTTCAGCAATGATGCACCTCTCTACACTAGCTAGTAATTCCAACACGCTATCTATCTCCATTCCCGAACATATCTTCTGAATAATACATTCCAGTTGTTCCCACATCTGTTTTGAGCAATAGAGGAATTCTTATCTTGGGAAATCTGGAATAAATTTGGGTATACCTCCATGAGTGAAATATAGTTTAATCATTATCCTTCCAGAAACTAATGTTCAAACCATTCCCAGCTTTGAAAGATACCTGCTCAAAGAATTCATTTCCCACCTTGCTGATGTGCTGCCAGGAACCAACCCCATGAGATGACGTAGATGTTTTTGTTCTCCAGTTGTCCCTTCTACCATGTTTAGCAACAATTACTTTTTCCAAAGGCTTGTCTCATCTGTACCGAACCTCCATAACCATTTCATGAGCAGACTTTTGTTGTGTAAGGCCAAGTCTCTAATACCCAGTCCTCCATTTTTAGATTAAGTGACTTTGGACCGCTTGACGAGATGGTATTTGTGGGAGCTGCTGTTTCCTTTCCAAAGAAAGTCCCTCCTGATCTTGTCTAGCTTCTTAAGTACCTCGCTAGGGATGGGAAATAATGACATGTAGTAAGTGGGGATGCTATCAAGGACACTATTGATGAGAGTTAATCTCCCTCCCATGGAAAGATACTGCATCTGCCAAGCTGCCAGTCTCTTTTTAAACTTTCCAATGATCCCGTTCCAGATTTCAGTATTCTTGTATTTGGCTCCAGGGGGGAGACCTAGATAGGTGGTAGGGAGTGACCCAATTGTACAACCCATAATGTTAGACAGTTCCTCTAAATTAGGCACATCATTTACTGGGTACATGATACTTTTCATCATGTTGATATGTAAACCTGATAGTGCTTCAAAGAGGAGAAGTGTTAAATTCAAATACAATAATTGTGATGTTACAGCATCACAATAGATGAGTGTATCATCAGCATATAGCAAGTGTGACACTGTGACTAAGTTCCCAGGATTAGTACCCGTATTGAATCCCTGAATCCACTGCAGTTATTTGGTCTTATCCAACATTTTGCTCAGACCTTCCATTGCTATAATGAACAAAAAAGGGAGAGGGGATCTCCTTGTCTGATCCCTTTTTGAGGAGAGAAGAAACCCACTGGACCCCTATTGACTATCACTGAGTATTTCACAGTTGAGATGCTGAATCCGACCCATCTTATCCATCTGTCTCCAAATCCCATTTTCCCAAGTATAGAGATGAGATAGGACCGGTTGAGTTGGTCAAATGCTTTTTCTATGTCAAGCTTGCACATCACACCAGGTTCACGACATTCCTCCCTATATTGTTTCTGGCTTTAATATTTTGCATCTCCACTCAACTTTTTGGGGTTAGGGGATATGGTTTCTTCCCGAAATTATGTCTTCACTGTACATTCCAACACTCGTCAGCCACAACAAACTTGGAGATTTTAGGTTAATCTTTGGCTTCCAATGTAGGAGAAGCTTAAATCATCTTTATCAAAAGAAAAGCTCAAATCATTGTTCTTCTACATATGGAAATAAGATGCATTTGCCTAATAGAATTACTCAAAATTACAATAAGGATCAGGCTGGTTGCAGTAGTTCAGGATTGTAGTTCTCTGCTTGTTGTGTTGCACAAGAATTGTTATAAATTCTTGTCTTATGTGAGGCATCATAGAGTTTCTCATATAGATATTTATCCAGGCGAAAATGTGTTTCCTCATTATTATAGATATTTAGCACTCAGAATAATTGATGCTACTCATAAATTCAGACCTACTGTGGTCCTCTTCATGTCTTTCTCTTTTCATTATTATGGTTTTGATGCGACCAAAGTACTATGAACTGTCTACCTTTTTCACAGATGGTACAGCTCTTTCTTTCCAATTTTTTCAGTATCTGGAGTGCGAATGCATGATGTATATGCACTTAGATATCAAAACTTGCTAATTGACTGTCTTGACAAAGAATACTAGCGGTTGTGTGCATAGCTTATCTATACTATTTTGCCATTTTCATTTTCTAATTTTCTTTCTAAAGGATGTTTTCCCCCATTCATTTGTACCCTTATTTTGTTGAATTGATTTTCCTGTGTTGTTCTTTAGTTCATCAGGAGTGGGAGGTTCATCACGTGAACCTCGATTAGTAGTTCCCTTCCGCAATTTTGAGGAGGAAATGAAGCGTCCTGGAGTTTGGGAGGCAGAGAAACGTTCTATTTCTACAGCAGATGCTGCTCAAGACAATCTTGCTTCTTTGTATCGTCCTCCTTTTGCCTTGATGTACCATGGGCCTTTTGAGAAGGTAAATGGACCTTCTTACCGGAAAGATTTGTTGCTCAGTTTCCTGCTTCACTAAGTACTTTATTTGTTTCTGTGGTGATTTTCCTTGCTCTTGTTGCTCTTGCGAGGGTTTTTCTTGATTTATACTTTTAAAGTTTATGCAGTCTGTTCTGGCAACTAGTGAGTAGAGAGGTTGCAAATTTATATGTTAGCCAAAGAACCTTATTATTTTGTGGCATTTTAAAAGTCAAAACTAAGTAACAAAAAGTTATTCCCTTCACAACTTATGATGATGTTTGGTTACTTGTGTTCCTTTGATTAAGTAGAGGGTGGTTAACAAAGTAACTTCGAATCTTGTTGGATTTGGTTTTTCGTAGATGTTAGACGTAAACTTTTCTTCTTATTATTTTATTTGCTTCTACCACTGCTTATTTACTTTTTATCTTATCGTAGTAGCCATATTCTTTTAATAGTAATGTCATGGGTCAACGGATCTTTTATTCTTTTTTTGGTTGGTTAAAGAGTATTTGCATTAATAACGAAAAACACAAACCATATACCTTACTTTATCAATACCTTATAAAAAAAAAACCTTATTTTATCCACAAAAAATACGAAAAACACAACCCATATACTATATATTGTAATGTAGGAAGTCCTACAAAAACAAGTGTCTGGCCACAAACAACAGCCTACTATCTGTACGAATGGGGATATTTTGAAGCTTCAAAAATAGAGAAAGTTCTATGAAATGGGTATAATTTATTCATTTTAAAAGGACAAGTAAGTTGAATAGCAATCTCTATTAATGTTCTGGAGGCCTAGTACTAGTACTGTATTGAATTGATTCTTAACCCATTTGTTTTATGCCTATCAAGCTGGTTGTTCTAAACTGTGGAAAAGAGCAAAATCTTGTGGTCAATGGTTGCTTGTCACTTTTTAACCCAGTTACTTTGTATCGTACTTCATTGTGATATTGTTACTAATGGGAGTACATTACCTATATTGCTGTGTTCCTTGGTGGATACTGTTTCCCTGAATAATCTGTAATTGCAGGCGAAAGATGCTGCTAGAGCGCAGAACAAATGGCTCTTGGTGAATATGCAATCCACACGAGAATTCAGCTCACATATGGTAGTCTCTTAACATCTCCCCCTTTAACTGAAAATGTTGGGAACATAGAAGCTGACACAATATTTCTTTTCCTTGTTACGTTTTTTGGCTCACTTTTGGTTTGTGTAACCTGCTTTTGAAGCTTAACCGAGACACTTGGGCTAATGAGGCTGTTGCTCAAACTATCAAAAGTAACTTCATCTTCTGGCAGGTTGGTGCTACTTTTTTCTTTCTTTTAAACTAGCTCTATAGTCAGAATGCATGCAGTTTTACCTGTGTGTCTCATCTCTTATTTGTCTACATTAATCAAGGACTTGTTTCATTGGCTCTTTACCAGTTATGGTTCTCTACACATGACGCTGACCTTTTGACAATGTTGCCATTATGTGTAACTAGTTTATTTGCTAGATATATCCTCCAGAGGTCACTAAATTTGTTAGAATTACTTGTGCTGAAATCTGGTAGAAATTTGGCTCCGTTTGTTGTCATGTTAGACGACTTGAAATGAATCTTCTGGTCTTGAAAGAAAGAAGAAGAATAAGAGATTATATGGCTACTTTTACGCATGTAATGCCAATGTGACTGACCATAGTGCCAGGTTTTATCTGTCCATTCTAAGTTTGAAATACATGAGCTTCTTTAGCCTTGAGCTTGGACAGGGAAAGAAAGCAAGTAAAAAATATGGTTCTGCACTCACTCAAAGGAACACATGGCATGCAGTCCTTACACTTCTGATGGTGCCTGGGTGAATGGTTGGAATTAGATGAGGACACGATCCCAAATACATCTGTGACAACTTTGATGTCGTAAGCTAGCAGCTAGAAATAAGACCACCAATGGGTATGTAAGTTGATGTTAGTCTGGTTTCCAAGTTAAACCTTAATGGACTAGCCTACATGGTAAGATCGAAGAGTCAGATTTTTTTAGAGAACTTGAAAATAATTATTAGTATGAGTAACTTTGTCTTGATAGACTAAATGGACCTATGAACTTATTCATTCAGAGGGCAAAGTTTCAATTAATAGATCCATGCTGCACATCTGGCCGGTAAAATCTTGTCACAATCTTGGATTCATACTTGAAAGAGCTGATGGGGGAACCAGAGTACTATGTGGAAAATGTAAAAATGACAGAAAGGATTAAGCAGGCTGGGCTGTCTCCTTTGTTCTATTTGGGGGTGATTTTGTGGAGGGGTTACTAAATTACTGTCATTTTACTGGATGTCCCCAGGGGGACTAAATTACGCTATCGTTTTATTGGCTGCATGATTCTGAAAGGAGTTGCTTGGTGACTTTTGTGTTTTTCCTTATTTTTTTTGGTCCGAGTCAAGATTGGTTAAAAACTCTTAGAATCTCTTTTGTGCTTCACTCACTGTTCTTTTTTGCTTGTTTACATGCAGGTGTATGATGATACTGAGGAGGGCAGCAAAGTTTGCACTTACTACAAGTTAGATTCTATGCCTGTCGTGTTGGTACTTGATCCTATAACAGGTCAAAAGATGCGTTCTTGGCGTGGAATGGTTCAGCCAGAAACTTTGCTAGAGGTTTGTTGTTTTTTCTTTTGCCTTGTTATATTTGCCTACATAACTTGTAGGATTTGAGTAACTTTTTGTGTGCTGATGCAGGATCTCATATCTTTCATGGATGCTAGCCCCTCAGAATATCATGTTAATCTTTCTCATAAACGACCTAGAGAAACTCCTCAGGCACCTCGTCAACCTCAACCTCAGAGTAAGTTCAATGTTTTTAATGCTGTTACCTCAGAGTAAGTTTAATGTTTTTAATACTGTTTAGTCTCTCTGCTGTTTGATGCTAGCTGTTGTGGGGGGGGGGGGGGGTATACAAAGAAAAAGGTTTTGGTGTTCTCGGAAGAGCTATATATTTTAAAGGCAAAATGAAACTTTTTGGTGAGGTGACACTCCAGATTCATAATATGGCCTCAAAACACAGATCATATTCGAAGTCTCTATCTCTTTCATCCTGATTTAAACCTTATCGTGCAACGAGTTGCGTCTGTGGTCCACCTTAGCCAAACACGTCTTCATTTTGACCAACTACACAATATTGAGCATGTCTCACCGCCATCTCCACGCAATGAAAAGTAGAAAAGAAAATAGGAAACATAAGAGTCAGATGCCGTACCAAATACAGATTGAACCTCATTTATAAGGCTTTGTTATGTGCAGATGAAATTGGAGAAGAGGACGAAGAACTACAACGAGCATTGGCAGCCTCTATGGAAGGCATAGAAGATCCTGGTGCAGTTGCCTCTAAAGAAACTAATGAAGCCAATGATGATGGAGAAGAGAAGCACTTGATAAAGAAGCCTTCTTATCCTTCTTTACCTGAAGAACCCAAGGGTGACAGGACCCTCCTCTGCAGAGTTGCAATTCGCTTTCCTGATGGTCGCAGGCTTCAAAGGAATTTCTTACGAACTGACTCAATTAAGGTAAAGCTTTATTTCTTTTTTCTGTTCTATAGAGCTGATGCCTCTCAAGCTTGACCTGTGGTTTATTCTGATTTAATCTTCCAGAAGCCAGTCTTGTAGGCTAACATGTCAACTTCTCCCCTTTGATATGAAGAATACTCTTGGCATATAGAGATATAAATTCTGCTTAAATAATACTGCATAAGATACTTACATTAAGAGAAGTCAACTCTCCTTAGCTCACGTGGATACAGCTTCTTAGTTAGATTTAATGTTATCTACATAATGCAAGAAAAGTGAACTACATCTGATAAAGGCACAACATTCTTTTGCCTGTATGATTATTTGGAGTCCTTGGAATGCAGCTGCCTTATTGGTCTTTTCTCTTTTCAGCTGCTATGGTCCTTCTGTTCTACTCAGCTTGAGGAAGCCGAGACAAGGCCATTTCGATTTACTCAAGCTATCCCAGGCGCATCGAAGTTTTTGGAGTACGATAGCAACATAACCTTTGAGGAATCAGGTCTTGCCAATTCTATTATTTCATTCACTTGGGAGTGAACCGATGGATTTACATAATGATGTAAATCTGACATTTTATTTATGACCACTGGGCAAGGATGTCGATCATAGATCCTACTGGTCGAGTGCTTTCTGCCTTTTCTACTTGCCAACAACAAAAAAAAAACTTTCTGCCTTTTTCTTTTCCGTTATTTTGCCTTAAATTATAGTATCTTGGCTTTGGAAGTTGTATAAGATGCTATTAAAGTCTGTACATTTTGTTAAACATGTACATAATTATGATAAGTTCTTGGTGTCAAGTATGTCAATTTTATCACTCCAACCTTGTTATGCTATTGGTAGTTCATTTTTTTTCACTTTGGACTAAATATTGTTTTGCATTCTCCTTGGGTAAGAGAACCTGGAGTAATAGATGTTTAAGACGAGTGCCTATTGCTCTGAGCGAGGGCAACTGGCTCTTTAGTGCCCGTAACTTTTTCGATACCATTATATAGCTTTAATTTTTTGTTTTATTGATAATTGTAAGGGAGAGAGGAAGTGCACAAGAGTTCTTATGAAGGTTGCGTTTTGAAAATATTTATCACATTTGCGAGCTAAATAATTATTAAGTATCTGAGCTTTGCAATTTGGTTCAGCATTCGGAATTCAATTGTCTGACTAATTCAGATTTGTGTTACTTAGAATTCATTTAATGGAGATTTGATCCGTATCAAGTTTTTCCATGGTTAAGTTGGGGGATCCCAATCATCCCGAACACATCCTATGATGGTATTGGCTCCACTTTTACAATAAAAATCGTAACTTATGGAAAAGAAACTATTAACAAAATGTGTTTCTACCCTACTCAATCTTAGAAGTTAATATCACGAATTTTAGTCTGATAAGCCAAATTCATCACGATGTTAGACGACAATGTTATGCACTAATTGAAGTAGGATGAAAGACAACAGATTGTGAGTAACCAGTCTCTTTCTTGTTGAACATTTTAAGATTGCCCAACTCACAGAAGCTAGAACACGGGGCTCAAATTTTTCCCGTAGCTGGCGAGATAAAGGTCAATATTGGTTTAACGAAAAATATGGCAGGAAAATTAGCATGACATTTCTCATTCAGCTGAAAGATGGGGGCTTATTGAGTGCAACATGAGATATTTTCAAGCTTTACATGCTTTGTAAAGAGCGAACAAGAAGACTTGCTAGCATATGAAAGTAACAAGGATGAATTTGGTAGGAAAGGTTCAGAATTTGTGACAGCTAAAGAAACATCCATATTTCCATTGTAAACAATTACTATCTCATTACAGCAAGGTAAGATAGGAGTCTTATATATCCCACCTCTTCTTCACACGGAACATCAAAGATGAAGATGTAATGTCATCTTGAGGTACTTGAAGCATAAATTGAACTTTCATCTTCATCGGAGCTGTCTTCGCTTTTCCAGCTTCCTCGCCAGCCTAACAAAGAAAATGTGGCAGGAGCAGATGCTATTATTATGTATCATAACTTTGTAGTTTTTTTCTTGCTTCTTTTTTTGGACAAGTAGGAAAAACATTTAGCAACAACAACAACAGACTCAGTGTAATCCCACAAGTGGGGTCTGGGGAGGGTAGTACATACGCAGACCTTGAAAGATAAAAGGAAGGGCAGCAACAATCACACCAATTATAAAACCGAAGCAAAAATACAAAGATACAAAACTAAAACTGAGTATTGTAATCAGAAGGCCAAAACGAAAGTAACACAAGGACAACGCTAGGAAAAGCATTTAGCACAACACGCGATTTCCCATATAATCCCATAAGATTAATAGATATCTTTAAGCTATGGGAATTAGTGCACAACATCGTCAACATCACTTCCTGTTTCCTTTTCCTTACTTCCTGTCATCATGGTCCAGTTTTTATCAACGTAAATCAAGAGAAAATGTTCAATCACCAAGATTGGGCGCTCATATCAGTAATGTAGCATGAACGAAAATAACACTATTAGAAAATTGCCTTTGCTAGCAAACCTTAATGTTAAAGCTGTCAACCCTGCTCATTGCAATAGACTTATTGTTGAAAAGGAAAAAAACCCTTTGTTCCAATAGCGATTTTCTATTGAGTTTGTTTGCATAAAAATAAAGAGACCTTCCTTTCGATTGTTTCTATCTTTAGTTAAATCGTCTCCTCTGGCCACTAAGAAAAATACTAATTTAAAAACGCAAGTAGTAGTTACTTCAATTAAAAAGGCATACAAAACTTTGTTTTTTAAAAAAAAAAAAACAATGGAAGAAAGGGAAAAAACACGTCAAAGCTATCAATATACTTGGAGATCTCAGTGAAAAAATTTAAGTAATTGAAGATAACTACTACATCAAATTAAAGCAGCATAACAATCAAAGCTGAAAAGCAGTTTGTTCCTATTTGCTATGAAAGGACTGAAGCACCAAAATAACTTACCCATAGAGATGCCCAACCAAGTCGCACTTCTGAATCATAACCAGCTTTAAACTTGAAGTCTTTTCCAATATTGTGTTTATAAACTGTGCTCCAGTAGTTCGTGTCCAAATTATACCAGTAGCTGAACCCCAGATCAAAAGATATCAATAGAGAAGCACCCACTTAATCACAAAAAAATGGCTGGAAATCTCTTGTAGTTAAAATTAACAAATTCATTAATAAATACAAGTATATGCATTTGTAATCATGAAAAGTACTTTAAATCATGGATTAATATTTTCTCTATCAACAAAAAATGTATTATTATATCCAGATGAAGCCCTATAGTTCAGGCTGTATAACAAGCAGTTCCCACCTTTTTGGTATACTAGCTTTAGAGTATGCGGTTTGCGCGTGTACCCTATTTATGTATTCCTTCGAGCTTGCATTTTAATCATTTTGACTCTAAGATCATAGTATAAGTGACTTTGCAAAATTTAATGACTCTTAATATTATTAGGTTGTGTAAGCTTAAAATTATTTTTTACTTATATGACTAATTTGAGAAAAAAATGGATTTTCTTGATAATTATTAATTCAAATACTTAATTATTTATTCTCAATATTATAGGAAATCATTTATTTTTGTTGAATTTAGCTCATCCAAAATTTTAAGTATTTAATTATAATTATAATTTTATTGAGTAAGAATTCTATTTTTAAAGGATAAGACATTGATGTATATTTCAGTTCCGAATCTTTGTGTCTACGGCACTGTTAGTATTATTAACTTTGTCAATCACTTTTCTCTCTCTCTCTCTCTCTCTCTCTCTCTCTCTCTCTCTCTCTCTCTTTTCTATTGTTAGTTTTTTTTTTTTGGTTATTTATTCAAAGTGTTGAGTGTAATTTTCAAATATTATACAAAAACCGATAAAGAGAAAAATATTATTTTAGTAGAAAAGAGTTAAAATATAATATGAAAATGTATTATAATACAAACTTAATTATGGGTTCAAAATTCAATCATCTTAACAAAGGTGATGCCAATTAATGAATGCACAACTGAAAAAAAATATACTCCCTCCGTTTCAATTTATGTGAACCCATTTGACTGAGCACAGAGTTTAAGAAAAAAGAGAAGACTTTTGAACTTGTGGTGTAGAATGAGGCACATATATTTTGTGTGGCTATAAATCATTGCATAAATGTAAATTGTTTCCAAATAAGGAAAGTGGTCATTCTTTTTGGCATGGACTAAAAAGAAAATAGGTTCACATAAATTGAAACAAAGGGAGTATATGAAAATGCTCGTATTCAGATAATAAAACCATAGAATTAGTCACATAACATATAAGCTACCCAATTACTTGGCATCATGACGTCAAATGTCACAAATTTAGTTGAGACGAAAACCATTCCTAAAACTAAGAGGAATGGAAGTGCTCGAAATGTAAATATGCCAAAATTAGATCGGGAAAAAAAGACTTAGTTATGTTTTTCCTTTACAAATTTGTGAAATTATATAGTATAAATAAGAAAGAATTTAATACACTAATTTTGTTGATTTTGAAGACCTAAATATTAGGGAAATAATTAAATGTCTATTCTTAAGTATTAGAAAAATAATTAAATGATTATTTTGTCTAGTACAACAACAACCCAGTATAATCCCACTAGTGGGGTCTGAGGAGGATAGTGTGTACGTAGACCTTACCCCTACCCTGGGGTAGAGAGGCTGTTTCCGATAGACCCTCGGCTCTCTCCCTCCAAGAACTTTCCGCCTTACTCTTGGGGTGACTCGAACTCACAACCTCTTGGTTGGAAGTGGTTGGAAGTGAAGGGTACTCACCACTAGAGCAACCCACTCTTTGTCAATTTTGAAAGGTAAAAAAGGCGAACAAAATTGCTAATATAGTATAGATTTAGGAAATGACAGATGTATCTGGACTCCTACATCATAATATCACTATATGATTTCTAAACTACCAGTGACATCCAACATATAGTACATTTTATGGAAAAGGGTTAAAACTGTCCCTAGACTATTCGATTTGGTACAAAAATACCCTCCGTCCACCTATTCGAATAAAAATACCCCCACCGTTATCTTAGTGGCTCAACTTTGTCCTTTTTATTAACGGACCTATCTGAAGGAAATTTTTTAAATTAATATCTACTTGTCACTGTTCCATTGGCCTAACTTAAATCCCACCCCAAATAGAATTAAACGCCTGAAACACTACTTCTCCATCTCTCTTTTCTTCCCAGTAACTTACTCTTTTCTTCTCTGGTTGTATCTATCACTGTCCAGATCTCAAACAACAGTCCAGCAACATCTTTTAGAAAAAGAAGAAAAAGCTAAGAGAAGAAAAAGTAAGCTGAGAGAAGACAAAGTAAGCAATCCGCCCCGAAAAGTTTGACTTTATTTTAGATTTTCGGGCCTACGATATCGCCAGATGTATGACGAGCCTCAATTTTTATATTATATACATATACACACATGACACAACATACATATCTAAAAGAAAGAAGAACAAAAAGAGAAATGATTTTTCTTTCTTCGGTAGATTTGTCAGAATCCGGCGACCTCCATTGAACTCGGTTGCTATTGAGTTTTTTTCCTCTCTGTTTGCTGTCCGGATTGATGATTACTGAATCTATGTCTATCCATGAAAATTTTATTGGAACAAAATCTATGTCCATCCATGAGAACTGAATCTATATCTGGATTGAATAGAACGGTTGAAACGAGGGAAGAACAAAGAGATGGAGAAGTTGTGTTTTATAATCGGGCGGGTTACAGGCCGGTTTAATTCTATTTGGGATGGGGTTTAAGTTAGACTAATGGGACGATAACATATGAATATTAATTTAATTTTCTTTTTCTTCCACATAGGTCTGTTAGTAATAAGGGCAAAGTTGAGCCACTAAGATAACAGTAGGTGTATTTTTATTCGAATAGGTGCAGGTGGACGGAGGGCATTTTTATACCAAATCGAATAGTCTAGGGGCAGTTTTGGCCCTTTTCCGTACATTTTATGCTATTCATAACTTCAAGCAGTTCAGTCTATTGAACCTAAATATGTAATTTTTTATCATGGATCAATATTTTCCATTCCTTAGACCCCACTTGTGTGATTTTACTAAGTTGTTGTTGTTGTTGGATCAATATTTTCCAAATTAACGCGTATTATTATTATTTCCAGATGAAGCTCTATAGTTCAGGCCATATATACAAGTAGTTCCCACCTTTTTGGTATATTTAGGAAATGACACAGTATACAAAATTCCTGCAGCATGATATCACACACTGATATCACTGTATGATATCTAATCGAACAGTGACATCTAATATCTTATGACATTGTTTTCTAACTTCAAGCAGCTCAGTCAATTGAAGCTAAATATTTTCTCATATGATATGCTTTTGCATAAGAAAATCATAAAATTAAAACTTAGAAACATTATGTTAAAAGGAGGTCAAATGAAGATAGAGGCTTCACCTCAACTTGTCCGAAGGACCAAATCGACGCTTGAAGGCAAATGACATTGCATTTGAAGGCAATGAAATGCTGGGAATAAATGCCATTTGCTCATCCTGCAACATAGGAATGGTCAACTCCAAATATAGATTCAAATGTAGACAGAAAAATTCCTAACCATGTGGGATCAGATGCTGCAAGTTCTAAAATAATTTTTTGGTGTTCCATTCCAAATAAAAAAATTTGGTGCGAGTTTCAGATATACAGACACATGAAATCACAGAAGGACCCAATTGAATCAAAATGAATGTTTAATCCTATTCAAAGTGAACGGAATGGAAAAAATTTCAGAAAATACACAAATGAAGCAATTGTGGATCAATAACTCCACAATACCATGCACATAAGCACATTTTTCAAGTTCAAGCTCCACAGCAAATCTGCAAGATGATGTGATTCACAGCATAAGTTTGAGCAGCAAATACTGTTATTTCAGACATTCTCAATATCTACCACAGGGTATCAATTTGAGAAGGGAAAAACAGATAAGTGGCAATCAGAATTTCAAAAGATTGCTTTGCCACTCTAGGCATCTAGTATAATTCTCTTTTCACCCTATTATCTATTTCATTTTTTTTCTTTTTCTTTCTATTAAACCCATATGTCACTCAATACAAAAAGGTCTATCACATTAACGTAAAACACATCAAACAAATCCTTCACAAGCACTATAAGATAAGACAAATTTAGCCTTGTCACAAAATGTTTCACTGAACTTGCTTCGCTTCACATGTTTAGCGCCTAAAAAATATGCTTCATGAGCTCTCCCTTCAAGAGCAATAGGCCACCTTGTATGGTACTGAGAGAGAGAGAGAGAGAGAGAGAGAGAGAGAGAGAGAGAGAGAGAGAGAGAGACCACGCATTTCATGGGGTGTACAGTCAAATCCACTTAACAGCCAAGAAGAACTCAAGAAAAGAATAAATGACTAAACATCTGCAATCCAGTAAAACTTGGGTCAAAACAACATGAACAGTTGGTGAAAAGAAACTACCTTATAGCAGTATGTCAGATCCAAACTTTCATCCTTGTATTTTGCAGTACAAACTCCATTCAGGATGTTGCCTTTGAGGATGCCATTCACTGACAGAATTCTCTTTGCTTGCTCCTCCTCTTCCTCCTCTTCTTTTTCCTGTAGTGAAACTTCACCCAGAGGAAATTTGAGGGTTGCTCTTGGCTGCAGCAGGATGATTAAAGAATGAATAAGGGAAAAAAGTAGATGCTGTATAACAAAGCACAGATAGATAGAGCCACCTCTCAGATGCCACAGTAATTGTCAGACACAAGAAACTAATTGCATTCCGAAAATCTAAGCTTTCTTCTCACTACCTCAGCAGGAAGGTAAGAATTTTTTGTATAGCACAAGAATTTACAGTCCTATATCTACCAGTGAATGAAGTGCTGATCCATATGTGCGGACACGTGCTTAAGAAGTATGATAAAAGAAGCTGCAAGTACTGTATTGTTCAGTATTACATTCCCTATAATCTTCTCAAATGTAAACCAGGAACCATACTCGATACTATAGAGCCAGTGAGTTGATAATATCTTGAACAGCACTTTTCTCAAAGATAACCAAGAATCCAAATAAAATACTGTACATAGAGATTCGGTCTTACCATGCCAATTGATGGATAAGCAGATGACAACTCAAACTTGTAGGCTGGACCCGCCAGATCAGCTACCATTGCCAGTTCTCCTTGTTGTGCCTAGTAGCATGACCAAAAGAGGTGTAAGAGTGGTATAGTGCACACACAGCATGTAAACAGAATCAATCATACTACATCCTGAAGTAGATAGGAATATGGTGACTGAAGCATCATCATAAAGTACTCAAAGAGTCCACAAAATTTCAAGAAAAATAGAGTTTGATTACAATCCTGCAATATTAGTGTACGATAACTTGCTCATAACTTCAGTACAAATTCCATAAGCTTCACAACAGGATCCCACATAAAAGAGAGCACAGAAAGCATGTGCATCTCTATAAGTGCCAAGCTATCTACCTTCTCCAACCATTTAGTGTGATGGTGTATGACTGGATATGGGAGTTTAAGTTGTAAATTTACCATATATATTGAATTGGTGACAGTAGAAGAAAATGCTACGGTAATGGTTGAAAGATACTTTATTTAGAGAAAACATCACATCAGATTTTAAAATTTTAATATTTAAATGCATTTGAATTCTTGAAAGTTGTGAAAGTCATAGAGAAAAAATTTAATAGTGGGATGATGTCAAACATGTTGGAATACCCTAAAACTGAAGGACGATATATAAAACAAAGAAAGTATTAGTTTTTCAATGGAAAAGTGGGATAATTCCTCTTTTCTCCATTCATTAAGTTATTTTTCAAAGTCAATTCCCTAAATAATTTTCCGTTCCTTCAGTACTTGTATCACTGTTCCTTAAGTTAAATGAATTGCAAATTAACATTGACTTGCAGAAGATAATCAACAGACAGTTTCTAGACTGTTCAATGCTTGTGCCAGCAAGGAAATAGGAATAGGTCGAGACAATGCAGAATTGGTGGCAACAGGTCCTATGGTAGTGCAAGCGGGGAATTTGGGCAAGTCTCCCACTTCGCAGACATACAAAAACCTAGGGCCGAAACAGATGTACTCTGCCTATCCAATTTTATATGATACTATTACTGTTTAAGGATTTAAACAATGTTTCTTTTACTACTCTATTTTGAAATATTTCCTAAATAATTTAATTATAAGAAATTAAGACTTACATTACTTTTTAGGTAAGATTCAAATAAGTAAATTAAAATACATTAAGAAATTGATATAGAATTAACCCGAAATTGGAACTGTTACTTTGTATCTTAAATTTCAAAAATATTGAGAATCACTATCCAAATTCAGATTTTTTATTTTAAATTTACATTTGAGACGAACTTCTGATTCAATCTTCTTCTTCTCAAATCCGTTGTATTCTCCGATCTCATCATCCGCCGGAAACTCGCCTTTTGTTTCTTTGTGTATATACAATTTTTACCCTTTTTTATTTCATTTTTCCTTGTTGGGCTTTTAGCTTTTACGCATTTGTGTTTTCGGTGTTGGGAGTTTAGAAAGGTTAGTCTGGCGGGCACCGAGGCGATTGGTGGTGGAATGACGTGATCCAAGGTAAAGTGGAAGCCAAGAAAGCGGCTTACATTAAGTTAGTAGAGAACACCAACGAGGATCAGAGGAGAGCGAACAGAGAAAGAGATAAGAAGGCTAGGAAGAAGGCGAAACTAGCGGTCACAGAGGCTAAGACTGCTGCATTTGGTCGGCTGTATGAGGAACTTGGGAGCAAAGGTGGGGACAAGAAGTTATTTCGGTTGGCCAAAGCGAGAGAAAAGAAGGCTCGCGACCTGGATCAAGTGAGGTGCATCAAAGACGAGGACGATAGAGTATTGATGGAAGAGGCCAAGATAAGACAAAGATGACAGGCGTACTTTCATAAACTTTTGAATGAAGAGGGGGATGGAAACATCGTGTTAGGGCAATTGGGGTACTTCGAGAGCCACCGCGACTTTAGGTATTGTAGGCGTATTAAGGTTGATGAGGTCGTGCGTGCGATAGGTAAGATGAGTCGGGGCAAAGCGACCGGAAGCTACCGGACCAGACGAGATTCCAGTAGAGTTTTGGAGATATGCGAGTAGAGCAGGCTTGGAGTGGCTGACTGGGTTGTTTATTGTTATCTTCAGGACGAAGAGGATGCCTGATGAGTGGCGGTGGAGTACAATGGTTCCAGTGTACAAGAACAAAGGTGATATCCAGAATTGTAACAACTATATGGGTATCAAGTTACTAAGTCATACCATGAAAGTTTAGGAAAGGGTGGTGGAAGGGAGGATAAGAAGGGCGGTGTCTATATCGGAAAACCAGTTCGGGTTCATGTCGGGTCGTTCTACTACGGAAGCTATCCACCTTATCAGGAGGTTGGTGGAACAATACAGGGATAGGAAGAGGGATTTGCATATGGTGTTTATTGACCTAGAGAAGGCGTATGACAAGGTCCCCGGGAAGTCCTTTAGAGGTGTCTGGAGGTGAAAGGTGTGCCGGTGGCTTACATTAGGGCGATAAATGATATGTATGATGGAGCTATGACTCGGGTTAGAACTGTGGGAGGTGACTCAGAGCCTTTTCCGGTGGTTATGGGGTTACACCAAGGATCTGCGCTCAGCCCGTTCTTATTTGGCCTGGCGATGGACGCACTGACACACCATATCCAAGGAAAGGTGCCATGGTGTATGTTGTTCGCTGATGATATAGTTATGATTGATGAGACGCGAGGCGGCGTTAATGGGAGACTGGAGGTATGGAGGCAAGCCCTGGAGTCTAAAGGTTTCAAGTTGAGTAGGACTAAGACGGAATATGTGGAATGTAAGTTCAACGACGTGACGGGGGAAGCGGATGTGGAAGTTAGGCTTGACTCACAGGTCATCCTCAAAAGAGAAAGTTTTAAGTACTTAGGGTCAATTATCCAGGGACATGGGGAGATCGACGGAATGTTACGCACCGTATTGGGGTGGGGTGGATGAAATGGAGGTTAGCGTCTGGAGTCTTGTGTGACAAGAATGTGCCACCGAAACTCAAAGGTAAGTTCTATAGAGCGGTGGTTAGACCGACCATGTTGTATGGGGCTGAGTGTTGGCCAGTCAAGAATTCACATATCCAGAAGATGAAAGTAGCAAAAATGAGGATATTGAGATGTATGTGTAGGCACACTAGGCCGGATAAGATTAGGAATGAAGATATTCGGGAGAGGGTGGGCGTGGCTCCGGTGGACGACAAGATGCGGGAAGCGCGACTTTAGATGGTTCAGACACGTACAGAGGAGAAACCTAGATGCTCCGATTAGGAGGTGTGAGCGGTTGGCTTTGACAGGTACGAGAAGAGGTAGAGGGCGGCCCAAGAAGTATTGGGGCGAAGTGATCAGACAGGACATGGCGCGACTCCAGATTTCCGAGGACATGGCTCTTGATAGGAAGGTATGGAGATCGAACATTAGGGTTGTAGGTTAAAGGGTAGTCGAGCGATTTTCCTCTTTGTCCCGGTTTCCCTCTTTGTACCGACGAGTATGATAGTGTTTTGTCTAGCACTGCTAGCGATTTATGTTGTGTTTCACACTTTTGCATAATATTTGTATTACTGCTTTTCCATTTATTTGCTCTCTCACGTTGCTGATTATTTTTAGGGTTTTGTTGTCAAAGATCTATTGTCTCTGAGCCGAGGGTCTCCCAGAAACAACCTCTCTACCCCTCTGGGGTAGGGGTAAGATCTGCGTACACTCCACCCTCCCCAGACCCCACTGGTGGGATTTTACTGGGTTGTTGTTGTACTATCCAAATTCACAAGGAAACATAGGACTAGGGAGTTTGACCTCTGAAAATAGATGCTGAATCTACATAGATGGAGCATATATATATATACAAAACAAATTGTCGATACCCAAACACTGTCATTCGTTTTGGAATAGAGAAAGAATAAAAATTAGCCCAATAAAGGTTAAACTGCACTGAATACAAAACTTCAGCTTAAAATCACTTTTTGGCTTGTTTTGGTGTTTGAAAAACTCAAAAAGTGCTTTTGAGCCAAGTGCTTTTGAACCAAAACAACTCAAAACAAGCCAAAAGCCCTAAGTTGGCGTACCCTAACTTATAGTTTTTGCATAAAAGAACTGGGATTTGACCAAGTAATTTACATTATTGTCCGTTACATTTTTTATAAGCCCCAAACTACCCTTTCCATTTTAAAAGCCCTAATCCATTCTTTTCCTTTGTTGCTAGTTCCTCTCAACCACAATGTCATAATCAGCTATCTGAAATTTCTCTCAATATTCAAAATCCAAAGCATAAGAAAACTAAAGTAGGCTAGGAAGGAGGTACTGTAGCAATGTATCGTTTTCATTCAAGTTTTATATACTCTTCTCTATGCAAAATGAGTACTGTTTCTTTACAATGGAAATCGAATATTCTTTTTATATGCCGAATCAAGTTCCATCGAATCAAGTTTTTCATAAATAAAGCATTTACATGATTCTTTGATTTTGAAAAATATTTTACATTGAATTTCTTTTTATAATTAAACATCGCTTTATTTATAAACTATCTAAAGTACGTTTTTTATTTACAAATTTTACTCAAATCATTGATTAGAATTTGTCTTTTAAATATATAATTTATATTTATTAGAATAATCTTATCTAATCAATTTATAACTTAAAGTGAATTGATACACAAATTAATTTGTATTTGAATTAATTATAATTTAAAAATAATGCACCAATAAGCTTATCTTTAGTTTTAACAGCTTTAAGGGACTTTTCAGTCCGAAGACAAAAAGTATCTATCAAACATAGTAATTGCTTATTTTCAGTTTCAACACTTTTATCCGGTAACGGTTTATTCAAAAATTCAGCCTTAGCACTTAAAAAGTGTTTTTCAGCACGTATGCTTAAAGCTGCTTAAATTCAGCTTATCCAAACAGGCTATTAACCACCCTTACAGACTTACAGTACCCACAACAAGTGTTCAGTAAAGTGTAAAGCATAAAATGCAAACAACAATTTAAGGAGCATTGATACTATTTAAGATTGGGAAGTCAAGCAATGTACTCTTTGATTTAAATTTTCCAAAATTCCCTAAATATTTTTAATTATAAAAAAGCATGACTATAGTACCTTTTCAGCAATCTTACTTTTCAAAAATAATGAGAACCCATATCCCATTTTCACTGAAAAGTAGAAAATTTAACCCTCCTACCCCACCCATCATTCTTTTCGAAATGAAAGAAGTATACAAATTAACCAAATGAAGGTCAAATTGCATTGAATACAATTCGAGTTTAACTAATATCCACCAAGGGTGTAAAGCATATTTACACTATTAGGCCACTTATACATGTTGTGGCGTGTAACTTGCCGTACTTCCAAGATAACAAATTCTCATATCAAAATTTTTGATATGGGTTACATGTAGACATCTTTTGAATGACCTGATAGTATAAAAATTTAACTCAATACAAAATTCCATATCAAAATACCAGTGATTAAAAAAGCGCTCGCTTCGTCGCTTTAAGCGAGATGCGATGCGAAGCGACTCAGTGCCCGCTTCACATAGGTGAAGCGACTCAGGTATAAAAAAGCGACCGCTTCCCACTAAAAAGCAAAAAGCGACCAAGCGATGCGATGCGAAGGAAGCGACCGCTTCTTTGTTTTTAAAGAGACCCAGGCTATTTAATTAAAAACGAAGTTGTTCTGTCTTTTATTCTTCAACTTCAAGTCTTCAACGGCAACAGGTATGTTCTGATTTTCCTTCTTCTTCTTCTTCTTCTTCCTCTTCTTCTTTTTCTTTCACTGTTTCAACGTCCAAATAGCAGCGAAATGCTGGCGAATTTTTTTTTTTACCTTCGATTCTTTCTCAGAATTGATGCCAATCCTTGGGTTCTTCTTTCTCTGCCCAGTTTTTAACAGAGAAAAACTGCCCTTCCTCTAATTTTTATATCTTTTACATTGAAGTATTGAACATTTGCTTGCAATTACATGTGTTGTCTATGCAGTATTTATTTTTTTATTTTTTTTAAAAATTCCGCTTCACTTCAAAAAAGCGAGCGCTTCGCTTCTCGCTTCTCGCTTTAAGCGAAATGGGGGTTGTCGCTTTTCCTCGCTTCACGCTCTTCACAACATGGCAAAATACAAACACCCTTACACAGTACACACAACAAGTGTTACATAAAGCATATTACACTATCAGGTCACTTGTATCTCTTATAGAAGGTGACTAGCCCTATTTTTTGAGATTACGAATTCTATTTTTTTTACGGAGTATTAAATGTAGATATCTTTTGGGCAACCTGATAGTGTAAAATTTTCCTTACACTATGGTGTCATATGTTAAACTCAAAACAAAAATCCATATCAAAATGGATATAAGTTCTATACACCGACATACCAGGTTAGTTACCATTTTTATCATATTACCTAAGCTTATCAAGAAATTACCTCTAGTTACCTAATAAATGACTTAATAGTGTAAATACTAATAAGTGACTTGATAGTGTAAATATTGTAATAAGTTACTTGATAGTGTAATTCGTCTTAATACCGTCAGTGCATACTCTTTACACCGTCTTAAAATCTATCAGAATACAAACACAATTACTTAGGGCTCACAACAAGAAATTGCATAAAGCTGTAAATAAAGTTCACACCTTTACAGCATGAGCAGCTTTAAACTGCAAACCAGGAGCCATACTAAATGAAGCGTTAACAAGAGCATTTTTGTCTTCAATGTCATACTGAAGTGACAAATACTTCGTAGATAACGCCAATTGCGGGTCCGATATTTCTCCCTTACCGTTATTCTGAAACGATAACTTCAATTTCGCAAAACTATCAAGCACTTTGCATGAAATCCTGTGGAAGAATACAGAGCTGTCGCTGTCAAATTCAGTCGTTACTCTTATCTTTGGCCGTTGCCGGAGCCATATCGGTCTGCTGCCGGCAGTCGACGGCGGTGATTCCGGTGGAGTTGAGGGCGGTGCTGATACAATTAAGGAGTTAGGGTTTGGTGGAGACTTCAATTCCAATTCGGATTCTGCCATTAGAAAATGAGATTTTGTGTATAAAATTCGTGTAAATGTATAGTAGTGTGGTTATATATATTATAGATATTCTTTTGTATGGGGGAGGCGGGGGTTTGGGGGGGGGGGGGGAGCTGATAATGTTTTTAGGCGGAAATATATATATGAAGATTTGATTCTATTTATCCTTTGTTTGGGAAAAAGGGATGAAAAGAAGTGGGAAAATAAAAGAAGGTACCAACACGTCTTAGTTCCAAACAAATGGGGGCTATATCAATATTTACTTCTTTTATTCGGGGGCCTTAATTTATTTTAAGAAAACTTCCTATATATTTTTATTTGAAGCTTATTTTTTTACAATTGAGTTATTCTAAATAATTTTTTTCAATTAATAGTATATCTAATCCATTTAATCTTTCCTGAAATATTGTTGATCCTAAGTAAGATTACAATTTCTTTCTGTAGTTGCAACTGTTATAGGGACATTATTATATAAGAAATATAGACATTTAGAAAATAATAAGTCTTGTTATCTAATTTTGATATATGAATTAAGTCTTGTTATCTAATTGAGTATATCGATTATAGTATTATTTTCTATTTGTAAATTTTCTTTAATACTTTTAATTCAAAAAAAAAAGTCTAAACTATCAATATAAGAGTGACCATTATATTTTTATCGAGGTTAAGGCAGTATCTCTTTAGATTCTTATCCTCTAGTGATCTCAATTTTTTTACTAAATAAAAAATAAAAAATAATTTTATATACTTCAGTTATTAAATCTCAAAGGTCATCATCATCATCAATGACAAATCAAAATTTTCTTTTCCTTTTTCTATTAAAAATTGTATATTTTTTATTTTGAGATATTTAATTTTTTTAAAAATAATATTATTAGTGAAAAATGGCCCCCAAAATTTTAGGGGCCTAAAGCCATTATTTTGGCTGCATCATTATCTCCTTTTATAGTACGCTATAAGTATTTTTTCAAGTCTTTTTAATTAATATAAGATTTTATTATTTTCTTATATAGAGATATGGGATCGACTAAGAATGGGTATAAAATTGAGTTTTTTACGCGCTTGATCCTTTTTTAACTATTATTTTAAAAAATAGCATTATTTATTATTTATTTCATAAATAGTACTTTTTATTATTATTAGCATATTATAAAAATTAAGCCCAACATTTAATAAGTTAACTAACTCACTAATCAAGGGAAGTACTTTTTTTGTCCATCTCCATTCTCCCTTTCCAACATTCATCTTCTTTACTCCATTTTTGAAAATCTGATATATATATGTGAATGCCACATAAATTAAAGATGTATTGATTTATACGTTTTTTATACTTTGTATATAAAGTATCACTTTAATTCAAAATGTATTTTTATGTATATAATTTTTGTATATTTATTTGTGAAGTGGCATCTTATTTTAAGATGTATTTTTAATGTATATTTCAAATATATTTTATATGTCAAGTACCATTTTAATTCAGGATGTATTTTATATATATATATATATATATATTTGTATATTTATATGTCATCTTAATTTAATTTAAGATATATATTTTTTATGTATATTTCACATGTCTAAGTGTCATCTTAATTGAAGATGTATTTTTAATGTATATTTTTTTATACATTTTATATGTGTTAAGTCAATGTGTGTGTGTGTGTGTGTGTGTGTGTGTGTGTGTGTGTGTGTGTGTGTGTGTGTGTATATATATATATATATACATTTTGTATATATTAACGTATATTATTATTGAAGTAAGATCTTTATGCTAAGAAAGGAAGAAAGAAGGAAGAGAAAAACTTAAGAAAGATAATTAAAAAGAAACGAATGAAACAAATTTAGAAAATATATTGGTTTTGGCAGAAAACAAAATTAAGAAGATGAAAAAAAAGAAGAAAAACTAATAGATAAAGAGAGAAAAAAGGCATGATTTTTGTACAAAGAATTATTGACTTTACATTAAAATTGCTTATGTTTAGAGTTTAATAATTAATATTCCTATTTTAATGGAATTGTGTGCTACAAATATAAATATTTTCCTGCCACAAGTGTAATATTGGATTTCATGCTAAGAATTTGGTATATTTCTTTTAAACTGTGACAGTTATATAAAGTTCCCTATAAAATTGTAGGCAAACAAGTCCAAAAGTAAAGAATTCTCCATGTAGAACCTCTGCATATGAATGCTAAAGTTGGTGTAACGACCCAACTTGTCGTTTTGAGTAATTACTCTCCTTTATACTATTTGAAGTCTTGAATAGCTTCATATGATATATTATGACGTGTGTGAATCGCCGGTTTTGATTTCCAGGTGTTTCGATATTAGTTCGGAAGAATGAATTTCATGTTGGAAGATTAAATGAAAAGGGTTGACCGGTGTTTGACTGTTGTGCAAACGACTCCGGAATAGAGTTTTGATGGTTCCAATAGCTCCGTATGGTGAATTTGGACTTAGAAGTGTATCCGGATAATTATTTGAAAGTCCGTAATTAAATTTATCTTGAAATGGCGAAAATAGGAAATTAAAAATTTGAAAGTTTGACCGGGGAGTTGACTTTCTTATATCGAGGTCGGAATCATATTCTGAAAATTGGAATAGCTTTGTTATGTCATTTATGACTTGTATGCAAAATTTGAGTTCATTCCGGATTGATTTGATATGTTTCGGCGCGAGGTTTGAAAGTTGAAAGATTTAAAGTTTATTAAGCTTGAATTGGAGTATAATTCGTGGTTTTAGTGTTATTTGATATGATTTTAGGCATTGACTAAGTTTGTATGATGTTTTAGGACTTGTTGGTATATTTGGTTGAGGTCCCGAGGGCCTCGTATGGATTTCTGGTGGTTAACGGAATTTAAGTTGGATATTCATAGAATGTTCGATGTCGATTCTTCAAGAATACGTGGTACCACATTAATAAAATGAGCTCAAAATTCAGTTTTATTAAAGCATTAGGTCCGTATTGGAATTACAGAGCCATAGCAAAAAGAATCGTCGAATTCGGACATCGTATGAGAGAGTTATGCCCATTTTCGTGTCAAGAATGATTTCCTGTCGCCGTCAGCGCCCAGGGTAGCGTGGGGCGCTATCCCTGGCGTTGGGACTGCTGGAGGTACTGAAAAGGGCGCCACAGGCAGCGCCCCATGCCACTTGTGGTGCCACAGATGTAAAAACCCCATAAAATGGGGAGTTTTACCATTTTTACTCATTTTTGAGTCTGGGGAGCTCGGTAAAGGCGATTTTTGGGCGATTTTTACGGGAAAACATTGGGGTAAGTATTCCTTATCCTATATTGATTATATTTCATGATTTCATATTCATTTATATCATGAATCCGTGAATTTATGGAAGAAAAATTAGATTTTTATAAAACCTTCCAAAAATATAAAATGAAGATTTGAAGGTCAATCCGATATCGGGATTTGATAATTTTTATATGGTTAGACTCGTATCGGAACGGGTGTTCAGATTTTGTGAGTTTCGTCAGATTTCGATACGTGGGCCCCACTGTCAATGTTTCGAGCGGAGTTGGAAATTTTTGTAAATTATTAAATTGTAAGCATTAGAGTAAGTTGTGATTAATTTACACGTTGTTTGAATAGATACGAGTCGTTTGGCTTGAATTGAGGAAATAGGAAGGCGTATGGAAGTTGATACACGCAGAATGGAATTTTCAGAGTATTGTACAGCTTGATCGGTATTGGATTTTGCTTGTTCGAGGTAAGTAACTCTTCTAATCTTGGAGTTGAGGGTATAAACCCTGAATTATACGTGTTATGTGTTTGGTGTTGAGGTGACGCACATGCTAGATGACGGGCGTGCACCGTGTGAACTTTGATTCCGTTATTCTGGTGGTACTGTGTAGTTACCTGCAGTGTTTTAAAAGGCATTTTCGGGGCGAGCCCTAGGGCGAGGCGCACCAAAAATGCCCTAGGGCGATGGTGTGGGGAGAAAGTCTCAAGAGGCGTACGCCAAGTAATTCGGGGCGTACCCCCGGGCGTTTGAGGCGAGTGTTTTTAGTGAGGCGTAAGCCCCAGAGATTTTTTTTCAAATTAAAATAAAATTTGTTGAATAAGTCCTTCATATAATACCCAAATTATCAAAATTCAGCTTGGTAATTGCTCAAAAGTTTTAAAAAGGATATGAAATGTATTAAATTTAAAAGTCAAGACCTTTTTTATTGATTGGAGCCCCAATTCATGGTCTTTCCTGATTCTTTATCTTGTCTGCTAGTCTGCTAATATCTTCCAAAAGCAACGAATATTCAATTTTTTTTACAAATACAAATAGAACTCCATTCTCCTTCGCAGCAACAAGTTCAAAGTTCAAATTGAAGGTTAGTCATCATTTCTGTTCCTCCATGTAGAAAACTTTATTCGTTTCGACTCAAGTTACTTGAACTTCTAAGTAGCGTATAATAGATTATTTTAATTAGTTTTTTGTGGGGATGAAGTGCGTGCGCGCGCGCGCGCACACACACACACATATATATATGTCACATATTTATAGTTTTCTTTATTTTTTATGCAATTTTACTTATTTATAAATATTTACTGTAATTATATTATTTTATAAAATATTAAAAATTAAATACCTATGGGGCTTACGCACCATGCCTCGGGGCTTCCGCCTTGCTGAGGCATATGTAAAACGCCTCGCCTTACGCCCACACCTTTTAAAACACTGGTTACCTGAACTTATCTGAAATCATGGAAATCTCTACGTACTAGAGCTATTGAGCTGAGAATCATGTTAAAATCATGTTGAGGCTATATGCCAGTATTATTGAGACCCACAGAGGTCATATTATTGTTGAATTTATTTAAATTGAAATTTTAAAACTCAGTCATGTTCATTCATTTCATATCATCTCTCAGTCTCTGTTCCTATTTATTGATTCATCATATCATCATTTTAGGCTGATTTTCATGACATTGTGAGCCTGAGAGACTGGAGAGATTGATGACTGAGTGAGTCCGAGGGCCTGATTGTGAGAATAATTATGGGATCAGACTGCACACCGCAGCAGGCCAGATTGGCTTATTATAGCACGTGAGTTATCCGTGCGAATACAAATATTGATACTATAGCACGTGAGTTGTCCGTGCAGCACGCGAGTTGTCCGTGCAGATTATAGCGCTTGGGCTGAAGGAACTCCTCCGGAGTCTGTACACACCCCTAGTGAGCGCAGGTACCTACTGAGCGCGAGTGCCGAGTGATTTGGGAGGATTGAGTGACTTTGAGGCATGCGTGACTGTGGGGACTGAGTGATTGGGAGGACTGAGTGATTGGGAGGACTGAATGAAATGATTTTATCATTGAGTTGCATCGCATTGACATGCATATTTTACATACAGGCATAGTGATGCATTTTCCACTAGTTATCTGGAAAGGAAATAAAATATTTTATCAATGTTGAAAGGAATTTTGGGAAAAATTACTTTTTTCAAACTTACTTATATTTTTGATAAACGATTTGGGTTTTCATTGATATACTTGAAAGGCAGAACTATTTTCAGAAATTATATTTTTGCTGATCATTTGATTGTTGAGTTACTTCTGGTTATTACTTGTTTAAGTTGTTATGAACTATTGTTAGTTATTGAAGTTGGGACCCTACCTTGGTACAAGCTCGTTACTACTTTCAACTTAAGGTTAGGTTTGTTACTTATTGAATATATGTGGTCGGTTGTACTCATACTACACTTCTGCACCTTGCGTGCAGATGTTGGTTGTTGATGATGTTGTGTTCGACGGGAGCCGGAACTGAAGACGTACCTGCATTTCGGTGGTAGCTGCCTCTTGTTCATGGTAGCCTTAGATTCATAAAACTCTTTTATGTACTTTTCAAACAGATGATGTATTTATTTCATACCAGCTTTGTAAACTCTATTCTTAGAAGCTCATGATTTGTACTACTAGTTCTTGGGGAATGTATAAGATTCAGATAATTTCTTTACTTAATTACTTTATTAATTATTATTGGAATTAATTAGTGGTTAACTGGCTTACCTAGCGGGTTGGGTTAGGTGCCATCACGACTAGCTAGATTTTGGGTCGTGACAGTTGGTAATGAAATAAATCTCATAGTGAAACAGAGAAAGCCAGTGATTCCAACTTGGCCTTGCCATCGTCTTCCCACGAGTTCTGTGGACAAGATAAGCACCCAAGTACCAATTGTAGCTCTTCCAAATCCAAAAAGAAACCTCAAGAATGAATACATCCATATATTGGTAGAAAAAATAGCGATTGCTTCAGTAATGGACATCAAAAAACATGACAAAACCAGCATGTTTTTTCAGCCAAGTGAGGAATCAGCAAAGTAGTGTAACGACCTGACTTGTCTTTTTAAGCATTTATGCTCCGTTCAGTGATTTAAGATTTCGAGCAGCCTCGCAATATGTATTATGACCCGCGTGTGTGGTCAAGTTTGAATTTCGGATGATTCGGAGTGATTTTGGACACTTAGTTCCTAAAAGGGAGCTTAAGTTTTAGGATTTTGACCGTAGTCAAAACTTTATAAAGACGACTCCGGAATAGAGTTTCGTCGGTTCCGTTAGCTCCGTATGATGATTTTGGACTTAGGAGCGTATCCGGAAAATTATTTGGAGGTCCGTAGTGGAATTAAACTTGAAATGGCGAAACTCAAAATTTTGGAAAGTTTGACTGGGGGGTTGACTTTTTGATATCGGGGTCGGAATACAACTCCGAGAGTTGGAACAACTCTGTTATGTTATTTGGGACTTGCCTGCACAATTTGACGTCATTCCGGGTTGGTTTTATAGGTTTCGACATGAGTTTTAGAAGTTGGAAGTTTTTGAAGTTCATAAGTTTGATTTGTGGTACGATTTGTATTTTCGGCATAATTTGATGTGATTTGAAACCTAGAGAGAGTCCGTGATATGTTATGGGATTGGTTAGCATGATTGGACGGGGTCCCAAGGGGCTCAGGTGTGTTTCGGACCAAATTGGAGCTGTTTGGACTGCTGTTGCTGAAGTCTGGTTTCCTTCTTCGCGAACGCGAAGGAAGTCCCGCATACGCGAAGAGGAATTTGAAGGGCTGATGATTTGTCCTTCGCGAACACGAAGCTATGAATGCAAACGCGAAGAAGGAGCATGACAAGCCTTCGCGAATGCGGCCCAGGCAACACGAACGCGAAGAAGAAAGGAAGATAGGGGCCTGGGGTCGTTTGGCCTTCGCGAACGCGAAGCATGGAACGTGAACGCGAAGGAGTTGGTCAGCTGGTCATCGTGAACGCGCTGAGGAGTTCGCGAACGCGAAGAGGAAATGATGGGGCAGAAACAATTGGCCTTCGCGAATACGATGAGGAGGTCGCGAACGCGATGAAGGATTTGAGGCAATTGGGTTTTGGCCTTCGCGAACACGAGGAAATGGTCGCGAACGCGAAGAGGGCCTATCTGGGTAGAATTAAAAGTGCCAAAAGTGGGGGTTTGAGTTCATAACTCAAAACAAAGTTGGAGCTTGGTAGAAGGCGATTTTTGAAGAGATTCTTGCGAGGGTGTTTGGGGTAAGTGATTCTTATCCAGTTTTGATTAATTTCCATGATTATGTCTTTGAATCCATCGTTTAATTCAGATTTAATGGAGGAAAAATCAAGATTTTTGTAAAATCTTTCAATAACGAAAATTTAAGATTTGAAAGTCGAGTTGTTATTGGAATTCGATAAAATTGGTATGGTTAAACTTGTATCGGAATGGGTGTTCGGATTTCATGAAAATTATGTCAGGTTCCGAGGGGCGGGTTCCTCGTTAACTTTTTGGAATAAAATTTTTAAGTCGACGTATTATTATCCGGAATTATTTTCGATGAATTTTAATGAAGTTATACAATTAATTTGGATATATTTGATCTATCAGGAGGTCAATTCAAGCAAGAAGGCGATTTTGGAATATCGGCATAACTTCAAGGATGTAAGTATCTTACTTAACCTCGAGTCGGGGAAATTCCCCTTAGGCATTGAGTTTTATGTGCAACTTGGGTAATTGAAAACCATGTACGGGAGGTGACGAGTACGTACTTGGTTTATATGTGCAAATTTTATTGAGTTAAAGTCTTGAACATATTGTGTAGTAAATTGGATAATTATTGTCATATATTTAATAATCTACTTGTCGTGCCTAAACCCCGGTTGTTGACTCTGTTGTTATATGACAATGTGATGTGATTGTTATTTGATTATTTATGAAATTTCGTAAATTTGCTGGTTTGATAATTATTAGAATTTAATTTTATTTTGGATTTTCCCTTCTGCAAATAACTAATTAAATGAGCTTAAGAAGAGGTGTTTATATAATTATTGAAAATTTGATCTTTTATGAAGACTTTGCTTTATGTTGAGTAATTTCTATCTCTATTGATTGTCTTTGGGTGTTGTACACATTGTGTGAAGCATTTGACTATTTGCTGTGAAATTAATTGATTTGGTTGTAGCTTTGAAATTTGGTTGTGGCCATTGGGCAAATTGTGATATGAATTGATTTTTGTTATGTTGTTGTGATAATTTCCCGTGTAAATTGTTGTGTTGTGAGTTGTTATTTTGGGGAGATAAGGGTGGCATTTTACCGTTGATATTATATGGTTATAAGGGTGGCATTTCACTGTTGTGTTTGTTAGCTATTGATATTATCTAGGGGGAGCGATAAGGGTGTCTATAGGAGCGATAAGGGTGGCAATAGGAGCGATAAGGATGGTTATTGATATTGTCTGGGCGAAGCGATAAGGGTGGCTATAGGAGCGATTAGGGTGGCAATAGGAGCGATAAGGGTGGCTATTGTCAGGGACGATATGTGATGATGTGGGGTTGTGGTGTTGACAATTTTCATGTGATGTGATTTTCTTGTATTTATTTTTATACCTTGTGCAAATTGTCTAGTTGTTAGTAAATTGATAATAATCTGATTTATGTTAAAATTGGAAGTATGTGGCTATTGCCAGGCGGTTTATAAAATAAAATATGGACACGAGGTGCCGTGAATTGTGATATGAGATGGGGATATTGACACGTGAATTATCCATGCATATGTGATATAAAAATACGGGCACGAGGTGCTGCAATGAAATGATAATGATATTTGGCACGTGAATTGTCCGTGCAGTTGTGATATGAAATGAGGGCACGAGGTGCCGGGCAAATATGATGATTTAATTATGGGCACGAGGTACCGTGGAAATATGAAAATGGGCTGAGACTCGTATTTACGAAAAATATAAAAATGGGCTGAGACCCGTATTTTGATGATTTTGAAATGAGGTGTCACATGGTGACTTTTTAATTGAAAGAATTATATTCAAAATATTTATTTGAAAGGAGTTTTACTTAGAAAGTACTATATAAAAGAATTGTATTTTGAAAGATATTTATTTGAGGAAATTGTGTTTGAAAAGATTTATTGAAAGAATTATATTTGAAAAATAATTATTTGAGAAAATTATATTTGAAAGAGAGTTATCTGGAAGAACTATGTGAAAGACATTTATTTGAAGGGCTTGATTTAATTGGGTGTAATTGTATTTATTAATTGTTGAGTGATATTAATGGTATTCTTGTTGTCGGTTGCGCATATCACTGGTTGTTTTATCCTGCCTTTATGATTATTTGTTTCCTATTATTTTGTATATTATATTGCACAGGTTATTAGACTAGTGAGTGTCTTGACTGTACCTCGTCTCTACTCCATTGAGGTTAGTCTTGATATTTACTGGGCAAAGCTGTGGTGTGCTCACTCTATATTTCTGCATATTTTTGTGCAGAGCCAGTATTGAAGATAACGGACTTGAGCAGAGTTAAAACGGGATCGTAAGGATTCAAGGTAAAGCTGCTTGGTTGTCGCAGTCCCTTGGAGTCTTTTCATTTCATTGTACTGTTCATTTGTAATCAAACAATATTGTATATTCGGTCCTCGTGATCATTCTATGTCTTTAATTAGAGTTCGTGACTCAGTACTACTAGTCTTGGGATGTTGTATATTGTAATTATTTCTGTTGTTGGTTTTGATTATTTATTTAATTAAAAAAAATGGCTTCAAAAAAAATTCAATGGAAATCAGCTTACCTAGTCTTAGAGACTAGGTGCCATCACGACTCGTGTGATGGGATTTTGGGTCGTGACAAGTTGGTATCAGAGCTCTAGATTCATAGGTTCTACGAGTCACGAACGAGTCTAGTAGAGTCTTGCGGATCGGTACGGAGACGTCTGTACTTATCTTCGAGAGGCTACAGAACTGTTAGGAAATTTCTATTTCTTTCATTCATGTCGTGCGGAATTTGTTGAATTTGAAATTTGAATCTTTGTATCTCCATTCTCTCACAGATGGTGAGGACACGTGCTACTGAGTTAGCTGAGCAGGAATCCGCACATACTGCTAGGGCTGCAAGAGGCCAAGGCCGAGGTAGAGGCCGAGGTAGAGGTCAAGGAAGGGCACGTGCTGCGACTATAGCACCTGTCAGAACAACAGATGGGGAGCCACTAGTAGCTCCAGTTGGGGGACAGGTACCAGAAGCACCTGTTGTTACCCCTGGACTTTAGGAGACCTTAGCACAGTTCCTGAGTATGTTTGGTACATTAACTCAGGCGGGATTGATCTCTGTTGCACCAAATATTTCGAAGATTGAGGGAGTAACTCAAACTCCTACCACCACTCCAGAGCAACAGGTTCACGTTGGTCAGGTTCCGGGTGCAGTAACAGTACAACCTGTTATTCCGGTTTGACCTGAGATCAGGCCCGAGGCATCAGAAGAAGAACAAAAGAGACTTGAAATGTTTAAGAGGTATATTCCACCTACTTTCAGTGGTACAGCTACAGAGAATTCCCAAGAATTTCTAGAAAATTATCACCGTATTCTCCGCACCATGGGTATTGTAGAGGTGAGCGGAGTTGCCTTTACTACATTTCAACTGTCAGCGCAGTGTATCGGTAGTGGCAAATCTATGAAGAAGGTAGACCAGCCAATGCCACACCACCAACTTGGGCTCAATTTTCGGAAATGTTCTTGAAAGAATTTGTTCCCCAGACTCTCAGAGATGCGCGGCGCATAGAGTTTGAACGGTTGCGTCAGGGCACTATGATAGTGTCAGAATATGCCATCAGGTTCAGTGAGTTAGCCCGTCATGCACCTATCTTGGTTCCTACAATTAGAGAGCGGGTCCGCAGATTCATTGAGGGGCTCGATTATGATATTAAAATATGCATGGCTCGAGAATTGCAAACTGATACTCCATTTCAATAAGTAGTGGAGATTGCAAGGAAGATTGAGGGTGTTTTAGGCGAGGAAAGGGAGTTTAAGGAGGCCCAAAGGTCTCGAAGATCTGGAGAGTTCAGTGGGTTTTACTCTTCAGCTACAACCCATTATAGCGGAGGCTCGAGTAGTCGGTCAGCTCAGTCCGCACATAAGATTACTCAGATTGCTCCAGCAAGTTCTTACAATGCACCACCGACACGAGATTCCTATAATGATTATTTCAGTTATCTGCCACAGACTCAGTTCGAGCAGCCGCGACCTCAGAGGGGTTGTTATGAGAGTGGTGATGCTAGGCATATCATGAGAGATTGTCCTAGACTTGGGAGGGATAGATTTCATCAGAGTACTCAAGCTACAACCTTTATTCCAGTTAATACTCCACGTGCACAGTCAGCTAGAGGTGGAGGACAGGTGGGTAGTGGGCGCCTAAGAGGTGGAGGCCCGACCCGTTGATTTAATCACTATAATTTGGCTGAGGCCAATATACCAAATGGTGTCGTTACAGGTACGATCCTGATTTTTATTATAAAAAGATATTTTCCTTAATTTGATTCGGTTCTGAATATTGAGGTGAATCCTCCTATTATGCTCCACTTATGGGTGAGCTTCATAAATTTGTGACCTACTTATATGTGTATCCCTGTTGGGAGATTTAAAGACATGAGCCTATGTCTGTCACTTAATTTTTGTGCACCATTGAGGGCTATAAGTCCAAAAGAAAAAATAAATAAATTATTATTCAATACAGTGGGTTTAATGTGTTTCGGAATAATTGATTCCAATTTTTATGAATTATACGCCCTGCCGGTATGGGGGTTCATTATATGTTGTGAAAATTATTTATGAAATATATTGAAAAGAAGAAAGAAAGGAAATTGAAAATTTCATTTGGCACAATGCGCAAAATACTTGTGATCCTCGTATTTTATATATGATGTGAAATAATTAAACCGGGCTGCAAGCCGCGGTGGAAGTTATGTAAGGCGAGATCCTTGTGGTGAAATATTTATGAGTTTAAAATTCTCCCTTGTGAAATTTAATTTGTGCAATAATATTAATAGGGAGTCATGCCTGTTAGGTTTATTTGATAATACTTGTATATTTTCTGTTCATATTCATCCATTTTTGTTCTGTAAATATTGAGTTTTAGCCTATGAGGTGAGTGCCCAGGTGGCGTTAAATGTAACTCATTAATCCGAGTAAGTAATCATGAGGTCTTCATGCCTTACGTTCTGTTGTCAGTGTTGTAAAAATTTGAAACGAGGTGATAATTAATATGAGATTAATTGATGATGTTGGAATTAATTATAAACAACTTTTAAGACCAAATAGTATACTTTTTAAGAAATAGAGTATACTTTTTAAAATAGTATCTTGTCAATTTTCCAAAACTTCACTTGCAAAAGAAGAATGTTTGGACATGATTCGGATAGTTTTGAATCACCTCATAACGAATCCACAAGAAGAAGAACATGAAAGGGGATTAAATAACCATTGAATTTGTTTAAATATATAACTACTAAAGTTGCTTAGGATTCTCTTATTGTTAATTCAATTATAATTGAAAATTAATCTAGTGACTCGATGAATAATAAACTTATTAATTCCATTATAATTAAATACCAATAAAGCGATTTTTACAGATAGCAAAACATAGGAGACCTTTTTAGTTTTTCTCAAAGTTTGTCTCTAACTTAAAAATTTTGAACGACTTCAGGGAAGTAACTGCCTTCAAACCAAACTTTCAGGGCACAAAGCTATAAGCTAATTGTGTACTATTTTTTTCTTTTTGTTGAATTTCAGACATCAAATAAGCATGGAAAATGAAAAAAAGAAACAAAAAAGGAAATATGATTTAGGGATGAAAAGAACCAAACAAAGAGATAGATTAACCCCATTGGGAGTGGTAACATACCAAACCTGGCCTTTGCGTAATCTGGGGAATAAAGTATAAAACAGGCGTTCTTTAAGTGTGATACTTCTACACAAATATGAAATATGGAAACATCTATTACATTGGCAGGGTACTAAAAGAGACCCTATGTGCTGTGACGAGGAACCAATGTGCGCTGTTCAGAATGCAGATGGAAAGAGCCCCGAAGCTAGAGCTGCAACAGAGGCGTATCCAGGATTTTAATACCATGGGTTCACTATTTGAAAGTAGTGAAGCATTTGTCATCCTTTGAACTTTCGGAACTATTTAAGAACCCACGGATGACCGAGTAGTACTAGAACTTGGCTCACTATTTTTCGGCTTGGTGAGAAATCTATCCATTTCAATGTTAAGGATTATCGTTCCTACAAAGTTAAACATTTACACTTTTATTCAATTTATCTTAATTCAAATAGAAAAGTATGATTCAAATCATAGAGTAATTGAATTTAAGGGACACAAATGAACCGATTACTACATTAGATCAATTTTCTCATTCATTGGCTTCATAGTATGATTCTTTCTTTGATTGTTAGTAATTACTTCATTTTTAGAGAATTCTTAGCAGAAGTTCAAATTCTAGTTCTTAGCAGAGTTCAATCTTATGTTATCTTGGCCCAAAATACTAATACTTAGTCAGAAATTAAGTTCACATGGCCCCTACTTAATAAAACTCGATCAAGCATTTTTTCAAATACAATATGTGGGCAAATCAATACTGCCAATATTTAAGACTTTGAAGCCATAGCTCTCCCAAATTCTTCCAAGAAATAGCATTCAACAGCCCAATCTTAGAAATAAACAATAATAATCACCAACAACAAGACAAAATCTTGGCAAGAGATTCAAACATTGAACAGAGAGGGAAAAGAGAATTCGGGAAATTGCAAGACGAGAAGAAAGTTCAACAAGTAAATTAAAATACAGAGCAAGAAGAGAGACAACGTAGTTGCATACCTGAGAAACTAAAAGTAGAGACCAATGGGAAGATATTGCGCTCTTTGACGAATCCACCGAGGGCGAAGAGAGAGAGTAGTTGTATCTAATTTATTTTAGGGATTTAAAAATTTGACTAAGAGAAAAAGGAAAGAAAAAGATAGTAAAAAGGGACGTGGGGTAGGGGTCTTATAGCCTGTTTGATCAAGCTTTTTTTGGGCCAAAAGCACTTTTGGCCAAAAATTGAGGTGTTTGGCCAAGTTTTTGGAAGAAAAAAAGTACTTTTGAGTAGAAACAGAAGCAGTTTTTGAGAAGCAGAAAAAAATAACTTCTCTCCAAAAGTACTTTTCTGAGAAGCACTTTTGAGAAAAATACACTTAGAAGCAGTTTTCAAAAGCTTGGTCAAACACTAATTACTGCTCAAAAGTGATTTTCAAATTAATTAGCCAAACACAAACTGCTTCTCACCAAAATTATTTTTAAAAAAAATACTTTTGAAAAAAATACTTCTCAAAATAAACTGATTTTAGAAGGTTGGCCAAACAAACTATTAGTGTTTTAGGGATCTATTAGATATTTTTAGTCAAAAGGAACTTTAGAAAAGAAAAAAATAGAAAATTTTAATTAAAAGTCAAAAGGAACTTTAGAAAAGAAAAAAAATTTAATTAAAAAGAAGTAAGCAGGGATAGGGTTCGATCTCTGGACTTGGGAGACAAAAGGGGCCCTCAATCACCAATACACCAAAGTATTCAATTGAGTATGGGTGGTCACCAATATATTTATGTATATAACTGAAAATTTTGTACTGTATATACATCGCCTAGGGAGGGGAGCATGTACCCCTCCCCTCCACATAAATCCGCCCCTGAGCTGCAGTGTATAGGATGCTGCTATCTGCAATGGTCTACTATACGTGGAATGAAAAAAATCAAAGAGTTTTGGCCAACAAACAATAAAGAAATGAAGTTATTATCAAACAGATTATTCAAAAGGTACATCATAGAGGAGCAATGAAGCAGAGGACCGCAAAATGGCTGGAGCGGCTAAATTTTTACCCATTATAGTTAGGACTGTCAACCTGAGATTACTTGAATACAGATTTTTTTTGGGGGGGGGGGGAGATTTATTGGATGGAGATGGATGAAATTTATAGATTTGCTAAAAAATGTACAGAGTTGTGCGTCTAAGATATATTTTGTGGGGTTAAATGATTGCAATCTTTTTTATTGGCTATGCAGATGAATATAGTGAGCTGAATTGTCTTTTTGTGCAATTCTCTATGCAGCACGCAAAGGACACCATGTACATTTCAGCAAAAGTATTTCTTGTCTTCATATATATCTCAGCCCACACTAATATAACCTGTCTAAGTACCTTTTGCCAAGGTATGAGCTTACTCCACATGTAACTAGAAAATTCACAATGAAAGAATAAACGAGGGATACTTTCCTTCATTTGCATCAAAGGCGTATCCAGATTAGGGATATGGGTTCACGTCAACCTATACTCCTTTCCCTAAATTATGTATAACAATATTATATTTCTTTAAATTTATTTAAATATATGTGCATGCACCCATGTTCAAAGGCTCCTATGGTGATTATTGGGTGCACCTCTACAAGCAAAATCAGCGGTTCAAATCTAACTCCGAAGAGTCTTGTTTCGACACTGTGTGTGTGTGTGTGTGTATATATATGTGTGTGTGTAAAAATTATTAAAATTTCAAAAAGAATATAATTTTGAATTTATAATTTCAAAAGTGTTATGTGTTTATAGTTCCGTCAAATGTAAATTCTAGATCTACCTCTTCACAACAGTGCACCAATCCTTTTAAAATCATGGATCCGCCTCTGATTTGCATGAGGAGATTTGGTGTTGGGCATATTTCTATATGTTTTAATGTTACTTTATCCATATTTTAACTGCTTTTTGGTGCTATTAGTGTTAAAAATGCCCAACATATATTAATTATTAATTTTACGACTAATTAAGTAGTGTGTGATGATTTAGGATATTTGGAGTGCAAAAATATGAAGAAAAGATGTTCCAGCTATAGGAGAAGAGGGTGGATGCGTTGCATCCAATCTTGGATAAAAGGCCATTTGGAGTACCCTTAGCAGTGAAGTCTCGAGAAGGCATCCATCTTAGCATCCACACATGGGCGCAATAAAGTTGAGGGAACAGAGGGCGGATGCGAAGCATCCACCCCAGCATCCTATGATGAGAAGTTCAAGTTGAGGGTGACGCAAAGCATCCAACTCAGCATCAATCTCTAAAGCTGATTCGGAAAAGAAAAATGAAAGCTTTGGCCAACGACTTTTGTACGCAATATATTAGCCAAAAATGCCTCTTTTAGGTCGTCTAACACACTTGGAAGCGGAGAAAAGTCATTATAGAGTATGAAAACTACAGAATTCGTCTTGAGTTCTTACTTTTCTCTTCTTTTATTAATTTTTATATATTCTTAGGAATTAATTGAGATTGCTACCATGACTATGCGTGGCTAAACTCGTTTATTCTGGGGTTATGATTTTTGTCACGACCCAATTCTGGTTTGGGCCGTGATGGCGTCCAACACCATTACTAGGCAAGCTGACAATGAACAATCTAGTGATTTTCATTTTTAATAAGTCAAACAACTAACTTTCTTTAAAATTTAGAGAATTTAACAAATAACGGAATTTAAAGTGAACAAAACGAAAACAGCTAAATGAAATCATAAACGTAGAATTATAACCCAAAATCATAAGTCTACTAGTGTGTGCCAAGATCCGATGTCACAAGTATATGGGCTGCTAGTAGAATATACAAAATAATTCTAATCTACTGTCTCAAATAGGATAGATAGAACAAATAAACAAAGAAAAAGACTCCGATTGCTGCAGAACGGCTCGGAAGGGCAAATCAAGTGCAGAAGTGTAGCGTGAGTACATAAACAACATGTACCCAGTAAGTATCCAGTCTAACCTCGAAGAAGTAGTAACGAGAGGTGGACTTTGACACTTACTATGGGCCAACAATGATATATCAAATATATACTAAGCATGAATTTCATGAACAATACTAAAAGCTCAATATCAAGAAATAGTAAATTCTTCTTTTGCAAGTATTAAATCCCATGCTTAGTTTCATTATTTAACAACTTGTAATTCAAGGCATTTTAAGCAATATAAAACATGAATAGTTCCAAAGGTTTTCATGCGCATATTATGACGAGGTCGTACGGCCCGATCCAACATTATATTTAAATTGTGCACTGTCGAGGGTCGAACAACATGAACCATAGATGCATCTATCTGCTACCGAGGCATTCGGCCCGCTCCACAAATAGAAAATATTTCAAATAACACACAAATTCTCATTTCTAGTCAAGTGTTCCATTCGCAACTTTAAGTAAGTAACTTTAACCTTTTTCAATTCTTTTATCAACTTCCAAGATGCCTTAAGAAATTTAAATCAATAAATGGGAGTACAAACATTTCAAGTATAGCATGGTATAGGTCCTAGATTACCCGTACAATAGTATAATTAGTAGCTACGTACGGACTCTCGTCACCTCGTATGTACGTAGCCCCCACACGTAGGAGCACATTTTAGTTATAATTTACCTTACAAGGTTAGAAAAGAGACTTACCTCGTCTCAAAGCCTACTTTCCAATTCAAGAATGTGCTCAAACCTCCAAATTTGATGCCAAACGACTCGAAACTAGTCAAATATTACATAAATCAATCAATCTATGCTCAAAAGTTTATATCTCCACTATTAGAGTGATTACCCAATCCAAATTGCAAGATTCCGGAAATGTTTGAAGAAAGTTATTACCCATCACCTTAGGAACATAAATATATGGTTTTCACTAAGTTTCATAATCATTTTCGTGGCAAAATCTTAGTTTTTATTAAACCCCTAGGGTTTTCATCTAAGCCCATGATTTCTACTAATTTTTATGTTGAAATCTACCCATAATCTATGTATTAAACTCACATTAAGATAGGAATTACTTATCCTCAATAGCTAGGTTGAAGTCTCCCTTTTTGAAGCTCTAAAATTGGCCAAATGTATGAAGAATGGGAGAAAAATTCCTAAGTCCCGTACTAAATGAAGTTCACTGCCTCCAGCGATTTCTGCACCTGCGGTCATAGGGCCGCACCTGCGCCCTCGCTTCTGCGGACAAAAGTCCGCTTCTGCGGAACTCCCCCGGGCTGGCTGGCATCGCTTCTGCGGACGGGTTTCCACTTCTGCGGTCCCGCTTCTATAGAGGATGGGCCGCACCTGCGGAATCTGGGCTGCCCTTCCTTGGCTGCTTCTGCGAGGCTTGGCTTGCACCTGCGGCTGGCCAAGCGCAGGTGTGATTAAGACAGACCTGATGCTTCAACTGTTGCTCCAAATTCTCATCTTGGTCCGATTCTCGTCCGATTGATACTCGGGGACCCGTCCGAACATACCAATAAGTTTGGAACCATAAAATGGACTCGCTCAAACTCTCGGAACGCCCGAAACAACATCAAAACTAAGAATCGCACCCCAAAACCAATTGAATCGAACTTAAGAACTTCAAGTTCTTCAATTTACTTCCAATGCGCCGAAACGTACTTAAACTACTCGGAATGACACCAAATTTTGCGTGCAAGTCGTAAATGACATTACATAACTATTCACAGTCTCGGAATTCTGTTTATACCTCGATATCACCAAAACCCGCTCCAAACCAAATTTAAATAACTTCAAGATTCTTCAAAAACCAACTTTTACTATTAGGCGCCAAAATGCTCCCGGGTTATCCAAAACCCGATCCGAATATACGCCCAAGTCTGAAATCATCATACGAACCTATTGGAACCGTCAAATCTCGATTTCGAGGTGGTTTACTCAAAATGTTGACCGAAGTCAAACTTAGTCTTTTTAGCCAACCTAAAGGAACAAAGTTCTCCAATTTTAACTCGAACCCTTCTAAATCACGAACCAACCATTCCCGCAGGTCATAAATTAATAAAAGCACATACGGGAAGTCTTATTTAGGGGAATGGAGTTCTAGAAAGTAAAACGACCGGTCGAGTCGTTACATTCTCCACCTCTTAAACAAACGTTCGTCCTCGAACGGGTTTGGATTCATACCTGTAGTGCTGAATAAATGTGGATATCTGCTCCGCATGTCCTCCTCGGACTCCCAGGTCGCCTCCTCGACTGGTTGGCCCCTCCACTGAACCTTTACCGCGGAAATCCTCTTAGATCTCAACTGGCGATCCTGCCTATCAACAATGGCAACTGGCTCCCCTTCATAACCCAGACTCTCATCTAACTAAATCGCGGTGAAGTCTAACACATGCGACAAGTCGGGATGATACCTCCAGAGCGTCGACACGTGGAAAACCGGATGAACTCCCGATAGACTAGGGGCAAAGCAAGCTCATAAGCAACCTCCCCAATTCTCCTCAACACCTTAAATGGGCCTATAAACCTTAGGCTCAACTTGCCCTTCTTCCCGAATCTCATAATCACCTTCATCGGCGAGACTTTCAAGAGAACCTTCTTGACCACCATAAATGATAAATCACGCGCCTTCTGATCCGTGTAACTCTTTTGTCGAGACTGAGCTGAGCGAAGCCGCTCCTGAATCAACTTTACCTTTTCCAAGGCATCCTTCACCAAATCAGTCCTATACAACCTAGCCTCGCCGGGCTCAAACTACCCAATGGGAGAACGACACCGCCAACCATATAAGGCCTCGAACGGAGCCATCTCGATGCTGGATTGATAGCTGTTATTGTAAGAAAACTCGGACAAAGGAAAGAATCGATCCCACTGCCCTTCAAAGTCAATCACATATGCTCTGAGCATGTCCTCCAATATCTGAATTGTCCGCTCCGACTGACCGTCGGTCTGCGGATGAAATGCTATGCTAAGCTCTACGCGGGTCCCCAACTCACTCTGTACCGCTCTCTAGAAATGTGATGTAAACTGAGGACCTCTGTCTGAAATGATGGAAACGGGCATACAATGCAGCCGAACTATCTCCTGGATATAAATCTGGGCCAATCTCTCTGAGGTATATGTAGTCATCACAGGAATAAAGTGTGCCGACTTGGTCAATCTATCTACAATGACCCAAACTGCATCAAACCCCTGCAAAGTCCGCGACAACCCAACCACGAAGTCTATAGTGATGCACTCCCACTTCCACTTGGGTATAGTCATCTACTGGAGTAGGCCTCCTAGCCTCTGGTTCTCATACTTAACCTAGTGGCAATTTAAGCATCTAGCTACATACTCAACTATGTCTTTCTTCATCCGCCACCACCAAAAATGTTGCTTCAGGTCGCGATACATCTTTGTAGAACCTGGGTGAATGGAGTATCGAGAACTGTGCGCCTCCTCTAGAATCCTCTCCCTCACATCATCGACATTAGGAACACATAGCCGACCTTGGAGTCGCAGAACACCATTCTCGCCAATAGAAACCTCCTTGGCACCACCCTGTAGTACCGTCTCTCTGAGAACTGCCAAGTGCGGATCATCAAACTGTCGAGCCTTGATATGCTCCAATAGTGAAGACTGGGCAACAACACATGCAAGAACTCGGCTGGGCTATGAAATATCCAACCTCACAAGTCTGTTAGACAAGGACTGAATGTCCAAGGCTAGTGGTCTCTCCTCTGCTAAAATGAATGCCAAGCTACCCATACTCTCTGGCTTTCTGCTCAAGGCATCCGCAACTATATTCTCCTTTCCCGGATGATAAAGAATAGTGATGTCATAATCCTTTAGTAACTCAAGCCATCTGCGCTACCTCAAATTAAGATCCCTTTGATTGAACAAATGCTGCAAGCTGTGATGATCAGTGTAAACCTCACAAGACACCCCATAAAGGTAATGCCTCTAGATCTTAAGAGCATGAACAATCACGGCTAAACCTAGGTCATGCACAGGGTAATTCCTCTCATGAGTCTTCAGCTGACGCAAAGTATATGCAATAACTCGCCCCTCCTGCATCAGTACACAACCTAAACCAACGCGTGAGGCATCGCAATAAACTGTATACATCCCTGAACCGGAAGGCAATACTAGAACCGGTGCTATAGTCAAAGCTGTCTTAAGCTTCTGAAAGTTTGCCTCACAATCCTCGGACCAACGGAACAGAGCGCCCTTCTGGGTCAATCTAGTCAAAGGTGTTGCAATATATGAAAAGCCCTCCATAAACCGGCGATAATAACATGCTAATCCCAAGAAACTCCTGATCTCAGTCGTCGAAGTGGGACGAGGCCAACTCTAAACTGCCTCAATCTTCTTAGGATCCACCTTGATACCCTCGCACGATACCACATGCCCCAAGAATGCCACGGAATCTAACCAAAACTCACACTTGGAGAACTTAGCATATAGCTTCTGTTCCCGCAAGATCAGAAGCACTACTCTCAAATGCTACTCGTGCTCCTCCATGCTAAGTGAGTAAATCAAGATGTCATCAATGAAGACAATAATAAAGGAATCAATATAAGGCCTGAACACCCTATTCATCAAATCCATAAATTCCGCTGGGGCATTGGTCAAGCAGAAGGACATCACTAGAAACTCATAATGGCCATATCTAGTACGGAAGGCAGTCTTCGGAACATCTGAGTCCCGAATCTTCAACTGATGGTACCCCGATCTCAAGTCAATCTTAGAAAACACCCTAGCACCCTGCAACTGGTCAAACAAATCATCAATACGCGACAACATGAACTTGTTCTTAATGGTGACTTTCTTTAATTGGCGGTAATCAATGCACATACGCATAGTCCCATCTTTCTTCTTCACAAATAATATTAGTGCCCAAGGTGATACACTCGGCATGATGAACCCCTTTGCTAACAACTCCTCAAGCTATTCCTTCAACTCCTTCAATTCTTTCGGAGCCATATGGTACGGTGGGATAGATATAGGCTGAGTGCCTGGAGCCAATTCAATACATAAATCAATATCACGATCTGGTGGCATGCCTGGAAGGTCCGAAGGAAACACATCGGCGAACTCCCGAACTACTGGCACTGAATCAATCGTCGGAGACTCTGCGGTAGTATCCCAAACATAGGCTAGATAAGCCAAGCAACCCTTCTTAACCATGTGTCGATCCTTCATAAAAGATATAATTCGACTAGATGTATTGATGAATGAACCCTTCCACTCCAATCTCGGCAACTCTGGCATCGCTAAAGTAACAGTCTTGGCATGGCGATCAAGGATGGCATGATATTGGGATAGCCAGTCCATGCCCAGGATAACCTCAAAATCAGTCATATCAAGCAACAGAAGATACACCCTAGTCTCATATCCACAAAATATAACCATACAGGACTGATAGATCCAATCCACAACAATAGAATCGCCCACAGGAGTGGACACATAAATAGGAGTACCCAAGGACTTACGAGGAATATCCAGAAAATGGGCAAACAGGGATGACACATACGAATAGGTAGATACTGGATTAAATAATACTGAAGCATCCCTACCGCAGACAGAGATAATACCTATGATCACGGCATCTGAGGCCATTACATATGGTCTGGCCGAAAAAGCATAAAATCTGGTTGGAACGCCCCCTGGCTGGCCTTCGCCTGCCTGGCCTCCACCTCTAGGACGGTCTCTACCCACCTGCCCTCTGCCTTTGGGTGGCCGGATGGCTGGTGCGGCTATTGGAGCTATAATCATGGGCTGCTGGCCCTGCTGCACTGCCTTGCCCCGAAGCCTGGGGCAAAATCTCCACACATGACTAAGATCCCCGCACTCAAAATAACTTCTCGGCATGGTGATCTGCTGCGCTGAAGTCTGACCCTGATGGCCTGAATACCTACCGGAAGAACCCTGAATAGCTGGTGAGAGATATGAACTCTCTAGCATGGAACTGAAGTAAGCACTAGAAGAACCCTGGTGACCGGAGTACCCACTGGAAGGACCCTGAGCAGCTGGCGGTCAGTAATAACTCTCCGGCATAGCGTTGAAATAGGGTCACGCTGGAGTACCCCGTGGAGGCGGTGGTGCTGGATATGGGGGCCTACTGGGCTAACCCCTCATGAACTGACCTCTGCCCCCCATTTGGGGAACCTCTGAACTCCCCGGAGTAACGTACCCTCTTGTCCTGCTGCATCTGCTCCCTACCCCTCTGGAGATAGCCCTCGATCCTCTGAGAAATCTCCACTACTAGCTGGTAGGAAGTCCCCATCTCTACCTCTCGGGCCATACTAGCCTGAATACCTTAGTGCAATCCCGCAACAAACCTCCGCACCCGCTCCGCCTCAGTAAGGAGTATCATGAGTGCATGGCGAGACAACTTAGAGAACCTCGCTTCATAATTGATCACGGACATCTGACCCTACTAGAGCTGCTCAAACTGGAATCACAACTCTTCCCTCTGAGAGGATGGAATATACCTGTCCAAGAATAGGCGTGTGAACTGGCCCCAAGTCATGGGAGGAGAATCTGCCGGTCTACCAAGAAGATAAGACTGCCACCACCTACGAGCTCGACCCTCCAACTGAAAGGTAGTGAAATCCACCCCATGAGACTCCAATATCCTCATGTTGTGCAGTCTGTCGTTGTACCTATAAATAAAGTCCCGAGGATCCTCATATCGCTTACCCCCAAAGATCGGAGGGTGAAGCCTAGTCTATCTATCTAAAAGCTTATGCGGCTCACCGGCCACAGCTAGTCTAGGCTCAGGTACAGCTGCTGCGACTGGCTGGGCTCCGCCCATGGGGAGAGTACCCGGGTTATGATATACGGTGGCTGCATACCCAGGAGCCTGATTGGTAGGGGTCTGTGCTCCCCTTCCTGCCTGAGAGGTGGCGGGGTTCGCTGGAAATAAACCAGCCTGAGTCATAGTGTCCATGAACTGCAACATACAACCAGTGACCTCCTGAAAGCCCAGTGCTGACATGAAATCTACCGGGGCTGGCTCTGCTACGGTCACCTTGCCTTGCTCCTCAATGATAGGATCCTCTACTGGATCTACTGGTGGTGCAACTGGGGCAGCTCTGGGATGTCCTCATCCCCTACCTCGGGCCGGTGCCCTCCCCCGCCCTCTGCCTTGGCCTCTAGCAACGGGGGGAGCAGCTCCTCCCGGGTCTGGAATGTCCACCGTACGCGTTCTCACCATCTGTGAGAGAATGAGAGAAAGGAACTTAGTATACCAACAACTACACGATAGGAGATGAATAAAGAGTAGCTTCCTAACACCCTATAACCTCTCGAAGATAAGCACAGACGTCTCCGTACTAATTCGCAAGCCTCTATTAGGTCTGCCCATAACTTGTGAGACTTACGTGAACCTAGTGCTCTGATACAATGTTGTCACGACCCAATTCTGGTTTGGGCCGTGATGGCGCCCAACACCGTTACTAGGCAAGCCGACAATGAACAATCTAGTGATTTCCATTTTTAATAAGTCAAACAACTAACTTTCTTTAGAATTTAGAGAATTTAACAAATAACGGAATTTAAAGTGAACAAAACGAAAACAGCTAAATAAAATCATAAACGTAGAATTACAACCCAAAATCATAAGTCTACTAGTGTGTGCCAAGATCCGGTGTCACAAGTAAATGGGCTACTAGTAGAATATACAAAAGAATTCTAATTTACTATCTGAAATGGGATAGAAAGAACAAATAAACAAAGAAAAAGACTCTGGCTGCTACAGAACGGCTCGGAAGGCAGCTCACCGTGTAGTATTATAGCGGGATCAAATATGCGCACCAGACTGGTAATCAGATGTATCTGCCTCAGATCATACACAATCAAGTGCATAAGTGTAGCGTGAGTACATAAACAACATGTACCCAATAAGTATCCAGTCTAACCTCGAAGAAGTAGTGACGAGGGGTCAACTTTGACACTTACTATGGGCCAACAATGATATGTCAAATATATACTAAGCATGAATTTCATGAACAATACTGAAATCTCAATATCAGGAAATAGTAAATTCTTCTTTCGCAAGTATTAAATCCCAAGCTTAGTTTCATTATTTAACATCTTGTAATTCAAGGCATTTTAAGCAATGTAAATCATGAATAGTTCCAAAGGTTTTCATGCGCATATTATGCTGAGGTCGTACGACCCGATCCAACATAATATTTAAACTGTGCACTGCCAAGGGTCGAACGACACGAATCATAGATGCATCTATCTGCTACCGAGGCGTTCAGCCCGCTCCACAAATAGAGAACATTTCAAATAATACACAAATTCTCATTTATAGTCAAGTGTTCTATTCGCAACTTTAAGTAAGTAACTTTAACCTTTTTCAATTCTTTTCTCAACTTCCAATATGCCTTAAGCAATTTAAATCAACAAATGGGAGTGCAAACATTTCAAGTATAGCATGGTATAGGTCCTAGACTACCCGGACAATAGCATATTTAGTAGCTAGGTACGGACTCTCGTCACCTCGTACGGACGTAGCCCCCACACGTAGGAGCACATTTTAGTTATAATTTACCTATGAGGTTAATTCCCTCTTACAAAGTTAGAAAAGAGACTTACCTCGTCTCAAAGCCTACTTTCCAATTCAAAAATGCGCTCAAACCTCCAAATTTGATGCCAAACAACTCGAAACTAGTCAAACATTACATAAATCAATCAATCTATGCTCAAAAGTTCATATCTCCACTATAGAGTGATTACCCAACCCAAATTGCAAGATTCCTAAAATTTACCCCCGGGCCCACATACACGGATTCCGAAAATATTTGAAGAAAGTTGTTACCCGTCACCTTAGAAACATAAATATATGGTTTTCACTAAGTTTCAAAATCATTTTCATGGCAAAATCTCATTTTTTATTAAACCCCTAGGTTTTTCATCTAAGCCCATGATTTCTACCAATTTTCATGTTGTAATCTACCCATAATCTATGTATTAAACTCACATTAAGGTAGGAATTACTTACCCTCAATAGCTAGGTTGAAGTCTCCCTTTTTGAAGCTCTAAAAATGCCCAAATGTGTGAAGAATGGGAGAAAAATGCCTAAGTCCCGTATTTAATGAAGTTCACTGCCTCCAGCGATTTTCGCACCTGCGGTCATAGGGCCGCACCTATGCCCTTGCTTCTGCGGACAAAAGTCCGCTTCTGCGGAACTCCCCTGGACCGGCTGGCGTCTCTTTTGCGATCCCGCTTCTGCGGAGGATGGGCCGCACTTGTGGAATCTGGGCTGCCCTTCCTTGGCTGCTTCTGTAAGGCTTGGCTCACACCTGCGGCTGGCCAAGCGCAGGTGCGATTAAGACAAACCTGATGCTTCAGCTGTTTCTCCAAATTCTTATCTTGGTCCGAGCCTCGTCCGATTGACACTCAGGGCCCCCGACGCCCCGCCCGAATATACCAACAGGTTTGGAATCATAAAACGGACTCGCTCGAACTCTCGGAACACTCGAAACAACATAAAAACTAAGAATCACACCCCAAAACCAATTGAATCGAACTTAAGAACTTCAAGTTCTTCAATTTACTTCCAATGCTCCGAAATGTACTTAAACTACTCGGAATGATACCAATTTTTGCGTGCAAGTCTTAAATGACATTATAGAACTATTCCCGGTCTCAAAATTTTGTTTGGACCTCGATATCACCAAAACCCGCTCCAAACTAAATTTAAAGAACTTCAAGATTCTTCAAGAACCAACTTTCACTATTAGGCGCCAAAACGCTCCCGCATCATCAAAAACCCGATCCGAACATACCTCCAAGTATGAAATTATCATACGAACATATTAGAACCGTCAAATCCCGATTCCAAGGCCGTTTACTCAAAATATTGACCGAAGTCAAACTTGGCCTTTTTAGCCAACCTAAAGGAACCAAGTACTCTGATTTCAACCCGAACCCTTCCAAATCCCAAACCAACCATCCCCGCAGGTCATAAATTAATAAAAGCACATACGAGAAGTCTTATTTAGGGGAACAGGGTTCTAGAAAGTAAAATAATTTGTCGGGTCGTTACAGTTTTACATATTCAAATATTGATTTGATGATTTAATTTATCATATTGGGTTGTTTATTCATATCCCGAGTTTAATTATTTTATTTCTTAGCTAACAATGAAATACTATATATGAATCTTGAGTTGAACTTGAAAGAGGTAATTCTTAATTGCAATAGGATTAAATAGAGCGCGATCTTGCACCTAGTCATTAGGGAATTAATTTGCGAATATGGATAAAAATATACCTATCTGCCGTGCTTAGCCAATTGTGCAAGAAATTGTAATGAGTTCTCTTTATATCTAATCTCATAGGAATATAGGGGTTAGCGTAAATTGAATAGGCGAGTAGAAGTTGTCGAATATTTACAAGTATTATTGTCCTTGCAGGTTAATAACCCAGATAAATTAATAAGTTGAGTCGATAAAGAATTCAACAGGATTGTTAGCCAGCCATAACCCTGAAATATTATTTCTCATTGAATTCAACCCTTCGTGCTAAGTATGCTAGTTAATTATTTTATCTTTTAATCAAAGTTCTAGTTAGTAGAATTAATTAAACAAAAATTACCTTGGCATTGTTCTTGACTCGATAAATTAGAATTTGCTCGATTTAGTTCATAATTGATCACAAGTCCTCGTGGGAATAATACTCTACTCACTCTTTATTACTTGATTGAACGCGTATAATTGCGTGTGCGATTTAGGGAAACAAGTTTTTGGCACCATTGCTGGGGAATTCAAAATTAATTATTTTACTAGATTAAGCTTTTACTACTCATCGAGTTAAGTTTTTAATCTTCTTTTTGGTTGGGTGTTTGATCTCAGGTACTTTGCTTGAATGCGACGGGTTAGAAGCTAGGATAGACTACACACTTTTGACCCAGAACCTGAGAGAGCATTTTGTAGAAGGTTGAGAGAAGCTCGGGAATTAAATAATCTACAAGCACTCATTCAACTTCCTATTGAAATGGTAGATGAACACCCGTTGGTGGTACAAGAGGTGGCTATGCCCAGCATTGCTAATGTCACCTCTAGTATCGTTAAGCCTAGGATTACTGGGCACTTCGAGCTTAAGCAGAGCATGATTCAGCTACTTTATGCAAATGGACAGTTCATGGGGCTGCCACACGAGGACCCCTAATAGCATATTCTAAATTTTCTGGAGATTAGTGATGCCTATATCACTAACGGGGTCACATCTGATTATGTTAGGCTCACATTGCTCCCTTTTTCTCTGTTGGGAGAGGACAAGAGATGGTTTAAATATGAGGCAGCCAACTTTATTGCATCATGGAATGATTTGGCTCACAAATTCTTGGCTAGGTTCTTTCCGTCTGGTAAAATCGCAAAGATAATAAGTGAGATAGTTGCATTCAAACAAAGAGAAGGTGAATCATTTTATGCAGCCTGGGAGCGATTCAAGGGGCTCCTAAGAGACTGTCCACACCATAACCAAATCAACAAGGTACTGGCACACACTTTTATTGAAGGTCTTCACCATGAAACAAAAATAGTGGTATACGCAACAACTGGTGGTCAAGTATTGAAAAAGAGCTTTGATGAAATCTATGCGCTGTTGAACAAGTTTTCAAAAAGCAAACCATATTGGCAAGGGGAAGCAGGTAGACACACAACCCACAAAGCTGCCGGGGTACTTGAATTGGATATTGTATTAGTATTATCTACACAGGTAGCATCTCTAGCGAATGAAATGAGCAAGATGAATGTGGTTTATAACCAACAACAGTTTCAACCAATGCAATATATTCAACCAGTACAACAAGTACAACAAGTGCAGGTGTTTTGCGAAGTCTGCGGTGAGAGCAATACCAATAATGCTTGTCCAGCAAATCCAGAGTCAGTTTACTTTGTGGGGAATGCTAATAGAGGCCAAGCTAATTAGAATCAATATGGTAATACTTACAATCCTAATTGGAGAAACCACCCAAACTTCTCTTCGGGGAAAAAACAAGGTGCTCAGAATCAATACAGGCCACAAGCTCCTCAACACCAATATTGACCACCACAAGCTAAGCAACTTACAAGCTTGACGAGTCACATTGAGAAGATGCTAAAGAAATTGATGGCTGACCAGCATGCCCAAGTAGCAGCCCACTCATCAGCTATTCGAAATTTGGAGCGACAAATAGGGCAACTTGCCAATGCTCAAAATAATCGGCCAACTGGGGCTCTTCCTAGTGATACTGAGCCTAATCCTAAAGCTCAAGTCAATGTGGTTTCCCTGAGAAATGGAAGAGTATTAGAAGAAGTTCCAAATAAAAATAAGTATACAGATAGTCCTGAAGGAGAATTAGTTCCCAAGCCAGTTGAGGAGAATGAGAAAAAGAGCGAAAGATCAGAGCCAGTAATTGTGACAAGGCCACCACCTTTATTTCTACAAAGACTGCAGAAGCAAAAAGATGATGCTATGTACAAGAATTTCTTAGATATTCTGAGCCAAGTGCGTGTGAATTTGCCTTTGGTGGAAATTTTGCAGGAAGTGCCTAAGTATGCAAAGTATCTCAAGGATATTGTGGAAAACAAGCGAAAACATACAGAGTTTGAAACAATTGCTCTTACTGAAGAGTGCAGTACTAGAGTTCAGAGTAAACTTCCTCCTAAGTTAAAGGGTCCTAAAAGTTTCACAATTCCTCTGTCTCTTGGAAAATAAGAAGTTGGTAGAGCCCTGTGTGATTTAGGGGCTAGTATAAATTTGATGCCATCATCTTTGTTTAAGCAACTAGGATTGGGGGTCCTTAGACCCACTACAATCACTTTATAGTTGGCAGATAGGTCACTAGTGATGCCATAAGGAATTATTGAGGATGTGTTAATTCGAGCAGGAAAGTTTGTTCTTCCTGCTGATTTTATTGTTGTTGATTATGAGGCAGATGAGGAAGCCCATTATTTTGGGGTGACCGATCTTAGATACTGGTGGAGCGATTATTGATGTGAGGGAAGGGAAGTTGAAGATGGGAGTTGATGATGAGGAAATCACTTTTAATATGTATCATGCACTTAAGCTCCCTAAGCATTATGAGGACTTGTGCATGATTACTGTGGTGGAATCAAAGGGGAGAGAGCAGAGTCCTTATGTGACTTGTAGTGATCCAGGTGAAAAAATTAAGTTAGAGGATGTGGTTTTGCAAGCTGAGTGTGTAAAGATGATTGAGAAAAGAGCCAGATATAAAAGAAGAGATCTTCCTAGAGCGTGCAAAAAGGCTAGACTTCATGGGAGAAAAAAGAAGCAAAAGCACCCAACCTGAGTAGAGTAGTAGAGTCGTGCTGCAACGTTAAATCAAACGCTTGTTGGGAGGCAACCCAACTTGTATTTTATTTTTAATTTTAATTTTATTTTTATAGTGTCATGTTTTATTTTAATTTTGTTTGCAGATTAGGGGAAGTCTGAGTACCCGAAGTTGAAGTTGAGGAGCATGTTTGAGCTTAAGTATGGGGTCGTCCCTACGCTTAATATTGAGGATCATGTTGCTAGCTAAGCCCTAGAGAGTCTCAGGGATCATTTCTCATCCTTGTTTTTATATTTTTCTATGTGATCATGCATCGAGAACTATGCATAATATAAGTGTGGGATGGAGAAATTACTTTCTGAGTGTAATTGTATAAAAAATATTTCTCATTATTTTTTTTAACCCATAGCTAGAAGTAGTCTAGTTTAGAGTAGTTTCTTCAAAAAATAAAAATGAAAATACAGAAAAAAAAATCAGAATTGTTTTGGACTTTTCCCGACGATGAATTTTGTGGGCAACTTTCTTGAGGGATTAAGGTCCAATGAAAAGAAAAAAAATTCTTTTTGATTTTAGTTAGTCTTAGGTAGACAATAATCCCTTTTGGTCTTTCTTTGGGCATCGATTCTTTTTCAAAGGATGAATTTTTGAGCTGAGTAGTTTTTTTTATTTTTAGAATAGTGTAGGATATAAAGACTCAGACTGAATCTGGCATATTTAGTGACTTGTTTGATACCAACAAAGTTACACCCGGGCAGGCATATGAGTTATAACTTTCTTCATGAGTTTTTGAGAACTATTTGTGCCTTGAAAAGTAGAATAGCTTGTTTTGTGATGCTTAGGCTCATTTTTTTTGACTCTTGTGCTAACTGCTGTGGCTTATGCATTAAAAGTATGGATTAACTCTGTACTTGCTTTGATTGAGAGTTGGAATGTAGCCATCCTATTTGAATTATGTGCTATTATGTGGTGAAATTTTTTGTGTAGTTCCATATAGTATATTTGTGTCTAGAACTTGCCCTACATGTGAGTTGAAGTGAGATCCTAGGTTTTGCTCGGTTTGAAATATGATTTTAGGCCTTCTTTGATCCTTTTTGAATTTTAATGCTACCACAAATAAAAATCATCCCTAGTTAGCCATGTTGGGCATGTAAACCTTTTGTTTGGTACCCACATAACAAGCCCATACCTTTTATTTTATTCTTAATCGATATTATTTTGATCCTTTTACCTATTAAAGTACTTAACTTGTAAAATAAGCTAAAATAAGAAAGGAGGGAATTGGGTTGACTTTCGAGTGGAACCAACGAAAGGAAGAAAGGTATACTCATTTTTAAGAAATAAACCACTAGCAAAAATCGTAGGAAAAAAAAGGAAAGAAATAATTTTGTAACTTTTTTTTAGCAAAAGCATGAATACATCTTGTCCTTGCTAGTGAGTGTGAGTCAAAGTAGTGCTTAAAGAAAAAGGGAATGTTTTGGGGGTGATGTTGTTTGTGATGTTTGAAGTTGGGTTGAAGAAAGTTGCGCTTAGAGTGATTACTTGACGTGTTAAAGTTCTTAGAAGGGTTAACAACTATTTTCTATATATATCCTACCCGTCCCTTAGCCCGTGTTACAACTACGATAATGTCCTAATTAATTTTAGACTGAGCAGGCCTGCATTAGTAGAGATTTACATAACGGGCAAGCCTATGGTACCTTTTTTGCGCGTGTGGACTTCTTTGAGAGAGTGAGTGATTTCTTCCATTGTTTGAAGTCCTTAAATTACGTTTGAATTTTATTTGAGTGTGTGGACTATCTTTCTTTGATTTGTGGTGAGGACACATATTTCATGATGGATAGGTGACTTTATTAAGCTCTTCAGTCAGAGTGAGTAAGTTGGCCTGAAAGTAGTTATGCTAGAGAGTCAGTTTCTTAGGTTGAGATGTCCCAAATTTGCTATTTGATTGTTTTGAACTGTTCAACATTGTGCTTGGGATATTTTATACATGGGAAGGTAAGTAAAGAATGTATATGCAAAGGACTAATTGTTGGTATCAACCAAAGTCATTGGTGCTTGAGCTTAATTGAAAAGTTGTGGCTTGATAGTGATAAGCTTAATTTTGTTCCGTCTATTATAGGTTGATTTTACTTTGCTCGAGGACGAACTAATATTTAAATGTGGGATGGTGATGTTGGACATATTTCTATATATTTTTATATTACTTTACCCATGTTTTAACCGCTTTTTGGTGCTATTGGTGTTAAAAATGCCCAACATGTGTTAATTATTAGTTTTATGATTAATTAAATTGTGTGTGATGATTTAGGATATTTGGAGTGCAAAAATATGACGAAAAGATGCTCCAGCTGTTGTTGCACCCTATTTTGCGCTAGTCAAGACAAGATTCAACTTGTGGTTTCTCTATTGTTGATGAAAGAGAGTCGCCACCTAATATTTAAAGGTATACTAGGGTACCTATTTAATTACTAAGTCATATTCCTTATAGGTCCGCAAACCGGTGAGATTATGGGTAAGGGTTCTTGTTCTAACGGGAAGGTGTTAGGCACCCCTTAAAATCTACCTGAGGTAGCTCCATAGGACTTAGACTAATTTTTAGGAACCAGTTATTTATACTATGCTTAATTGCTACTAAGGCATGGTTTACTATATATTAAGGGAGTGTATATGTGAGACTTAAGGAGGATGTGAGTTTATAGAAGAGTTATAGAAGGTTAAAAGGATTCTGAAAGTAGCCCATATTTTAAGGCTTGTAATTATTAAGTTATGAAAGTAATTAATTTAAAGAATAAATGCTTTTATAATTCTAAAAGAGTAAAAAAGTGATAAAAGAAGAGCAATCTTTGAAAACTCATTTGTGGGTGGCAGTACCGTTTTTTATGAAAAATTTGGTTTCATTCCATGTAAGTAAAAACCCAACGATTCTTTTTCTAATTTCTTTTGAAAATGGGCTGTTGTTTTTGGTTAGAGCATGGGCTTCAAAAAAATCTTTAAGAGAGGTGGGTATAGAAGATGAATAAGTTATAATTAGCGGAGCGAAGATTAATTGCTAACTAATTCTCTTTAAGTCCTATATTGGTTAAAGTTTGCATATGTTTCAGTTGGTATTTAAATCATGAAGGTAAAACACATATATGAGTGTTAAATACATGATAATGAAATATGATAAAATGAGAAAGGCAGTAAGCGAAAGTAATAAAGCAGTAAACTAGGCTATGGAAGTAATGAACAGTAACGAAAGCAATAAGGGAGAGAAGACTGGACTCTGATGGTTGGGCCTCAATAAGATAGGCCCAACAATTGAAAAGCACGGCTATAGCGGACTGGATCCTCCAGAAAATGCAACAAGACTGGTTTGGACCTGAGTTTTCTAGGAACTCAGCAGGCCCAAGTGTATACATGCCCAAAAAGAAAGAAGGTCATTAGAAGTATACCCCACATACTCAACATATTCAAAACATGTATGAAATGTATATAGACAAACAATTAGAACAATAGAATAATCGTTAATTTGAATATTGTGAGAAATTATATTAATGTGGTAGTTCTACATGGCAAATAATTCACATTAAAAACCTTTCGTTGTCTTTGAACATTAAACCCCTAAAGAACTAAATACGTCAATGAATTAAGGGCTAAGGAGGAAGTTTCGCACAAGGTCGATGCTCCCTTTGAATCCCTCGACACTTCAAAACTCCCAAGGGACTCAAGGCCCAGGGTAATGCTTGTGCCGGGGAGGGCAACCCAACCTAGAGTTAAACTCCACTCCAAAATATCCTTAAACACTAACAACATATTTTTCTTACAGGTTTAAATGCCAATGAGGTCATTTCAATGTAAACTAAAGCCTATAGCATTACTTACCAAAAACATTATATACTTTCCCTCATAACATAAGAACATATAGTCTACATTGGATACCAAACAAACATATATCAAGGGAATTTAAAGATCTGACTTTTAAACACACATAGGTAAGGAGCAGAAACATCACAAGCATGCTATAAAGGTCTGAACATTAGAGAAGAGCATGTTCTAAGAAAAGGCAAGCTATACATAGTCATATATGCAACAACTCAACAGATACACATGTTCTTGTTTCTAGCAAACCAAATGTGAACTAATTGGTTTGCTTATACCACATACAAGGTTGATAATACTACTTTAACACTTTAAAAGTCATCAATGAAGATTCATACAACACAATCATGGCTAACCATTTACAAAGGTCATCAAAGATATCTATAACAAGATCAACTCACTCAATAGGTCTGCAAGTTGACAGATTAAAACATGGAATCCCTAAAGACTTCAACAGAGTCATAATCCTAATAGTGTTAGATTCAAATAAATTATCATGTTTGGATAGCATCAGTAAAGTTTCTTATAAAATTTAAGGATCAGATTTGGTTTCAAACTAACAGTAGGGAAAGGACTGGAGTGGTTCTAGACAAGGCATGAAATCAGGAATTAAATAGGAATATGCAATACCTAGTTAGTTACATGAACGCTTTAAGTGGAGTAATGACTTTATATAGACACGGAAACTTCACACATTTATAGAATCAGATTAAGCATGACATGGGAAAAAAGGTTACAACAGAATCATCAGTGAAAGACTGTAGGGTTTAGGCATGTATGCACAATCATTCAAGACACATTACAACTCAAACATGTAGGCTGTTAGAAACTCAGAAACAAAAAATCATCTAGAATCACTTAATGTCTTAAGCAGTCATTGATTAAAGACTCAAAAGCAGGAGAAATAATCACAAATAGATATTAGATTAATTAGAATATTAGCACTAACATGCTAATCACAAACACCATAAAATAACTGTAATCCTCAGAATATAACTAACATGCTCGTAGCATTCAAATGAGATGAACAAAGAGAGAGATGAGGGATGCGCTTACCTTTTTGAGAGTAGAAAACCAAACAAAAGCCTTCTCAATTACTTAAGATCCCAGGAACCTCAAGTTTGAACCAGCGCTAGTACTCAGAAAATGAAAGGAAAAGAACAATAAGAAAACCTAGGTCTTTGAACTCTACATCTTCTTAGATGCTATCAGTGTTAGGTTGATAGTGCTCGTGTCTTGTGTGTTTCTTCAGTGTTAAGTAGTGGTAGATGAGAACACTAAAGGCCCTATTTATAGTGCCATTTAAGGCTCTAGGGTCTCAAAGGATTTAAATCAGATAGTGGAGGATGATGATAATCGGGTGATGATAGAAAAGTAGAGGTAAAATAAGAGAACGCAGAGGAAAACATAGTTAAGGATTTTACCTGAGAGGAGAGAAGTCGACCGTTGAGGGAAAAAAAACCATAGGGTAAGAGCCTTAATGTCCAGAGGTCACTTCACTTGATCTCTGGACCAAGAATAATCATGATAACCCTGAGAAACGTTCATGCATTCCATAGATTTAACAAAACAGGGGAGGTTTTTATAGATTTGACCTTGCACGATTTGGTCTAGGGTTTCAGATTTGGGATCTTTTAATCTCCATCAACGAGAATAAAAATATGGTCTCAAACTTCATAGCCTAGGGACAAAGCGACTTGACTCTGCCAGTTGGATTTGAGAGCAAAGACAGAACGGTGTTTCAATCATAAGATATTAGAATCTGATGACTTAGATTTAGTGAACAAAAAAGGGGAAATAACAGCGAGATTCTTGAATTGGGAGCAAGAGAGGACGACGTGATAAGAGATTCATGACTTTGCATAGATTTGTGCCAGGTTATGGTGGATTGATTGTTCATGGTGGTCTGAGAGAAAAAAGACGAAAGAGGAAAGGGGGCGGCTGGGGCGGAAGTGAAAATGATTAGGGTTACTAGGGTGGGACCACTTGGTCTCTAGGTATTAACGACCCTGATAATTTGGGTATTAACGGATTTTGATAAAGAAAATATGTGGGCCGTCGGATCCATGTGTTTCAACGGCTGAGATTAGAATTGAGAGGCGTTAAAATAAAGGGAAATAAAGATAAATTATGGACCTTTGATCGGATGAATCAACGACTTAGATACGTGTGTGTTTCTTATGTGAGTATGGGAGATGTGCAACGTAGCGCGAACATATTGGTTCAGAGAGGTTGTCGCGGATCACCAAGGTGGAAAATGAGGGATTATTGGACTGGGTAGTTTTCGGATTAGGGTTGAGTAATTGGTCCCAGCAACTGAAAAGCACAACTATAGCGGACTGGATCCTCCAGAAAATGCAACAGGGCTGGTTTGGGCCTGAGTTTCCCTAGGAACTCAGCAGGCCCAAGTGTATACATGCCCAAAAAGAAAGAAGGTCATTAGAAGTATACCCCACATACTCAACATATTCAAAACATGTATGAAATGTATATAGACAAACAATTAGAACAATAGGATAATCGATAATTTGAATACTGCGGGAAATTATATTAATGTGGTAGTTATACTTGGCAAATAATTCACATTGAAAACCTTTCATTGTCGTTGAACATTAAACATATAAAGAACTAAATGCGTCAATGAATTAAGGGCTAAGGAGGAAGTTCCGCTCAAGGTCGATGCTCCCTTTAAATCCCCCGACACTTCAAAGTTCCCAAGGGACTCAAGGCCCAGGGCAATGCTTGTGCCGGGAAAGGTAACCCAACCTAGAGTTAAACTCCACTCCCAAATACCCTTAAACACTAACAACATATTTTTCTTACAGGTTTAAATGCCAATAAGGCCCTTTCAATGTAAACTAAATGCTATAACATTACTTACCACACAAATATACTTTCCCTCCTAACATAAGAACATATAGTCTACATTGGATATCAAACAAACATATATCAAGGGAATTTAAAGGTTTGACTCTTAAACACACATATGTAAGGAGAAGAAACATCACATGCATGCTATAAAGGTCTGAACATTAGAGAAGAGCATGTTCTAAGAAAAGCTAAGCTATACAGAGTCATGTATGCAACAACTCAACATATACAAATGTTCTTGTTTCTGGCAAACCAAATGTGAACTAATTGGTTTGCTTCTAGCACATACATAGGTTGATAATACTACTTTAACACTTTAAAAGTCATCAATGAAGATTCAAACAACACAGTCATGGCTAACCATTTACAGAGGTTATCAAAGATATCTAGAACAAGATCAGCTCTCTCAATAGGTCTGCAAGTTGATAGATTAAAACATGGAATCCCTAAAGACTTGAACAGAGTCATACTCCTAATAGTGTTAGATTCAAATAAATTATCACGTTTGGATAGCATCAGCAAAGGTCCTTATAAGATTTAAGGATCAGATTTGGTTTCAAACTAACTGTAGGGAAAGGACTGAGTAGTTCTGGACAAAGCATGAAATCAAGAATTAAACAGGAACATGCAATACCTAGTTAGTTACATGAACACTTCAAGTGGAGTAATGACTTCATGTAGACAAGGAAACTTCACGCATTTATAGAATCAGATTAAGCATGATATGAGGAGAAAGGTTACAACAGAATCATCAGTGAAAGACTGTAGGATTTAGGCAGGTATGCACAATCATTCAAGACACATTACAACTCAAACATGTAGGCTATTAGAAACTCAGAAACAAAAAATCAACAGGAATCACTAAATGTCTTAATCAGTCATTGATTAAAGACTCAAAAGCAAGAAAAATAATCACAAATGGATATTAGACTAATTAGAATATAAGCACCAACATGTTAATCACAAACACCATAAACCAACTATAATCCTAGAATATAACTAACATGCTTGTAGCATTCAAAAGAGATGAACAAAGAGAGAGATTGAGGATGTGCTGACCTTTTTTAGGGCAGCAAACCAAACGAAAGCCTTCTCAGTTGCTTAAGACACCAGGAACCTCAAGTTTGAACCAGCGACAGTACTCAGAAAATGAAAGAAAAAGAACAGTAAGAAAACCTAGGTCTTTGAACTCTAAATTTTCTTAGATGCTATCAGTGTTAGGTTGATTGTGCTCGTGTCTGTGTATGTTTCTTCAGTGTTAGGTGGTGGTAGATAAGAACATTAAAGGCCCTATTTATAGTATAATTTAAGGTTCTAGGGTCTCAAATGATTCAAATCAAATCGAGAAGGATGACGATAATTGAGTGATGATTGAAAAGTAGAGGTAAAATCGGAGAACGCAAAGGAAAAAATAGTTAAGGATTTTACATGAGAGGAGAGAAGTCGACCGTTGAGGGAAAAAACCATAGGGTAAGAGCCTTAATGTCCAGAGGTCGCTTCTCTTGACCTTGGACCAAGAATAATGATGATAACCCTAAACGTTCATGTATACCATAGATTTAACAACACAGAGGAGGTTTTCAGAGATTTGACCTTGCACGATTTGGTCTACGGTTTCAGATTTGCGGGGGTTGAATCTCCATCAACGAGAATGGAAATATGGTCTCAAACTTCATAGCCTAGGGACAAAGCGACTTGACTCTGCCAGTTGGATTTGAGAGCAAAGACAAAATGGTGTTTCAATCTTAAAGGATTAGAATCTTGATTCAAATTTATTAAACAAAAAGGGGGAAATAACAGTGGGATTCCTGGATAGGGAGCAAGAGAGGACGACGTGATAAGAGATTCATGACTTTGCACAGATTAGTGCCAAATTTTGGTTGATTGATTGTTCATGGTGGTCTGAGAGAAAAAAGATGAAAGGAAAAAAGGGGCGGCTGGGGCAGAAGTGAAAATGATTAGGGGTACTGGGGTGAGACCAATTGGTCTTTGGGTTAAAACGTGAGGAAGAGATTTGGGCCGGTAGATCATTTGATCAACGACCCTGATAATTTAGGTATTAATGGATTGTGATAATGAAAATATGTGGGCCATCGGATCCGTATGTTTCAACGACTGAGATTAGAACTGAGAGGCATTAAAATAAAGGGAAATCGAGATATATTATAGACCGTTGATAGGATGAATCAACGGCTTAGATACGTGTGTGTTTCTTATGTGAGTATGGGAGATGGGCGACGTGGCACGAGCAGATTGGTTCAGAGAGGTTGTCGCGGATCACCAAGGTGGAAAATGAGGGGTTATTAGACTGGGTATTTTCCGGATTGGGCTTGAGTAATTGGGCCAAATTAATTTAAAAAATGACCAATTTACATTTGATTCAAGAATTGCAATTGTGGCCTTTTGGTCTTTTAACCCTTTTTGAATTTTATTTCTATAAACTTAATAGTTGTCAATAAATGTGGTAAAAATTACAACTATTATTATTATATACTACTAATTATTTGAAATTAATTATTTATAAAATACTTGATTTTCCTAAATTGTAACACTAATTTCGAATTTCACATAATAATCTAATTAATCAGAAGTTAAAGAGTAATTTATTAAATTAATTATAGAACCTACGTATAAAAATTATTTTAATGATCTTAAAATAGTAAGTATATTTATAATTACATAATGTTAATACTGCATGTGATTAATTTTAAAACTAATGCTTGGTTAATTTGTGAAAATGGATATTCATTACTGGAAAATACTTTGAAAATATTTATTGTAAATTATTAAGTATAAATAAATTAATTTAAAAGGAGAGGGTCAAAATTGGCCGTCAACAGCTATAGAAGAAGAGGGTGGATACGTCGCATCCAACCTTGAAAAAAAGGCTATTTGGAGCACACTTAGCAGTGAAGTCTCAAGAAGGCATCCACCTTAGCATCAGCAACTGGGCGTAATAAAGTTGAGGGAATAAGGGTGGATGCATCCTATGCTGAGAAGTTCAATGTCACGACCCAAAATCACATGGCTGGCACCCGGCACACTATCCAACCCGGGCGAACCAGACAGTACAAGAATGTCCATCTATATACAAAATAAATACATGCGGAAGTCTTTTTGAAAACACAATCATTGTAAATGATTAAAAACCATACATGGAACAAAGTCTTTAAATCCATTATTTTTCAATAATTGAAAAAAAGACAAAAGAATAATAATATTTCTTTCATGCATGATATACGTATAACTCTCTATTACAACTCAAAAAAAAGAAGAATAACAACTGTCTATAGAATCTCTAAGACATAATGATGAAATAAATACTTGGGACAGATCCAACCAAAAGTAAGTAAGATCAACATGAAGGCTACCACGGAATAGAAGTGGTGCCTTGCTATATGCTTCGGAAAGAGAGTCATCCTATTGCCCCATCAACTCATAATGTATCACGTCTCATCCTAAAAATATGTAAAGTAAGTGGGACCCTGGAGAGGGGCCCCTGAGGGCTGAGTACACCATGGTGGTACTCAATAAGTGTCATAGACTCTCTCTAACTCAAGTTTCTGGGACAAGACTTTATAAAAATAATGCAACCAACATTGATATAAAACGATTACAATTATATCAATTCATGCTCTTTATTATTTTAAATGAAAAGACTAGAAAAATGTAAATCATGATATAAACTTTTAAAATATTTATACCAACCCCTGATTCTAATAAAATCATGTAAAAATATTTCAACTTCATTAAGTCATTGAAATCACTTTTGTCTCCTTAGACCTAAACATAACAAAATTAGATTTTACCTTTTCACCGAGAGTACTATACCGACACCGACATAATAAACAACTACTAGGTGATCGACCTAGCAACTAGTATTTGACCCTACTTATCTGGGCGGCTTTCCGTAGTGCCATACGAGTCGACTTAACCTCATTACTTTAAGTAATGATCATTTGCCCTCTCAATGGGGGACTTTATCCCATAAACCTCGGCTTAGGCTTAGAATGTATCGCTACACTGGCACGTGTAGTTCCATAGTAACGAACTCAACATTCGAACCAATTTCGGTTGTCTCCACTAGTAACTCCCAAAACATTTGATATTTCAAAAATAGATTCATAGCATATTAGCCTCAAAGGATCTATTTTCATCAAATCATTGCTCGTGGCCAAACTAAATCATTTGAATAAAATAATCAAACATATGATCTTTTTCATGTTAAAGCCTTTAGCAATTTAACATCTATCTTTCAAAGATACAAAGAGTGCTATCCATTAATCAAGTTTCAAAAGGAAATACTTTTCATAAAAATACATCTTCGGTACTCAAATATTTTATATTCTTTCCAATGCTCAAGTTTGAATAAAACTTATAACATTTTCATCAAGCATCGTTTGACATCGAATCTTTAGAAACAAGATTTTTCAATTGTAAAACAACAAAACTTTCTTTATGCAATACAACTCCAAATACATGGTGACATCCTTTCCCGCTTGTCCCCACAAGTATGGATGCACATTAACAAACTCACGTAATAACTCAAATATGATTTTAGAGAAAATCCCTCAAGAAGAGTAAGTATTAATCAACTTACCTCAAGTCCAAGATTCAAAATAATAGTACGATGCTTCAATTCATTTATAACTCTCAAATGTCGCCAACAAGCCAATATCTATATTATACATCCCAAGACATCAAAATGTATCCAAATATATGTCGATACCCATTTAAGGTTCACAAGTTAACTATAAGTCTTCAACAAGCCCAATTTACCCATACATATCCCTTTTATCCTTAGTTGCTTCCATCATTGGCCTTTAAGCCTAATACATGTTATACGATTCAATACTTAATCATGATTAAGCTATTGAAGCACTAGGATCACCAATCATCTTAACAAGATTCAACAATTCACTATTCATCTTCTTCTCCATTCAAGAACCCTAACTCACAATACCCATTTCAAGGATTAGCATAATTCTTCAACCAATTGGTACTTTCTACTTCACAATACATTCCAAATACTTAGTCCATGGATGTATTTAAGTGTAGGGTAGGGATTTTACCTCTTGTAGCTCAAACCCTAACTTGAACCCTTTTGAATGATTCTTGAAGATTAGAGGAATCCCTATGAATTTCAATCCATGTAGATGTTAATACTATCATTAACTAGAGTTAATCCATTATAAAAATATCATAAAACTCACATTTGATGTGTATTTGGGTTGGGGATGCTCCACCTCCTTTCTAGAAACCAAAACTTAGCCAAAAATTAAATTTCTTTCTCTCTCCCCGAATCCTCCTATTTTTATTAAAAATAGCCGGCGTAGGCAAATTGCGTAGACCACGCAGCTTGTCTACGTAGCCTACACAGCTTAAGTCCTCCCCCTCACTTCCATTCTATTTTTGCCTACGCAGCTTGCATAGGCTACGCAAGAAGGCTACGCAGGTCTGCTGGAATCCTTTCCTCCCTATTAGCTTAATCATTCCAATATATGCCTTTAATCATATAACTTGAGGACCTTAAATCTATCTTACCTTCATGCCTAAGTATTGTAATGATCCTATTACCCTCGTATGGGTTCGCAAGCACTTCGAGGTCTTGCAAAATATTCCCTTAAGCTCGAGTTCGACTTAATCTTGTTAGAAAACTTTTCTGGGGCTTCACAATCTCCCCCACTTAGAACCATTCATCCTCGAATGTCATGGTGAAGACGAAATCAAGTTCAAATATCTAATCACAACCCCTTTTTGACCATTGTACCAAATGAACTCATTATTACTCATCCCTTTTGACTAATTCTCCAAATTCTCAAACATTTCGGCAGAGCTTCCTTTATTTTTAGGCCTATCTAAATTTTCGTCACTTGTTAGCAAGCCACGGGGATACAAATAAAGAATCCAACGCTTCTCTACATATCATAGAAATATCAACAATATAACATCGACCTCATGTGCCTCAAATCATAACTGCATAACCACTTTTGGCATCACAACAATAAAATCTATTCTAATGAGTCAAATCTAAGCCATCATAGGCAATAACTGAATCAACAACACTAATAATATGTGCAACCCTCAACTTATAATCAAGATAAATAAATTACTTACTCGCTACATGGAGTCAAAATACGATATTCACCAAATTTGAAGATTTTAAGAAGTAGTCATTAATGTAGTTTTGAACAAGTGTGGATATCCAATTTTTCATGTTCTCCGAGGCCACCCAAGTGACCTCCTCGAAGTCATGATTACACTAATTGTAACGACGGTCGGTCGTTTCGAGAGTTATAGCCCCGTTTTTCCTATTTCTACTTCCTTTTGTAGTTTTCAGCTATATTATGATATATCGGGTTAGTTGGTTCGGGTCCGGAGTGGTTTCAGAATAAATTGAGACACTTAGTCTCTTATTTAAAACCTTAAATTAGAAAAGTCAACCGGATGTTGACTTATGTGTAAACAGTCTTGGGTTTGAATTCTGATGGTTCCATTAGCTTTGTTAGGTAATTTTGGACTTAGAAGCGTGTCCGGAATATGATCTGGAGGTCCGTAGTGGAATTAGACTTGAATTGGCGAAAGTTGGAAACTTGGCGATTTCGGTCGGTAGTGAAAAATTTGATATCGGGGTCGGAATGGATTTTCGAAAGTTGATGTAGGTTCGTGGTATCATTTGTGACATGTGTGTAAAATTTGAGGTCATTCGGACGTGGCTTGGTTGGTTTCGGCATCGGTTGTCGAATTTGAAAGTTTAGAAATTCGTAGGCTTGAATCTGAGGGTAATTTGGTGTTTTGATGTTGTTTTGAGTGATTTGAAGGCTCGCCTAAGTTCGTATGGTGATATATGACTTGTTAGTATATTTGGTTGAGGTCCCGAGGGGCTCAGGGTGATTGCGGATGGCTAACGGGAGGTTTGGAATTTTGAAATGCAGTTGAACTGCTGCTGCTGTTGTTTTTCCGCACCTGCGGAGGGGGAGCCGCAGGAGCGAGGTCACTGGTGCGCTTGGTGTGCCACAGATGCGGACATAGATGACCTGGGCTGGAACCACAGGTGTGGAAGATTGGTCGCATCTGCGAGCCCGCAGATGCGAGGCTCAGTCGCATATGCGGAAGTGAGGAGGACTGGCAGAGGCCGCAGGTGCGAGGTCTTTTCCGTACCTGCGAGGTAGCAGAAGCGGATAGGGAGCGCATGTGCGGAGATGGGCACTTAAGTGATTTTTCGCAGATGCGGAGATTTGTACGCAAAAGCGGTTCTCTAGGTGCGCATTTTGAGCCGCAGGTGCAAAAAACCTGGGCAGAATCTATAGACAGAAGACTTTGCGAATTTTTGATCATTTCCACTATTTTCAAGTCGGACCTTAGAGCTTTTGGAGTGATTTTTGAAGGGGATTTAAGGGTTTTCATAGAGGTAAGTTGCTTGAGCTCTAATACTCCTAGCTATGGGATTTAGTAATGAAAATAGGGGGTTAGGGCTTGGGATTTTGGAGAGTGTAATTTGAGGATTTGAGGGACCAAATGATGTCAGATTTAGATAAATTTAGTATGAGTAGACTCGTGAGTGAATAGGCTTTCAGGTTTTTTGACTTCTGTCGGATTTCGAGACGTGAGTCCGGGGGCCGGGTTTGAGTGAATTTCGGGATTTGGCCTATAAATTGGTATTTTCCTTGTGGGATTCATTCCTTTAGCTCATATTGATCGTAGTTTATTACTCGTGGCTAGATTCGGGTTATTTGGAGGCCAGTTTGAGAGGAAAGAGCATTTCAAAGTAGGAGTTCTACACTGTTGAGGTAAGTAACAGTTTTAAATCTGGTCTTGAGGTTATAAAACCCTGAGTTTGGTATAATGTGACTGTTTGGAGGTGGCACCCATGCTAGGTGATGGGCGTGTGGGTGTACGCCGTGAGGGATTGAGACTTGGTCCGTCTTGGGAGACTGTGAAGTCTAGTAGCCTTTATTTGTGTTTATATGCATTCCTGTCTACTAGAACTTGACTGCCCTTTATGTTAGAAATCATGCTTAGGCTATATTCCTGCTCATGGTAGTTATATTGTTTTCCTTTTCTTTATTGAGAGCTATGAGACTAGAGAGGTTCATGACTGAGTAAGGCCGATGGCCTGTTTGTGAGATATTATACTATAGCACGTGAGTTATCTGTGCGGATCCTTATATTATACTATAGCACGTGAGTTATCCGTGCAACATGTGAGTTGCCCGTGCGGATCCAGATATTTATACTATGGCACGTAAGTTGTCCGTGCAGCACGTGAGTTGTCCGTACAGATTATAGCGCTTGGGCTGTAGGAGTCCCTCATGAGTCTGAACACCCCAGTGAGCACAAGTACCTATTGAGCGTGTGCATTGAGGGCTGAGAGTGGAGTGTCGAGTTATTGAGGGTTTGAGTGACAGTGTCTATAAGGTTTCATCAATTTCACTTTGCTGCTGCATTAAGCTGAAAATTGTCTGCCTGGAATTAGTAATTATGCAACTGATCTTTTACTCATGTTTACTCTTAACTGTGAAAATTATCAACTGAATTGTACTGTATAGATCGTCACTACTTCTCGGTTCCTTATTTATTTCTGTTACTTGCTGAGTTGGTTGTACTCATACTACACCCTGCACTACATGTGCAGATCCAGGTGTGTCTGAGCACGAAGATTGTTGAGTCCAGGCCTGTTTGAGTTTCGGAGACTGTAAGGTAGCTGCTAGCGTCCGTAGGACCTTGTTACTCCTTCCACATTTCTTTCAATTTTGTACTGATATTTAGACATTGGCTGTAATAGTTTAAATTACTTACACGCCCATGACTTGGTGACACCCTGATGTTTGGGACTCGTTTTCCGCACTTTGTTCCAAATTTGAATTTAACTTTGATTTTATGAAAAATTTCTGATATAGAAAGCTTTACTTTACTTTTATATTTAGTTTGGAAGTATTTTTGGGAAGGTCGGCTTGCCTAGTACCACCGATAGGCGCCATCACGACACGTTCGATTTTGGGGTCGTGACAAGTTGGTATCAGAGCCTAGGTTACATAGGTCTCACGAGTCATGAGCGGCTTAGGAGAGTCTTGCGGATCGGTACGGAGACGTCTGTACTTATCTTCGAGAGGCTGCAGAACCCTTAGGAAAATTTCACATTCTTGGATTCTTGTCGTGCGAATCTGTTTATTCTGGTAATTAAACATATGTTGTTTCATTCTCTCGCAGATGGTGAGGACTCGTACTACCGGTCAGGAGGTCCAACCACCAGTACTACCAGCCAGGGCCGCGAGAGGCCGAGGCCATGGTAGAGGCCGTGGAAGGGGTAGAGGTGCAGCCCGTACAGTAGTTGGGGCAGTACTGCAGATCCACCAGTTGCCCCAGATCAGGACCGGATTCCAGTTGTTGATGCACCAGCTCAGGCACCACATGTGCCTATTGTGATTCCAGGCCTTCAGGAGGCCTTAGCTCGGATTCAGAGTGCGTGTACTAGTTTTGCTCAGGCGGTCTCTTTTCCGACCGTCGCAACCACTTCTCAGGCCGGGGGAGGTGCTCAGCCTCCCGCTGCCCGCACACCAGAGCAGGTGGTATAGGGATTCCAGACACCGGAGGAACCACCAGCCCAGCCGGTTGTAGCTGCTCAGGATTATATGGTTCCTGCTATGCGTGAGGATGATCAGCGTAAGTTGGAGAGGTTTGGGAGACTCCAACCTCTACCTTTCAGTGGCACAGAGAGAGAGGATGCCCAAGACTTCTTAGACAGGCGTCAGAGGATACTCCATACAGCTGGTATTCTGGAGACTTGTGGGGTCTCATTCACTACTTTTCAGTTTTCTGGGGCTGCACTCCGATGGTGGGAGACTTACGAGAGGCGTAGGTATGTTGGCAGATAGTTTGAGCAGTTTTTCCAGTGTGATATGTCTGTGATACAGTATGATATGTGATTCTCAGAGTTGGCCCGTCATGCTATCTGGTTGGTTCCCACAGACAGGGAGAGGATCATGAGGTTTATAGATGGTCTCACTTTTTAGCTACGGTTGCTTATGACCAGAGAGAGGGTGTCTGGTCCTACCTTTGATGAGGTTGTCGACATTGCTCAGCAGATTGAGATGGTTCGTGGTGAGGAGAGGGTTGAGAGGGAGGCCAAGAGGCCTCATGGTCAGGGTGGATTTAGTGGTGCTCCTTTTGGGGGTCAGTTCTAGCACGGTAAAAGTCGTCCTTTCAGACAAGCTCATTCAGCTCGGCCATTTCACCGTGGTGTGTCATCTGGCTATAGTTCTCACAGTCATCAGCAGGGCCAGTCATCATTCAGTGCACTACCAGCACAAAGTTCTCATCATGCCCCGTTCGCTCAGACATCCCCGGGCAGTTCTTTTGGGCATCAGGAGCAACCATTTCGTTAGAGGAGGGGTTGTTTCTATTGCGGAGATTTTGGTCACATTATGAGAGATTGCCCTAGGCTATTGGGTGGAACTCCACAGCGGAGTACTCGGTTGATGGCACCAGCACCAGTTCCTCCACCACTCACGCAGCCAACCAGGGGTGTAGCTCAGCCAGCTAGGGGTAGAGCCCAGTCAGCTAAGGGTCGCCCGAGAGGGGGAGGCAGACCATGGGGTGGTCAGGCCCGTTTCTATGCCCTCCCTGCGAGACCAGATGCTATTGCTTCAGATGCTGTGATTACAGGTATTGTCTCAGTTTTTCACAGAGATGCTTTTGTATTATTTAACCATGGTTCCACGTATTCATATATTTTCTCGTATTTTGCATATTTTATGGATATGCCCCGTGAGTCTTTAGTTTTATCTGTTCATATATCTACTTCTATGGGCGATACTATTATTGTGGACCGCGTATATCGGTCATGTGTGGTGACTATTGGGGGTCTGGAGACCCGAGTGGACCTTTTGCTGCTCAGTATGGTTGACTTTGATGTAATATTGGGTATGGATTGGTTATCTCCATGTCATGCTATTCTAGATTGTCACGCTAAGACCGTGACATTGGCGATGCCGGGATTTTCGAGGGTTGAGTGGAGCGGTTTTATAGATTATGTACCTAGTAGGGTGATTTCATATTTGAAGGCTCAGCGTATGGTTGAGAAGGGTTGCCTATCTTATTTGGCTTTTGTGAGGGATGTTAGGGCAGAGACTCCTACCATTGATTCTATTCTGGTGGTACGAGATTTTCCGGATGTGTTTCCTACAGACCTACCGAGCATGCCGCCTGATAGGGATATTGATTTCAGTATTGATTTGGTGTCGGGAACTCAGCCCATTTCTATTCCATCGTATCGTATGGAACCGGCGGAGTTGAAGGAGTTGAAGGAACAACTTCAGGAACTCCTTGATAAGGGGTTTATTCGGCCTAGTGTGTCACCTTGGGGTGCACCGATTCTATTTGTAAAGAAGAAGGATGGTTCCATGAGGATGTGCATTGATTACAGGCCGTTGAACAAGTTCACAGTCAAGAACAAGTATCCTTTGCCTCGTATTGATGCTTTATTTGACCAGCTTCAGGGAGCGAGGGTGTTCTCCAAGATTGATTTGAGGTTCGGTTATCACCAGTTGAAGATTCGGGATTCGAATATTCTTAAGACAACTTTCAGGACCCGTTATGGCCATTATGAGTTCTTGGTGATGTCGTTTGGGCTGACCAATGCCCCAGCAGCGTTCATGCATTTGATGAACAGTGTATTCCAACCCTATTTGGGCTCATTTGTTATTGTATTCATTGATGACATCGTGGGGTACTCTCGTAGCCAGGAGGAGCATGCTCAGCATTTGAGGGTTGTATTGCAGAGATTGAGGGAGGAGAAGCTTTATGCAAAGTTCTCCAAGTGTGAGTTTTGGCTTGGTTCAGTAACATTCTTGGGGAACGTGGTGTCCAATGAGGGTATTCAGGTGGATACGAAGAAGATAGAGGTGGTGCAGAGTTGGCCTAGATCGTCCTCAGCCACGAAGATTAGGAGCTTTCTTGTTTTGGAGGGTTATTACCGTTGCTTTGTGGAGGGATTTTCATCTATTGCATCGCCCTTGACCAAATTGACCCAAAAGGGTACTCCATTCAGGTGGTCGGATGAGTGTGAGGAGAGCTTTTAGAAGCTCAAGACTGTTTTGACCACAACTCCAGTGTTAGTTCTGCCATCAGCTTCAGGTTCTTACACCGTGTATTGTGATGCCTCAAGGGTAGGTATTGGATGTGTTATAATGTAGGAGGGTAGGGTGATTGCCTATGCCTTGCGACAGTTGAAGACCCATGATAAGAACTATCCTGTCCATGATCTTAAGTTAGCAGCCATTGTTCACGCCTTGAAGATTTGGTGTCATTATTTGTATGGGGTTCATTGTGAGATATATACTGATCACCAGAGTCTGCAACATCTGTTTAAGCAGAAGGATCTTAATTTGCGCCATCGGAGATGGTTGGAGCTTCTTTAGGACTACGATATCATATCACTATTTTGTACCATCCGGGAAAGGCCAATATGGTGGCCGATGCTTTGAGTTGCCGGGCGGAGAGTTTGGGGAGTTTAGCATATCTCCCAGCAATAGAGAGACCTTTGGCATTGGATGTTCAGGCCTTAGCGGGCCAGCTTGTCAGATTGGATATTTCAGAGCCGAGTCGGTTATTGGCTTATGTGGTCTCCAGGTCTTCTCTTTATGACTGTATCAGGGAGCGTCAGTATGATGACCCCCACCTGCTCGTTCTTCAGGACAGGGTTCAGCGAGGTGATGCTAGGGATGTGACCATTGGTGATGACAGCATATTGAGGATGCAGGGTCGGATATGTGTGCCTAATGTAGATAGGCTCAGGGAGTTGATTCTTGAGGAGGCCCATAACTCGCGGTATTCCATCCATCCGGGTGCCGCGAAGATGTACTAGGATTTGAGGCAGCACTATTGGTGGAGGCGGATGAAGAAAGATATAGCTGGGTTTGTGGCTCGGTGTCTTAACTGTTAGCAAGTTAAGTATGAGCATTAGAGACCGGGTGGCTTGCTTCAGAGGTTAGAGATCCCAGAGTGGAAGTGGGAGCAGATCACCATGGATTTCTTAGTTGGGCTCCCACAGACTTCGAGGAAGTTTGATGCTATTTGGCTGATTGTGGATCGACTGACTAAGTCTGCGCACTTTATTCCAGTTGGTACTACTTACTCTTCAGAGCGGTTGGCTGAGATTTATATCCGAGAGGTTGTTCGCCTGAATGGTGTTCTAGTTTCCATCATTTCAGATAGCGGTACTCAATTTACATCGCAGTTTTGGAGGGCCGTGCAGCGAGAGTTGGGTACTCAGGTTGAGTTGAGCACATATTTTCACCCTCAGACGGACGGGCAGTCCGAGCGCACTATTCATATATTGGAGGACATGTCGCGCGCTTGTGTTATTGACTTTGGGAGTTTATGGGACCAGTTCTTGCCGCTCGCGGAGTTTGCATATAACAACAGTTACCAGTCGAGTATTCAGATGGCTCCGTATGAGGCTTTATATTGGAGGAGGTGTAGATCTCCAGTAGGATGGTTTGAGCCGGGTGAGGCTAGGCTCTTGGGTACAGACTTGGTCCAGGATGCATTAGATAAGGTGAAATTGATTCAGGAGCGGTTCGCACGGCGCAATCCAGGCAGAAGAGCTACGTGTAAAGGAAGGTCTGTGATGTGTCTTTTATGGTTGGGGAGAAGGTTTTGCTGAAGGTATCACCCATGAAGGGTGTTATAAGGCATGGGAAGAGGTGAAAGTTGAGCCCCCGGTTCATTGGGCCTTTTGAGGTGCTTCAAAGGATAGGGGAGGTGGTTTATAAGCTTGCTTTGCCACCTAGCTTGTCGAGCGTGCATCCACTATTTTATGTTTCCATGTTCCGGAAGTGTGTTGGTCCGTCCCATGTTTTGGACTTCAGCACGGTTCAGTTGGTGGGTGATATGACTTATGATGTGGAGCCGGTGGCCATTTTCGATCGGCAGGTTCGGAAGTTGAGGTCAAAGGACATAGCTTCGGTGAAGGTGCAGTGGAAAGGTCAGCCTATGGAGGAGGCCACCTGGGAGACCGAGCGGGAGATGCGGAGCAGATATCCACACCTATTTGAGACTCCAGGTATGTTTCTAGACCCGTTCGAGGACGAACATTTGTTTAAGAGGGAGAAGATGTAACGACCCGGCCGGTCGTTTCGAGAGTTATAGCCCCATTTTCCCTTTTTCTACTTCTTTTTGTGCTTTTCAGCTATATTTTGATATATCGGGTTAGTTGGTTCGGGTCCGGAGTGGTTTCAGAGTGAATTGAGACACTTAATCTCTTATTTAGAACCTTAAGTTAGAAAAGTCAACCAGATATTGACTTATGTGTAATCGGTCTTAGGTTTGAATTCTGATGGTTCCATTAGCTTCGTTAGGTGATTTTGGACTTAGGAGCACGTCCAGAATGTGATCTGGAGGTCCATAGTGGAATTAGACTTGAATTGGCGAAAGTTGGAAACTTGACGATTTCGATCGGTAGTGAAAAATTTGATAGCGGGGTCGGAATGGATTTCCAGAAGTTAGAGTAGGTTCATGGTGTCATTTTTGACATGCGTGTAAAATTTTAGGTCATTCGGACGTGGTTTGGTTAGTTTCGGCATCAGTTGTCGAATTTGGAAGTTTAGAAGTTCTTAGGCTTGAATCTGAGGGTAATTTGGTGTTTTGATGATGTTTTGAGTGATTCGAAGGCTCGACTAAGTTCGTATGGTGATATATAACTTGTTGGTATGTTTGGTTGAGGTCCCGAGGGGCTCGGGGTGATTCCGGATGGCTAACGGGAGGTTTAGAATTTTGAAATGCAGCTGAACTACTGCTGCTGGTGTTTTTCCGCACCTGCGGAGGGGGAGCCGCAGGTGCGAGGTCGCTATTGCGCTTGGTGAGCCGCAGATGCAGACATAGAGGACCTGGGCTGGAACGGCAGGTGCGTAAGATTGGTCGCATCTGCGAGCCCGCAGATGCGAGGCTAAGTCACAGATGCGGAAGTGAGAAGGACTGGCAATGGCCACATGTGCGAGGTCATTTTCGCACTTGCGAGGTCGCAGAAGCAGATAGGGAGTGCAGGTGCGGAGATGGGCACTTAAGTGATTTTCCGCAGATGCGGAGATTTGTGCTCAAAAGCGGCTCCGCGGGTGCGCATTTTGACTGCAAGTGCGAAAACCTAGGCAGAACCTATAGACAGAAGACTTCGCGAATATTTGTTCATTTCCACTATTTTCAAGTCGGACCTTAGAGCTTTTGGAGTGATTTTTGAAGGGGATTCAAGGGTTTTCACAGAGTAAGTTGCTTGGAGGTGGCACCCATGCTAGGTGATGGGCGTGTGGGTGTACGCCGTGAGGGATTGAGACTTGGTCCGTCCCGGGAGACTGTGAAGTCTAATAGCCTTTATTTGTGTTTATATGCATTCCTGTCTACTAGAACTTGACTGCCTTTTATGTTAGAAATCATGCTTAGGCTATATTCCTGCTCATGATAGTTATATTCAGTCATAGTGATTCTTGTACATGTTTACCTCAGTCTCTGTTATTTTCCCGTATGATATACTGTAACACTTTGATTTGGGCTGTTTTCCCTTTCTTTATTGAGAGCTATGAGACTAGAGAGGTTCATTATTGAGTAAGGCCGATGGAATGTTTGTGAGATATTATACTATAGCACGTGAGTTGTTCGTGCAACACGTGAGTTGTCCGTGCGGATCCTTATATTATACTATAGCACGTGAGTTGTCCGTGCAGCACGTGAGTTGTCCGTGCGGATCTAGATATTTATACTATGGCACGTGAGTTGTCCGTGTAGCACGTGAGTTGTCCATGCAGATTATAGCGCTTGGGCTATAGGAGCCCCTCATGAGTCTGAACACCCCAGTGAGCGCATGTACCTATTGAGCGTGTGCATTGAGGGTTGAGAGTGGAGTGTCGAGTTATTGAGGGTTTGAGTGACAGTGTCTGTGAGGTTTCATCTATTTCACTTTATTGCTGCATTTAGCTGAAAATTGTCTGGTTGGAATTGGTAATTATGCAACTGATCTTTTACTCATGTTTACTCTTAAGTGTGAAAATTATCAATTGAATTGTTTTGTATAGCTTGTCACTACTTTTCGATTCCTTATTTATTTCTGTTACTTGCTGAGTTGGTTGTACTCATTCTACACCCTGCACTACATGTGCAGATCCAGGTGTGTCTGAGCACGGAGATTGTTGGGTCCAGGCCTATTTGAGTTTCGGAGACTACAAGGTAGCTGCCAGCGTCCGCAGGACCTTGTTACTCCTTCCACATTTCTTTCTGTTTTGTACTGATATTTAGACATTGGTTGTAATAGTTTTAAATACTTAGACGCTCATGATTTGGTGACACCCCGATGTTTGGGACTTGTTTTCTGTACATTTTTCCAAGTTTGAGTTTAACTTTGATTTTATGAAAAATTTATGATATGGAAAGCTTTACTTTACTTTTATATTTAGTTTGGAAGTATTTTTGGGAAGGTCGGCTTGCCTAGTACCACCGATAGGCGCCATCACGACACGTTAGATTTTGGGGTCATGACTAGTTGGTATCAGAGCCTAGGTTACATAGGTCTTACGAGTCATGAGCGGGTTAGTAGAGACTTGCGGATCGGTACAGAGACGTCTGTACTTATCTTCGAGAGGCTGCAGAACCCTTAGGAAAATTTCACATTCTTGGATTCTTATCGTGCGAATCTATTTATTCTGCTAATTAAACACATGTTGTTTCATTCTCTCACAAATTGTGAGGACTCATGCTACCGGTCAGGAGAGCCAGCCATCAGTACCATCAGCCAGGACCGTGAGAGGCCGAGGCTATGGTAGAGGCCATGGAAGGGGCAGAGGTGCAGCCCGTACAACAGCTGGGGCAGTACCTGCAGATCCACTAGTTTCCCCAGATCAGGACCACATTCCAGTTGTTGATGCACCAGCTCAGGCACCACCTGTGGCTCTTGTGATTCCAGGCCTTCAGGAGGTCTTAGCTCAGATTCTGACTGTGTATACTAGTCTTGCTCAGGCGGTCTCTATTTCGGCCGCCGCAACCACTTTTCAGGCCAGGGGAGGTGCTCAGACTCCCGCTGCCCGCACACCAGAGCAGGTGGTACAGGGATTCTAGACACCGAAGGCACCACCAGCCCAACCGGTTGCAGCTGCTTAGGATTATATGGTTCCTGCTATGCCTGAGGATGATCGGCGTAGGTTGGAGAGGTTTGGGAGACTCCAGCCTCCACATTTTAGTGGCACAGAGATAGAGGATGCCCGGACTTCTTGGACAGGTGTCAGAGGATACTCCGTACAACTGGTATTCTGAAGAATTATGGGGTCTCATTCACTACTTTTCAGTTTTTTGGGGCTGCACTCAGATGGTGGGAAACTTATGAGAGGCGTAGGCCTGTTGGCGCAGCACCCCTCACTTGGCACCAGTTCTCCGTGGTCTTTTTGGATAAGTTCGTGCCTCATTTTTTGGATATGCCCCGTGAGTCTTTAGTTTCATCTGTTCATGTATCTACTCCTGTAGGCAATATTATTGTTGTGGACTGCGTATATCGGTCATGTGTGGTGACTATTGGGGGTCTGGAGACCCGAGTGGACCTTTTGCTGCTCGGTATGGTTGACTTTGATTTAATATTGGGTATGGATTGGTTATTTCCATGTCATGCTGTTTTAGATTGTCACGCTAAGACCGTGACATTGGTGATGCCGGGATTTTTGAGGGTTGAGTGGAGCGGTTCAATAGATTATGTACCTAGTAGGGTGATTTCATATTTGAAGGCTCAACGTATGATTGAGAAGGGTTACCTATCTTATTTGGCTTTTGTGAAGGATGTTTGTGCAGAGACTCCTACCATTGATTCTGTTCCGGTGGTACGGGATTTTTTGGATGTGTTTCCTGCAGACCTACAGGGCATGCCGCCTGACAGGGATATTGATTTTGGTATTGATTTGGTGTCGGTCACTCAACCCATTTCTATTCCACCGTATCGTATGGCACCGACGGAGTTGAAGGAGTTGAAGGAATAACTTCAAGAACTCCTTGATAAGGGATTTATTCAGCCTAGTGTGTCACCTTGGGGTGCACCGGTTCTATTTGTAAAGAAAAAAGATGGTTCCATGAGGATGTGCATTGATTACACGCAGTTGAACAAGGTCAGAGTCAAGAACAAGTATCCTTTGCCTCATATTGATGATTTATTTGACCAGCTTCAGGGAGCGAGGGTGTTCTCTAAGATTGATTTGAGGTCCGGTTATCATCAGCTGAAGATTCGGGATTCGGATATTCTTAAGACAACTTTCAGGACCCGTTATGGCCATTATGAGTTCTTGGTGATGTCTTTTGGGCTGAATAATGCCCCAGCAGCGTTCACGCATTTGATGAACAATGCATTCCAGTCCTATTTGGACTCATTCGTTATTGTATTCATTGATGACATCCTGGTGTACTCTCATAGCCAGGAGGAGCATGCTCAGAATTTGAGGGTTGTATTGCAGAGATTGAGGGAGGAGAAACTTTATGCAAAGTTCTCCGAGTGTGAGATTTGGCTCGGTTCAGTAGCATTCTTGGGGAATATGGTGTCCATTGAGGGTATTTAGGTGGATCCGAAGAAGATAGAGGCGGTGCAGAGCTGGCCTAGACCGTCCTCAGCCACGGAGACTAGGAGTTTCTTGGTTCGGCGGGTTAATACCGTCGCTTTATGGAGGGATTTTCATCTATTACATTGCCCTTGACCAAATTGACCCAAAAGGGTGCTCCATTCAGGTGGTCAGTTGTATGTGATGAGAACTTTCAGAAGCTCAAGATTGCTTTGACCACAGCTCCAGTGTTAGTTCTGCCATCAGCTTCAGGTTCTTACATCGTGTATTGTGATGCCTCAAGGGTAGGTATTGGATGTGTTCTGATACAGGAGGGTAGGGTGATTGCCTATGCCTCGCGCCAGTTGAATACCCATGAGAAGAACTATCCCGTCCATGATCTTGAGTTAGCAGCCATTGTTCACGCCTTGAAGATTTGGCGTCATTATTTGTATGGGGTTCATTGTGAGATCTATACTGATCATCGGAGTCTGCAGCATCTGTTTAAGCAGAAGGATCTTAATTTGCACCAGTGGAGATGGTTGTAGCTTCTTAAGGACTACGATATCACTATTTTGTATTATCCCGGGAAGGCCAATGTGGTGGCCGATGCTTTGAGTCGCCGGGTGGAGAGTTTGGGGAGTTTAGCACATCTCCCAGCAGCAGAGAGACCCTTGGCACTGGATGTTCAGGCCTTAGCGAGCCAGCTTGTTAGATTGGATATTTCGGAACCGAGTCGGGTATTGGCTTGTGTGGTCTCCAGGTCTTTTCTTTATGACCGTATCAGGGAGCATCAGTATGATGACCCCCACCTGCTCATTTTCCAGGACAGGGTTCAGCGAGGTGATGCTAGGGATGTGACCATTGGTGATGACGGCGTGTTGAGGATGCAGGGCCGGATATGTGTGCCTAATGTAGATGGGCTTAGGGAGTTGATTCTTGAGGAGGCCCATAGCTCGCGGTATTCCATCCATCTGGGTGCCGCGAAGATGTACTAGGATTCGAGGTAGCACTATTAGTGGAGGCGGATGAAGAAGGATATAGCTGGGTTTGTGGCTCGGTGTCTCAACTGTCAGCAAGTTAAGTATGAGCATTAGAGACCGGGTAGCTTGCTTAAGAGGTTAGAGATCCCAGAGTGGAAATGGGAGCGGATCACCATGGACTTTGTAGTTGGGCTCCCATAGACTTTGAGGAAGTTCAATGCTATTTGGTTATTGTGGATCGGCTGACCAAGTCCGCGCACTTCATTCCAGTTGGTACTACTTACTCTTCAGAGCGGTTGGCTGAGATTTATATTCGAGAGGTTGTTCGCCTATATGGTGTTCCAGTTTCCATCATTTCAGATAGAGGTACTCAATTTACATCGCAGTTTTGGAGGGTCGTGCAGCGAGAGTTGGGTACTCAGGTTGAGTTGAGCACATCTTTTCACCCTCAGATAGAAGGGCAGTTCGAGCGCACTATTCATATATTGGAGGACATGTCGCGCGCTTTTGTTATTGACTTTGGGGGTTCATGGTACCAGTTCTTGCCGCTCGCGGAGATTGCATATAACAACAGTTACCAGTCGAGTATTCAGATGGCTGCGTACGAGGCTTTATATGGGAGGAGGTGTAGATCTCCGGTAGGATGGTTTGAGCCGGGTAAGGCTAGGCTCTTGGATATAGACTTGGTCCAGGATGCATTAGATAAGGTGAAATTGATTCAGGAGCGGCTTCGCACGGCGCAGTCCAGGCAGAAGAGCTACGCAGACAGGAAGGTCCGTGATGTGTATTTTATGGTTGGGGAGAAGGTTTTGCTGAAGGTATCACCCATGAAGGGTGTTATGAGGTTTGAGAAGAGGGGAAAGTTGAGCCCCCGGTTCATTTGGCCTTTTGAGGTGCTTTAGAGGATAGGGGAGGTGGCTTATAAGCTTGCCTTGCCACCTAGCTTGTCGAGCGTGAATCCACTGTTTTATGTTTTCATGCTCCGAAAGTATGTTGGCGATTCATCCCATGTTTTGGACTTCAACACGGTTCAGTTGGAGGGTGATATGACTTATGATGTGGAGCCGGTGGCCATTTTGGATCGGCAGGTTCGGAAGTTGAGGTCAAAGGACATAGCTTCGATGAAGAGGTCAGCATGTAAAGGAGGCCTTCTGGGAGACCGAGCGGGAGATGTGAAGCAGATATCCACACCGATTTGAGACTCTAGGTATGTTTCTAGACCCATTCTAGGACAAATGTTTGTTTAAGAGGGGGAGGATGTAACGACCCGGCCGGTCGTTTCGAGAGTTATAGCCAAGTTTTCCCCATTTATGCTTACTTTTGTGCTTTTCAGCTATATTTTGATATATCGGGTTAGTTGGTTCGGGTCTGGAGTGGTTTCAGAGTGAATTAATACACTTAGTCTCTTATTTAGAACCTTCAGTTGGAAAAATCAACCAAATGTTGACTTATATGTAAACGGTCTCGGGTTTGAATTCTGATGGTTCCATTAGCTTCGTTAGGTGATTTTGGACTTTGGAGCACTCCCGTAATGTGATCTGGAGGTCCGTAGTGGAATTAGGCTTCAATTGGCGAAAGTTGGAAACTTGGCGATTTCGGTCGGTAGTGAAAAGTTTGATATCGGGGTCGGAATGAATTTTCGAATTTTGGAGTAGATTCGTGGTGTCATTTTTGATGTGTGTGTAGAATTTGAGGTCATTCGGACATGGTTTGGTTGGTTTCGGCATCAGTTGTCGAATTTGGAAGTTTAGAAGTTCTTAGGCTTGAATCCGAGCATAATTTGGTGTTTGGATGTTGTTTTGAGTGATTCGAAGGCTCGACTAAGTTCGTATGGCTAAGGGGAGGTTTGGAATTTTGAAATGCAGCTGAACTACTATTGCTGGTGATTTTCCGCACCTGCGGAGGGGGAGCCGCAGGTGCGAGGTCGCTAATGCGCTTGGTGAGCCGCAGGTGCGAGGTCGCTGGTGCGCTTGGTGAGCCGCAGATGCGGACATAGAGGACCTGGGCTGGAACCGCAGGTGCGTAAGATTGGTCGCATCTGCGAGCCCGCAGATGTGAGGCTGAGTCGCAGATGCGGAAGTGAGGAGGACTGGCAGTGGCCGCAGGTGCGAGGTCTTTTCCGCACCTGCGAGGCCGCAGAAGCGGATAGGGAGCGCAAGTGCAGAGATGGGCACTTAAGTGATTTTCTGCAGATGCAGAGATTTGTGCGCAAAAGCGGCTCTGCAAGTGCGCATTTGGAGCCGCAGGTGCGAAAAGCCTGGGCAGAACCTATAGATAGAAGACTTCGCGATTTTTTGTCCATTTCCACTATTTTCAAGTCGGACCTTGGAGCTTTTGGAGTGATTTTTGAAGGGGATTCAAGGGTTTTCACAGAGGTAAGTTGCTTGAGCTCTAATAGCTATGGTGTTTTTTCGTTGTTTTCTCATCTAATTAGTGGGATTTAGGAGTGAAAATAGGGGGTTAGGACTTGGGATTTTGGAGAGTGTAGTTTGAGGATTTGAGGGACCAAATGATGTCAGATTTTGATAAATTTAGTATGGGTAGACTCGTGCGTGAATGGGATTTCTGGTTTTGTGACTTTTGTTGGATTTCGAGACGTGAAACCGGGGGCCGAGTTTGAGTGAATTTCGGGATTTGGCCTATAAATTGGTATTTTCTTTGTGGGATTCATTCCTTTAGCTCATATTGATCGTATTTTATTGCTCGTGGCTAGATTCGGGTCATTTGGAGGCCGGTTCGAGAGGAAAGAGCATTCCGGAGTAGGAGTTCTACACTGTTAAGGTAAGTAACAGTTTTAAATTTGATCTTGAGGGTATGAAACCAGAAGTTTGGTATAATGTGACTGTTTGGAGGTGGCACCCATGCTAGGTGATGGGCGTGTGGGTGTACGCCGTGAGGGATTGAGACTTGGTCCATCCCGGGAGATTGTGAAGTCTAATAGCCTTTATTTGTATTTATATGCATTCCTGTCTACTAGAACTTGACTGCCTTTCATGTTAGAAATCATGCTTAGACTATATTCCTGCTCATGGTAGTTATATTCAGTCATAGTGATTCTTGTACATGTTTACCTCAGTCTCTATTATTTTTCCGTATGATATACTGTAACACTTTGATTTGGGATGTTTTCCCTTTCTTTATTGAGAGCTATGAGACTAGAGAGGTTCATGACTGAGTAAGGCCGATGGCATGTTTGTGAGATATTATACTATAGCACGTGAGTTATCTGTGCAACACGTGAGTTGTCCGTGAAGATCCTTATATTATACTATAGCATGTAAGTTGTCTGTGCAGCACGTGAGTTGTCCGTGCGGATTCAGATATTTATACTATGGCACATGAGTTATCCGTGCAGCACGTACCTTGTCCGTGGAGATTATAGCGCTTGGGCTGTAGGAGCCCCTGATGAGTCTGAACACCCCCAGTGAGCGCATGTACTTATTGAGCGTGTGCATTGAGGGCTGAGAGTGGAGTGTCGAGATATTGAGGGTTTGAGTGACAGTGTCTGTGAGGTTTCATCCATTTCACTTTGTTGCTGCATTTAGCTGAAAATTGTCTGGCCGGAATTGGTAATTATGCAACTGATCTTTTACTCATGTTTACTCTTAACTGTGAAAATTATCAACTGAATTGTTTATTATAGCTCGTCACTACTTCTTGATTCCTTATTTATTTCTGTTACTTGCTGAGTTGGTTGTACTGATACTACACACTGCACTACATCTGCAGATCCAGGTGTGTCTGAGCACGGAGATTGTTGAGTCCAATCCTATTTGAGTTTCGGAGACTGCAAGATAGCTGCCAGTGTCCGCAGGACCTTGTTACTCCTTCCACATTTCTTTCCGTGTTGTACTGATATTTAGACATTGGCTGTAATAGTTTTAAATACTTAGATGCTCATGACTTGGTGACACCCCGATGTTTGGGACTCGTTTTTCGCACTTTATTCCAAATTTGAGTTTAACTTTGATTTTATGAAAAATTTCTAATATGGAAAGCTTTACTTTTATATTTAGTTTGGAAGTATTTTTGGGAAGGTCGGCTTGCCTAGTACCACCGATAGGCGCCATCACGACACGTTAGGTTTTGGGGTCGTGACACTAATATACTTTAGGTGAAGCAATAATTTGAATTCCTAACCACGGACTCGCATAACAAGAATCTAAATTGATCCTTCCTCGTAAATCGAACCATAACTATTTATATCTAAACATGCTACCAAGAATAGAGAATAGCATTACCTTTAAGGTTATCTTATTTACCATATGAATCACACGTGACTCATCGTACATATACTCTTGTAGTTAGGCAATTATAATATCAAATCCACTAACGGTAGTTCTGGTAGCAAAGTAAAATCACATGCACACCTTTTCTCTTTTTAAAAACCATACACAACCTCGAAAAAAACAGGCGCTTCCATCTGGGGCTTGCAACACTTTTTATTAACACTTCTATTTTATGAATATTACATCATATTTCTTAAACCATGTTCTTGGTGAAGTCCGTCCAAATAACAACTTTACACTTGAGATGCCATGTATTTATTTCCATCCCTACATCTTTTATAGTTCTCTTAGAACCAAAGTTTTACTATAAGGTTTAAATTAACCTTACATAATTCGTCCTTCATTTTCAAACTTTTTGACTAAATTCATACGTAGGAGTTTTTTCTTTATGGGTTAGGATCCCATTTATCAACTTTCTTGCGGAAAAGATTTTAAAATTATGTAACTTCTTTATTCGGATATTATTCATGATGTCATTCATCCATTCGAAACTCTTGAGACTTAAGTTCATCTGCATCCATTTAGAATATTACTTTATCCCTTCAAAAATCAAGCACGACATTGTCTTACCTTGTTCGCCAACAACGTGTAGTTTATCTCCTTGCCCTTACGAAAATCACAACCAGAATTTCTTCAATCCCCAACTTGTTAATCATCATAGCTAATATGCCCTCTTCATAGAAAATATTCATTCCCCACTATTACTAAGTTTGTGACACACACACCATCCATCGATTTCTTAATGTCGACATTCATGGTTCCATTCGCCAAGATTTTTTTTTTCATCATAGTAACACCACTACCTGTAGGCCTTCGACACTTGGCCTTCAGTATGACTCATCTTAAGGATTATCGCTCCCTTCTGACATACTGAATTCACTTGGGCATCATGTCTCAACTTACATAGCCCACTTCATGTTTAGGAATACACTCAGAAAAATATTTCTCTATTCCCTCCAGCTACTTTTGCACAATAACATTTTCATGTTTATTCACTCTTTTTTTAAAACTGGTATTCAAGTCGGTTCACACCCAACCCGAACTTCTAAGACTCATTTGAACCATTTGATTGTTCATTGGCAACTTGTTCGAACAATAATAATCTACCTCTTTAATTTCTACAACAAAAATATTGCCGCGCTCTATGATATTTCAAAAATAGATTCATAGCACATTAGCCTCAAAGGATCTATTTTTATCAAATCATTACTCATGGCCAAACTAAACCATTTGTATAAAACAATCAAACATATGATCTTTTTCATGTTAAAGCCTTTAGCAATTTAACATCCATCTTTCAAAGATACAACGAGTGCTATCCATTAATCAAATTTCAAAAGAAAATACTTTTCATAAAAATACATCTTCAACACTCAAATATTTTATATTCTTTTCAATACTCAATTTTGAATAAAACTTATAACATTTTCCTCAAGCATCGTTTGACATCGAATATTTAGAAATAAGATTTTTCAATTGTAAAACAACAAAACTTTCTTTATGCAATACATCTCCAAATACATGGTGACATCCTTTCCCGCTTGTCCCCACAAGTATGGATGCACATTTACAAACTTACGTAATAACTCAAATATGATTTTAGAGAAAATCCCTCAAGAAGAGTAAGTATTAATCAACTTACCTCAAGTCCAAGCTTCAAAATAATAGTACGACGCTTCAATTCATTTATAACTCTCAAACATCGCCAACAAGTCAATATCTATATTAGACATCCCAAGACATCAAAATGTAAAATATATGTCGATACCCATTTAAGGTTCACAAGTTAACTATAAGTCTTCAACAAGCCTAATTCACCCATACATATCCCTTTTATTCTTAGTTGCTTCCATCATTGGCCTTTAAGCCTAATACATGTTATACGATTCAATACTTAATCATGATTAAGCTATTGAAGCACTAGGATCACCAATCATCTTAACAAGATTCAAAAATTCACTATTCATCTTCTTCTCCATTCAAGAACCCTAACTCACAATACCCATTTTAAGGATTAGCATAATTCTTCAATCAATTGGTACTTTCTACTTCACAATACATTCCAAATACTTAATCCATATATGTATTTAAGTGTAGGGTAGGAATTTTACCTCTTGTAGCTCAAACCCTAACTTGAACCCTTTTGAATGATTCTTGAAGATTAGAGGAATTCATATGATTTTCAATCCATGTAGATGTTAATACTATCATTAACTACTGTTAATCCATTATAAAAATATCATAAAACTCATATTTGATGTGTATTTGGGTTGGGGATGCTCCACCTTCTCTCTAGAACCTAAAACTTAGCCAAAAATAAAATTTCTTTCTCTCTCCCTGAATCCCCCTATTTTTATAGAAAATAGCCTGCGTAGGCAAATTGCGTAGCCTACGCAACTTAAGTCCTCCCCCTCACTTCCATTCTGTTTTTGCCTACGCAGCCTGCGTAGGCTACGCAGGTCTGCTGGAATCCTTTCCTCCCTCTTAGCTCAATCATTCCAATCTATGCCTTTAATCATACAACTTGAGGACCTTAAATCTATCTTACCTTCATGCCTAAGTATTATAATGATCCTATTACCCTCGTGTGGGTTCGCAAGCACTTCAAGGTCTCATAAAATATTTTCTTAAGCTCGAGTTCAGCTTAATCTTGTTAGAAACATTTTCTGGAGCTTCACATTCAAGCTGAGGGCGACGCGAAGCATCCAACTCAACATCAATCCCTGAAGCTGATTCAGAAAAGGAAAAGGAAAACTTTAGCCCACGACTTTTGTACGCAATATATAAGCCAAAAACGCCTCTTTTAGGTCATCTAACACACTTGGAAGCGGAAAGCCATCATATAGTTTGAAAATTACGGAATTTGTCTTGAGTTCTTACTTTTCCCTTCTTTTATTGATTTTTATGTGTTCTTGGGAATTAATTGAGATTGCTACTATGATTATGCGTGGCTAAACTCGTTTATTCTGGGATTATGATTTTACATGAATGTTGATATTCGAATATTGATTTGACGATTTAATTTATCATGTTGGGTTGTTTATTCATATTCTGAGTTTAATTATTTTACTGCCTAGCTAACAGTGAAATACTATATATAAATCTTGAGTTGAAATAGGTAATTCTTGATTGCAATAAGATTGAATAGAGCGCGATCTTGAACCTAGTCATTGGGGAATTGATTTGCGAATACGGATAGAAGTATACCTATTTGCCGTGCTTACCCAATTGTGCAAGAAATTATAATGTGTTCTCTTTATCTCTAATCTCATAAGAATATAGGGTTTAGCGTAAATTGAATAGGCGAGTAAAAGTTGTCGAATTTCTACAAGTATTATTGTCCTTGCAGGTTAATAACCCAGATAAATTAATAAGTCAAGTCGATGAAGAATTTAATAGGATTGTTAGTCGGCTATAACCCTGGAATATTATCATTAGTTCTTCTTTTAATCAAAGCTTTAGCTAGTAGAATTAATTAAATAAAAATCACCTTGACATTGTTCTCGATTCGATAAATTAGAATTTGCTTGATTTAGTTTACAATTGATCATAAGTTCTCGTGGGAACGATACTCTACTTACTCTTTATTACTTGATTGACCGTGTATACTTGTATGTGCGATTTAGGGCAAGAAGATTCATGCTTGCCTATAATGCCCATTGTTAAAATCTATCCCTTGTGTAAAGTTTTTCATATATTGCCATAGTTAAGATGAACATTCACTCAATTGCAACCAAGTTATTACACGCCAAATTCCTCCATAAGACCTCCTGGAAATTTCCCCTCATCTCCGTATATATTTTCTTGATAGAGAATGTTGAGTCCATTATTTAAATGGTCATTTAACTATTTAAAATTATCTAGTAAAATCATATTTTTTTATTTGTAACAGAAAAATTATTTAACTATGCCTATTGTACTCAGAAAGTCACTTAATCAGATATTTCAAGCTTTCTAGTGGCAAAATACCTATCTTACCCTCTAAATTATCGATTTTTACTATTTTTTTACTTTTTATACCTATTTTATGTATTTCTTTTTATTTGGCTGACATGTATTTTCTTAATTGGTTTATTTTGTCACCTCAAAAGAGAGTAATGTTCATGCACTAGAGTTAGTTTGGGGCTATCACATCTGTATTCAATAGGCACAATTTTGTACCACATAAAGTGTTCAATAGGTAAATGTCATAGTTAACGTCCCTAAGTGAAAGATTGTAATAACTTCAAGTGGTTGTATATGTATTTGCCCCCCAAAAATCTAAACTACTAAAAGTGAACTAAATTGTAAAAATAAAATTATATTCCATCTCGAGTTTTTTAACTAAAATTGTCCTTTAAATATTGAAATTGGTCTAACTTTATCCTTTATATATTATGCTTAAGCACTTATAGTCTTTTAACTATGCTAAAGTTGGGCAGCATTAATACTACTAACAGAATATCCAAACGGAGGTTTAAGATTAAGTAGTAAACCCACGTGAAATGCCCATGACAAGGTTAACAAAAGGACCCCGGCGTGTCCATCTTCCCAGTTCGATTCTCCAAATTCACCCCTTTAAACTCAGATATAGCAGGCTGAAAATGAAAAAGACGAAGCAAGTGGAGATGGGATCCCGTCCGCTTAGCCAAATCATTCTATACAATGGCAGCTCAACAGATCTTGTGGTCTAAAGCGAAATATTATTAAGAGACCCTTAAATTTATTTTATAAAATTTTTACACTAACAATAAAATTTGCTTTCTAAACAACAAATTAATCATTTAAGACAAAAAATAGCGAATTTAAAAATAAAAAAAAAAAAGAGAAGAAGGGCACAAATAATAAAGTGGTGGATTATCGGACGTTGAGGTTCAGAACTAAGTGAATTTTTTTGATTGAGCTATCATCACAATCAAGAAAAAGAAATAAACGTTCATAACATAATAACTTAAGTTTGAGTATTGATAATGTCAAAAATATTTACTCATTCTGATCAATTTAAACGATAATTGCAGTTCATTCTATTAATTAATAGCACTTATTGGTTTATATCTAAAATTAATTGTAGATAATCTAATATAATATGTTGAATTACACTAAAAGAAAACCAATGCATGAATACTTTTGTGTTCATGCAGTTTCAAAGAATATTGTAAAAGAAATTCATTATGTTATCAATATATATCTTAATTCCTATATAAAAAGGATAAAATTAAAATTGAAAAGTGAAGCAAATGTACTAATTAATGAGTGAGAAAATTATCATAATTTATGAACTTATTGGTATAAAATAACCTCAATCAAATAACAAAAAAAAAAGATACTATAACACTTTTCTTTATAATAATTATTTATATAAATTCTATAGTATATAATAGTCTTAATAATAAGAGATTAAGTAAATTTGAGGCCTTCAAATTCTGGGAGCCTGAGGCAATGGCCTCACTGGCCAAGCCTTTAGAGTCGCCCCTGCTTCTATATCCATGAGACTGGGGTAATATAGTTCTAAGAACTATCACACATGGATAGTGCGGAGCTATATGTGACACCCCTTCACCGAAAAATAATACTGTATAATTGGATAAAAAATTCTTTTTTATGTAATATATACTATATATTGATTTCCCATGATTTTTTCGTGATTTTACTTATTTATATTTTGACACATCTTAATGAAAATTTTAGCTCACCATTAAATACCATCAATGACGGCATAATGCATGCCATTCTTACCCATGTTTCCAACTCAGTATTTATTCTACCACTAATAAGAAAGGAATGTATTAGCAACCAAAAAGGATATATAGTTAATGTGTAAAAGCAGGGCAGAAAGTACAGTTTAGAACTATTTTATATATGTTATGGTGAGGGTGTGATCAAAATTCAAAGAAACCGATCTACGTTATTTGTAGGTTTGGTTGAACATGTGAGTAGGGTGTTCATAAAAATTAAAAAAATCGAACAAAATCGAAAACTGAATCAAATCGACCAAAAAAATCGATACCTTTTAAGTTTGGTTTGGTTTTGGTTTTGAATTTTAAAAACTGATCAAATTTAGTTTGATTTTGGTTTTAATAAAAAAAAAATCGAAAAAATCGAACCAAACCGACTCTAGAAGTAGCTATTTAAATTTATTATTACACCTATATATATGTATATTTTTATATAAAGTTTCTAAAATTTTATGGTACATATTAGTCATTTTATTTTTAGTCTAGTTCTTTGCTATTATAATAATCTAATTCTTTGCCTTTATATTCTAGTTTGATTGGTAGTTTTCTTTTGTTAAGTACAAGAATTTATTTCATGTTAAAAATTATCGATTTTTACTTGAGTACTTAAATTATTCATCACTATTTGATTCAATTATCATCAATATATCTTGGTAAATGATAAATTTCTCAAAAAGCAATTGATTTGATAGTGTTACATTGAAAATGTAGTTGCCGGAATATGCGTTTGGTAGTGTATGTCTCATATTTAAGAAAAACCCCGATAAATAACCGAAAAACCCGAAAAGCTGACAAAAATCGAATCGATAAAAAACCGACTTAATTGGTTTGATTTGATTCAAATATTTAAAAAACCGACTTACTTGGTTTTGATTTCCTTTTAGGGAAAAACCGAACCAAGAAATGATCAAATCGAACTGTCGTGGTTTTCAGGATATCTATGCAGTACGACAATTTTCAAGTTTTCTTGATTTCCTTTATCTCTTCACCCATTAATTTTTCTTCTATATAGAACAATATGTGAGTCAATTACACCGAGAAAAAAGAGAGGCCACCCGTTGAGTTCTTGTTACTAGTATTCATTACTGTATCTTGCAATAAAAATTATATTTCTTTTACCCGGAAAATATGGAAGATGTACCGACGAAATTCTCTTTTTAATCATCTCTTGTGCGTCCCACGTGAGTTTACTGTTAGATTTTAAAAGCTCCGTTAGAGTATTCTGTTAGTTATACCAAAGCTGCACAAGTTTAGCATCGTTAAAGGACTATAAGTGCTCAACATAATACTTAAAGGACAAAGTTAGACCAATTCACATACTTAAGGGGTAATTTTGGTTGAAAACTCTTCCGTCTCACAAATCCCCACAAAAGGCCCTCAAAAATATTCCTTCTCCGTACACCCTAGATATGGGAATTACAGCTCGTTTCAGTCGCAAGAACAAGATCACGCCCAACAACGAAGACCCATCGCCGGCGGTCTTGCCACCGATAAACTGTCCAGCCACGAGGAAAGAGCTAAACGAGAAAGAGCTAAAAGAAGTGTTCGAGAAGTTCGATATGAATGGCGATGACAAAATTTCAGCGTCGGAACTCAATTCCGCCCTGTCCAGTGTAGGAAACGGTGTTACGACAGAAGAATTGGAGAAATTGTTCAGCAAAGTTGATTCCGACGAAGATAGGCTCATCAATTTTGCAGCATTCCTCTATTGCTATAGAGTTTTGGAGGATATTATGGATTCTTTCTCTGTGTTTGATGTGGACAAGAATGGATTCATCACTGCTGATGAGGTTCAGAACCTGTTTATGACGACTCTGGGGGAAGAACATTCGATTGAAGAGTGCCGGAAACTGATCGGCGCCGGTGATAGTGACGGCGATGGTATGATCAGTTACGAGGAATTTAGGGTTATGATGGTTAATTCCAGATTGAGGGATGGAAATGCGGGTCGGGGCAGGTCAAACCCTTAATGGCCCGATACTCATTTGTAGTTTTTTTTTAGTACTTTTTTTTTCTATCATCAGTGCATGGTTTTTTAGCGTCATGGGTTACGAGCTTACTTGGGCCTAACTTAAAAATCTCATTTTTAAATGAGTTTTAAAATCTTAGTCCAACCCTACAAAATCACGGTTTGAATTAGGTCGGCCCAGTGAGCTAAATCCATATTGACGGTTGTATTAATTAGTGAATGAATGTGTATATATCATTAAATCTTCCTTGCAATACATTTAACATATTGATGTGGCGGAGTTTATGCCGTAGGTTGACGTGAGATGCCAACTAAATGTTCAAATATATTGAAACTAGTAAGAGCTAAACTTATAATCAAATTAGTGAATTCAATTATAACGAGTATCATTGAACTTGAAATTAATTTTTTTAAAACTTTAGTCGAGATATAATATAGTTAGAATTAAAGATTAAGTGAATTACATTTTTCAAAGACAAAAAATATATAATGATTGTTTGCTAGGTTTTAATACAGGATTCTCTCGTTTAATTATGTGCGAGATACACAAATATAGGAGTATTTGATTTATTTATTTTTTGGTTAAAAATTTCATTAGGTAATGAAACTTTAGCTTGCCTAAGTTTTCTTCTTTTTTCAAATAAAAGAAACAGAAATTACCCCGCCCCCACCAAACCCCCCACCAAAAAAGAAAACAGAAATGAAATGTAAAGTAAAAAAAAAAATAATGATAAGTGCCAACCCTAAAAAACATTTCCCCCCATCCTTCTTTCTTTATCAAATTTGTCTTTCATGTTCTTCTTTCTCTTCACCTTTAATCCTTAATCTTCCTCTCAAGTTTCAATTCACTAAATAATTAATCTCATATTCCAGAAAAGTCATGTACAATACTTCTCTATTCTCAATTATTTTTTCTTCTTTTCTTTTTCTCCCTCTTTCCTACTGTGACTTCCTCTATTATTTTTTTCTCCCTCCTTTCCTACGGTTACTCTTTCCTCGTTATATTTAGTTATTGTAGTTAATATGTAAACAATTTAAATATGAGAAGAAAAAAGGATTAAAATTGTTGAGCCTTTTTAGAAGAAAAAAAGGGAGAAAATTCGCATACAATGAGTAGTTTTTGTTCCTCGTCCATTTTCATGTAACAATACGTACCCGTGAGAGGTAGCTCTAGTTCTACACGTACTTCACATACAATTTTACAAATTAAAATGATGAAGCCAGAAAGAGAGATATGAGTACAAATAAAATTCAGTACATCATACATCTAAGCATTTAAGTGGAATTGATGAATGGACCATACACTGTCTAGATTTCACATATAGTTAATATGTTTTTTTAAAAAAAATAAAATGTAAAATAGAACTTTTGGCAATTACATAGGTAACAATAAACGCATCAGTATCACAATGTCAAAATAATGCGAATATTAATACTACTATGAAATTATTTTTCTAAACAGAGAAAAATAGTACGGAGGAAAAAAAGAGCATCACAGGAAGTGTTCTCATGTAATAAAAGAGGACAAAAATAGATTGAAAATGGCGAATTCATCATCCGAACAAGAGTTTTGCTGAAAAATATGAAAAATCAAGGGTCGTCCAAATACAATACAGATCTAAATAATATATAGCAAAACAAATCGCCTCAACTTTGGTGATGGAGAGGAGAACACAAGAACTTAAAAACTGATGATGGCTATTCATTTCTCCATTAGTATACACAATAATAATATAGTAACTTATACACAATGAATTCATATGGGAGTTATTTTGTGTAAAACACCTTGAATAAGGGACGGGGGAAAATCTTATTATTTGGAGGCTTTTTGACATCTTAAAAGGAAGAAAAAAATCCAAAAAAAAACAAAAAGATAAATAAGATCTTTAGCACTATAGAGTGCCAAGTCACCTCTTTCATGCCTTGCTTTATATTACTTACCTTACTACTATATATAAATGACGAAGGTGGATGAACTCTGCAATAACAAGTTGTACAAAAAGCCGTTTGATCGTACCTTTAATGGGTAGGGTTTCCTTTAGAGTGGGACATTCATTTCATTTTGTTTTCTTCTGATATTTCCCTCTCTTCTCTCATAGAGACATGGCTGGTGATAGACAAACCAAGATCACCCAAAATTCTGACTAATCAAGAGATTTCAGCAACAACTTTCCTTAAGGCTCGATATTCTGCCTCAGCAGAAGACAAAGAAATAGTGGGCTGCTTTTTTGCTTTTCCAGGAAATAGGACAACCACCAAGGGTGATGTATTACCCAGAAACAGATCTCCAAGACTGAGCACAAGCTGCCCAGTAAGAATCAGAGAAACATTTGAGATCCAGATTAGAAGAACAAGGCAGAAGTATGCCCAGATCTGGAGCATTGGACAAATGCCTCAAAATATGGAGTGCAACCATCATGTGAGGAATCTGAGAAACCTGCAAGAACTGACTTAAGTGTTGGACTGAAAAAGCAATGTCTGGCCTAGTGTGCTAAAGAAAATTTAGCTTCCCAATAATTCTCCTATAACCACTTGGGGTGAGAAAGAGCCTCTCCCATGTCAGCAATGAGCTTGAGAGAAGAATCCAGTGGTGTAGTAATAAAACTGAAGTTCTGGCAGTTGAATTCAGAGAGCAAATCAGTGGTGAACTTAGTCTGGCTGACAAGAAAGCCCTAGGGAGTGTGAGAAACCTCCAAACCCAAAAAGTAGTGAATGGTTCCCAAATTCTTGATCTTGAATTGATCATCCAAGAAAGCCTTCACATTGTCCAGCTCAGAAATATCATCCCCAACTAGGAGGATGTCATCAACATAAACAGCCAATACAGTGAATGAGCCCCCAGCAGATTTGGTGAAGAGAGAGTAGTCATTTCTACTAGAAATGTAACCTTTGGTAGACAAGGCTTCAAACAGGTTGGAAAATCACTGTCTTGAGGCTTGCTTAAGACCATATAAGTACTTTTTGAGCTTGCAAACCAAAGGAGGAGTGGAAGAAGAACAGGGAAGAGAAACCTGTAGACCTCTGGGGATCTTCATATACACTTCTTCATGGAGATCCCCATGAAGAAATGCATTATTGACATCCAATTGATACACAGTTTATCGTCTTTTGGCAACAAGGGAAAAAAGATATTTAATGATTGTAAATTTGACAACAGGAGAAAAGATTTCTGTATAATTTATACCCTCTTTTTGTGTGTCATCTCGAATGACCAACCTGGCCTTGTATCTCTCAATTGTTCCATCAGATTTTTGTTATATCTTATATACCTATTTATAAGGAATGGGTTTCTTGTTAGGGGGCAGTGGAACAATGTCCAAGTATGATTGGTTTCAAGAGCTTGAAATTTCTTAACTATGGCCTCTTTCCAAGCAGGAGAGAAAGCAGCCTGATGATAATACTGAGGCTCATGTGAGTGCATATCAATAGTGGAAAGCTGTGGAATATCAGAAGCAGGGGCAGAAGGAATAACATAAGAGCAAACATAGTCCTTAAGGTATGTAGAAAGGTGACAAGTTCTGGTAGAATGCCTGGGAGGTGGAATAGAAATAAGAGGTGAAGGAGCAGAAGAGTAGGGGGAAGGGACATGAGATGAGACAGCAAGTAGGTGAGAAGGGGAAGAAGGGGCAGGAGATGAAGTGGAAGGAGATAAAGAAAGGGACTAGGGAGTAGGTTGAGAGTTGGGCAGGGAGGATAAAGGAGGGGAAAAAGGAGTAGAAATAGGGACAAAATCAGAAGAGGGAGTTGGAAATATAGGAGTTGAGGAGGATTGAGAAGAGGAAGAATAAGGGAAGATGTGCTCATGAAACACAACATTCGTTGAGTAAAACATTGAGGAATTGGACAAATTGAGCAACTTATAACCTTTTTTGCCACAAGGATACCCAAGAAACAGGCAGGAGATTACCCTAGACTGAAATTTGTCTCTACCAACCTTGGGAGAAGTTGCATAACATAGACATCCAAAAGACTTAAGATGATCATATGATGGAGGATGACCATGTAATTTCTCATAGGGTGAAATGTTATTCAAAATAATTGAAGGAAATCTATTTATAAGATAAGTGGCAATAAAGACACAATCACCCCAAAATTTTATAGGTTGGAATAGCAAAGCCCTAGAAGTTTCAAGAAAATGTTTATATTTTCTTTCAACGACACTATTTTATTGAGGAGTGTGGGGAATGGTGGTTTGGTGTAGGATACCTTGGGAAGTAAAAAATAACTTTGCTTCAGAACTGCTCCCAAGTTCAAAAGCATTGTCAGATCTAAAGGATTGAACTGATGTGTGAAAGTGAGTCTTAACCATGAAGGTGAAAGCCTTAAGAATAGAAAAAATATTTTCTTCACATGAGAGTAGATGAGTCCATGTTACTATAGTATAATGATCTACTAAGGTTAAGAAGTATCTGAATCCATTATATGTATTGGTGTGGTAAGGCCCCCAAACGTCAATATGTACTAATTGGAAAGGTGCTGAAGAATGAGTAGAACTATCATTAAAAGGCAATATTTGTTGCCTGGCCATAGGGAAAATGGGACACAAAAATAATTGCTTAGAAGAAATTTTATTAGAAAGAAAAGAAATTGATTTCATTCTGTGAAAAAGGATATACCCCAACCTTTGATGTCAAAACAAGTCTACTTTGTTAATTGCAACAGATGGAATACAATAGGGACTAAGGGGAAGTGGATTGTTAACGGAAGCAAAAATATTATATGTACTGTCAAAAGATAAAGAAGCATTACATGTATTTTCTAAACTAGAATTATGAGATGAATCAGTAGCTTCAGTATGAAGAAAATATAGCCCATATGCAGCTTTACCAATTTTCAGGGACCTCTTCAGAGAAGGGCCTGTAAGAAACAACTAGAATTAGTAAGTATTGCATAACAATGGAGTTGACAAATGAGTTGATAAATGAAAATCAAATTGAACTAAAAAGAGGGAATAAGCAGGACATTATGCAAGGTTATATCAGTCCTAAGATGCAAGGAACCAGTTGATATAACCTTAACTTTATATCCATTAAGCAAGGTGATTAAGAATGGTTTGGGCAATGGTTGTAAGTTGTGAAGAGGATGTTTGTGGGGTGTCATATGGTTAGTGGCCCCTGAGTCTAATATCTAAGAACCAACACTTAGCTGAGTGGATGCACAGACATGATAGTCATCAGAAGTAAAAAAACAGTACTACTAAATAAGCTGAACAAACCTGCAAAATTTGCGTAACCAGTATTTTCCTTAGATGACATATCACCACGAGGACCAGAAAAGACATGTGTTTGCTGCAGGAGTGTTATGAGGTGTTGGTATTGTTCTTGAGAAATCCCATGAGCTGAATGTTTAGTAGGATGGAAACCAGAAGTTGGAGGAATATGATTCTCAACTTGAACACAAGAGGCAGATCTTTTAGATTTGGTGAATTTAAAATCATGAGGAAAACCATGTAACTTGTAGCATTTCTCGACTGTATGTCCAGGCTCTTGCAGTACTTACATGAGATAGAATGCCCTCGCTTCTTTGTCTCAAAATTGACCCTCTGATTTAAATTTCTCTAACCTCCCACAGGTACAGAATTGACAGAAAATGATGCAGAATCATTGGAGAAGGTTGATGGGAATGAAGAAGATAAAGACTCCCTTTGTTTTCATCATGTTGTAACATAGAGTATGATTTACTAACGGAGGGAACAAGGGACGTGAGTGCATTGTTTCTCTTTACTGAAGAATAAGACTCATTAAGTCCACTTAAAAATTGATAGAGCTTTAATTCTTTCAGAAACTTGGGCAAAGCTCCGCAAGAACATACATGACCTACATATATAGTATATAGTTCATACCATAGGCTGTGCATTCGAGTAAAATAGGTAACTATGTCAGAACTGCCCTGAGACATCAATCCAATTTCTTTTTGAATCTGAATGAACTTGGACCCATTGGATGGCTCAAATCTCTTATTGATATCTAACCAGATTTTTCTAGCAGTGTCATATCCCAAAATACTAGTAGCAATGTCCCTGGATAATGAATTGGTGATTCAAGCGATCACCATACCATTGCATCTCTCCCAATGAGGGTAGTATGATGAGTCAACAGAAGGTCTAGCATGTCTACCATTGATGATGCCTAATTTGTTTTTGGCAGATAGGGAGACTAGGATGCTCTTACGCCATGATACAAAACCAATCCAATCGAAAGGTGGAGAGACTAAATGAGTACTAGGGCTATCAGAAGGGTGTATGTAAAAAGGATGTGAAGGATCTATAGTAAAAGGTGCAAATCCTTCGGATGAGGTAGAGGAACTTATAGTATCACTATCAATTGCTATTTTTACAGAGTTCTACTGCAAAGTATAGAAATGCCAAAAAAACTTTATACACAAGGAATTAGAACATGCAAACTCAGAAAATGAGAGTAGATGTTACCAATCTTCTTCAAGAGGTTGAAGAATTTCCAAAAACAGCTTACGATGTAGGTGAGGTGTGAAAACCCTAAATCGATGTCGAAACCGATTTCACAATACGAAGCAACATAATCAAAATTCACTATAAAGTGAACCAGTATCGAACAATCAAAGCAAAGAAATCCATATCGAAGGCCGAAAATTGATGCATAAACTCATAAATTAGGGCTTGGACTTTGTCGAAGAAAAATCCACAAATCAGCTGCGAGGGTAATGCCAGACTGACAGGATGATAAGTCTGAAGCTTAATTCCCACTCTGATACCATGTTATGATACAAATCAACCCAGTTATGGTGGGATTTCCATGAAAGAAAAACCCTACCATCGTATGAGAGAAGAGAAAGAACTAGAAGTTAGAGAGAGAAATATTAGAAGAAAATAACATAAAATGACTGTCCCACTTTATTATTCAGCACTTCTTTATTCATATATTTACACTTGAGATGACTATCTATGTAATGATACAATGACTATCTAAGTACTGTAACTTGGCTAAAGTATGAAATATAAAATGAGTTACATGTTGGGCTTAACTATGTGGGCCTTCAACCGACTAATGAGTTGTTGCTCAATATGGTTAACAGATAGAGTGTGTGAACAAAATTCCAAAAAGGTCAGTGATGTAGTTTTTTCCTTTCAATTATTTTGGTTCCCTTCAGCTTACTTGTGATCTACATTGGAGTTGGCAAGACGAGTATCTTTGGCTTTCTAATAAGGCGATTTTTCCTAATTTTGAAGACTTAACTGGAAAAGAAAAATAGTTGATCTTCTAGTAGGGGCAACAAAGCTGATGAAAATCAGATGAACAAGATGAAGAGTAGATCATTTGACGCCATCAGGTTATATTTCTGAAATTCTATGTTTGGTCAAACATTTTTTTGGCCCAAAGCATATTTTTTCATAGTTAAGGTATTTGGGTATAAGCTTTTAGAAGGAAAAAAGTGTTTTTGAGTAGAAGCATAAACAGTTTTTGAGAAGTATAAAAAATAGATTCTTCCCGAATGTTTTTTTTTTGAAAAAATAATTTTGAGAAAAATACATTTAAAAGTTTGACCAAATACTAATTGTTTCTCAAAAGTGCTTTCTCAATTATTTAGTCAAACACAAATTGTTGAAAAACACTTTTAAGAAAATACTTTTTAAAATAAGTTGATTTTAAAATCTTAGCCAAAAGCTAATATATAAAATATATGTTTACCCACACAATTCAAATTACTTACCTTTTTAATATTATTTTATTTCACATTATTTTATGCAATAGTGTCCAATTTCCCCCCTATTAAATAGGATTAGACTTGTATTTAAATCACAAAAAGAGGATTAGACTTGTGGGAAGTGGGCCCAAATTCGTGTTCGTGGGTGTGTTTGGTACGAAGAAAAATATTTTCCGAAAAATATTAATTAATTTCTTGATCTCTTCCCTTGTTTAACTGTTGAAAGTAATGGCTTAAGCCTCGAGATAAAACTTAACTAAGTAAAAACTCAGATAAGATTACTTCTCTATCTTTCAAAAGGAATTAGTTCCACTTTGATTTAATGTAAGGCCACAGGATCGAAACTGATCAACTAAGTAGGTGTTTGGACATAAAAACTGTAATCTTTGAAGAAAAAAAAGTATATTTGGAGTTGAGTTGAAAATGGTATTTGAAATTTGGAATTTAAAATTTGGAATTACGTTTGGACATGCATTTTACTTGAAAAAAAAAATTGTAATTTTGTGAGTGGGGAACAAAAATTTTGAACTCAATTTCGAAAAATTTCAATGAACTTGCAAAATTTCATGTACAAACACGTCTTTTGAAAAAAAAAAATTATCTATGGACAAACGGATCCTGAATGTGTTATAACTTAAGGGGTCATTTGATACCAGGGAGAAGGGTAATAATCCTAGGATAAATTTTGATATTGTATTTATCCCATATTTACTATCGGTATTAGTTAATTTCCAAATAAATGTTATACTAAAATGGTGGATAGCAATATTATTGTTTATCCACCATTGCACCAAACGGACCCCTAACTATATAATTGTTGTATATATTGAATTCTAAAAAAAGTTATTTCTTTTAGCTAATCATCATTGAATTCCATATGCAGATGGCAGAGCCTACATGCATTACGCGTTTATTCAAAAGGAATTTAGAAAAAATATTTAAAAACTTAATTAGAGAAAAGAGTGTATTTGAAATGGAAAATTAGTCAAATAATAACTTTTTTACATTAATGAAAAAATAGTTAAAAGAATTGTTTTAAAAAATTAAAATAAAGAAAGTAATCGTAGAGTGATGGTGTTTGCTTCGAAGTGACCCCAAATGGGTGGACGGAAAGAGTGAAGTTTTTGCGGATTTGAAAGAAAATGGAAGGGGAAATATTATTTGAAAGGAAAATAAATGAGAAAAAAGAAGGGGAAAAAACTATTTGAAAAGAAAAAAAGAAATATTACTATAGTGATTGCACGCTCAATATCAAGTGAATATCATTATCTGGGTCACATCTGCACGAGGTATTTAATAGGAAGAGTCCGGAACCAAAATGTGGTTCTTTTGGACTCAAAGAACCAAAATGTGTGAAAAAATGAGCAGTGATCATAATATATATAACGTCCTTTTAAAGGGCGTTATACCTTAACGGTCGTTTGCCCAGATAAGTATAGCGCCCTTTTAAAAGGCAATATATTTGAACGACAAGGTATAACGCCCTTTATTAAGACGTTATAGTATAGCGTCTTAATAAAGGGCGCTATACCTATAAAAAAATTCGTCCCTTCCCTTTCCCCACTAACAGAAAACGATTCCCCCCTTCCCTCGTTAAAAAACAAAACCAGCGCCCCCTTCCATTGATAACGAAAAAAAGCTCGAGTGGAGCCCACCGGTCTCACAAAAAGTATAGATTTTCGGTCTCACATCCTAACTAAGGCGTTATCTCGTAGCGGGTTGCTCGTTTCGGCTCCAAATCACCAAATCTTCAACTTTACAAAAACTTTAAATCGAGGTATTCCGACTTAATTTTTATTAAAACTCGTATAAAAAATACATATTAGTCGTTTTTAATGTGCTCTATGTTATTTTGTGATTGTTTTGCGATTTAATTAATTTATTATTTTTTATCTGGATTATAGTATTAGTGTGCTAAAAAAAATTAGTAAAAGAGAGAAATTATTATTAGTTGTTAAAAAGAAATATTAATTAGTTACTTTATACTATGGTATATGTATTTTTGTGATTGTTTTATGATTAAATTAATTTATTTTTTAAATCTGGTTTAGGTTATTTATTTGCTAAAAGACTAGTAAAATAGATAATATAGTGCTCGTATTTGTAATGTAGTGCCCTTTTAGAGTAGTAAAATGTAGTGCCCTTTAGCGTAGTATCCTTGTAGTTATTGAAATTAATCATTTAAGTATCTGTTAAACCCAAAAATATGATAAAAAGACTGATAGTTCAAACACAAGCTCTCTCCAATTCTAGTCAACAAACGTAAGAAAATAACATGAGAGAACAACAATATTTGTCAAACTAAGTATTGTTATATGAATATTTAATAATTAAATTATGTATAGTTATAAAATAACAGACCTGTTGAGTGATAAATCGGGGAAATTTTCTCATCACGAACACAAGAATTCAGGATACCTTGATGCTACTGGGCCTCAAATATCGAGTCCGGAATCAAAATATAAATATTTAATAATTAAATCTTGTATAGTTATAAAAATTAATTATTTATTTTTATTATAGTCAAAATAGGTGAATAACAAATAAACATATAAAGTAATAAAATTAACATATAAAATAATAAAACTAACATATTAAAGTAACATATAAAATATAAAATTATAATATTGAAAATGTATCAACCTAATTAACAAATTAATTATAATATCGAATATAATTAATATTGTTCAATTTACACTAGTCGTCATGGAGGTTCCGCCTTTGCATCCCGGACCTGCCTCGCTAGAGCTATTGTTGCTACAGGCCGAGCATAGGTCTTCCTACATATGGGAGGGACAGTTATTGTCCCAGATGTTCCACGCCAGAAGAATAGACAATATGTGGGACTTTCTTAGGGCCCACCATCTCCATCCCCGTATAGTCAGACGCCTCCAGGATACGGGTTTTTATAGAATTGTTGAGATCGGCCGGCTGCAGCTGGATTGGTCATTGATCACGGCTTTGATAGAGCAGTGGCAACCAGAGACGCACACATTCCATTTGCCCATTGGCGAGGCCACTATCACACTGCAGGAAGTGGAGGTTCTGTATGGGCTGTCGGTTGATGGACATCATGTTGCTTTGCCGCATGCCATCAGAGAGTATACGGGTTTGCAGTACCTGGAGATGTTGCAGCGGCTCACCGGTTTCCAGCTAGCGGATGAGGCTGCATTGATTGGGGCTAGTCGGCTGCAGTTGACGCCCGCCCGGCTGCATCTGGAGGCGATGCATGCTGACATCACGGATGATACACCTGATCTTCATATTAACCGGTACACGAGGTTGCTATTGCTTTTTATGTTTGGAGGGATTTTGTTCCCGAACACTTCGGAAAACCTAGTCAGCTTGAGATTTCTTCATCATCTTGAGTGGCTAGATGATTTACATGATTACAGTTAGGGTGTTGTTGTTCTCGGTTACTTATACGGGCAGATGTGTTGGGCGAGAATGGGCACCCAGCGAGACATTGCCGAATTTTTGCTGCTGCTGCAGGTGAAAACATAGTTGAATACTCTCTTCATTATAACATACCTAGTAAAAATATACCTTAAATTTTACGTCCACATTGTATATTAGGTTTGGGCCTGGGAGCGGTTCCTGCAGTTGCAGCCACCTCTCCTACCCTTCGCTCCGGATGCACCACCTCCGTTTCTCCCTTTAGCTAGGAGGTGGGTTGATAGGCGAGGATATGGTGTATGAGGCTCGACATAATCTCCCCTATTGCAGAGATTTGTTGGATTTGCTGGAGGGCGCACGGGTAAATGTATACTTAAGTTTACTTGGACTGGCTTTATATGTGTTGCGTATACTCACGGTTCCTGTTTTTATTTAATAGTTCATTTGGAGGCCATACAACGACGAGCTAATAGTTGGTTTGCCCGATTATTGCTCGACCGGCCGAATTATGTGGAGCTCTCCGTCTTGTTGGTGTGTATCGATATTGTCGAGCATCATGCCACCGAGCGAGTCCTTCGCCAGTTTGGTCGACCGCAGCTTGTACCTCCACCTCCCGCTTGGCATATGACACATTACCAGCGGGATGATCGTTCCAGGGTGAACCAGACATATGTGGCATGGCTAGAGGCGCAGATCGATACTTGGGACCAGCGGCATGACCTGATTCCGCCCCCTCTCCCCTCCACCCGACCGGACGGATAGTGAGCATGACTATATGGGCTGGTACCGCAGCGTTACCCGATTTTTTGTCAGAATCCCGTTCATCGCACTGGCGGTCGGTACGTTCCATATGCCGGGAGGTATGAGGCACTGGTATGTTATTTGGTATACTTACGTATAACGTTAACCTAGCGTTCCGTAATTAATATTTTACATGTTGTGTAGGCTATTGGCCTACATCTATTCTACCAGTTGGGACTGCAGATGCAGCAACATACCGGCGAGGGAGAGGCCGCTTTGCACGAGTATGGCCGGCAGGTTACATATCTGGCTTCCCAGACATTGAGGCGAGTCCGAGATGATGAGCGCTTAGGATACGAGTCTGATTATGTGGCGCCAGAGCAGTACCATCATGGGCCAACAGTGGAGCCAGAACGTGGTCGACGTGGCAGGCGGTCCCCAGCAAGGGGGCGTTGAGGCACCTGTTGAGGTAGGGGTGTCCCACGAGGTCGTGGGGGTCGACGAGGAGGTGGTCCCCAGCAAGGGGGCGTTGAGGCACCTGTTGAGGATGTTGGAGTTGATCAGTCGGGTGAACACCATGAGCCAGATCATGCTCCTAGTGATATGCCGTCATTCAGCCTTCAGCTTACTACAGTGACTTCGCAGGTGACCCCATCGCGGGCACGGCCATTACGCGACAGCAGAGGGATAAGTATTTTCCTGGTCCTCTAGAGCCATCGATGGTTGCTGATGATCGTCCGACACGAGATGTGGATAGTGGGCACCGACTGAGTTATGGCTCATCATCGAGGGATGCTGAGGATCTTTCACAGGCATAGGTTTGTTTGTATTAATATTATTTATATTTATTTTTATCTCATTGATTAATCATAAATATCTAAAGCCTTTTTTTAAGATATCATCCTCCCCCGTCACGGAGGCCACTTTGTGCGATACTGACATGGCTTAGACGGATGATTATATTGAGGAATCCGACAAGATCATGGTAAGACAATTTAATTTTTTTTGACTTAACACGTACATTACTAATATATATTTCATATACTAAAATATCTTATTATTTTGTAGGTTACTGCTGGACCGACGACCCCTTCTAACGAGCCTGCCAGCCCTACCGACGATCATGTTGCAGCGCATCCTCCGATAAAGAGCCTATGTAATGAGGATGATTCTGATAGTGTAGCCGAGCGGGATGGGATGCGCATCAGGCCAACGGCCGCTTTAAAACATACAGGATGTGGGACACATTGACTTTTTTGATTTTATGTACATATGACATTCAGTAAATAATAGCAATATTTTATTGTTTACATTATATGCGCATTATGTTTTTATTTCTCAGGTTCTTCGTTATTTTAATACTACAACACAAATACAAATATAGCAACTTAACATAATTTAAATTCAGTACAACTAATAAAAATACATGACACGGAAAGCATAAAGATAAAATACTACACTCAATACATACATGTGTTTGTTTAGTCACTATCGCCAATTATTCTCTGCTTCAACCACTTAAATTTCTCTTCCAACCTATTTTTTTCTTCTTCCGCCTCTTTTAGTTTTTCCTGCACTGCCGCAATTTGTCGTTGCATTTTAAAGATCTGGAGTTCGTATTCACTGGTCATATTCCAAACATACTATATGATTTTTAGTATTTCTAGTTAATGGGTTCATCATACCATTCTTCAAATCTACAGTGATTTCCGTCCTACCAATGGGATTATAACACAACACTATTAGTTAACATTTTATATAAAAAATATTAACAAATATTTTTTGCAAAACAATAACTTACAAGTTGTTGACATATCCAGTGTCTACGCCCAACATTACTATTTGACCAACACGGCTTCAAAATCGCACGTTTGCCACAATAACACCTTGGTACGTCATTGCGTCAAGACATTTGTTAATGCAAGAAAAATAAAAATTTATGGAAAGTTTTTCTATTTGTTTTGGTTAAGCGTAGATAATAACTAAAATGCGCTAGTTATTTATAGGCAAGATAAAACATATAACGTGGTATTTCACCGCACTATGTTTCGCGTGATACTGATTCTTTAGGGTACAATACAACTTTTCCAGAAGATAGCTTTTGCAGAACATCAGCTTTTTCAGGTCGACAAGACAACACACATAACGTGGTATTTCATCGCGTTATGCTTCGCATGATAATGATTCTTTCGGGTATAATACAACTTTTTCAGAAGATAGCTTTTGCAGAACAACAACTTTTTCAGGTCGACAAGACAACACACATAACGTGGTATTTCACCGCTCTATGCTTCGCATGATAATAATTTTTTCGGGTATAAGATATCTGCTTAAACTGAACCAAGTCATCCGTATTTCAAAGAACTTTTGAATAAATATTAGAACATCCATTTAGAAAATGCCACTAACATTTAACAAGTGGTTCAAAAAAAGGCAAAAGTGTGAAGGTAGTTCAACAGATCCCCATGGAACACGTATTAACACTATCGATCCCTACCTTGAAAAAAATATGCTAGGCTGCTACACTGACTTGGTTGATGACAAGTGGTATGGTGTTCTGCGTCCCTTGGAAAATAAGCCTATTAATATACACACTGATCTCAAATTTTCAGGGCACATTATTGAGGGCGAAGCGCATTCTACAAAGCCTGAAGGTATGCGAATTTGGAGCGAAAAACTATAATAGTTTCCCCTTTACTCAAAACGGTGTGATTACGAAGTACTGTCGCTGGCATGGGCTTGCTGTGCCACAAGCACTGTCTGCAACCTTCCAAACAAACACACACAAAGATGAACCGGAAGTGATTTGACATTTTACAAAATCTTTAACCTCTTTAAATAAGGTAAAAACTAGTCCCGGGGGTACAATTATTTGAGGTATAGCGCCTTAAATATGGACGCTATACCCAGTTGAATTATTGTTATGTCAGTTAAGCCAAGAAGAATTATTGGTGGTCCCACATAATATATATATTAGCGCCTTTCAAAAGGGCTTTATATATATATAGCGCCTTTTAAAAGGACGCTATACTTAACTGGGCAAACGGCCGTTAAGGTATAGCGCCCTTTAAAAGGGTGTTATATATATTATAGTCACTGCTCATTTTTTCCACACATTTTGGTTCTTTGAGTCCAAAAGAACCACATTTTAGTTCCGGCAGGAGTATATATTTGTTAAGATTAAAGTGTCTAATAGAAAAATGCAGAGGGGTCCGGATTCTCTCTAGTAATTTAAGTCCAGTAATATTCAATTCCTCCTTAAATTCTTGACACGTGTCTAGTAGAAAACTAATGATTTGGATTCACTTTGGATACTATGAATGTAGAGGTCCTAAAATATCTCTATTGTTTATTAAATGGTTTATAAATACCCTTCGTCCATCTATTCGTCCAAATATATCCTTATCGTTATTTTTATTGCAAAAGTTACCCCTCGATTTAACGGCAACAGATGTGAGTCCCACTTTTAACGATTTGGTAACGTATTACTGGGCCACGTGGCTTATTGGGTCAGACAAAAGATATGGATATAATATACCCACTCTAATTATTTGACCCGCTCTAATTATTCTTTAACTTAAAAAAGAAAAAGAAAAATACTTAACATCTTCTTCCTTCGCTATTTTCATTTTTCACCACCTCGATTTACGCCATAACCACCACAAATCTAGACCACCCCATATGTATTCATTTACAACGACAATTTGGGGAAAAGGCGTCTTCTCGTTGTAGTAGTCGGAGTACTATTTATTACTAGTAGAATTTCCTAACAACTAAATCCCTCAGAATCGCGACACATGTTCTTCATTTAATTAAGATATATTCACACACATAATTAATTTTAACAATTGAAGGAGTAAATGCAGTTTGGTAGAAAGGTGGAAAAGTTCTTTCTAAATTGTTAAAAATTTGAGAAAATATCTATCAGATCTTGCCGGTATAGTAAATATGACTTCTCTTTGCCTTTAATTTTTCAGCGACTATCGATGCCTCAGCCAAATCCGTTGCTTTGGAAGTTTTATTTTTCGTTTCTTTTTCTCGCATTAAAAATACAAAATTGATCTTCCCATCGCTATTACTCCGGCATAACAGTTTGTGGTGAAAACGGGGAAAATAGGCTAGATTTGACGGTCATAAAAGAATTCCCCAACAGAAGCTTCTGGATTTTTGGGGGTGGTTATGGGGTGGTCGTTTGATAGCTTAATTGCAGGAATTCAATGAAGAACTCGAAGATTAAGCTGCTGATTCAGGAAGTTGGCGAAGAAGTTCGAGAATTTCAGCAATGGCGGAAAAGAGAAGAATAGGATTCGAGAGAATTAAGAGAGAAGAGAGTATTTAGGAAACTTGTAATGCAAATCTTATTCATTTCTGAATATTACAATGTATTTATATGGATTGGAAATGAATACAACTAATCTAACAGAATTTGTTCTCCCAACTAACTGGTAACTAAATCTAACTAACTTGTAACTAACTCCCACTAACTTCTGCTGGCATGGTATTAACTAACTAACTGATTTTTTGAATTTTGCCTCTAACTCTCATTTGCTGATTCCTCTAACTACGAGCTGGATTTTCTGTATCATCGTTTAATATGGGCAACATAGAGTGCCTATTGCCTAAAAAGTTTATTACATTGATGGACCTAGATATTTATGTAAAATCAAAAAAGAAAAAACTCTTACCAGTGGTCGCCGGAAATATTTTAAGGGAAGAAAATGCTAAGTATTTTTTAATAACTAGGGTAGGATCCAGTTAACAGGTCAAAATTAAATCGGAATTTAATTTTGAGAAAACTACTCTCTATAGCCCCTCAAAATTTTAATAGCTCATGTTTTTGCCCATAGACACAAAATTGTCCTTCGGCCCAAACATATTACATCTAATAGCCCGAAATATCTATTTTGTATATTTTTTGTATAGTAACAGTCTATTTTATATATTTGTTGTATAGTGACAGTCTATTTTATATATTTTTTATATAGTGATAGTCTATTTAGTATATATAGTTTGTATAATGACAGTCTATTTTGTATATATTTTGTATAGTAACAGTCTATTGTATATAAATTGTATAGTGACAGTCTATTTAATATATTTTTATATAGTGACAGTCTATTTTATATAATTTTTGTATAATGACAGTCTATTTTGTACATATATATATATATATATATATATATATTATAATATACCAATATTCAAAAGAAATGTTCTCCAATCTAATACATAATCTAAAATGACTTTTAAATATTAGCCTCATACAATTTTTTTATGAAAAAGTTGGTCCAAAAAAGATACTGATAAAATATTCATGTTTGATATGCACCAGTTGCAACAGAGGATAGAGAGAGTAATTGATACTTGGGGGCCAAATGGGAGCCAACCCTCTGAAACATATTACAAAGAGGAAATGGCAATGATCAGGAAAGAAGCAATGAGCTTCTATGGCGGTAAAAACCGCTCCCCAAAACTCCTAAACGTTGGTATTTATAGATAGGGCGGGATTTCAAATTCCAAACGATCAAAGAGTCGTTTTAAAATGCAGCACAGAAATTGACCGTTTGTATAGGCATATCTCTAGAAAAAGATTAGAGAGGGGGCTTCACGTGATCTGCTTCAGAAAATATCAGAATTATTTGGCTTATTATGTTGACCAAATCTCGTTGCAGATGTGAGAGAGAAGAAAAAGTCATGGGTTTTGAAGGAAAAATTGAGAGAGACAAAAGACTTACTCAAAATTAGAGGGGGCAAGCTTCTGCCATAGTCAAAAGCAAGCTGAACTTTAGCATAGAAGAGGAAAGGGTTGATAAGGGGGTGGTTGGAAGAGAAGGAGATTAAAAATCTGATATTTGTCTCTAGGGTGAGATATTTGGGATTGCAGGTTTGGTCTTTGATCGTTTGGGCTTTGAATTGTGCTGGTGGTTGGGTCATAATTGATATTAAATGGACTAGCTACTTAATTGGCTAGCCGTTATAATTGATTTTGGGTTATAAAATACATATTGCAATTTGTGGCTAGCGGCTGATATTAGTTTCTAGCGGATGGCCATAAATGAAGTTTGCTCTATAATTTTTGGACAAGAGTGCCACGTGGCCTAGTAAAAAAAATGCCAACGCATTAATTTGAAGGCCCACCTGATCTGCGGTTAAACGTAAGGGTATTTTTATTAATAAAAATAATATAGCATGTATTCTTAGACTGATAGATGGATGTAATATGTATATTTGGACTGATAGATGGACGGAGGGTAAATGTAATCCATTTATCAAATAATAGGGATAGTTTTGACCCTTTTCCGTACTATGAATAATCAACTCTAGTTAATTATTGCATCATTGCAGTCAACTTAACTGGAGTTAATACACCAACAACAACAACATACCCAGTATTATCCCATACCGTGGGGTCTGGGGAGGGTAGTGTGTACGCAGACCTTACCCCTACCTTGTGAGGATAAATAGGTTATTTCCAATAGACCATCGGCTCAGGAAAATAACTTAACTGGAGTTAATAATTTGTCTTAAAGAAAATTTTGTCTTTAATTCTTTTTAGTACCCAAAGTGAATAAAAGTCATTAGTTTTCTACTAGACAGATGGCAAGAATCTAGGGGAGAATTGAATATTAGTGAACTTAGAATCACTAGAGCAAATCCAACAACTATTTAAAGAAATTCATGTCACACTAATTTTTTGGTAATTCTATCGGTTTTCTTCGGTATCACAGTATAATTAGGTTGATTTTTGATTTTTTTAAAAATATTTCATGAGACTCGTATTATGGTGTCTCGGTTATTATGTAAAGTAATAGTCTTATGATACGCATGATGTGCGTGTATACTATTTTAAGTGATAATTTTTTTTTTAAAAAAAAATATAAATATTATTTGGTGATACTCCTTCAAATGATCTTATACTATTTGGATTTTGGTGTTACTATAGAATGCCCTGATAGACTTCAAATGGATTTGGAAAATTAATTGCCCCAATGAGATGAAATACTTACTACGGCAATGTTATCACAACAAACCTCCTTGCAGTCATTATTTGGACCATATTAGTATCAACATTGATACTTCTTGCTCGGAAAGTTTTATAACGTGTCTCACACAATTGACATTAGTAGAGGGACAAAATTTAAGGACCGCTTTATGTATTTGGCCAAAACTATAATGTATCTTCTCATCCCTTTCATCTAGGGTTATGCATAATACGGTAAATATCGAATTATCGTACCGAAATAGAAAATTTTGGTATATGGTATTCGGTATTTTGGTAGTTGATATGATATTTGGTTTAAGTTCTTAAAATAATTTGGTATTAGGTATAATATTTGATATATAAAGAATAATATCGAAATACCGATATTGTACCGAAATAAATAACAAAATTAACATTAGATATATTATTGATTAACATACTAAGTTACACAAGACTTTTCTTTGGCATTCATGTTGAGGTTGGCAGTAAAGCTCATGTACTTCTTTAGAAAAATAGAGGAACAAAATAGGTTGCGGATTCTAATTCTTATTCTCTAGGTTGCCAAGCAGTTTGATACTATGATATTTCAACGATTTTGGGGTGTTTCTTACTCTGTTACTCTTGTATTATTACTGCATATGTTGAACTAATCCTTGTTGTATTCTCTAATTTTAACAATTAACTCTAAGCAAGTAACATGATATTTTCATGATTAAATGTATTCTTTTATGTACTTTTTTTCTCTTAGTTGATACTTGAAGGTTTTGGATAAAGATTTTGTCAACAGTCAAGTGAGTTTAAAACGTTTTTATCGAGTGCTTTAATTAAGAATATTACAGTTTATAACGCTATGCACTAGTTAATATGCAAGTCGAATAAATCAAAATTATCGAACCGAATAAACCGAAACCAGAAGGAGAAAAGTCGAATCATACCGAATGTAATTAGGTATGGTATTGATATAGCATTTTAAGAAATCGAATATCAAAAATACCAAACTAAAATAACTAAATATCGTACCGTATCGACCAATGATCGCTGGGCAACATCCTGGCATTTTCCTTTCACCTATTAAAATATACTCACCTTTTGACCAAACCTTAACATGTCTTTAAAAAAGTGATGATTGTCGACCACTGCTACGACCAAATCATAACATCTTTTAAAATCCATTCTTCTGTTCACTCTATAAACGACAAAGCATTTTTCACTTAACAACGTTAACAAAGCAAAGCTTTTTGATTTAGTGACTCTATTTTGTCTTAAGGCCGGTCCCATTTCTTTTCTTTCCTTTTCTTTTCCTCTAAGTTAGTCCTTTCTTTCAAAATAATTTTGTGCTTTCATTAATTCTAGCAATATATATTTTTGCTAACACCACACTGTTTAATCTCATTCCTCTTATAAATCTGCAGACTCTCTCATCATCTAGGGAAAGCAAGAGGACGAAAGAAGAAACAGCCAAACCAAAGAGGTAACTTTAATTCTGGTTATATGCAAAATTACAACAAGTTAATATCTCAAGTTGAATGACATGACTTACTGGATGTATTTTGGCTGATAATATTTATTTTTTTTGTTTGAGACTTGAGACTCTTACATGGTTAGTTATATTTTCTTTTGTAAATAAATGATGTATCATTACAATTTTTAGATATTTTTCATACAATATCCACCTTACAGAAATGGCTTCTGTTGCTAGTTTCTCCGGTAAGTTTGAGGGGGAAAATAAAAATATAATAGCGTTTTTTTGTTTTTAATTAATTAAGTGTACCGTCCTGATATTTATTATTTTTCGAAAAAGTGTCAAAACTGCCCCTGAACTATGTGTTATGGAACACATTTTCCCTCCATTTAAAGTTGGGGACGTTTATGCCCTTTCCGTTAATGAAAAGGCTTAAAAATGCCCTTATTGGCTAACGGCTCTCACTTAAAAATTAGTACGTAATTTGGATTTAATTAGCCTTATTAGCATAGAATTGTGACATGTGTCCAAATTAAAACCCCCCACATCAATTACAGTTACTTTCCAAATTCAAGTTTAGAATTAGTTTTAGGTTTTAGTTTTCGGTTCAATTTCAAAACCAAAGAAAAATGGATGAGCGAGTGTTCGAGTTTACGTAATTTTCTTTGCAGCTTATATAATCCTCAAGGGTGATTTTTATTGTAATAAGTTTATGTTAAAATTAAGATTTCCTTGTATTGTTGGGAATAAAATACCATTTTCTTGAAATTGGTACTTTAAGATTGTATTATTGGATTTTATTTTGCTAACCAATAAACAAGTAGCATAAAGATATGCATAAAAGAAACTACACCTTTGCAACAGAAACAAAAAACTGCACGTTTAACTGATATGCACATTTAATTAAATTGGTAAATATTTTTGACCCTATCTTGTCCAAGGAAGGGGATAAACTTGTCTTCTAGCAAGCAGTATATTTATAGTAGAGCTAATTACTACAACACCAGCTAGAATATAAAGATACAGGTTCACCAAGCACAGAGGTGAACCATTAAGCTATTTGCTATTCTATTTTCTCATCTCAAGTAGCTCTAACATATGACTTTCACATTGACAAAACTCTGCACTTCACATTCACAATAATCTGCACTTCTTAGGATATTCATAAACTACATAACTAATGACATTCATAAACTGCATTTACTAGCATTCATAACCAATATTCCTACTGGTTAGTACCTTAACTAACCATCAAAAGTTAGTTAAGACTTTAACTAACCACAAAAAATATTGTCAAAACCACCATAACATTCAGGTGATTACCCAACCACAAAAACTAATTGTTTAACCCAACAACTTTGAACAAAAGACTAACATTGTCATACTTCCAAAAAGAACATTCCAACTTAAATCACAATTCATTCTCGCGTAGCTGCTTTCCCTTTTCCTGCAGTCAACTTTGCTCTCTTTTTTCCTACTGCTTGTTGTAATTGGCTTGGTAACATTGCTTCCTTTCCCTTCCAAAAGCCCTTTCTTGGTTCAAAAGGCAGGTTGGTTGGGATGCTAGCACCCGTTTCATCTCCAGTAAACTGGATTCTTCTCGTAACAGTTGGAACTTGCTGTCTTTTCCTCAATTCAAGTATTGTTTCTCTCAGACACTACAGATGGCCTCAATGGTGGGTCTTCCTCATCCCCAACTGAAGGACCATCACCAGTTGACTGTTGTGTCGCTGCCTGTATTTCATCATCTTCAGTTACTGCATTTTGGCTTGTGTTTTGACTGCAGCTTCTTTCTTTCCATGGTTGGGAAGTCTGCCCAGATCTATTGTCCTACCAACCAATGAAAAAAATTAGAATCAGTAAATGAGAGGTAACAAAAGAAGAGTTTAAGTAGTAATTGTGTTACCTTGTAACAAGCCCTTGAGTTGTGATTTGGTTCACCACATTTGCTACATGACATGATGCTGCCCTTTCTTGAAACACTCCAAATACCCTTTCTGTTGCTTGCTTCATCAGGTTGTCTATTTCTCTTAACTTTGGGTCTACCAACTAGTTTTACCATTCAGGTGGTTCCATCGCTTGTGAGGGATCAATTTTCCAGAACTGATGCCCCCTAACAGGTTGCAATTTACTCTTATACGTCAACATATAGGCCTCCCTACTATACCACCAATTAATTTTATCCATGGGTTCCTCTCTCTTCACAGCTTGGATTGTATGGGAGCATGGGATTCCAGATAAATCCCATACCTTACATGTACACCTTTATTTGGGCCAAGTTGACCGTATGTCTATCCTCCCCCTGTTACTTCATATCCATTATCCCCACTAAATACCACCTTGCAAGATTGAGCAATAATCCTATAATCATTGTACGACTTCATACATGTTGGACTATAATTAGTAATTACTACCCCAGCTCCTCATTTTATCCTCATTTTTTACTAACATCTCCATTACCTTAATCCTTATGTCTTCAAGCATTTTGATGATGGGCTTGCTTCTAGCCTCCAATATCCAAGAGTTGAATGACTCGGTGAAATTGTTATCCACCATCATGTTCTTACATTGAGTATCAAAAATTGCACCAAATCTCTAGCTGCATCTTCAGATTAGCTTCCCAATTTCCTCAATTGGTCATAAAAATCTTCCTGATAACTGCTCCAGGCACACCACCACATCAACTTTTTCATTTCACCACTCCATTTTTATACCAATTGGCCTCAATGTGCCTCATACAATATCCGCGATGTGCTTCGGGCAATACCACACTCACAGATTCCAGCAATCACTGTCAAAAACCAAAAAAATAGAAAAACAAAAGCCAAAAGTTTAAAAACCAGAAAACAACAAGTCGAAAATTAAAAAAAAAAAAAAAAGACAAAAATTTACCTTTTGCATGTCAGATATAAAAGTAACTCCAGCACCATTTTTTAATTCCAATGACCTCTTCAGAAGCTCCAAAAACCATGACCATGTCCTGCCAGTTTCTTTATCCACTACAGTCCAGGCTAGTAGATAAAAATGATTCATTGAACCTTGTTCAATGGCTACCAAGAGCATACCCTTACATTTTCCTTTCAAGAAAGTTTCATCTAAGCCAATTAGTGGTCTCAAGTCACCCTTCCAACCTTCTTTTAAAGCATTGAAACATAGATACATTCTCAGGAATTTTCTTTTCCCTTCCAATAGGGCATCCTAAGAATTAAAGATTCTAACAAGTTATGACAAGACTATAGAGTTGATTTTTCTTTTTCTTTTCTTTTCAAATCAAATTCTGTATTAATATATCTGGATTAATAATAGCATCCATCTATGAATTGAAGAGAAGAGCTTGATACCAAACCATTTTAACCTGACATTTGTCTTTTAATTCGGATTTATATATAGATCAAGAAGGTTAATTATAAGGGATGGCACATTCTATTGAGATGATCACAGCAGATGACAGAACTCCACTGCTTCGTCAAAGTGTGCGCTCACATGTAATACCTTTTCATTTATACTTTTTGTTTTTGTTTTTTGTACAAAAAGCAACAAGGTGGAAGGTGTTTAGGTTTTTCCAGAAAAAAAGGAGTTCAAGAACTGACTCTTTTTCCACTAATTACAGATGGAAGAAGGGAGGAAAGTGGATCATGTAATGGAGATAAAGGAAACAAATAGTGAAGATCAATCCAGGTTGCAAACCAGTAAATCCAGAAAACAAATCTTTGATGAAAGATTTAAGGATTTGAACAGTTGGTCAACCAAATCATGTACCATATTCAAAGTAAATGTGGCGTTACGTGAATCAAATCCAGATGCTTATACACCAAAATTGATCCCCATTGGTCCTTACCATAACAAAAATCCTGAACTTGGTTCGATGGAAAAATACAAAATATTGTACCTACAACAGTTTCTCCAGAGGAAAGAGGGGCTTGATATGGAAAGTTGCATCAGAAAATTGGAGGAACTGAAGGATGAAGCACTAAAGTGTTATGAAGATATAGATTATAAGGACTTTGATACTGATGATAGCACAGGGAAATTCGTGGAAATGCTGTTGGTTGATGGCTGTTTCGTGGTTGAGTATATTCGAGAGGATTGTTCGGCAGATGAGCCAAGAGAAGGCCGAATTATAAACACAGATTGGATGGTATCTCTTGTAAATCGTGACCTGTTGCTGCTAGAGAACCAACTTCCTTTCTCTGTCCTCACTAAGCTTCATGATATGACTACGCATCAAGGTGAAATGTCATTCACAAAACAAGTGGAGAAGACTTTTTTATCTAACTTGTCGAATATGTGCCCTGCACCCTTGAGTGAGGTTACTACAGGTAATGCAGACAATATGGAACCCAAACATATACTGCATGTATTACTCAAGGCCTGTCAACCTTCAAAGACGACAACTAGCACGACAGAATCAGAATCAGAATCAGAACATTCCAGGAAAAGCTTATGCTGGAATCCTTTACAACTATTTAGGCCGAAAGAAACGCAAGGAGATACAAAGCACATAACGTTGCATGGCAGCATGCCAAATGCAACAGAGCTTTGTGAAGCTGGAGTTACATTTTCAAAAGTTCAAAATGTTTATAGGTCATCGGACACAAATAACACCCTTGGAAATAGGACAGTATCACTCTTTGATATAAAATTTGAGAAAGGGTTAATGAAAATTCCTTCATTTGAAGTCGTTGATCTTACGGAGACTCTCCTGCAAAATCTCATAGCTTTTGAACAGCATTGGCCTGATGTATATCCTACATGTTTCAGTGATTATGTTACTTTCATGGATTATCTTATTGAATCAGAAAAAGATGTGAGTTTGCTTCGCCTGAAAGGAATCATCAGAAACAGGATAGGAGAGGACAAAGAAGTGGCCAGCATCTTCAACAAAATGGGGAAAGGGGTCGCCGTTTCATGTGAGGACTTCTACTACAAAGAAGAATACAGAAAATTAATTCAACATTGTGAAAAACCATGGAACCGAATGAAGGCAAATTTGAGGCACAATTATTTTAGTAGTCCTTGGGCTGGAGCTTCAACTGTGGCAGCTGCCGTACTCCTCATACTCACAGCAATGCAGACAATACTAGCTTTCAGAGCTGATCGTAAGAAATAGTCATTGTTTGAATGTCTAATTGTTCTAATTGTTTAATTATTGTGTCAATGCTTTGTCCATTAAATAATTAGAGGTGTGAAGAAGCGTAAGTTTTATCTTTTCCTGATGTTGTAATGGTATAAGAAGCAGATTTTCAATTATCAACCTTTTATCCAAAATAAAACCCCTCTTATAGCTATAACAAAAAAAATAAAAAAACTATTACTTACAATTAAGCCTGAATCTAGGCTAAGCAGAGATGGAGTTAGGATTTGAAGTTTATGGGTTATATAGCTCGTTTTGTTACTGGGTTCGCAATTAAACAATTATACATAATTTAATAAATATTCTAATACAAATTCATGGTGTAAGTAAAAGTTACCGGGATCATCCGAACCCGTCAACAATACTCTCCCTCCGGCCCTGAGGCTAAGTGGGTCGGCTGTATGAATTGTTACCATCTATTTCGGTCTATAGTTGACCTGTGATTTACTGTGGGGCTAAATGAAGTTTATCTCTCGCTAATACAAAATTAGCAAGGAATAAGGGCCTCACTAATTTCCATGATAATTAGGCGTAGTTTGATGTGAGATTTTGGGTCTTAACAAGTTCCTTTTTTTTTTTAAATCCCTCCCAATTTAGGAGGATCTATAGTGTTTCCACACTTTCCCTCCAGCGTGACTCGAACCTAGGACCTAACGGTCGTGGGTGGAGGTGCTTTTACCAACTGAGCAAGCCTCACTTGTCTTGACACGTTCCTTGTTGTTAAGATATGTTGTTAGTTTATTAATTCCTAGTTGTTGACATATTGTTATATCAGGATATTTAGTTTACATTACAATCCTTATATTATTAATCCAAGTATTACAAATCTATACGTTGTAATTCATGCATATGAGCTTGATATTTGACACAAATATCACCCCAAAATAAAGGAGAGGAGGAGAGTACATACTTTGGTGACTTTCTGCGGAAGATTAGTGCCAGAACTATTATAGTTTCAATAATAGTAGAGTAGGTCTTGAGTGTTACTTCATACTTCTAGCCATTTTCATCTGAACCCAACCGATTCGAACCTGTTCAACTGATGCTTGAAGACATCCATCCGTTTAAGTGAGGCAACATTATAGAGTGAATTCCTAACACTCAGAGAAGTCAAGGAGAAAAGGTGGTTACAAATGCTGAACTGCAGGTGTACCAACCGGTCCTCTTCATGAAAAGAGAGATATGCCTACCGGTTCCAACCTTGCAGCATGACTAGCAATTCATCTCCCTGGAGAAGACAATCATCCTCACAATTGAGAATCCATAAGTGTTAGCATGAAGCAGATAAAGTTCTCCAGTAGTTCTCTCGCGTAATGTTCCAGGTACAATCCATAAACATCCACCTTGTTTTATGTATCTATGAATCATCATCCTCTACCTTGCAACATCAATGCATCCTAATAGTTTGCTGTGTAACAAACAAGTACGCCACGAAACAAACTTGAAATATAGGGGAAAAAGAATAATAAACTGAAATCTCAAAGACAAAGATGAGGATAATTACACTAGAAATCACAGCATGTTCCACAACTCTTGCTTCAAGACTATAAATTAGAAACATAACTAAAAATCTGCAAAGAACAAACTATATTTTCAGAGTCCCTGATGAACCATACTCCATGTACAAGATAATCTCGCAAATGGTCCTTGCTTCCATCACTTCCAGGTAAGACAAGTATCATAAAAGCCAACTCGTCTGGCATCTGATCCTACTTCCCAGAGCTTGATTTCCATCCCGAAGCTTCATCCCCATCATTGAATACACACTATTGTATCAGCAAATAGGGTGGTACTGTGTGATCCCTCGCTTCGGAGGCAACTTCCTCAAAATGAAAAGGACAATCGAAGAAGGTAGTATCTCCACCAACTGCAAAGAGTTGACAGAATTCTGGTCATCCTCAAAACATATACACAATAATCCCTTTTGTCTTCTTTCTGTGCACTTAATATTGTAAACAAAGGCCGAAAGCCCAAATTTAGAATACTCACGGGTTTAAATTTACATCAACTTTTACTTATGCTAGGACAAAGACACATAAATAAATAGAAATAAATCAAGCTTTAATTTCAGTACACATACTCAAACTTCCTAAATTTATTGTTTCACCAAAATGCCGTAAATTGGAGCCAGTTTTCAATTCAAGAAAACATCGACAAAAAAACCTAGATATTATCGCATAAACAAGAAACTCTCAACCCTAACCAAGGAACAGGGGACGAAGTTTGACACATGAAAAGAGGTGTTGAATGCCACAAGCTGGTGAATCATATCGGTTTTCCAATTAAGTCATGATTTGGAAACTGTGCTTCGCCAAGATTGCACAGACCTCCAAAGTGCTTCCGCACCCGTGTCGGATCCTCCAAAAATACACTACTTTTGCAGGATCCGACACGCATCCAGCAACATTTTCGGAGAGTCCGAGCAACATAGCTTTACGCAGCTTACCAGCCGCCAATATTTAATCTTCTTCACTGGCACTTAAAAGAGCAATATGCACGCTGAAAGTACGAACAACTAAAGGTTTAGTGCTGTAGGAACTTACCAGGTAGTACACAAAATTCAAAATTGGATGGTCCAGGACATCAAGATCCGCAGCTTTATCAAATGCATTGAAACACAGCTGTGACGCACATGATAAGAGAAACAAGAGTTAACATGGGTCAAGTTGGCTTCACGCCCTTCTTAAACAACTTCAGTTGAAATCCTGGAAGTATAAGCTAAGACTAATTTACTACAACAACAATATTCAGAATATAAAAATACCATCTAAAGAGAATACACAGAGGTCAATCACACATCACAAAAATGGATTGACTGCTTGCAAGGCTTTTTGTGGCGCCGTCCTAATTTAGCTGAGAGCCTGAGAATATCTTATTCGGCAGGAATATGTACTTACCATAATGCATCTAATGAGGAAGCATGTAAAGCATATTGTTGTCACATAGCCGACCTATATATGTCAAGATATAGAAGCAGTTAAATGACAAAAACTAGAAGAAAGGACAACTAATAATGAAAGACACACAGTACGACAGTAACATACCTCCTGTAGCTTCTTCTGTCTCCCTTTTGATTCTACAGGGAAACGCCGTAACATAAGGAAAAGCCTGGAAGGAAATGATATAAGGTGAAGAAAAACTGTGAACATCAAATAGGTAATGAAACCATGACTACCCATCTTAACCTACTTTTCACATACAAATTATATTAAAATGTGCATGTACCAAAAGGTGAAGGGACAAATTAAACGAACATATACAATCCACTTTAGGTAAGCCTTCAAGGAGTGAACTAATATCAATATCTTATCATGTAAGTTACTAATCAAATTTTCAACTGCATATTTCAACATTAAATTGCAGGAGTATCTATTTGTACAAAACTAGCAAAGAATAATAGAAGAAAAAACTTTAGACCATTTAACAGACCAATAAGCTAAGACATAAAAACCAAAAAGAGAAAAGACAAATGGTCATGAAAGTATACAAAGGAATTATGGGAGCAAGTTCTTTATTTAAAATAAAATAAAAAGAATTTAGGGAGCAAGTCTGAACAAGTGGGATACAATATTACCATGTGCCTAATCCGAGTAGATGCCACAAAAGGTGTACGTGGCACTCTATGTACCCAGTCTACTTAGGCAGTTGGGTTACATGTTCATGTAGATTCATCTCAGAGTCCAACAACAAGAACAACAACAAACCCAATATAGTCCCACAAGTGGGGTCTGGGGAGGGTAGTGTGTACGCAGACCTTATCCCTACCTTGAAGGTAGAGAGGATGTTTCCGATAGACCTCATCTCAGAGTCCAATAGAAGAAAAAAACCAACTTTACATGTTTTATGAGTGTTGCAGCTGTGAATGAATGATAATATTTTTCACTAGCCAGATTTGGGCTTTGGTTCTAAGATATCCCCATATGTTACAGAACCCAGTGAACACTTGCTCTCACTATTAGAAACATTTTTAAAAAAAATTATTGAATCTAACCTACGTGAAGATCATGACGCCCATGACGATAACACAATTGTAAGAGATAGATGGATGTCTACCATAAATCCAACTCTAAATCCACCATACGCTGACCTAACTGGGTGTTATTCTCCTTTCACATCAACTCTTAATCTTGCCTATCTCTCACTAGCTCATCCTTATGAAATTATTCAAATGTTTGGCAACAGCAGGGAAGCACCATGGTGTATGACATAGCAATATGGACTACTATGTATGAATGAGAACGACTGTATGCATTGCTGCAATCAGAGAATGAATGACATCTACTACCTGAGAAGCAGCTTATTATATAAATTACATTAAGTTCAGAAAAAGGCGATCCTTAAGGCTTAGCTCGGATTAATCTCAGGCTGGTTTAAAATCTATGAATTTGCAAGCTGGGTAAGCAGATCATAACTTATCCAAAAGACAACTTTGAGCAAGTAAACAACAATTACATAGCATAACAACAGAGGTTCTTAGAAAGTGAAAGTGGTAAAGGATCTGTGTAGCCGTTAATCAGATATTCTTTTGATAAACATAGCGCCATTGTCTCACAAAGGACAGAAATAAATGCATGGCATATGATCGTCTGCTAGCACTTATGCTTCTAGATGTGTGGTCCCACCAATGCACTCCTTCAGAGGTTAGATTAAATCACTGGTACGAGAAATTAGATCTTACCTTCCTCCATAAAGAAGAAACCCCAAGGCTGCAAATAGAGATACACCTGCAAAATAATGCGTGCCAGTACAAAAGAAAATGTGTCAGTGCAGACGCAATATATCTATGCAATAGAAAAACTATTAAATAAGGTAAAACCCAAAATGCAGACCTGCAAAGAACACCTTAGATAAGATGACGAGAGCTGGAATAGGTTTCCACCATATTATCAGCCATAATATAATCTGGAAATTTAATAAGAAAAAGGATAAATCAAGCAACAAACATCCACAAAGCATCTCTAGTTATGAAAGAAATTCAATTTCTCAGATACTGTTTCATGTAAAAACTCTATCACAAGACATAAGCTTGTCTAATGTCCAACTCTGGCACTTAGTAAATCACCAGACGCAGTATCCCTTCTTGATAAAGCATCTTCAAACTTAGAAATCCAGTCCTATTCATGTACTTTCATTTGGAACCAGTACACCTGAAGAACATGTTTGTCAAAATTACTGGTGCTGTGTTTCTTTTCTTCCCTCTGATGTGACGAATTTGTATAATTACTGACGCTTCTTTCCTTTTTACTTTGGGATGGGTGCATTTGGGGTTTGGCGGGTGGTGGAAAGTGTCGATCATGTGTGCCCTACCCCCAAAAGCAACATGAATACACTTTTTTTTTTAATGAAGTAAGGTGTTTCATTAAAAAAAAGCATCAAGAAGATGCATAGTTGCATAGTTACAGGAGGCCTAGTTACAAAAGGCAAAAACAAAAGAGAGAAGCTAGGCCCTATACAAAGTGTCAATCTAGGACAATAGTACTAACGACGTCCAAAAAATGACTAGTACTAATTACAGGGGACAGTTTTGTCCAGCCAAAAAGTTCAAGTAGGCTTTTTGCCTTGAGAGAGTGATTTGTGAGAGAGTGATTTGGAGTTGAGATACAGCATGAATACACTTTTTGAGCTTGTACTGGACAAGAAAGTGGTTGAAGGCAAGATGAAGGCAGGTCTTATTACTGCATGAGACGTGTTTAGATGGACGGAATTCAGTCAGCAAATATAAAACAAATAAATTCCAATGTCAGTGTACAACTTGCATGGATGCAACTACTAGGTCTATCAGCAGATAACGCAAATTAAGTAGGAGTAACAATTTAAAGTAAAACAAACAAATGCAACTAAGAATTCAAAAGAAAAACCTCTATTAATTTTTAAAAATATTGATAACATGAAAGACAGTCATTGTGACCCTACGGCTAGTGGTAAGAGAGCAGCACATGATGTGTGGGTTAGGCATATCCGTGGTTCGAACTCTACAGCAGACAAGCAGTGGCGAAGCCAGGAAATTCAACAAGGGTGTTCAAACCTTTGCCAGTGAGCTATGTAAGGGTGTTCAAAGTCTATTTTTAATCAATAACAAGTAATATTTTACCTTATACGGAGTATAATTTTCCGGCAAAGGGTGGTCAGTTGACCACCCTTGGAGGAACGTAGCTTTGCCCCTGCAGACAAGAGCTTGGTATTGAAGTGGAAAGGCTACAAACCGTGTGTCATTCCCTCGGATATTTCTCGCTTATAAAAAAAAATGAAACGCGGTCCTTGTTTGTAAGGCCATCTCCAACCCTTACCTCCATTTTCTCCTCCAAAATGCAGGAAAGTTACTCCAACCATTACTCCATTTTTTACTCCAAAAAAGAATATTCCATTTTATATTCTTCTCTCTTCAATATTATATTATTATCTTTATATAAATTTTATTTTCTTATTTCTATTAAAGAAAATCTATCTTTTTTTCTTTTTTACATATTCATCACATATAATTTAATATAAAATTATTTTACACCATAAATTTTTAAATAATATAATTTGTAAGCAAATATTATACATTATATATATTAAAAGATAATTCAAATAAAAGTGAAATCATTGAGATACATATTACATAATGGTAAAATTCATATTAAATATTATAACTTATAATAAAATTAACTTACAATTTTACATAAAAATAATAAATGCACGAAAATTAATTTATCAAAATTATACGCCAAAGTTAAAGATGTAAAATTAATATTATAAAGATATTACATAAACATAATTAGGTATATATAAAGAGATAAATTAAAAGAGTTAAATAATAAAAATAATAATAAAATATGCATGAATAGTAATGTGGGAGATGAATAGTGTCCCCATATTTGGAGGAACACTATTCATCCCCCATTTTGGAGGCAAAAATGGGGGAGGGTTGGAGCTCCATTATGGCAAAAGTTGCCCCCATTATGGAGAAATGGGGGAGGGTTGAAGATGGCCTAAGACTAGTCAAGTCATAAGTCCACTTGGGAGAATAATTTCTAGGTTTAAAGTTTTGCAATATGTTAGGAGTTAATTTAACTCAATGCTCAAGCACCAATGTTTTGCTGAGCACGTGTAGTGTAAGGACTAAATATCTACCTGAATAGCATACACCACTCCATTAATTGTGAAGAAACTAGGCCTAAGAGCATCAGTAGATACAGCACGTGCCTGCAACAGGAAAGACATATATTAACCTTGAAAAGTGACACAATCTGCAAAACATTGAGTTGAGAGAACACAGGCAAACCTGATAGTATATCTCAGCCCAGAATAATACTAGCAGGGCAAAAGTTGTGAAGAATGCAAGACTTGGCATATCAAGCAAGATGTGCTGGATAATCTACACAAACATAACCTACATAATTACAAACTGAAAGGAAACAAAGATAAAAATGGCAACCAGACGTCTAATCTATGTCAGTGCCTAACCTCAGGGTTCAACTTCTGAACATCCCGGCGAAATGCAAAAACAAGCGAGCGAACTACCAAAGGACAAAAACACGACTTCATTACTAAACCCAACAGGTCAAAGCAAACTAACAAAGTGAAATGTGCCGGAAAAATCTTTTTTTTTCCCAAATAGTATAACCGGAGTACCGAACAGATCATTTGAAAAACAGCTTGTAATATTATCGATCAGCATGTTTCCAACATAAATAATTATGAAAGATGATACCAACCTCCATTCACCAAGAAATTGAGAAAGTGGAAAACTTTCTGAGTGGTCCATCCATATTCGGGAACTCTCATTTGAATCCGAATTAATTGCACCTGCAAATTGACAAAGTTATAAACAACCAGAGTCACAGATGCATTAAAGCAATAATCTCGGGGACTCTATCTACTTTAGAACACATATTAACTATATGATTACTTAATAAGCAAGAAGAATTTTTTTTGGATATATGGGAATTCAAATCATCATTCAAAATCAACTAAGGACACACATAAATGATAAAACCAACTTGTAGCAGCTTCCAATTTAAAACTGGAAAGCATTTGCATGCTTAGTATAAGAAGTTGCCCTTTTTATAGAATACATAAAGCCAATTTACAGAATATTAGGAAGAGCGGATAGCTCTCATGGTAAATTAAAAATATCAATGAAGCCTAATATTCATTTACGAATGACCCAGTTCACCTCTAGAAGGTTTTTTCAGGTATTAAGGTCCCATCTTACCCTCACCCATGTGAGCTTCCAAAGCATAACCAGTTATAAGTACAAATAAATAAAGGATGAGGGTAGCAATAGATCGACAACTAGAGTGAAAATAGTCTAACTATGATAAATCTTCTAAAGGATACAAAAGATTCAAGTTGCTATCCAATTTGAAGTGTAATTAAATGATTGAAAAGCTCCTTATCTCAAACCCGACACTCCATTAAGTATGGCTGTTACATTTCGATGTATCTCCGGTGTGATGCTTTTAAATTCATCGTATTAATTCCACTTCCCTACTTGCGGCATGCTTTTCTATGATCTCGACTAATGATTCAATTGCCATGTAAAGCGTGGAATCCTCTATTTAAGGTTCTACCAACTACCATAACCCTCAAAAAAGAGTTTAAGTTCCATGCACCGACAATAAACAACCAGATCACTTAGAAGGTACTTGCTGATAACTCTAGTTGATAACATTGATTGATAACCTACAACTAATGGTAAATAAACTGTCATAAAAGATTAAATTACAATGATGGTGTAAGAAAATCTTTACATCCTTAGTGTAAGACATCAAAATTCTTAAAGGAGTTTTGGAACTAATTAATAAACAATTACTACCAAACTTTCAAACTAATTAATAAATAAGAAGTGATAATTACAAGAGCAACGACTGAAACGACGCCGTATAAGATCGCGAGGACATGGAAAGTACGGTCTTGCCAAACAGTGGATTCGTTCACCTCCTCCCACCAATATATTGCCTCATGCAAGCGGTACGCCGCCACCGCCGCTGCTGTCGACGGATCCACTGCCGTCTCTACCCGACCCATCGGCGGAGATCCGAAATTAGACACCAAAGTAAAGTTAAAAAAGGAAATTTTTTGAGAAATTGTTTTAATAAAGTCTTTCCTTTTTCAGAAAATTGTTGAGTCTAAAACGGCCGGCGAGAAAGGAGCAGAGAGCGTGTATTAAAGATGTGTACGACGACGTTCCGTGGTCGTACTTTTTAGGATTTTGACTATTATTAGGAAATGTAGTACTACGAGATTAAAGAGATTGATGAGGGTAATATTGTCCGAAATGTACAAGTCTGGTGAATCACTTTGGATAGCTAAAGTAATGAATCAGCACAATTGTTTTCAGCAGATTATTACACGTGGGGTGACAACGGAGAGGATGTGCCATGAGATTATAAAAACATGAATGCAATATTAATATACCAAAATAGTCCTAAAATATCAAGCGAAAGAACTCATAGGGAAAGGATATAACTGTAATAACCTATTTTTGGATTACAATACCTTCTTTGCTAATTTTTAATATTTAAAATTTTAAAATTAATAAAACTTTGTCTATTAAATTCTTATTAAAAATATGTAGGAAGGTTTAATAAAATTAATTTTATAAGAATCCTCCGTATTGGCAATACATTATTACTCCATAATGTCCAATACCAAAAAAATAATATTAAATGGACTGCATAAAGAGTTGAAATTGAGAAAAATAAAATACCCTCATAATAATATATTTTTATACTCTATTATATTTGAACTATTTTCCTATTCAAATAATATTTTTTAATCAATTTTTTGTGTAATATTGAAAAATACCCAATTATTAAACAACAACTAAGAAAATATTTAAGAATATAAATGTGTGAGAAAGAGAAAAAAATGGTTGGTAAGAGTCCATACCACTAATGATTCTTCAAACATAAAGATTTAAAAATGAAATGTCATATCAATCTTTTACTCTTTGAAAATAAAATTTATAGTGGATAAAATTATAATTAAGATTAAATATTCAAAACAAGAGATGAACTAATATTAAGATCTGAATCAACATAGAATAAATTATTTTCTATGTTAAAACCAAATAATTAAATCTTTTAATTAATTATTTAGCAAGAGAATCCAATTCAATTATTTTGTAATTCATCATATGAGTTAAATTCTTATTCAAGTTTAAAAAAACTTAGGATACATAAATGTATTACATAAAAAGAGCATTAGAACACAAAGTAAAAAGGTTAGTATATTATTAAGAATCAAATTGCTATACAAGTTACTAAGGAAGCACAATCAAAGCTAAATCCTAATCAAGAACAAGCTTTCAAGACTATATTATGAAGAGTCGACTCTGGTATAACGGAATTATTCTTTGTAGATGTCTCCTACGGAATCGAAATAATATTTCTATGTCATGCATTATTTGCAAATATCATATCAAGAGGCATGACAATGTTAGCAATAATAGCAAGTGGTGTACCGACAATGATTTTATTGTGAGGCCACCCACTTTAGATTTGATATATCTCTTCAAACAACTTAAATAACCATCACAAATATATCAAAGCAGAGCAATTGTGCTAAATTTATAAGAAAAACAAGATTGATAATATGGGATGAAACACTTATGGTAAAGTGTCAAACGATCGAAATAATTATACGGAATTCTTATTAATGAACCGTTTGCTAAAAAATTAATGGTTTGAGAGTTGATTTCTGTTAAGTACTACCAATAGTTCCAAAATCGATAAAAGCAGAGACTGTAAAAGCTAGCTTGCCAAAGTTATACTTCTGCCTCAAATGAAAAAGATTCAACTGATAAGAAATATAAAGTAAGAACAGATTCAGTATTCGATATCTTTTGCTTCGTGCCGGAAACGAAGAAGAGCATCCAATAAAAGATGATTTGATTTTTCATGAACACTTGGTTATCAATCCCAATGGTAATAATAGTGCATTTAATAAGAGAAATATTTCTATCATTAGATTAAAACGCAATTTGTGCAAATCACATGATAGAATTAAAAAGATATTTTAGCTAGAAGAAATGAATATGTTGATCAACTAAATAAAAGATTGATTGATTATAATAAAAATAAAATATTTTTCAGTTTCTGACTCAGTAGAAAATGATACCAATAATTACTACCAACAAGAATACTTAAATACTTTAATATCAAATGGCCTTCTACCATACATGTTTGTTGTCAAATTTATTATTTCGTACGTATGCTAGTGCCACCGTATATATAATAGACTAAGTTAAAATTGATATTCCATTGCATATAGGTTAACTTTGAAAAACAATTATGTCAGTCATGCTACTGAAAAACTTAGATACACCGAATAGCTTATGTAATAGCACACAGATGGTATATAGAAGTTTTGACAATAACGTCATACATGCAAAAATTATGATACTGGTCAATGTGCTTCTAAGTATATTCTTATCCTTGAATTCAACTTTCGTCTTCCGAAACTAAGGAATATCCTTTTAAATTTGTGTGAAAATAATTTTTAGTATGTTTATATTTTGCAAATATAACAAATAAAGCACAAGGACAAACATCCTAAATATTAAACTATTTTTACCGCAATATACTTTCTTGCACAAACAAACGTATATTGCACTTTCAAGAGGGATATCGAAATCAACAACAACAATTTTGGTTAAAGTAGAGCAACCAAAGCATTAGGAGGAAACATACACAAAAATATATTGTCCACAAAGAAGTATTCGTTAAGATACCATCACATTAAATACGTTTACACTATAATACATAATTATCTAACTAACACAACAAAATTGATCGTTTGTGTAAATTTTGATGATGTCCTTTTATTTTAAATTCATGTATTATGCTAGTGTAAAAGATTATTGTATTATTATACATGAAATTTCTCCCATTAATTAATTTTTTTTGTTCCTTCATGGAAATAAATGTTTGAATCATCACGTGTCATTATTAACGTGCAACACACGTTTATAGATACTAGTTAATGACAAAAGTTAATATGCTTTTGTCATTTAATTGCGATTAACTATTTGAGTTGAGTAAGCTATTTCTTTCCTTTCTTTTTCGTTCCGTTAACCGTTACCTAAATTGAAAAGAAGAAACGTGTCTAAAGGGATCAAAAGAAGAAAAAGACGGCCTCAACCATGAAAAGAACTCGTTTGAAAATTATTTTCCCAAAAAACTTATGTGATTTTTGTATCTTTTAAGTGGGGGATCGGTATTTGGAAAAACTGTACAAAAATGACATGAAAATACTTTTAACGACAAGTGCATTTTTAGTTGCCTTAAGAGGGATATTGCATTTTATTAGAGAATAACTACGTGTATATTGGCATACAGAACGCTTAAATTATCAACAACGAAATTATAAACAAAATTTAGAACATGAGAACTTTCTTAGTCCCCAATACTGGTATCGAACAACGAATGAAAAATCAAAAAATAAAAATAAAATTTTAGAAAGTAGAATATCAATACGGGTGATTTCCATTTTCTGGTACCACCAAATCAAAGCTGGAGAAGTGCAAGGAATCATCAAGGAATGTGATGAGATAGTTGAAATTTCATCACTTAACTAAATGTCTCAAGTTCGAGCCTTAAAAAACTGAATTAGCCAGTTAGTGGGAAAAGGGATGCAAGGGCTATGCTGCATATCACCGGGGTATGGTCTTCCGAATAGGAAATCAGAACCTTAAAACTCATTTGTGCTTTTTCTATATCAAAAATATTATAAGAAAAATCAAATTATGGTGGATGTCTACTCTTCCTCCATGATCTTCTCAAATGCTTAATGACATATTCAATGACATATTTCTATGCTTAATGACATATTCAATGACATATTTTTCTTTATTTTTCATGCCTATATAAAGGTCTTGTAATAGATAGGAAGAAACACACAATTGAAGAAGAAATAAGAATCTCTCCTTTCTTTTTCTCTATATCTATTAGCTTGTTTTTCCTTGTTCTATATTGTTACTTTGAGCTATATTTCATAACACGTTATCAGCACGAAGTCTCTAACCTCAAGGTTGAATTCCAGTTTTGGTAAGGTATATCTCGATGATCTATTGTCAAAATTATCCAGATTTTATTCAGAAAGGTATGTAGTGTTACAGACACATCTTTCTCCTACAACAACAAGTTCGAGTTTTAAACCAGATAAGTTTGTACCACTATTTAGAATAAGCAATGGTCTGATTATTAGAAAATTAATATTTATGTGGCTGCTAAGGATGTCACCTTGTTAAATTTTCATGAACTAAATAATATGTGGTATGCGGTATATTAAATAATCTACAAAATTAAAATTATACTTTATTATGTATGCTTATGGTTTTACCTTATAATACGATTTTAGTATGCCTAGTATAATGATTATACATAGTTTATTGTCAAATATAATATAATAATAATACTAATACTCGTAACTATTTTATTTTAATAAGATAAAATATTAGTACATGAAGTATGTACTACACCAAATTTTTCATTGATGATAGTTCTTATCAAATTAACATGTTGAATCATTTCTATATGGAAAGCATATAATAGTAGATAGTAGACAGAGATTTGTTCCCTATTTTTTTTCGATTCTTTGATTAACCTAAAGGTTCTGCTATATCTCTTTATTTTTCTAGAGAGCATAATACTTAGCTTTCACAAAAGTGCATGGTAACTAGTAGTACTATATTATTCTATTTGATACATCATTTTTCTTTAATGTTCTAGTCATATCACTTTCATCTTGAAGTAAGCTTATTGCAGCAAAGACCACATGTGAATTTTCAATATTATTTTATATTTTCATATATCTGTTTGACACTAATTACTTAGCTGATTTGATTAAACAAAAATCCATTGATGAGAATTATATCCAAATGACATTATGAAAAGTTTAACTCAAGAGGTAAGCATTTCGTTCGGATTTGAAATTATTTTTATCCTTTGTTATTAATGATATCAACTTCAATGAGTTCAAGTCACAATGCACCATGAGAGTAAGACATCATGATCAAGTCCTGATGCTCCACGATGATAAGAATTGGGTTTGAGTCCCAATTCATTATGGCCTAACATGCCTTTATATTGGTAAGATATTGGGTTTGAGTCCTACTATACCATATTTATGATATAATAATGACTAAAGAAAAATAATATATTTTTCATGAAAAGGCATGAATATTGTCCCACTTGATTTGCTCCATTCTTGAAGTGAATGTGGTAGCGGTGCATAATTAGTCTAAATGAAGACAAGTTCCATTCTTGAAGTGAATGTGGTAGCGGCGCATAATTAGTCTAAATGAAGACAAGTGGTTGAATAATGAACATGGGTGTTCCAAAGATCAAAATAATAATAATCATCACTATGAAGAGAACAATAAGGATTCTCAAAATAGTCCTTCAAAATGTGAAGGCAATGTTTACCATCAAATTGGTATGAAAAATAATAGAGCATGCCGTTGATTATGATCTATTCTTTGAAGAGAATGTGACTTGTGATAAGCATTGAGAATGTAGACTCATTCTTAAAGGTGAATGTGGCAATATGTGATAAAAGTAATGAATAAAGACACGCAATGCATGATTAGATGAATATCACACAACTCATCTCTAAGGGAGGTTTGAGTGAAATAAAGAGAATAAATATTATTGTGTGGTTACATGAATATGTCATTGGTCGCGTACATGTGATACGCCAAAAAATATTGTGTTGTGCCTTATAAAAGGTTATTAAAGGCAAAATTAAAGCAAGAAATAATTTTGCTTATGGTGATTTTGACCATGACAATTTATTATAATATAATTTTCTCCGTGAAGGAGACATTTACCATATGAATAGTGTGACAAAAGATCTTGTAGTACAAAAATTGTTAAGAGCTCCGGAAAAATTAATTTGTTACTACCCGAATGAATAAAATTATTCACGACATTGATATTGTAAAGTCTCAAAAGAAACTTTTTGAGTTTCAAATGTATAAGTCAAAGTGGTTGGCATATTGAGACTATGAATGAAATGAATACTGAATATCTTCATATTTCTATAATCATAACGGGTAAATATAAAAGATTACCTGATTTTCTTTCCATTTGTACTACACAAATATAAGCATGCTGATGTGGAATCACATGTCACAAGTAAACTAGAGGTTTACTAAAGCAAATATTAGTTGGCATGATCGGTTGACCATCTTTGTTCAATTATGATGCAAAAAATTAATTGAGATTTATATTAGCATATATTGAAGAAATATAAGATTCTTCAAGAATTCTCTTGTGCTGCTTATTCTCATGATATACCAGTTAAGGTTGGGATTGAATCCCTTGATTTCTGGAACGAATAAAAGGTGATAAACATATGGGCCCAGTCACCTGCCACGTGGACCGTTTACTATTATATGATTTTAATAGATGCATCTATTCTATGGTCACATGTGCATTTGTTATCAACTTGGAGTTTAGCTTTTGCAAGATTGATTGCTCAAATTATTAGAGCACAGTTCCAGAATATAAATTATGATGATTTATCTTGATAATACTGGTTTAAATCCAAGTTGATTTAGCAGAAATTGTATGCCTCCAATTATATCTAAACCATTGGTCATGAGAACAAAACTGCCAAAATAAAATTTGGTATGTGATGTATTATTTAATATACAACACGTGTACGCATCTAGCCAAGTTATGATAAGTTCTCCCTATCACAATCGGTTCAGGGTCAGGAACCAAATAATTTCCATCTAGAAATATGAATGTGCTATATGATTTAATTGTTCCACCACAATGCACAAAGATGGATCCCCAAATAATGCTAGGGATATGTGTTGGTGATCCCAACAATAGGGGGAAAAAATGAGCAGCTGAAAAAGTAATGCATGTAATGAATTATTATGAGTACATCTAGATTCTCGTACGAGAAAATGTGAACTTGAAGTTCAAGTGATAATTCATTTGCAAAATATTGCTAGGCGTATTTGCTGACTCAAAGTAAAATGTCATATTCAGCTGCTAATGCTCCAAATAAAATAAAGTTCATAATGAGTGGAGTATATGGAATGCATGAAGCATAATAGACTAATCGGTTCCAAAGATAAAACTCCTTGAAGAAGAAGAGGAGCAAATGTTCAAGATGGTCATAATAAGAAGGCAAGTGCTCTAGAAGAGCACCACGACATAACACTTCATAAGACCTCATGGGAGAGGCTCGGGTATCTGAAAATAATAAGATAAAGAGATCTCAATAAGTTATGTCTTTATTGGGTAACAGTAGAACCGATATAAAATGATCGTCGACGATATTATTAATATAATGTAGCGCTCAATATTATTAATATTGACGGGGATCTTGAGCTCAAATCTATCATGAAATTTGGATAGATAAATGATTGGCCAAATAAAAAATACGCAATGAAAATTGATTTCACCTGAAAAATATAAAGTTGGACGGATAGTCCCAACACCTGAAAGTATAAAGCTAGTGGAGGTATAAATGTGTTCTTGTGCGAAAAAAAGGTCAAGTCGATAGACATAAAGACGACTTGTGTCACAAGAAAATTTGTAAATATCCTGGCATTGATTATATAGAAGCATGTTCTCCTGTGGTGGATGTAGTCATTTCAGGTTTTAATCTGGCAATGCAAGAAAAACGTGATATGCGTATAATGGAAATCATTGAAGGATTTAAATTGTTCTGAAGCATATTAAGGTTTCCAAGAAATTTATTAAATAAAGCTTCAAAAATCCTTATACGGATTGAAACAATCAGGGCGCATATGGTATAATCGCCTGAGTGAGTACTTGTTGAAAGAAGGGTACAAGAATGATTTAATTTGTCCTTGTGTCTTTATAAAAAGATATGAATCTAAATTTGTTATAATCGTCATGTATGTTGATAATTTAAATATCATTGGAACTCCTAGGGTGCTTCCTAAAGCAGTAGACTATTTAAAGAAAGAATTTGAAATGAAAGATGAAATGTTTGCCCATCAATCAGCATACACTAAAAAGATTTTAAAGCGATTCTATATGGATAAAGCACATCTATTGAGTACCCCGATGGTTGTGAGATCACTCGATATAAATAAAGATCCATTCCGACCTCATGAAAATAATGAAGAGATTTTTGGTCCCGAAGTACCATATCTTAGTGCAATTGGTGCACTAATGTATCTTTCTAACATTACAAGGCCTAACATAACCTTTTCATTTAATGTCTTAACAAGATATAGCTCTGCTCCTACAAGGAGACATTGGAATGGAATCAAACACATATTGCGGTATCTAAAAGGGACTACCGATATGAGATTATTTTATGGCAATGATTGCAGTCCCAATCTTGTTGGTTATGCCGATGCTAGGTATTTATCTGACCCACACAAGGCTCGATCTCAAACAGGCTATGTGTTTACATATGGAGACACTGTCATATCTTGGCAATCGACTAAGCAATCAATCGTGGCTAGTTCATCTAATCATGCTGAGATAATTGCTATTCATGAAGCAAGTCGAGAATGTGTATGGTTGAAGTCTATAATACACCTTATTCAAGACAAATGTGGTTTGAAGTGTGACAAACTACCAACAATTTTGTATGAAGACAATGCAGCATGCATAGCCCAATTGAAGGGGGGATTCATAAAAGGGGATAAGATAAAACACATTTCACCAAAGTTATTTTTCACACATGATCTTCAAAAGAATGGTGATATCAATGTGCAACAAATCCGTTCAAGTGATAATATGGCTGATTTGTTCACCAAATCTCTACCGACGTCAACCTTCAAGAAACTAGTATACAAGATTGGGATGCAAAGGCTCAAGGATGTGAATTGATGCTCTCATCGGGGGGAGTTAATACGTGTTGTACTCTTTTTCCCTTATAAGATTTTGTCCCACTGGATTTTCCTTACAAGGTTTTTAACGAGGCAACCAAAAGGCGTATTTCTAAACATGTGTACTCTTTTTCTTTCACTAGAATTTTTTTCCCATATAGTTTTTTTCTAATAAGGTTTTAACGAGGTGTACTCTTTTTCTTTCACTAGAATTTTTTTCCCATATGGTTTTTTTCTAATAAGGTTTTAACGAGACACATTACCTATGGACATCCAAGGGAGAGTGTTATAAGAAAATTCAAATTATTGTGGATGTCTACTCTTCCTCCATAATCTTCTCAAATGCTTAATGACATATTCAATGACATATTTGTATGCTTAATGACATATTCAAGAATCTCTCCTCTTTCTCTATATCTCTTACCTTGTTTTTCATTGTTCTATATTGTTACTTTGAGCTATATTTCAAAACAAAAAAGGACCTGTTCCTAAAATAGTAGGATTCCATGTTCTATTTCACAAGTAACAATGTCACTACCAAATATGTATAGGAAAAAGAAAAAAGTTACAACTAAGCTTCAGCTGCACCAATTTCAGGAGAAAAGATATAGCAAACATTTTTCTTATTAATCCTCTAATGTTACAGACTTACAGTCAACACCCTTTTTGGCAAAACTATAGAGCTGCCAAGTGCCACTAACTGATGGAAAATTTTCCATCTCAAGTATAAATACAAAGACGAAAAATTTCTGATAGTGCAAAGGGCAAGAAAAAGAGTGCTCTCTACTTCTAAAAATAAAATCAGTAGAGTAGTTGAATTTGCTCATTTCGAGCCAGCCTAAAATGGCACACAAAAGCTTACAGCCATAGCAACAGCTCAGAGCAAATGACGTATCCCATTGTTTACGAGAAAACAACGCCCATCTTCTTTGCAAAGTCATCTCCATCATCGTCATCATCATCCAGGTATTCCTCACCAGCGTCAGCATTCTCGCCTTCATCTAAATTGTAGTCTTCACCATCAACCTGCTCATAATCATAATCTCTCTGATCATGACCTTCGGTGTCTTGATCATCTTCTTCTTCCACAAGCATCCCTTCTTCAGCTTCAAATTCATTTGCACCATGGTGCACAGGAGATTGATGACCAGCTGCTATTGTCTCTTGAAACCCATTTTTCTTACCTGATGCAGGATCAGATTCTTCCTTTTGCCCAAGGTCAGACCCGCTCCTGGAGATAGAGGAAGTTACCAATGAGTGGGCTTTTCTTTCATGTTGATAGTCTTCACTCTTAACAGATTTCATGCCCGTTTCACTTCTTTTTCTCTTCAGGATCTCTTGCAGAGGCATTGGTCCTTCAAATGATAGATCGCCTCCAGTTTGCTGATAGCCATCATGCTTTTGTAACTTACGCTTCCCTAGGGCCTGTTGCTCGTTGACATTTTGTTCACTGGTCTCAGCAGTTTTACGACCTTTAAGTTCTGCAAGACTTCGTGGACCAGAAAAATCAGAATCATTCTCACTTATATCTCTTCTTAGGCGTGGACCACTGTTATTTCTTCCAGCATTATTGAGATCCTCCTGCACTCTTCCCTTTATTCTATCTCGAAGCCTTCCCTGTTGAGAGAAAAGCTGTGGCCTTTCTAAAGATAACCTGCCACGGTCTCTAGCCCTATCCATATCCCTATCTAACCGCATGTCCGTCCCATTAGTTGGAGAGGATGGTCTACTTGGTAGCTTTATTCTTCCTCGAAGACGACTAGCAACGGAACTATCATGTGACGGTAAATGGTGTCGATCCCTCCTGGAACTCTGGTAGCCTCGATCTTCAGCATGCTTTTCACTTTTATAATCATGACTAATGACCGACCTCAAACCATTAACCCTCTTATGCTTTGATAAACGATGTCTCAAATCTGACTCTCGAACTTCTTCAGGGCTGTACACTCTACCATGGCGTCTCCTTTCAAGATGAGCTGATTCCCCTTGTATTCGCTCAGAAGAAGCTCTATGCTGCACACTACCAGAGCGACCCGGAAGCCTGTCGTGAGAGTCAAGCCCATACACATCATGGTACGCATCTTGGTCAATATCTGCTACTGAAGTGTAATCGGCAGAGTGGCCAATATCGTATTCATTCCTCCCCTCATTTCTGCCATACTGATCTTCAGCTTGATAGAAAGCATTACCTCTTAGCTCATCATCCACAAGAACATCAAAACCAGGTGAAAGCTCCCTTGAAATCTCATCATCCTTGTTCTGAATGCTGCTGTGATCATCAAACCTGACAGACTGCTGCATTCTGTTGGACCTACCAATAGGATTTCCATTCGTAGGAGGCACACTTTTTGGTTTGTGCCTGTGATGCACAACATCAATGACAGAATTTGGTGGCAGCACATTCTCATTAAAGGCAGCATCATTCTTGGACAAATGAGTTCCCAGCTTCCTAACTGGTTGTGTTTGTACAGGCAATTCCCCAGACTTCCAAGTATTTGCTTGAGAAAATGTCTTTCCTTGCACACACTTTTCAAGCCCACCAAATGCCTTCTTAAAAGGGGTTTTCTCAGTAGATGCAGTAGATAAAGGATGGGGTGGGGCTTTGTTAGATACAGAGATCGGTGCATGGAAGAACGGACACCTATCACCTTTTAAACAGAAGCCTTGCTGGAAGAATATACAGGGCACACCTTGCTTACCAGAACCATATGGAACATTTGGTGTAGGTGCAACAGATGCCACTGGAGGTACAGAAGATCCCGTAGGAGTTTGAACTTGCGCTCCCAAAAATCCATCAAGCGGCTGTAAGAAGAAGATTGTTAACTATCATGTCAACAATTAGCTTACACGGAACACTCTTTGTTCACTAATAAAAGTATAAACTGCTAATTTTATATCACGGTACCTATAGCACATAGATGTTGAGATTGCAGAGTATGTTAGAGAAGAAATGACTCACAGGGTGCCGGAAACCGCACTTTGGGTTTAAGCAGCTTCCATTCAACCAGTACCAGCAATCTCGAGGATTAAGCCGAGCTACGTCACTATGGCGGTATTCACAATCGCTTCCCTGTTGACAAAATAATTAAGGCGTCAGTAAAAGTTGATCTAGGTCCGTACATAACAAAGACGCAGATTGAATCACCTAGAACATTATTAAATCATGGAGAAGCCAATCACGTCGGTATTCACTCACCCACAAAAATATTGATACCATAAAAGTACAATGCCAACTGCTTTTGTGCAACAATTGTCATTTACCCACTAGTTATAAAAAGATGATTTAATGAGAAAAAAGTTCAGTTACCGCAAGTGTGCATTGATTAACTTTGTTTTAGACAACCCGGCTAAATCAAATGACAGTTCAGATGTTAAATCAACATTCTGTTGTAGATAATAAAGACAAATGTGATTGATAATAATGACATGTTTACTTATTTTTGGCCTCCAAGACTTAACTTTAAACTTGCTCCGATATTGACTCTCAGCCCAGTATTTCAAAACCATCATATAGATTAAAAGGAAAACCAAAATCTTTGATACGCACTTCTAATTAAGAAAACAAACCAACAAGCAGCTTGAGAATATGTATCAAAACGGCAAATAGCAAAAACCTAACTGTTCCCAAGAGCGTCAATCTTGCCCTAAAATAGATAGTTCCAAATACACAAAGACACCAAAAGACAACAGTGTTTTAAATTAAAGACTTCTAGATATATATGTTAAAACCTTCTGCATAGAGCAATGGCTTCTCACTATGGAAAATCTCGAGGACACACAGCTCATTTAAATTTCTTTAGATTTCCGGGCAAAAGAAAGATAATTTCTTTAATCTGATAGCACAAGCAACAAAAAAGGAACATGAAATTCAGAATCAGGCATTGGTAGTCCCAAGTTCAAACGACAGCTGATGTCCAATTACCAACAAAAATATCACAGCTTCTAGAATGCTAGGGTTTACCCAAAGCTAAATACCAGTGACGGATGTAGGCACTCTATATATGTTAGGAAATCCACTAAATATGTACAAAAATTAAATTCAGAACCCAATAATGCTAGCGGTTATGGTCATCGTCTTAGAATCCAGAACCCATAAAGTTCAAATCCTAGATCCGCCTAAAAACAGTAAGCAGCTCAAGTTCAAAAAAAAAAATAAAGCAATCACCTTGGATAAAAAACACCAAAAAAACAAGTCTTGTCCATCACAACACAGATCTTCAACTAGTTCAGGTCCATAGAACGATCTAATCAAATCATATCAACAATAACTACTAGGTCTCAATCCCAAACTAATTCGAATCAGCCATATGAATCCTATATATAAATTCTTCGGACGAACTTAGTAGCTTTTGTTTAGATCTTGTATTTGTATTATGAAATCCATTAAATATATATAAATATTTTTACTGCAAGCTCGGTAACTAAACAAGCTATGAGTTATGCGGCATATCAGAACCCATAAACTTCAAATCCGGACTCCACCTCTGCCTACAAATTCTCTAAATCTCACACTTATCCCTACACTAACATACAAATCTAATTTTTTTTTAAAAAGACTCTGACTAACACGGACCTAACGTAAGCTATATTAATCAAATTTAAAACAAAAGGAAAAGAGATGAACCTTTTTGCATGTAAGAGGAGAAGCGAGGAAGTAGACGCAATCAGTGTTTCGTTTAAGAGCTTCATCTTCAGCTGATAACATGGCTGGCGGCGGCGCCGTAGAAGGTGTCTGAATTTGTAGCTGCTGCGGCGGCGGTGTAGGACCCACCATGTTCGGAAAACCCTAATAACCAGATCCTACAAGAAGCTTTAGGGGGTGGATCTAGGGTTTCCTAAGAAAGGTATATATGTACTTTATGTATGTATATGCATACAATTATGAGCACATCTGAACCATAATTGATTCAGGTGTAGCAGCTTTGCAACCCCATAGGGATGGGAGGTGGGGTCGGGATTGGGGTGGGGGGTGGGGGTGAGGAGGAAGCCGTTGAGAAAATAAAGAGAGAGAGAGAGAGAGAGAGAGAGAGATGAGGCTGTGGTGAAGAGAGGCTTTTAACTTGGGAAGTTTCCAATTTATTTTCCTTTTCTATTTTTGCTTTTTTTTTAATTTATTTATAATTGTAATGTCCGAGCCAAGTTGGTGACGTTAGTGTCACAATAAAAGCTATCTTTCGTCAGCACAAATATTGTAACGTTGTCCACCAAAGTTTGAACTGATAAAAAAAATTATATACGAAGTATTTAAATTGTTCTTTTAAAGTTAGATATTCATAAAACTTTGATTTATGTATATGTCCATATATGTTTAATTTAGTTTATAAATTTTATTTTAAATATTTCAAGAAATTTTTATTTTTACGTATTAGAGATTTTTGCATAGTCATTTTCATATATTCAAATCGTAACTAGTTAGCTTGAATCATTTTCTTGACTTAACAAATTTATCTTAGAAAACATCATGTATGTTGTCCGTGCACATTTGCTTTGGTCTAAATGTCTAATAGACTTCACGAATTTGTCGCTTAGATTCATTTTTTAGGCCAAAAGCATAATGTTATTGATCGGTTTCAAGTTTAATCTTATAAAATTTAGGGTCTTGTCTTCCTTTTGCATATGCAACTTTAGGCAATCTGGGTTAACCTTTCTTTGGAAGTTTATCGTTGGAAAATTTGTTTGACCATTTACTATCACCCTCTTTCAAATACGAAGATCAAAGTTATTAATTTTAAAAATAGATTCGGACATTGATTCCGTATTCTTTTGATAACATAATTAATACATTTGTTCTACCCAAAGGATTATGAAATATGAATCATGATACTTATACACTTTTAAAATATTTAAAATGTATTTGGAAAATCATAATTGAGGAAAAAATTATTTGACTACTCAAATATAGTAGCGCCACTATTTTTGTCACAAAAATGAGTATAGAAATTGATGTTCCCAATTTCATCTTCATCATTCTCAATTTAGGGTCGTAATCTTGTAATATTCTCATATATTATTCTTTTTTCTTATTGTCTCTCAATAAAAAGTTCACCTTATGTCTCCTCCTGCTCTCACTTCAAAGTTTCATTTATACCTTTTATTTGAACTAAGGAAAAGTGAGTTAGAGCCTAAAAAAGGGTTTAATAATGCAACTTTGTTTTTTTTTTCTTTCTTAATTTACGCAGTTGGTTAGAATTTTGAAATAAGACTCGTTCAATATTGAGGAATTTTCAGAAATGTCTATTATTTAGTGACTATTAACTTCCTATAGCTACCGTATACATAATTACTTTCCGTAGCTACCTTTCAGTTGTTATGGTAATGTATTCGGTGTATTTGAGCTACTGTATTCATGAATACAGTAACAAAAATCAGCTAAAAAACATGGCAGTCCGGCTGTTAGCCGCTGTATTCACATGTATTCATACCATGCATTCATGAATACAACATAATAATAGGTCTCTTCAGTTGTTTAATAACGAAAAGATGCTAATTTAACGGGATACAATTCTAATATAACTCACCTAAACCAATTATAACACACACATTATCAATCCAATTAATGAGAAGATTTATCAGACGCTAAACACCAAAAAATAGAGCATTGTTCAGAGTTTCAGTCCCTCTTTTTTTTCTCTGATACAGTTCGAGTTTTTTTTTCTTCTGACATTGTTCGAGCTTCTGCTCGGAACTGATACAAGTATCTACAGAAATACTTTGAAATTAGATTTTCTGGATATGAATACATCATGTATTTATGTCGGGTACAACCTGTAATAGTAACCTACTGCCTGTATATTTCATAATAAACCTAATGTTTGTATTCTGTTGTATCTAACAGTTGTGTTCAATGTATTCAAATTTATTTTTGTATTCACAATATTTTATTTATTCCTAATACATGGTATTATTGCTTTATTGAGTATATTTCATTGGTTGTTTTCATTGATTTTCTATTTGTATTGAGAGTATTTTTCTTTATTTCATTGTATTATTGTTTTAAATACATATGGATACATTTAGGTTAAAAATACAGATGAATACAATTAGATTGAATGCATAAATAATTGATAAATAACATCAAAATGATAGAACTAACAATGTAAATGTTGTTGTATGAACTCAAATACATATAAATACAATAGTCAAAAATCATTGTACAAAATAAAAATCAGTGTATGCCTTATCGAATACATATAAATACATCTAAATACAAGAAGAGAAACCCACTGTACAAACTAAAAATCAATGTATGCGGACCCGAATACATATAAATACATCTACAATTAGGGTCATTATGTATTTTTGTTCTCCTTTCGGCTTCAATGGTTGCTGATGAACCTGCAAATACAATTTCATTGTTATATGTGAATGGTTTAACCCATTTCCTCAAACCTAATCCTAATCTCATTAGTCGTTGCCACCCTCTCCTCTATCCTTTCCTCTTCTATGTCAACATTCAAAATCAATTCAGCTATGAACAGGTTATGTCCGCTCCACTTTGGGAAAAGATACAACTCATATCAGAAACTTTGATCAAGACATTTTGAAACTCAAGTTAACAGAGATGAAATCCAGCAAATCGAGATATAGGGTTTGAGAACAATCTAGAGAGACAACCTGCAAATAAAGGAGAATCGTGGTTCAACAATGGGGAAGACAATGGTGCTATGAGAGAGATTGTGCAGAGAGAAATAAGATACGGTGATTTTGGGAGAGAATAAACTGAAAGAACGAGAGAAAAAAATATTAGACAACGTATTTAATGGCTTAACGGTAGGGAATGACCATAAATACATATTTTGCTATAAAAACTAAAAGGTAGCTATAGAAAATAATATTTTAAAAGAATTTTTATTCATAATATATAGTGTGTAAAGCTTTGCTATAGGAGGTAAATTTCCTTTAATATTGCTCAATTTGTCAATTTTCGGAAACAAAAATAGATACCACATTAAAGATCCATCAATGTGCATTTTAATTCTCTAACCAATCAGATGTTACATATATGCCATGAATATTTGTTTAAATGAAGAAATAAATAGAGTGCCCACAGAGCTTACATACACGTCACGTTTGTAGTCATAAAAATTTTTGTGCATAACGTGAGTTGGCCGTGCAGATCCAGATAGTTATATTATGACACGTGAGTTATCCGTATAATACGTGAGTTGTCCGTGCAGATTATAGCGTTTGGGCTGTAGGAGTGTCTTTTTCTGCCAAAATTCTTCCTTTATTCCCTAGCGCAATATTCAACCCAAAAAGTCTGTACCGCGGTGAGATGTGCTCAACTTTTTCTTCTTATTCAGTTTAATTTTCATTGTTTAACTTTTTCAATTTTATTCTTTCTCATTCTTCATTTAAAATTTTTTTGCAGGGTGAAGCCAAAATTTTCTTCTTATTATTTTATAACATTAGTGTCTATATTCGTTTGTGTATACCTAAACTAATTCTTCCCATCGAGACACTCCACTTTTGGCCAAGTTTTTTTGGGCCCTCTTTTTTTTTTGTCAAAAATTGAGGTGTTTGGTCAAGCTTTTAGACAGAAAAAAGTGCTTTTGAAGAAAAGCAGAAGCAGATTTTGAGAAGCAGAAAAATGTAGCTTTTCTCCAAAAGCACTTTTCTGAGAAGCATTTTTGAGAAAAATACACTTAAGAAGCAGTTTTCAAAAGTTTGGTCAAACACTAATTACTGCTCAAAAGTGTTTTTCAAATTAATTAACCAAACACAAACTGATTTTCACCAAAAGTACTTTTTTGAAAAGCACTTCTCAAAATAAGTAGATTTTAGAAGCTTGGCCAAACAGGCTATTAGCCGAATAAAAGAATTCAGCTAACCTATATGGAATTTGATCCTTGGTTCCCCTGTCACTCGATCTTAGGTTTCCTTGTGACTCAAACTCTGCAACCATTAATTAGCTTCCATTGGTTAAATTATTAGTATTGTAGATTTAATTACATTACCCATGCTTAATTACAGAAATACTCCGTAGTTATTTTGAGCTACTGAACAAACCGTGCTTGTAGTTAAAAGACTTTATTTAAATGTTAAATACATTTATTGAGTTATATAATCAGATAGTATTTTGCACCAAAGTGTTTAACTGGTAAGATGATTATGATGTCAACAAAAAGGTGTGTATAACTACTGTATGCCATAATTTCTATAATCTCTATCTCTATAATATAATTAGAGTGAGTTTGCTGTCTTGCCCATTGTAAGGCGACACTTTACCCCCCCTTAAAAATAATTTTCAAGTGTTTCATCCTCACAGACCCAAGTCAATAAAAAATAAATAAATGAAAGACTTACAACTAGGTCTCATCTTAAAAAGAACAACAATAAGAATGCATTACAATTTACAAGTAATTACGTGTTCATGCCAAAGCATACCCATCCAACCCCCAACAAAAAGAAACCCATTCCCCCCCCCCCCCCCAAACAAAAAAAAAAAAAAAACAATGACCAAAAAAAAAAAAAAAGGAGAACGAGAGAGAGAGAGAGAGAGAGCGAATACAGTGCAGGAATGTATACATATTTACAAGTAACGTACAATTCAAATTAGTATGGTCATTGAGAATTAGTATAGCCGTTCTCAACTTGTTTGTGGCTAAGGTGTGGTTGTTATTGTAATGGGTATAGTTCACATTGGGAGACTTGATGAGTTCACATCAAATTCCTAACCTCTTTGTACCACATTCTGAGCAGAACTTAGAGGTCTCTCTCAAGTAGGGAGTACCACATTCATCGCAAAACTTCGCAGGACTTGTAGGCTGCATTATCAATATGGTTGAATAGGTTATTAAGTCGGTATTAAAGATATAAGAATAGAGCAAATAAATGATTGGAAAAAGGCACTTCTCCTCCTGGTGAGAAATTAGATCTTTAGAGATAACAAATCGCAGTGACAGTCCGAAAAAATTGAATGTATGGTGCTTTTCCTCAAGCCAACAACAAAATGTATTTGTGTAGTCAATTAGATAAAGATTTCAAAACCAGATCAACCAATACTTTGCATGATTAGTCGAGGCATGAAGCTAAAGTTTTTTATATTTATAAGTAGGCATGAAGCTGATGTTCTTTTTATAAGTAGGCATGAAGCTAAAGTATATGACGCAGTGGTGCTTTGACCTTGAATCTTGGAAAATCAACATAAAGAGATCTCTCACCATTATATGCATACGCCCTCCTACATTGCCAAATTGTTGTAAACAAGCCATGTGTGGAGAAATGGATGGCGACTGCTGAGGCTGAGCAATTTCAGGCAAATGTGACTGAGGGCCACATTGTTGATTGTGAGAGAAGTGGGCTATATGTTGACTTTGGTTGATGTGGTGCTGGTGGTGGCTCTGCTGAAGAGGATGAAATTGAGCCTGATGGGACAGAGGTTGCATATGCTGCTTTGGGGTAGTCTGCTGACTCTCCTGTGGCAGAAAAGTAGTTGAACAAAACAAGTATGAATCAACAAACATAGATATATAAACATCTGCATTGTTTTAAAGGTAAACTAAAGCACCGAAGAAATGCAGCATTGGGCAACACATGGCAACAAAAGCACAGTATAGTAGGCACTGATATCTGTTTAGGTCCTATCAAGTAACTCATAACTATTGCAAAATGAATCCCAATGAGCAAAGTTTGCTGCCTATTTATCCACTGGAGCAGAACTTGTGGTCTCTCTAAAAAATCAGTTCCCAACAAAAATTGGCTTCACCATTGAGTCTAGTCCATTTGGACCTAGCAGGACAAGCATGGTAATTCTTCAACCTGTTAGGTCTGTGATGACAAAGTTTCAGCTCAGGAACTGCTAATGCTGATTCCGTGCAGTTTTTAGTAGAAGGATATAAAGCTATTTAGGAGACGAACGGTACTAAGTTCCCTGACAACTTATACATTTATTTAATCAGCAGTTTGCTGGAGATTTAGAGCACAAAGGAAGCAAAGAAGAACAAAAAGTGGCTCTTTGTGCTAATTAATAATGATGTGAGAGTAATTATAGCTTCTTAAAGGATTTTTGGCGTTGTACAGGTAACCCTGAAATTAAAAAAAAAACATAAATAAAGCTTAAAACTTAACCAAAAATTCAAAGAAGATAAGAATTAAAATGAAATTTGAAGGAAACTAAAACATCTGAGATAGCAAAGAGGACCCTGCGGAAAAACAGCAACCAGAAATTTGAAAGTCATCTAAGAAGCATTGATTGTGTCTGTGCATTCCATTAATACTTTTGGCAATTCATGAATCAACTCATCCAATCAGTTTTGGAGTTGGAGATTTAGTTAGATATTCTTATGAGCTATTCTGTTCAGAGAAACTGATGCATCAAAGCAATTCCATATATGTCTTGGGTGTGCTTCTGGCTGCTCTTTAATTCATTCAACCATGACACAAGGGCACATTAAAGTAAAACACGTGTTATCATTTTCTCCATCTTGAAGCTCTAGTTAATAGAAGAGGGGCCATTCTGTTAATGGTAAGAAATAGAAATGTACATGCCGATAAGCATATAAACAGAGACATACAAGTTCTAATAGCATAACACGAAGCTAAAAGGTGCGGTTCAATCAAAACCAGCACAGTGCTAAAAGAGGTCAGCAGAACTGAGAACCAAAAAACAGTAATACACCTAACAGAAGGAGTTTTAAATGTGTACTTAATTGTTAACGTTGGCACTCCAGTAACAGGTACTCCTATTAAATGAGAGTTCAAATTACAAGCATCCTGTATGCAGCTAGAGAAGAAATCTGTTTCTTCTTAACTATTCTCCGATATATAGCATAGATGTGTTACACGTGTTCTAGTTACCAGACGAACAACGTTCAAATCAATTAACACAGTGGATAAGATAAAAAGCTTACTTCACTAACAGAGCGGTAGCTTTGACCGGCAGATAATGAAGAATCATTGTCTGTGCTGGTGAATGCCTGATATACATGAGCAGAAAAACTTTCTATCAATTTTCGGAACAGCAATAATAGGAAAAGGGATATGTATGATGACTACCAGGATCATCAAAACTTACTGACAAACCAGTGATGTTGGAAATTGGGTTTGACGCACGTCTATACTTGTGTCTTGGAGCATAGAATTTATAGTCTCGAGGGGATATTGCAACTTCATTTCGGCCTGTCATTCTTTTGAACCTAAACAAATAGGAACATGGGTCAATTTGAAATGCTGATATTTTATGAATTAAAACATTGATTTACACCATCATACTTCATTTTACGAGAAACAATGATTCACTTAAAGAAAATGAAAAATACACTGTAGTAGGACAAGATGTCCTTAACTGACAAAAAAGTACATAAAAATGATTAACTTCTAGATTTTCTATCTTATTCCCGTATTGTCATCAAGGTCCACTTACATAATCATTGCAGTAAGAGAACAGTAACAAAGTCAATTGCAGTTAGCTATATTTGAAACAAACTGCCAGATTTGAAACAAACATTAGATGTGGAAAAGCTACTTAAAGCTAATTGGACCTTTGAAGGAAATAAAGATAAAGTGCCAAATAGTGCATGCTTTTACTGTCCTGTGAATGTCTTAACTGAAGAAACAAGACAGAACGTCAAACCATACAAGCAAGAAAAGATCAAATATTTAACAATCTTATATTGTACCGTGTTAAAATTATAAAAGGATATTCATTTCAAACAAATTATAATAGGATAATCCTGTCGTAAGAGCAGCACTTGGTGCTACAATCAATAAAATACCTTAACCCTTTAAAAATTGACAATGTCTAAAAGGAGCAAAAATATTATAGTTAGAAAATGAAGAAAGAAAATATCAAGGCACTATCTATTCATGGTGGAATAAAGAATACTATAGACGAGGAGAAATAGGACGCACCACAAGGACAATGGGGTACGAGTTAGAATGATACCTCCAGAACATTAGATTTCATGTGCGATCTAAACTGGATCAAGGTGTTATAGGCCTACCAAACCAACACTTTTTGACTAATGAAGGGAAATTTCGTCAAATATATCTTTGCACGACAATTACATTCAACCATAGTCCTATAGTGAAGTTTCATAATTGCAGAAGCTCAAAAGAAAATTGTACAGATTAAACTTCTAGATCTGCATAATTCTCAGCATTTGAAGAAATTTCAGATATTGGACTTTAATATGCCAATCTAGAGCAAATTGCACCAAAGAATGAGATCGTCGTCTGAGTTAGTCAAAATTAACTTTGCACAAGCAGTATTTATTCTGCTACCTTCCAGAACAGAATCTTCATATCATCTGGTACACCCAGAAATCTTCTCTAGAAAATTATATGACAAATTTCTTTCACTTGGATTTGGCACAGAGCATATTTACTAACCCAGAAAATATAAGTCACTGTGGAATGTAAATTGTCTAGAACAGATGGCACTACTGCCAAGATAAAGAGAAGAGGACACAGACAATACGTATAGCAAGATGGATCTATTATCTCATGCCAAAAGAGCTAATAATAATAGAAGACCGCAATTCTAGGTAACAATAACAGATTAATCAAGATTAATGCAACATCCACATTTAAGATGGAAAGTTTGACATACCATTCTGCATCATCAATATGTAAACTTGCTGGTTTCTCCACAATGGCTAAACCATTAACCACTACAAAACGAACACGCTTCTCCTCCTGTATCACTAATTCAGGAAACCTTGCCCTTGTTTCAAAAGATGTAGCCAGCTCCCGTCTTTTAAATACACAAGGTCCTAACAGCAAAGTAAGAGGTTAACCCAGAAAATGAAATGACAATAACAGGAGTCAGTATCTTTTGCAGTTCAATCTTTGTCAGGAGATGACAATTACAGGAAACAACATTTTCTTTATCTCATATTTGTCAGGAAATAATGATATATGTAACCAGCAAAAGAACAGGAACACAATGAATAATGAAAAAACTAGAAGTTGAAGTTCTAAACTAGATGCTTCTAGTGATCCAAGATTCCTCACATCTTCATGTTTCTACATAAAAAAAGAATCTGTTTTCTGATTCATTTCTTCCTATTCATCTTTTGCCCGCTATTTCCTCTCATATGCTCACATAGATGATGGGGAAGCAACATGTAGAAAAGCAACAATGGAAGCGCAGACTAGCTTAAAATTTGAAGCTGACACGCACAACAGTAAAATTAGCCTTCTGCAATTCCAATGAGAAATCAGATATATCACAGCAAAATGGCTCAAATGGGAGGACAAATGTCATGTGATGGGAAAAGGCAAAGACCAAAACTTTAAGTGTCTCCACGAAATTTTGGAACCTTGGATGTCATACCTTTTCTAGGAAATTTTTTAGCAAGCTTTCTGTATAAACCACCAGCTGCTTCAAGGGCCACACCGATGGTCTTTTCACGCATGCCATTTAAAGAAGAGAGCCTTACATTCACTTCATTAACCAATGTCTCGTACATGTTAGCCACATACATCAAGGGCAAAACACATGCAGCATCACCTTCATAACAGATTTCTCTAGACTTCCTCTTGCTCATTTTATCTTGTGAAGATTGAGCTGCAAAGTCAGCCTCTGAATCGACAACTTCAACTACACGCGGTCTTATGAAATGATCTACGATAATGTCTAAAAATCTTGTCCTTGCTGTTTCAATTGGTGAAATATCTGGTCCATGAAAACTGGCATTAGCAAATCTAAAACTAACGGTCATCTAGTTTCATTCATCCATTTAGCAATCAACTATAACATAAAATCCCCAATTACCATCAATAGTAACAATATTGTAGGAACCCCCTGAAGATCCACTATTCTCAATGCTAGTGCGATCTTCCTCCACCACTATACCGTGAAGTGGTAATGAGTTTCTGAAGGATTCATGGAGACACTCCTGAAAAAGTATAGTGCCATTAGAGTTCATGAATAATATGAGAATATGTACACTTGGGCCCCTAGGCATTGGTATAGGCTTCCGAAGTGAAAAGGTCAGTTATTTCCATAAAAAAAACAATGTTTAGCCTAACTAGTAGAGAAGCTTGCTTACTCCGGCTAATTTGGCACAATTAAAAAGAATGCAAATGTCAAAAAAACAAGGCGAATTCCACTAATTTGGCACAATTAAAAAGAATGCAAATGTCAAAAAAACAATCACATGGAAGAAAGTTATCTCGAAAGACCTAAACTATCTAGGACTCCATGCAGACCTAAATGGAAATAGAGCCGTAGTGGAAGAAAAAGATCCATATAGGTGATACCAATTAGCTTAGAATCTCAGATTAACGCTTAACCATGTAGGCCATGCTTACTTTAGGTCTAATCTTCGCTAGGAAGCGTTTAATCTTATTACAGATTTGTATGCTAGTAGAGAGAACTTCCAGTGTTAGAGAATCTAAATTCTTGGATATTGGAAGAAAACAGCTATAATAGAGACGTGGATAGCGAAGATTCATACAACTTACCCTAACTAGCTTACGGTCGAAGCATAGTTGTTGTCTTGTCAAATTAATAAATTATAAAGGTATGATAGGGGTAACTAGATATCATCAGCCTCACCAAATAGGATAATTGCAAACCGGACATTTTTTACAAACCGGGTTACTCTGCCCACTAAGGCTTATACAGAATTTGATTGTTTTCCCTCAACATGGATTTGAACCTAAGACGTCATGATTCTCCTCCCACTTTATTAACTACTAGGTCACACCCTAGGCCTTGGGTGCAGGATAATTGCAAACCCAACATTATAGTTATACAGAAGTATTTCAAACTTGCATTTTTACAAGAAACTGAAACAACAACACATGATAAATTACTTAAAAGTTAAAACTGAAAACTGAAACTCAAAAGGCACACTCACAACAGCTGTGGAGTCTTCGCCATTGTCCATGCTATCCTCGGTTACATCACCGCCTCCACGATCAACATCATCACCACCAGCACCGCCTCCGCCACTAATACCCTCCGCATTGAGATCATGCAATGAGGTTTCAATGTACGAATCAGCCGCCGACCTCATATCGTAGTGCTGTACCGGAACCCTAGCTCCCATTTTCCCTATCAACTCACCAGTCTACAGTCTACAGCAACTAAAGTGCCTCCAAATTAAGCACAATACCGCCTTCTGCTCAAACTCTACATATAAAGTTAAAATTGTTCAAAATATACACATATATTTAAACTAAACGGTGAGTGATAGACTGAGCAAGTGGCCGGCGTCGGCCCTTTAGGTGAGGCCGACGGCGGAGTAAGCTGTGGAATTTGAAGCAGGGATTTTGATTAACGACTATACAACCTTAACAGAAAGCCGAGCCTGAGATTCTGCGAAGCAATTTCCGAACCTAATTCCCGATGTTTCCTTATCAGTATCCGAACCAAAGCCGGTAGGTCAGTCAATGTACATTGTGTATCACGGGTAGTTGAGTAGGATCATAGCGGGACCCACTAATAGGTACGCTGCACGTGCATATAAAATGTGAATTATCTGACCCGTAACACATAACTAATCTTATTTTCAAGCTAGTTAATTTTATATTTTAAAGAGGCTTACTTATAGTTTTTTATTTGTACAAAATTCTATACACTAATGGTGATATAATTTAACCCCCAAAAAGAATTAAAAGTTCTAAATTTGAAATTTTTTTAAGTTATTAAGCACTTTAAGAAGAAGTTTTTATAGAACATAAATATTATTGAACGTTTAAAAATTATGAGTTTCAAAAGTCTTCGAAATCGTTTGGTTTAAAAATAAATTGTGCAAGATTTATAATACAGAAATAATGTATTGAATATAAAGCATGTATATTAAGAACATGTTCGGCCAAGTTTTTTGGAGGTCAAAAATATATTATTTTTGTCAACAAAAATATTTATTTGAAAATTAAAGATGTTTGACCAAGACAGAAAAGCAATTTTCATCAGAAATAATTTTTTAACTTTTATAAAGAAGTTACAAATTCTAACTTCTTCGAAAGAAGCAGAAAATTAATTTTTTTTCAAGGCATAAATATTTTTATCATAAATTTATATTTTTTAAATTATCCTTCATTAGTATAACTTTTTCTTTATCTTTTTTCTTTATACTGTCGATTTTTCCCCTTTTTATTTTTATAGTATTTTTATTCTCTTTTTCGTATTACTGTTTGGAATAATCTCTCTACTATAAATAAATCAATTCTTTAATCTTTTGCCATTTCTTTTTTTTTTTCTTTGTTTCATCGCTCTTTGAAATAACAGGGCTAGTGATCAGAATTAAGCTTTTTCTTCACAAGGTATGATTTTTTTCTTTTGTTGTATGCCAATATTATATGATCATCAGTTTGTAGTTTTATCTATATATTTTTTTGACGTGCATGCATATATTTTAGTTAACAGAATGCAATACTGCTTAGTTTGTTATTTTCTCAAGAGTAGATAGTGCTTTTTATATATGTAACTTGTAATAACATATTTCCTTACTAATATTATTGCAAGGGTGACGAGGCATGTGTCTATTTTCAAGAACCAATTCGGTTTTATACCGGACCGTTCGACTACATAAGCCATTCACCTAGTAAGGAGATTAGTGGAGCGGTATATGAGTATGAAGAAAGACCTAAATATGGTGTTCATTGACCTAAAAAAAAGCATACAACAAAAATCCCGAGAGAAGGTATACGGAAATTTTTGGAGGCTAAAGGTGTACCTGAAGCATACATTAGGGTGATTAGGGACATGTATGATAGAGCTATGACCCGGGTTAGGACTGTGGGAAGAGACTCAGAACGATTCCCGGTTGTGATGAGGTTGCACCAGGGATTATCCCCTAGTCCATTTTTGTTTTTCTTGGTGATGGACGCACTGGCGCATCACATTCAAGGGGATGTATCATGTATGTGTTTTGCAGACGACATAATTCTGATTGACGAGACGTAAGATGGTGTTAATGAGAGGCTGGAGATTTGGCATCAGACCCTTGAATCTAAAGATTTCAGGTTGAGCAGGACCAAGACAGAATACTTGGAGTTTAAGTTCAGCGACGTAACCCAGGTAACAGACATGGATGTGAGGCTGAAGCTCAGATCATCCCCAAGAGAGATAGTTTCAAGTACTTTGGGTTTATAATACAGGGAAATGAGGAGATTGATGAGGACGTCACACATCGTATTGGTGGTTAGACCAACATTATTGTATGAGGCGGAGTGTTGGCCAGTCAAGAATTCTCATGTTCAGAAGATGAAAGTAGCTGAAATGAAAATATTGAGATGGATGTGCGGGTACACCAGATGAGATAAGATTATGAATGAAGTTATTCAGGAAAAGGTAAAAGTGGCCCCCATAGAGGATAAGATGTAGGAGGTGAGACTGAGATGATTTGAGTATGTGAAGAGGAGAAACACATATGCCCCAGTTAGGAAGTGTGAGAGGTTGACCATGGTGGGCTTAATGAGGGGTAGGGGCATGCCAAAGAAGTATTGAGGAGAGGTGATTAGGTAGGACATGGCATGACTGAAGCTTACACAGAACATGACCCTTGATAGGGGAATGTGAAGATCAAGAATTAAGGTGGACGGTTAGTAGGCAGTTGCGCGTGTCTGTTCTGTTTCTCAGATCGGTAGCAATAGTGTTAGCATGATATCTCTTTATTCATGGATTTATGGTATTATTTACTATTTGATTGTATTCTTTCGTTTTAGTTTTAATTTTTTTTGATATCTCGTTGTTGTTACCGCTTATTGCTACTAATTCTTTTTATCTTGTCTTTAGTCAAGAATTTATGCCTCTCTGCCCTCCAGGGTAGGGGGAAGGTCTGCGCACACACTACCCTCTCTATACCCCACTTGTGAGAACTGATTGGGTTGTTGTTGTTATATATCTATATGTTATATTGATTAAATCTTTACAATATATTTTTTTATGTTTTATAATTTAATTAAATTAAGATAAAAATACTTAATTTTGTATAATAAATATTTAAATTTATTTTTCTCTTTGTTCTTTTTAGTAATTTGACACTCAAAAGTACTTTGTGAAAAGATTGACCAAATATAATTTGCTTATTAAATATTACAAAAAGCACTTCTCAAAAAATTATCAAAAAAATACTTTAAAAAAAAATAATTTTCAACAAAAGTATTTTTTAAAATAAGTAGTTTTTGCAAACTTAACCAAATGAGCACAAAACTCTCATTAACTTTTAGAAGCTAGAGTTATACACGTGGCTTCCCTTTGCAGTGATGGACATAGATTAAAGATGAGCATGAAGTTGTTCTTAAAAAAGTTATTCGGTGAATTTAATTAAGGGAAAAGGCTCAAAATTGCCCTCGTAAGCTTCGAAATGGCTTACATGTACCCTCCGTTTGAAAATGAGGTCATGTATAACCTTGCCGTTAAACAAGTGGCCCACTGACACCCTTTTACTAACGGCTCCGTTTTTGGCCTATTTTTTTCTCGAAAAATCTGCAGCACGACACGTGTCCTCCTAAACCACCCTCCTTAATTTTTTTTACCTGCCCCCACTTGTTTTACGTACCTTCCCCACCCCTTCCACACGAGATGGGTCATTGTCATTACCTATTTCGTTACTCCTTGCCTTTCACCATTCTAAGAATCTAGAAAGTAAAAAAGTAGTATACATAGTATAAAATTTAACCCAATAAAAAAATAATCTGATCGACATGCAGATAGTGATTACGTTGTTCTCAATTTTGCATTAAACGCAGCGGAAGTCTTCGACATGACGAGGAATGGTGTGATAGTACGCTTTGATTCTAGAAGCTAAATCTAACACCGCTAGCGGCCACCCTTCTCCGCCTTACGTCAATTATGCCCAGTTGAATTATATTACGTGCAATTTCATTTGCAAATATTTAGGTCTCATTTATTATCAAGATAAAGTAACTCTGCTCCGACAAAGATGAGAGACTAATGAATGATAATTTTTGTGGTGAAAGTGTTGAGGAAGGTGGGTAAAATAAGTGAGGGGGCAAGTAAAAAAAAATTAAGGAGTGTGGTTTAGTGTCGTGCTGTAGATTTTTTGAGAAAAAAATAGACCAAAACGGAGCCGTTAATAGAAAAGGGTGCCAGTGGATCACTTGTTTAACGACACGGTTATACATGACCTCATTTTTAAACGGAGGGTACAGTTAAGCTATTTCGAAGAATACGAGGGCAATTTTGAGCCTTTTCCCTTTAATTAATCACAAGAGAGTAATATCAGGAACATGGCCGGCTGGAGGGTCAAGCCTCTAAAACAAAGGATTTAGGCCCCCCCTCCCCCCAGCTTTTGAGGCCCCATTTTTTATTAATAGTGTAATTTTTATTATTCTTTCTTAACAAAATACCATTGAATATTGTATAGTAAAAAGGTACACTATAAGGTTTTTTTTTAATATAATGAAAGAGAACCATTTAGCCATTTTATATTGGTGGAAAAAAGACATGACATGTAGACTATCAACAAGATGACATGGCATGGTACGTGAAACATCGACGTGATGACAAGTGGCGTTCTTAATTAAATGAGTTAAAGAGTGCGGAAAAGGCACGAGAGAAATAGCCATGAGGTTGAGGAAAAAACTAGACCTGGCAGCTTTAAAAGGAGAAACATAAACGAAATGAATAAAGGTTGTGAAGAAGGGGTTACATACGAACTTGTTATAAATTATAAGGAAGGAAAATCGGTACAGTTACAAGGAATCTTTAATCATAAATGTTTCCGTTATGGTTGTACATGGTAACGAGCAATCATGGCAATTAATACCATTAGTGAGCCCGAATTAAGTAAGAGAGTCGTTATAATTGTATGCTCATATATAAGGACTGAAATCTCATTTGTAATGGCAAGAATCAATTATTGAAATTTATACGGTTATTCTTTACTTTACTCTCAAAATTTTGAGCTGTAATTTTGGGAGTGATTATCAGTTCATTTCATATTTTCTTTGTCAATTATTTTCATTACTTGATTTATTCTTTCAAATTATTGGGAAAGTGAAGTAAATCTTGGTTATCAGTAACCCAATTTCTTCTAGATATTGACTTTGACCGAGAAATCTATTTTTGGGTTAAACACATTCATTTCAAGGAAATCTCGAATCAGGTTATATTATTCTAACTTTTTATTATCTTATAATTAAATTTTACCATTGTAAATTTTATTTATAGACGTATATTGATTTTCATTGAATATTAGAATTGAAATATGTAAACTAAAAATATAAATCGGATTATCTAAAACACACGAAAAAAGAGAGGAGATCAAGAACTGAACCTCAATATAATCTTAAAAAAAGAGCTATTTAAACGGGGTCTTAAAGATGAATCAGATAAGTTGTCAATTGAAAAAGAAATATAAATAGAATAGATTATAAAAACTTATTAACAACTTTGCATCTTAAAAAACTAAAAAAAATACATTAAAGAAAAGTATATATGTGATTTTGTTTTTCCAAAAACAAATTAAAGGCCTCTTAATAAGTTTTGCTTTAGGCCACTAATTTGGTTGAGCCGTCCCTGATCAGGAAGTGCAAATTGCTCGAGATATAATTAGTTTGTATTACACAAAAATTGAAATAAGGAGGCAAACATAATATTATTATATGGGATGTTAATACCGTAAAACCTAATACTCCCTCCGTTTCAATTTATGTGAACCTATTTTCTTTTTAGTCCGTGCCAAAAAGAATGACCTATTTCCTTATTTGGAAATAATTTACCTTTATACAATGATTTATAGCCACACAAAATATATGTGACTCATTTTACACCACAAGTTCAAAAATCTTCTCTCTTTTCTTAAACTCTATGTACAGTCAAATGGGTTCACATAAATTGAAACGGAGGGAGTATATATGAAGGAAGGTATCTTAAAATTATTCCTAATTAATAAAAAAAAATATTATCTCCTTTTATTGTCAACTTAATAAAGTTGCAACAACCTTTTTCAAGTTTTTTTAGTTAGTGTGAAATGTTATTATTTGTTTTGTTTAGTGACACAGGATGATAGGAATGCATCTAATATTCTTTACTAGTTCTCAATTTTTTATATCAAATTCTAAGTTACAATTAATTTTTAGTTCTCCAACAAATTAAAGGTTTTCTTTACCACATAAAATCGCCATGCATATGATGAACAACAGACTATATATATGATTATATTATTTAAATTGCACTTCAAAACATAAGTTTTACATTTTGATCTCATTGTGGAATACAATATTCCGTTCATTTGTACGATATTTATCATAAAAAAATGTTTTATCATAAATTGGCGTTTATCCAATTCCTAAAATGAACATATGCTACATTGGCTAGTCAAGTTGTTGGCTGAACTAATTTTGGAATTTTACATAAATATTTCTTATATTTATTGGATAAAGACCATGAAACTTACTCTCATATGCTCCTTCAAGTGTAACTAAGGTAGTCTACCTAGTTAAAACTTACTCGCATTCAATATTCACATCAACCAAATGAATATAAAACAAGTATTTATCATATCTATCACTTAATTATAGTTAAATGATTTTTATTTTTATTTTTATTTTAATTATTAAGATTAAATAACTTTAAGGACCCATTTGTCCATAAGAATTTTTTTACTTTTTTTTGGGGAAAAAATCACTATTTTCGGAATCAGTGTTTGTCCATGAAAATTTTAAAATTCACTTGAAGTTGAATTTCTGAATTTTTCGGAAATTGAAAAAACTCCAAAAAGTTGTCTTTCAAAATTTTTACATCAAATCACTCATAAAAATTCAAAAACAGCTCCAAATTGCATTCATGTCTAAACACAACTCTAATTTTCAAATACCATTTTCACTTAAAATTCTTTTTCACTTTTTTTTCAAAATTTTAAATAACTTATGTACAAACCCCACTTAATCTAACGTAAATTTACTGTGTACATGCCGTTGACCTGGCTAAATTCAACAATATTTGCAGTTTGATATTCATTTTGCATAGACAAAAATTATGTGGCTGAAATCTACGGTGATAAGTCTAAAGTCCATAACCACACACGTGTCAAACAACAAGTGGTCAATACAAGCCACATGCATGGCAGAATCTGGAACTGATAATGTTTTTACAATTTCCTACCTACGTAGATAATGCAAATACAAAGATCTCATTACATACAAAAACTCATTACTCTTTTTTCAGTCCAATTCTTCTTCAATGGCTATTGCCAAATCTTCAGATTGGTCATTTCCACCTTGCATTAACTGTAAAAACAGAATCTTGAAACCAAAAATATGCTATTCTTGTAAAACTCTACCTTTCCTCTCAAATATTTACTTTAATTCAAGAACTCTGGTTGCTAAATCCTCTAGCTGTTCATCTCCTGTCTTAGAAGAAAAAAGCCAAAAAACACCCTCAAAAAATTCCAAAATAATAGAATTGGACTTAGAACTTCAAGATTATACTACTACTCCTACTACTTCTACTTGTTTGACTGATTCCAAGGATTTGAATGGTCTAATATGCAGTTTACTTAAAGATCCTCAAACTCAAGGAATTGGATATGATTACTATGAGAAAGCCAAGGAAAATACAGATTTTAGACCTGAAAAATCAACACTAAAGCTTCTTATCAGGTATTTGGTGTATTCAAACAAATGGGGTTCAATTATTTCATTGTGTGAAGATTTGAGAAGTTCTCAAATATTGCCTGATAGTTCAACATGCTGTAAATTTATTACTAGCTGCATAAAAGCAAGAAAATTCAAGATTGTAAATAATTTGCTTGAAGTGTTTATAATTTCTGATCAAGAACTTTCTGTTTTGGCCTTTGATTCTGCTATGAAAGGTTACAATAAGTTGCATATGTATAGCAGCAGTGTTGTTTTGTATGAAAGAATGAGATCTGCTGGACTTGTATTAGACCCTGGCTGTTATTGTAGTATAATGGAAGCACATTTAAAAATGGGGCATTGTGACAAAGTTGTGGCATTTTTTCAAGAATTTGAGAGCAGGAAAATAGTGTCCACACCTTATTATGCTCAAATTTACAAGAATCTGTGTGAGTCATTAGGGAAATCGGGGCGCGCTTTTGAGGCTTTGGAGTACTTTAGAGACATGAACAAGAAGGGAATTCAAGAGGATCATTCATTTTATTCCATACTTATCTGTGGATTCGCGAGCATTCGTGAAGTGAAAATGGCTGAGGAAATTTTAGAAGAAGCTGAAGGCAAGAGAATGCTGAGGGATCCAGCTTTGTTCTTCAAACTAGTATTGATGTATATTGAAGAGGGGTTGATGGAAAAGGCTCTTGATGTTGTTGCAGTAATGGCTCGGGTAAAAATCCGAGTCTCTGATTGCATATTTTGTGCAATTGTGAATGGCTTCTCAAGAAAAAGAGGTCTTAGATCTGCAGTTAAAGTGTATGAAGATCTTTGTTCACAAGGCTGTGAACCAGGTCAAGTAACATATGCTTCAGTATTGAACTTATATTGTAGGCTTGGATTGTATTCTAATGCAGAAATGGTATTTTCTGAGATGGAGCAAAAGGGGTTTGATAAATGTGTAGTGGCTTATTCTAGCATGATTGCAATGTATGGAAAAACAGAAAGGCCTAAAGATGCAATGAAACTTGTTGCAAAAATGAAAGAAAGAGGATGTCAACCAAATGTGTGGGTATACAATGCACTTTTAGACATTCATGGAAAAGTTCTAAACTTAAGGCAAGTGGAAAAAATATGGAAGGAGATGAAGAGAAGGAAGATTTTTCCGGATAGGGTAAGTTACACAAGCATTATAACTGCTTATAGCAGAGCAAGGGAATTTGACAAGTGCTTAACATATTACCAAGAATTTACACTAAACGGCGGAAGAATTGATAGGGCAATGGCTGGGATTATGGTTGGTGTTTTCTCTAAAATGAATAGAGTTGATGAGTTGATTGGTCTTTTGCAAAATATGAAGAGAGAAGGCACAAAGTTAGATGGGAGACTTCATAGGTCAGCTTTGAATTCTCTGAGGGATGCAGGGCTGCAAATTCAAGCAAAATGGATGCAAGAAAGTTTTGGTGCAACATGAGTTGTTTTCCCTTTGTAGATACCAACTGTATGGTGTATCATATAAAGTGATTTGACAATGGAAAAATTACATTGTGTTGATGCAAGAACTAACACAGATTTGCCCATTTTAAAGCATTGAGTCACTCCTTAAAACTGTAGAATTACTTGTTGAATTATGACTTATACTCATAGTTTGATGCATTCTAAAGAATGCAAAAACAATTCCTATCCCATCAAGCTTTGAAAAATATATACCATTGTCGCTGTCAACCATGTATAGATGTGGGGGTGGGGTGGGGTGGGGTGGGGGGTGGGGGGGGTGAGATCGCGATTTATAGTACTCTTCATGTAATTTCCTGATATGTAAAGCTATTCTTGTAGTTGAGCCACAAGTATCTATGAAACAAAAATACTGCAAATCTTGCATCCATATACTTGTTGAAATTTCTTTACTGATGATATTCCATTTCCTGCTGCTTTTTGCTACCAAAAAGGTTTGTTGATAAGTCATTTCTATTTCGATAAAACAAACATTACATTATTTACAGGTCATTTTGGTTCTATTTCAAAGATGAGCTAACTGATCAGGGTTTTTTTTTTTTGACGACAGAGAAACTAGAAAAGAAAGTCAAAAGATTATTCTTCGTCTATCATTCGTTTTTGTTAATTCTTTTACTCCAATGCCTAAAACAATTATATTTTGCACTGAATTCATGCAGTGAACTCTGCAATCCCTCTGAAATTACCAGTGTTGTGAGTGGTGACTTGTTATCTACATACAAACCACAACACTAGATTAATGAAAGCTTAAACTGTTACTTCCAGATAAATTAGAATTCAACAAGTTGTCCAAATGAAACATAGATGACCAAATAAGTGAATGCAAATTGCAAAATCTTGAGGGTATTTTAGCATGGTCATTCACTAAGGAGGTCGACCGCGTTTTTTACCTGGAGCATAAATATATGTGAGAAAACATCATAATCTCAATAAATATGAAATTTTGAACCCATAATTGCAAATATGCAATGAATTCGTGCAGCGAGGACCAAACAAACTCATCCCCTTCAGTTTAAATTTTGGATCCACCTTTGAAGGAGGTTTAAATTTTCAATGAGTGTCCTTAAATAGCTGTAAGCCATACTGCCACTACCATAATCGATATATGTTTATCATCTTCTCCCATAGTCTTTTTATCGTTCATCAAATCATTGCTCAAATTTGTCCAGTTAAAGAAACCTGCATATTGTTGGTTTCCAATGTTTGAGAAGATGACCATTCTCAATGAACCAAACAGAAGTTTAAATTACTAACTGAGACATGAATTAGGAACAATTTATGCTATAGCTCACAATCCAATGATAGTTGTCAAGGATTCACCTCAACTGCCAAACTGATTAAGGAAAAGCTAGCTTTGCAGAAATAACTTGATAAATTGATAAAGCTGTTGATCCTACACTATTAGAGTATGCATCATTTGACATTGCCAACTTGTCACCAAATATGACATGGGAGAACATTTGAAGTCCAAACCTTACATAATACTTGTAGGAAGGTTATTTTAAGTTATTAGAAAACATTGAACACAGTAACCACCACCAAGAAGTTTGCATACTCGCAAGCTCTCACATGAAAAATGTACAAGATGACATCAAATAATTCTGACTTCTTATGATACCGTTGTGCCAGTGAGTTCAAGTTGGGCTACTGCCTCGTTGATCACATCGATGATGTTCGTTTTACCCCTGCTAACTGCCTCGTCGATAGGAGTCCTCTCATGGCTAAAAAGACAGCACAGTGAACTCAGCGAAGAAAGGAAATCACAAGCAAAAGCAGCAAAAGCTTACTTGATCTGAAAATCTATTAGCCCTTTAAGTTAGAAATACATCACCTATTTAAGGCTGAGACACTTGCTCCAGCAAGGATTAAGCTCTTCACTACCTAACAAGACATCATAGAAATTAAGGGATGCTAGAGACTTATAACCCAAGAGTAATGAAAAATTTACCTCAATATGTCCGTTTAGGCAAGCCCAATGAAGAGGTGTATTTTTCTCCACATTGGAAGCATTGACATCCTGCTACCAAGAATTAGATTAATCATATTTCATCACTCAACTGTATCGGAACATATCAAAGGATAAGAGAAGTTGAAGCTCCGCTCCAAAGAGACTATTTTGATACTCAGAATACTCCCCAATGTCTGGCTCAAATTTTAAAAAACTAAATCATGCCCAATGAGAAATGCAGTCAAGTGACATCACAATTTTGTCAATGAATGCAGTTCCTATATAGGGAGAACAACGATTATTCATTAAAGAGAGATACAACTAAATCAGATCAAGAAGAATGTAACTAGTAGACATATTCAGCTATGTAATGTAATAATGCAAATAAGTGGCCCGGTCCACTCACCGCTCCATTACGAATAAGATATTCTACAATGCCGGAATGCCCATTTGCCGAAGCCATATGAAGTGCTGCAATAATTAAATAGCCAAAGCAAGTAGTTAGTTCAGCAAGTCATATAAGAAATCTACTAGTTCCGGAAAAATATGTAATTCAAACCTTAGGACTTCAGGTATGGGTACTCGACGACATTAAAATTATTCATATTACTAACCAATTAGTTCTGGCAGAATATGTAGTTCAAGATTTAGGACATTAGGAATGGTAGATATTCAACTCAACCGGAACACAAGGTGTAGCCTAGCGATCAATGAGTGGGTGAGAACTAAGGATAGTTAGGTTTTCAAATCACAACAAAGACAACAAAAAACTCCTAGTGCTTTCTTTCAACGGCCTAAACCTTGAGGGGTAGAGTTACCATGTACTTTGCTGGTGAGAGGTAGTAGGTACCCGGTAGAGTAGTAGCCGAGTTATGCACAAGCTGGCCCGAACACCACTATTGTTTTAAAAAATTAAGTCAACTGTTAGGTGGTCCCAATCGGTTTTATGTACTTGGTCTCCTTTTATGATCTTGGGCAATCCTCACCTTATGAGCTAGCTTTTAGGGATTGAATTATGCCCATGTTGATTTCTTATCATGACATAAGACCCATCCCAATTCTTGATTTACCCGATGTTGGACCCATATATTATGTCGTCCACGCTCCAGTTGAAGGCCTGGACGTGCAGGGGAGGGGGCGATTTTAAGTTATCCGACATGATTGTGGGAATGTGAACTTTGTGTCCTTATATGATTTTAGGCAATTCTCACCTCATGAGCTAGCTTTTAACTTGAAGTAGGCCCAAGGTTCGTTTCTTATATCAACCAAATTAAATTTCTTTGTTTGGAACTCATCTTCTACTGAATTAGACGGCTTGTACAACAATATAATGTTATGCCAATTTATAATAATTGGCGAGTCCGTATCAGATTTAGGATATGAAAGTAATAGCTACTCAAAAGGGTGAGAACTCAAAATTCAAAATCTAAGAAGTTAGGGGCTTAAACTTGGTTAGAAGTTAAACCACTTGGTTATTGGTCTTTTGGCTTACAACGATCAAGAAAATTTGATCTTGCAACATGGAATTCCAGTTGTTGAACCGTTGTGACTATCATTGTACTTTGATTGCATCCAATATTACATTTATATCCTAGGAAAACATGCTATCTTTATGGGGAAGTTCATAACTTTGAGAAACGGAAACATCAGAATGGAAAGGTATCCATAAGTTTGTGAAATTGTTGGAAGCTAATGTTCATTTAGGTTTCTGAAATTCACATTTTCTATTCATGGTATTTAAGTACTCCAGCATTTGCTTTTGAGTCTATTCCACAAAGAATGACAACTTTCTAATTTAGAAATAATTTAACTTTAAACTTCTCATTTTCCCTTAGTGATAAGTTTTTTATAACCACATTACAAAGAGAGTATATGACATCATTATCCTAAATATTTGACTTAGAAATAAGTTTAAAATATGCTTCGAGTTAGGACACTTGTATTAAGGACAAAATAATAAAGGGTTAATTACGGATATGTTCTGAGAGTTAAATTAACTTCATGGTTTCTCCATAGTTTTTACCAATATAAAAAAGAAACCCAAAAGGAACACGAAAGTTTTGCTACATCCAAATATATGTTTTAAGAAGATTCTTCACATGTATGACCAAACAATCACAATTAGAGTATGATAAATGGTTGACTGGTAATTTATCAATTTTTTTAAGTAAAAATGAATTTTTTCCTAAGAATTTTTGTCATGTTCAATTTTTTTGCTTTGTAGATGACCTGACAATAAAACCAGTTTCCCATTAGCTACAAATTAGAATATATGACTGATTAAAAAACTGCATTAACAACACTTCCAACTATAACGACCATCTCTGATACTAATAGGACGGAGATCTAATTAGCAAGAAGCAGTAAAGTTGGTAATTCAGTGTATAAGTTAAAAGGAATGCCTTAGCTTATATAAGATAAAAGGAATGTTTTAGCTTATATGAGATGGCTCTAAATCACAAGAAACCAATATAACTTGTTGCAGAGAAGGAAAATGAAAGTGCTCAACACTAAGCATAATATACGAGAGCCATGCCAATATCTTTTTTTCTGAAAGCTGTCAACCCATATAGGAAAAAGTAGATAGGGCAGGCCAAGTAATGCATTTGTTGAAAAAAAAAAGTGTGTTTTCTCTGACAGTTTAAACATTTAGATAAGACGGTCACACACTTTAACGTGGTATCAGAGCTAAGTTCATCCCAATTCTTAGTTTCCCGATGTTAGGCCCCATTCTGATGTTGCTCACACACCAAATGTCTAATCCTGAGCGAGCAAGGAAATATTGAGTTTGTCCACATCTCCTTATATCGTCTTAGGCAATCCTCACCTCATGAGCTAACTTTTGAGGTTGAGATAGGCCTAATTCTTATCACGGTATTAGAGTCAGACCCATCCGAATTCTTGATTTACTTGATGTTGGCCCCCATGTTATGTTTTCCGCGCACCACGTTACCACAGTAAAAACAAAACTAGAAAGCCACATTCTGTCCTACAATTACCTAAAAGAAAAGGTTAAACAAGGACATAAAAAATGCAGAAATACTAACATTATCAAAATGACACTTCTAACAAATTTTATCATTCGGATAGAAAGTGTCAATGTTCTATATTAAATAATTCAGCCCTTCGAAATTAGTAGATGAAGAGTTTGCCTTCGCATTTAATGAGAAAAACAAGCAAAATGTAATCATTTTAAAGACATGCTTGAAATGCCTTGTGGGTTACCATTGTTGCAGGCTCCAATGCTCTAATTAACGATACTATCGGGGCTCCAGACGACTCGTCAAGAGTGTCATGTGACCACATGGATTAACCTTTACTATAGCAGAAAACCTTCAAAATGATTAGCTGATTTTGACTATTTTCGACCTTCTGCAATGAAACTACCAACAATGTGATGTTGCATCACCAGTCCAAGTCATTGTTGGTAGTTTCTTTGAGGAAGGTCGAAAAGAGTCGAAATCAGTTAATCATTTTGAAGTATCTCCTACTCTAATAAGGCCAATCCGCACGGGGTAAATGGAGCCATTAGCCTACCATCACATAGCACTCTTAACAAGTCGTCGAAGGGCTAGGCAATCTTGTCAATTAGAACACTGAAGCCTACAACAATGCGAACCAACAATATCAAGCATGTCTTGAAAATAAGTCCGTTCAGCTTGTTTTTCTCACTAAATATGCAGGTGGGCTCCCCATCTACTAATTTCAACAGGCTGAATTATTAAATGTAGCCGTGCAAGGACCATAGGCACTTTCAATCTTGATGATAGAATTTGAGGAAAGTGTTATTTTGATAATGTCAGTGATTTTGCAATTTTCTACCTTATTTAACCTTTTCCGTTAAGTAATCATAGGACAAAAATTGCATTCTAGTTTTATTTTGGTTGTGATAACATGGTGCTATTGATTATTAGGGGTATTAGAATCTTGTCTTTGGTCTTTTAAAAAAACAAAAGTGGACATCTAGTGCATGGACAATATGATAGGGGTCCGACATCAAATAAGCCAAGAATCTGAATGAGCCTGACTATGATACCATGATAAAAACTAGACCTTGATTTTCTATGTCCAAGCACCAAATGTAGGAAGGTATGGAAGTCGAGCATTAGGGTTGAAGATTAGGGGGTAATCGAGCGTTTTTCTACTTTAAACTGGGGATGGGGCTAGTCTGATGGTGTTTTGTCTTGGATTGCTAGTGGTTTATGTTGTGTTCACACTATTTTTCCGTTTTTCTTAGTACTGTGTCATTATTACTGGTTATTGTTGTTGTCTTTCCATCTATTTTTGTCTCTTGCAATGTTGATATTATCACTCTGGTTGTTGTTGCTGGTATGGATCTATCGTCTCTTTTCGTCCTTTTGAGCCGAGGGTCTTCCAAAAACAACTTATCTACTCCTCCGGGGTAAGGGTAAGGTCTGCGTACACTCTACCCTCTCAAGATCCCACTTGTGTGATTTTAATGGGTTGTTGTTGTTGTTATAGTATGCACCAAATGTAAGGAACAAATTATACCTTTTGCTCATATAAACATTACCTCACCGGAAACCAAACTTCTTGTGTCTTGGCTCCAGTAATAGAGGTAATCTCAACTCGGATAACCATCGAATAATCAAATAAAGCATTTGGGAGAATGGGAAATGCTATTCTTAAATAGGGTACAAAACTATAACCTGTTCGGCCCTCTGAATCCTTTGAATCAAGAGAAACACCAGAAGATGCTAAGCTCGTGACATCATCCAAATCATCATATCTCGCAGCCTGTTAATGGAGAACAAGCGATAGAGAGATCAAGGGCATTAAATCAAGCAAAAAATCTTGCACCACTTGAGTGCAGATTGATTTAGAATTCTTAGAAGTTCGGACTTAGGCAGACTTCTATAACCACCAGAGTTCATTACGCTATTGTTCACTCAATTTGTAAACCAAGATTACGGCTACATCATGGTTAACATAAAACAAACATAGAAGCTAACTTGAGGTACCTCAAGCAAGGCTTCGGTCGTTTCAGCCGTCGTTTCAGAATGAGTCTGCTCCAGTGTATTATCCTCAGCTCCCATTCCTGCCAATTTCCAAAACAACTTTCTGTGTGATTAAAGAGAGCAATAGCGATAGAAAGACAGAATAACAAGCTACTCTAACTGCTTTATCTCATCTTAGTCCAGCCATGTACAACACAAATGATGATGTTTTGCTGATAGTTTTAACAGCCATATCACAATTGGTACCTGTGGTCATCTGGTTAAGACTAATTATTCAATAGATCAATCTACTACACCTAAATTCTAGTTGGAATTGGAAGCATAAATTCCCTGTACTCATTTATCCGTTCCATTCCCTTTCATCTGTAGCCACCAGCAGTGGTGGAGCTAAGTAGAGGCAAGATTTCAATTAAAATCTCCTTTGTTGTAAAATTATACTGTGCAAATAGAGTAAAAACGAATTCCTTTGATTATATATAAACTCTTAAATCTCCTTAATATAAGTAAAAAGTCTAGTGGCGGCGAAAACGGCAGAGACAGAGATAAATTACCTGTTAAAGTGTTGCACCACCAAAAGGCTCGACGGTGACGGCGGCTGCGACGGCGGCTAACCGATGAAAAGAGTAGAGGACAGGAAACCCTGAAGGCTCGTTAATTCGAATTATCTTCTTTTTTTTATTTCGAAAAATTCGGACTGACGTCTAATTGCAGTAATTTTGTTAAAAAATGGAGTAATTCATTTCGAGAACTTCTTTATTTAACGACCTAAACAACCCAAAAAACTTACACAATACCTAATAAGTGTTTCAAGAAATCTTTTATTAAAGCAAAGAGTGCCTTAGAAAAACAAATTGGAGTTAATTTCATGTATAATCACATAATTTCATCAATTATTGGAGTATTTTTACTCTGACAATTGTTCGAAACATATGATAATTGGAAGGTCAAATAAAGATAAAGTAAATAAATCAAAGACAAGTAGATAGATTGATATATTATTCAATTTCAAACTCATTTACATAATTAACTGAAATCTCTACTATTATAGAAGAAGGGAAATTGTTGTGTAAGCTGCTAGTGTAAGCTGCTACGTAAGCTGCTACCACAAGTTGTTGTGTAAGCTGCATGTAAGGTGTTACTGCAAGTTGATGTGTAAGTTGCTATTGTACCAGATATAGATAATTTTCTATCGGGGTAATATTTATCCATAACGGAGTACCGAAAGGATAAGTTCATTGTACCAAATATAGATAATCTTCTACCGGAATAATATTTATCCATAACGGAGTACCGAAAGGATAAGTTTTTCCAGGAAGCTTATTTCCAATAGAGTATTAAATAGATAAACATATTTACGGCGGAGTCCCATATGGATAAGCTTCTTCAGGAAACTTATTTACAACGGAGTACTAAATGAATATCCATAATATAATATATTTATAATACTCCCCCTTGGATGTTAACTAAAAGATAATGTGCCTCGTTAAAACCTTAATAAGAAAAACCCTGTGGGAAAAAATTCTAGTGAAGGAAAAAGAGTACGCATATTTAGTAATACGCGTTGCTAGCTGCATCATTAAAAACTTTACAAAGAAAACCCTATGGGAAAACCTTAGTAAGGAAAAAAGAGTACATCGCGTATTTTACTCCCCTTAATGAAAACTTTATTTCAAATATCGAGTCTCCGCATTCCAATCTTGTATATTATCTTCTCAAAAGTTGAAGTTGGTAAATATTTAGTGAATAAATCTGCTGGATTGTCACTTGAACGGATTTGCTGCACAATGATATTACCATTCTTCACGAGATCATGTGTGAAGAATAATTTTGGTAAAATGTGTTTCGTTCTATCTCCTTTTATGAATTCTCCCTTTAATTGGGTTATGCATGCAACATTGTCTTCTTATAATATTATGGGTTTTTTATCACATTCCAACCCATATTTTTCTCTAATAAAATGAATCACTAATCTCAACCATACGCATTCCCCGCTTGCTTCATGAATAGCTATTATCTCAGCATGATTTGAAGAAGTAGTAGCAATAGATTGCTTTGTGAAGCGTCATGATATGACATTACCTCCACATGTAAATACATACCTAATTTTAAGGCGGGCTTTATAGGGATCGGATAAATAACATGCATCTGCATAATCAATACGATATGCACCACCTTTGTTAGCATTAGCAAGATACATAAGTGCACCAATTGCACTAAGATTGAGTATTTCAGGACCAAGGAGTTCATCATCCTCTTCCGAAGGCCAGAACGGATCCTTATTCACTTCAAGTGATCAAACACACATTGGTGTACGTAATGGGTGCGCTTTGTCTATGTAAAAGCGTTTAAAGACCCTTTCTATATAGGCAGATTGATGGATAAAGATCTCGTTTGCTAAATATTCAATTTGCGGACAAAGACAAAAATTTATTTTTTCAAGATCTTTCATCTCAAATTCTTTCTTAACAAATTCTGGAGTTCCAACAAGATTTATGTCATCAACATAAACAACAAGTATAACAAATTCTGATGTCATTTTCTTTATAAAAATACATGGATAAATAACAACATTTATGTAACCTTCTTTCAGCAAATATGCACTGAGACGATTATATCACATGCGCCCATATTGATTTAAACCGTATAAACAACAACAACAACCCAATATAATTTCACTAGTGAGTTTTGGGGAGGGTAATGTGTATGCAGACCTTACCCCTATCCTGGGGTAGGGAGGCTATTTCCGATAGACTCTCGGCTCCCTCCCTCCAAGAACTCCCTACCTTGCTCTTGGGGTGACTCGAACTCACAACCTCTTGGTTGGAAGTGGAGGGTGCTCACCACTAGAGCTGTGATAATCCAAAATGTCATCTTTAATTTAAACATTCATTTCTGTGTCCTAAGATCTCAAAAAACACTATTTATCATTCCCCAACTTGCGGGCGCAGTCCGTAAATTTTTTTGAAAAGTTTTTATGTGAAAAATTAATTAAAATGTGAAAATGGAGCTTCAAAACTCATTTGAATTGACTTCGGTCAACGTTTTGAGCAAACGGACCCGGATCAGTATTTGACAGTTCCGGTAGGTCCGTATAGTGATTTGAGACTTGGGCGTATGCCGGAAATCGAATTCGGAGGCCCCAACCTCGAATTATCGCCAATTAACAGAAATTAGAAATCTAAAGGCTAAAGATTTTCAAAGTTTGATCGTGAATTTGACTTTAACGATATCAGACTCGAGTTGAGATTCTGAGAGTTGAAATAGCTCCGTTATGTCATTTATGACTTGTGTGCCAAATTTGAAATCATTATGGATTCATTTAATACGTTTCGACACTGGTTTAGTAATGTGAAAAGTTTGAAACTCATAAGTCCGAATCGAGGAGTGAATTGTAATTTTGACGTTATTTGACGTGATTTGAGACCTCGAGTAAGTTTATATTATGTTACCGGACTTATCGGAATACTTGGTCGAGGTCTCGAGGGCCGCGGTGGATTTTGGATGGTTAACGGAGTTTAATTTGGATATTCTAGAATGTTTCAACGTCGTTTATTCAAGAATAAGTGGTATAATATTAAGCAAATGAGCTTCAAATTCAGTTTTGATTGAAGCATTAGATTCATATTGAAATTTCGGAGCCATAGCAAAAAAGAATTGGTGAATTCAGACATCGTATGAGAGAGTTATGCCCATTTCCGTGTCAGAATATATTTTCCATCGTCGTGAGCGTCCAGGGTAGCGTGTGGCGCTATCCCTAGCGCTCGGACTGCTAGAGGTACTGGAAACGGCGCCACAGGCAGCGCCGTACGCCACCTGTGGCGCCATGGACATAAAAATCCCATAAAACGGGGAGTTTTGCCATTTTTACTCATTTTTGAGTTTTGAGTCTCAGATTTAGGCGATTTTTGGGTGATTTTCACAGGAAAACATTGGGGTAAGTGTTCCTTATCCTATATTGATTATATTTTATAATTTCATACTCATTTACATCATGAATCCGTGAATTTATGGAAGAAAAATCAGATGTTTATAAAATCTTCCAAAAATATAAAATGAAGATTTGAAGGTCAATCCTATGTCGGAATTCGATAATTTTTGTATGGTTGAACTCGTATCGGAATGGGGGTTCGAATTTTGTGAGTTTTTCTGGAATTAATCCTACGATTCGTGTTGAGTATATTGAATTGTTTGTGACTACATTTGAAACTTTCATACACGAATTCGCGAGGCAAAGGTTGATTGGAATCTTGAAATTGGTTGCGAAACGAGGTAAGTGTCGTGGTTAACCTTGACTTGAGAAAATAGAACCCTTGAATTAATTGTTATGTGAAATTCATGTGAGCGACGTATAGGCGAGGTGACGAGTGTCTATATGTTGTCAAATTAATTGTTTGCATAATTATTTGAAAATCGTAAATTATTTTAAATCATGAATTAATTATTTTATTAATTATTTCTCTCATATTCCTTGTCGCATATTATGTCTTGAATCCATCCTATAATTGCTATATGTTTATTTGAATTATGTGTCTTAATTGCTACTTGATATTTAGTACAGAAAATATTAAACTGCCTATTTTCTCCTTGATTTCCATAATTAATTATTACTTGTCATTATTTATTTCCAAAATAAATTATAATCATTGTATTTCTTGTTGTATAATAATTTCTTATTTGATGTGATATTTATCGGAATATTTAATTTACATTTAAGAATTTTTAAATTATATTTTTGGAGCCGGTTGCACGCCGCAACAGATTTATTTTAAATTTATATTGTTGGAGCGGGTTGCACGCCGCAACGGATTTATTAAAATTTTATATTGTTGGAGCGGGTTGCACGCCGCAACGGATTTATTAAAAGTTTATATTGTTGGAGCGGGTTGCACGCCGCAACAAACTTTAATTGAAAGATTACATTGTTGGATCGGGTTGCACGCCGCAACAAAATTTATGTTATGTTTATATTGTTGGAGCGGGTTGCACGCTGCAACGAAAATTAATTGAGGGATTATGACTGTTGAATTGACTTCAATTATTGATATGATTTAACAGTCTTACTTCTATTCATGTTATAATTATTATTATTGTGTACAGGTTAATGTAAGTGACATGCCTTAGCCTCGTCACTACTTCGTCGAGGTTAGGCTCGGCACTTACTGGGTACATGGGGTCGATTGTACTCATATTATATTTTGCATTCTTATGCAGATACCGGAGTTGGTCCCAGCGGCGTATAGTAGATTTGCTCGTATTAATCTATTCGCAGGAGACTTGAGGTATAACTGCATGGCGTTCGCAGTTCTGAAGTCCCTTCTACTTTATTTTAGTTGTGTGCTTTCTTTCAGACGACTTTATTTTATTCAGACCCTTGTTTGTATTATTCTAGAAGCTCGTGCACTTGTGACTCCAGTTCTGTGATGGTATTTAGACATCGCTATTATTATGAATTATTTATTTTATTTCAGACTTTGTTTCCGCATTTGTTCCTTTGTTATTAATTAATTTAAAATTATTTTAAAATGGCTAATATTATTATAATGTTGGCTTGCCTAGCAAGTGAAATGTTAGGCACCATCACGGTCCCGAAGGTAGGAATTTTGGGTCGTGATAAGTTGGTACCAGAACACTAGGTTACATAGGTCTCACGAGTCACGAGCAATCTTAGTAGAGTCTGAAGGATCGGTACGGAGACGTCTGTACTTATCTTCGAGAGGCTATGAAGTTTAGGAACAATATCACTTATTTCTTCTCTATCGTGCGATTTTATTCTATCATTGATGATTAAACTCTTTTATTCTTGTTCTCTCGCAAACGGTGAGAGCACGCACTGCGTCTACACCGGACAGGAGCCGAAGCCCCTAGTGATAGCTGCGACTATGGGCAAAGGCTGAGGCCGAGGTCGCGCCAGAGGCTAAGTTAGAGGTAGAGGTAGGACTCAATCTAGAGCTCGAGCGGCAACACCTGTTGTAGAACCTCATGTGGATTTAAAAGCAGAGGTTCCAGCTCAGACAGTACCTGTTGAATCCATGCTATAATTGCTACATGTTTATTTGAATTATGTGTCTTAATTGCTACTTGATATTTAGTACAGAAAATATTAAATTGCCTATTTTCTCCCTGATTTTCATAATTAATTGTTACTTGTCATTACTTATTTCCTAAATAAATTATAATCATTGTATTTCTTGTTGTATAATAATTTCTTATTTGATGTGATATTTATCGGAATATTTAATTTACATTTAAGAATTTTTAAATTATATTTTTGGAGCCGGTTGCATGCCGCAACAGATTTATTTTAAATTTATATTGTTGGAGCGGGTTGCACGCCGCAACGGATTTATTGAAAGTTTATATTGTTGGAGCGGGTTGCACGCTGCAACGGATATATTGAAAGTTTATATTGTTGGAGCGGGTTGCACGCCGCATCGGAATTTAATTGAAAGATTACATTGTTGGATCGGGTTGCACACCGCAACGAAATTTATGTTAAGTTTATATTGTTGGAGCGGGTTACACACTGCAACGGGAATTAATTGAGGGATTATGACTGTTGAATTGACTTCTATTATTGATATGATTTAACAGTCTTACTTCTATTCATGTTATAATTATTATTATTGCGTACAGGTTAATGTAAGTAACATGTCTTAGCCTCGTCACTACTTCGTCGAGGTTAGGCTCGGCACTTACTGGGTACATAGGGTCGGTTATACTCATACTACACTTTTCACTTCTTATGCAGATACCGAGTAAGTCTGTATTATGTTATGGGACTTGTTGGAATACTTGGTCGAGTTCCCGAGGGCCTCGGGTGGATTTCGGATAGTTAACGGAGTTTAATTTGGATATTCTAGAATGTTTTGACGTCGTTTCTTAAAGAAAAAGTGGTATTACATTAAGTAAATGAGCTCCAAATTCAGTTTTGATTGAAGCATTAGATCTGTATTGAAATTTCGGAGCCATAGCAAAAAGAATCCTCGAATTCGGACATCGTATGAGAGAGTTATGCTCATTTCCATGCCGAGAAATATTTCTCGTCGTCATCAGCGTCCAGGGTAGCGTGGGGCGCTATCCCTGGTGCTCGGACTGCTAGAGGTACTGGAAACGTGCCACAGGCAGCGCCCTACGCCACCTGTGGTGCCACAAACATAAAAATTCCATAAAACGGGGAGTTTTGCCATTTTTACTCATTTTTGAGTTTTGAGTCTCGGATTTAGGCGATGTTTGGATGATTTTCACGGAAAAATATTGGGGTAAGTGTTCCTTATCCTATATTGATTATATTTCATGATTTCATACTCGTTCTACATCATGAATTTATGGAAGAAAAATCTGATTTTTATAAATTCTTCCAAAAATGTAAAATGAAGATTTGAAGGTCAATCCGATGTCGGAATTTGATAATTTTTGTATGGTTGAACCCGTATCGGAACGGGTGTTCGGATTTTGTGAGTTTTTTTTGGGATTCGAGATGTGGGGTCATACTATCGATTTTTTAAATAAATTTTGGATTTTAATCAAGAAAATTAGTAAATTCATATGGAATTAATTCCTACGATTCGTGTTGAGTATATTGAATTGTTTGTGACTAGATTTGAAGCTTTCAGACACGAATTCGCGAGACAAAAGTTGTTTGGAATCTTGAAATTGGTTGCGAAACGGTGTAAGTGCCGTGATTAATCTTAACTTGAGGAAATAGAACCCTTAAATTAATTGTTATGTGAAATTCATGTGAGGGACGTATAGGCGAGGTGACGAGTGTCTATACGTTGTCAAATTAATTGTTTGCATAATTATTTAAAAATCATAAATTATTTTAAATCATGAATTAATTATTATATTAATTATTTCTCTCATATTCCTTGTCGCATATTATGTCTTGAATCCATGCTACAATTGCTACATGTTTATTTGAATTATGTGTCTTAATTGCTACTTGATATTTAGTACAGAAAATATTAAATTGCCTATTTTCTCCCTTATTTCCATAATTAATTGTTACTTGTCATTACTTATTTCCTAAATAAATTATAATCATTGTATTTCTTGTTGTATAATAATTTCTTATTTGATGTGATATTTATCGGAATATTTAATTTACATTTAAGAATTTTTAAATTATATTTTTGGAGTCGGTTGTTCGCCACAACAGATTTATTTTAAATTTATATTGTTAGAGCGGGTTGCACGGCGCAACGGATTTATTGAAAGTTTATATTGTTGGAGCGGGTTGCACGCCGCAACGGATTTATTGAAAGTTTATATTGTTGGAGAGGGTTGCACGCCGCATCGGATTTTAATTGAAAGATTACATTGTTGGATCGGGTTGCACGCCGCAACGAAATTTATGTTAAGTTTATATTATTGGAGTGGGTTGCACGCTGCAACGGGAATTAATTGAGGGATTATGACTGTTGAATTGACTTCAAATATTGATATAATTTAACAGTCTTACTTCTATTCATGTTATAATTATTATTATTGCGTACATGTTAATGTAAGTGACATGCCTTAGCCTCGTCACTACTTCGTCGAGGTTAGGCTCGGCACTTACTGGGTACATGGGGTCGGTTATACTCATACTATACTTTTCACTTCTTAAGCAGATACCGAGTAAGTCTGTATTATGTTATGGGACTTGTTGGAATACTTGGTCGAGTTTCCGAGGGCCTCGGGTGGATTTCGGATAGTTAACGGAGTTTAATTTGGATATTCTAGAATGTTTCGACGTCGTTTCTTCAAGAATAAGTGGTATTATATTACGTAAATGAGCTCCAAATTCAGTTTTGATTGAAGCTTTAGATCTGTATTGAAATTTCGGAGCCATAGCAAAAAGAATCCTCGAATTCGGACATCGTATTAGCGAGTTATGCTCATTTCCGTGTCAAGAAATATTTATCGTCGTCGTCAGCATCCAGGGTAGCGTGGTGCGCTATCCCTGGCGCTGGGACTGCTGGAGGTACTGGAAACGTGCCACAGGTAGTGCCCTACGCCACCTGTGGTGCCACAAACATAAAAATCCCATAAAACGGGGAGTTTTTGCCATTTTTACTCATTTTTGAGTTTTGAGTCTCGCATTTAGGCGATGTTTGGGTGATTTTCACGGAAAAATATTGGGGTAAGTGTTCCTTATCCTATATTGATTATATTTCATGATTTCATACTCGTTCTACATCATGAATTTATGGAAGAAAAATCTGATTTTTATAAAATCTTCCAAAAATATAAAATGAAGATTTGAAGGTTAATCCGATGTCGGAATTTGATAATTTTTATATGGTTGAACTCGTATCGAAACGGGTGTTCGGATTTTGTGAGTTGTTTTTGGGATTCGAGATGTGGGGTCCTACTATTGATTTTTTAAATGAATTTTGGATTTTAATCAAGAAAATTAGTAAATTTATATGAAATTAATTCCTACGATTCGTGTTGAATATATTGAATTATTTGTGACTAGATTTGAAGCTTTTAGACACGAATTCGCGAGGCAAAGGTTGTTTAGAATCTTGAAATTGGTTGCGAAACGGTGTAAGTGTCGGGATTAACCTTGACTTGAGGAAATAGAACCCTTGAATTAATTGTTATGTGAAATTCATGTGAGCGACATATAGGCGAGGTGACAAGTGTCTATACGTTGTCAAATTAATTGTTTGCATAATTATTTGAAAATTATAAATTATTTTAAATCATGAATTAATTATTATATTAATTATTTCTCTCATATTCCTTGTCGCATATTATGTCTTTAATCCATGCTATAATTGCTACATGTTTATTTGAATTATGTGTCTTAATTGCTACTTGATATTTAGTACAGAAAATATTAAATTACCTATTTTCTCTTTGATTTCCATAATTAATTGTTACTTGTCATTGCTTATTTCCCAAATAAATTATAGTCATTGTATTTCTTGTTGTATAATAATTTCTTATTTGATGTGATATTTATTGGAATATTTAATTTACATTTAAGAATTTTTAAATTATATTTTTGGAGCCGGTTGCACGCCGCAACAGATTTATTTTAAATTTATATTGTTGGAGCGGGTTGCACGCCGCAACGGATTTATTGAAAGTTTATATTGTTGGAGCGGGTTGCACGCCGCAACGGATTTATTGAAAGTTTATATTGTTTGAGCGGGTTGCACACCGCAACGAAATTTAATTGAAATATTTAATTGTTGGATCGGGTTGCATGCCGCAACGAAATTTATGTTAAGTTTATATTGTTGGAGCGGGTTGCACGCTGCAACGGGGATTAATTGAGAGATTATGATTGTTGAATTGACTTCAATTATTGATATGATTTAATAGTATTACTTCTATTCATGTTATAATTATTATTATTGCGTACAAGTTAATGTAAGTGACATGCCTTAGCCTCGTCACTGCTTCGTCGAGGTTAGGCTCGGCACTTACTGGGTACATGGGGTCGGTTATACTCATACTACACTTTTCACTTCTTATGCAGATACCGAGTAAGTCTGTATTATGTTATGGTACTTGTTGGAATACTTGGTCGAGTTCCCGAAGGCTTCGGGTGGATTTCGGATAGTTAACGGAGTTTAATTTGGATATTCTAGAATGTTTCGACGTCGTTTCTTCAAGAATAAGTGATATTACATTAAGTAAATGAGCTCCAAATTCAGTTTTGATTGAATCATTAGATCTGTATTGAAATTTTGGAGCCATAGCAAAAAGAATCGTCGAATTCGGACATCGTATGAGAGAGTTATGCTCATTTTCGTGACGGGAAATATTTCTCGTCGTCGTCAGCGTCCAGGGTAGCGTGGGGCGCTATCCCTGGTGCTGGGACTACTGGAGGTACTGGAAACATGCCGCAGGCAGCGCCCTACGCCACATGTGGCGCCACAGACATAAAAATCCCATAAAACAGGGAATTTTGCCATTTTTACTCATTTTGGAGTTTTGAGTCTCGGATTTAGGCGATGTTTGGGTGATTTTCACCGAAAAGTATTGGGGTAAGTATTCCTTATCCTATATTGATTATATTTCATAATTTCATACTCGTTTTACATCATGAATTTATGGAAGAAAAATCTGATTTTTATAAAATCTTCCAAAAATGTAAAATGAAGATTTGAAGGTCAATCTGATGTCGGAATTTGATAATTTTTATATGGTTGGACTCGTATTGGAACGGGTGTTCGGATTTTGTGAGTTTTTGGGATTCGAGACGTGGGTCCTACTATCGATTTTTAAAATGAATTTGGGATTTTAATCCAGAAAATTAGTAAATTCATATGGAATTAATTCCTACGATTCGTGTTGAGTATATTCAATTGTTTGTGACTAGAGTTGAATCTTTCAGACACGAATTCGCGAGGCAAAGGTTGATTGAAATCTTGAAATTGGTTGCGAAACGGTGTAAGTGTTGTGGTTAACTTTGACTTGAGGAAATAGAACCCTTGAATTAATTGTTATGTGAAATTCATGTGAGCGACGTATAGGCTAGGTGACGAGTGTCTATACACTGTCAAATTAATTGTTTGTATAATTATTTAAAAATCATAAATTATTTTAAATTATGAAATAATTATTATATTAATTATTTCTCTCATATTCCTTGTCGCATATTATGTCTTGAATCCATGCTATAATTGCTACATGTTTATTTGAATTATGTGTCTTAATTGCTACTTGATATTTAGTACAGAAAATATTAAATTGCCTATTTTCTCCCTGATTTTCATAGTTAATTGTTACTTGTCATTACTTATTTCCCAAATAAATTATAATTATTTTTCTTGTTGTATAATAATTTCTTATTTGATGTGATATTTATCGGAATATTTCATGTTATAATTATTATTATTGCGTACAGGTTAATGTAAGTGACATGCCTTAGCCTCGTCACTACTTCGTCGAGGTTAGGCTCGGCACTTACTAGGTACATGGGGTCTGTCGTTCTCATACTACAGGCTAAAGATTTCCAAAGTTTGATCGTGAATTTGACTTTATCGATATCAGACTCGAGTTGAGATTCCGAGAGTTGGAATAGTTCCGTTATGTCATTTATGACTTGTGCGCCAAATTTGAAATCATTCTGGATTCATTTAATACGTTTCGGCACTGGTTTAGTAATGTGAAAAGTTTGAAACTCATAAGTCCGAATCAAGGAGTGAATTGTAATTTTGACGTTATTTGACGTGATTTGAGACCCCGAGTAAGTCTGTATTATGTTATGGGACTTGTTGGAATACTTGGTCGAGTTCCCGAGGGCCTCAGGATTGCGTACAGGTTAATGTAAGTGACATGCCTTAGCCTCGTCACTACTTTGTCGAGGTTAGGTTCGGCACTTACTGGGTACATGGGGTCGATTGTACTCATACTACACTATGCACTTCTTGTGCAGATACCGGAGTTGGTCCCAACGGCGTATAGTAGATTTGCTCGGATTAAGATATTTGCATGAGACTTGAGGTACAACTGCATGGCGTTCGCAGTTCTGAAGTCCCCTTCTACTTTATTTTAGCTGTGTGCTTTCTTTCAGACAGCTTTATTTTATTTAGACCCTTGTTTGTATTATTTTAGAAGCTCGTGCACTTGTGACTCCAGTTCTGGGATAGTATTTAGACATCGCTATTATTATGGATTATTCACTTTATTTCACACTTTGTTTTCCCATTTGTTCCTTTGTTATTAATAAATTTAAAATTATTTAAAAATGGCTAATATTATTCTAACGTTGGCTTGCCTAGCAAGTGAATTGTTAGGAGCTATCACGGTCCCGAAGGTGGGAATTTCGGGTCGTGACAAGAGCAACCCACTCTTATCCAAACCGTATAAAGATCTTTGTAATCTGATTGAGTACATTTCATGATACTTTGAACTATATGCTTCATGCATTTTAAATCCTTCAGGGATCTTCATATATACTTAATCAAATGAGTCATATAGATTATAACTTGCATTTAAATGGCATGACATCTTTAGGTGTATGGACTACATGTCCGATCTTCACAATCTTTTACAATATTGTGCACTATATTGTATTAAATATATCGTCAACGATCATTTTGTATCGGTTCCTAAGCGACATAACTTGTTGAGATCTCATCACTTTCTTTATTTTCAGATACCTAAACTTCTTCTGGAGTTTCATGATATGTTATGCCGTGGGATCTTCTAGAGCTCATTTCCTCCTCATTATGATCATTTTGATAATTTGCTCTTATCATTTTTTAAGGATTGTTACCTATGAAACCGATCAGTTTACTACGCTTCATGCTTGCAGTGAACTTTATCCTTCAGGGACTTTAATTTTAATAGGAGCATTTGCAGCTGAAATATGATATTTAATTTTGGATCAGCAAATGCTTCTGGCATTTGACTTGAATTATCTTCTAAGTGAGGATCATATTAATTATAATTCGATTCATATAGCATATTTTCTAGTTGTTTATTCCACCCACCCAAATTTAAGAAAAACTAATACATATCCCAATCTTCTTTGAGAAACCTATCTTTGTGTATTGTGGTAGAGAAATTAATCATATACCACACATCAAAAGTTATTAGATAGTAAAAATATTTAGTTTCTGATCCTAAACTAATTGTGAGGGGAGGACTAATCATATTTTGTTGGTCTGATGCATACAAGTATTGTTGTATGCAATTTAGAAAATCTTAGACCAACACATGAGGCTTTGTTCTCATAAGCAATAATTTAGCCATTAATATGAGGTATTCAATGCTAAACTAGCTTGGATATAAACCAGCATCATCAAGATGAACTATATTGATTTCATAATCTGAAAATTATGCTCTTAATTGAGAAAAGTAATTTCAAATGCCAAACTGCAGGTTGACAATAAACACACATGTAACCATCTCATATATGCATCTATAAGTGGTTCACATGATAGATGAATGGGCCCATATTCACCTTTTATATATTCCAGAATTCAGGGGGTCTTAGTCCCAACTTTAGCTGGTATAATCAATTTATTACGAGAACAAGAAACACAAGAGAATTCTTGAAGAATCTTCTAGTTCTTTAGTATATTATTATCTGAATTCTCAAATAGCTCATTTAAAAATGGCAAATGAAAACTTCAAGTTTATTATGGCATGTGCTATCTCTTAGTAAGCTTCTGGTTTATTATGGCATAAACTTTTGCATTAGTAAACTTCTGATTTACTGTGACTACTTTTGCCTCAGTAAAACTTCTGATTTACTATGACTGCTTTTGCATTAGTAAACTTATGGTTTACTTGTAATACATGATATAATACAAATTGAAGAATAAGGCGGGTCACTTCTCACATACATATTATTTTGCCCCCTATAATTGTAGAAACATGAAGATTTTCAATCTTCCAATCATTTGTAGTCTCAATATGATAGCCATTTGTATTGGTAAACTTCAGTTTTACTACCACATATGTTTGGCCATAATCATATAATATGAATGACAGATTTGTATATAATCTCTTCGAGAGCCTTCGTTTATGTCACGATCCAAAATTTTAACATGTCGTGATGGCGCCTATCGCGATACTAGGCAAGCCGGCAATTTCAATAAACCACAATTTTTTTAAGTTTAAAAATATAATATTTAAGCACAATCCACAAATCTCGTAAATACCGATACAAACACTCCCCAAACCTGGTGTCACTGAGTACATGAGCGCATCTAATATGAATACAAGTCTGGAAAATACGGTCTGTGATAGTATGAGACCAAATACAGTAACAAGGAGATAGAGAAAGAGAGACAAGGTATGCGAAACATGACAGCTACCTCTAAATCTCTAGAAAATCAACTGTATGAGAGAATCAATACCCGCTATGTCCGAAAACACCTGGATCTGCACACGAAGTGTAGGGTGTAGTATGGGTACAACCAACTCAGCAAGTAACAATAATAAATAAGGAACTGAAGATAATGACGAGCTACACAGTTACAGTTGATTTTCAGTAATTCCACCATAGAGTAGACATGCTTTCAATTCCAAAAGTTTAAGTCAAATAAGCTTTATACAGTTCAAGTTCATGTAATCCGGATATAAAATCTTTCAGAGAATTTCACATCAATGACAGATAGCAACTAAGTGCAACAACAAATGAAAAACAGGTACAGCCTCTCAGACCAACAGATACTCAACTCGTCACAACAGCTCAACCACTCGGCTCTTAGCCCTCAGCACTCACACTCAATGGGTACTCGTGCTCACTGGGGTGTATAGACTCCGGAGGGGCTCCTACAACCCAAGCTCCATAATTCGCACGCACAACTCACGTGCTACACGGACAGCTCACGTGCTATAATATCCTGCACGGACAACTCATGTGCCATAGTATCCTTACCGCACTGACAGGCCCTCGGCCTTACTCGGTCCTGTACCTCTCTAAGTCTCTCGGCTCTCGAAAATCACAAAGATCATCCCAAACAAAGTAACTTAGTGTATAAACAAAAATCAAGAAGGACTCAGGTATGATATGCAAGTAAAATCATAATTGAGAACAAGACAACAATTAGCAAATAATTCAACAAGTACGTGACCTCTACGGGTCCCAATAGTACTATCACATAACCTAAGTATGATTTATAACATGATTTACAGTTAAAATTCTTCAACACATAGAGAGCATATAGCTAACAACAAGTTAATCAACTTTCCAGTTTCACGGGATAGACCAAGTCACAATCCCCTCGGTGCATGCCCACACGCCCGTCACCTAGCATGTGCGTCACCTCCAAAACAATCACATGATACAAAATCCGGGGTTCCATACCCTTAGGACCAGATTTATAACTGTTACTTACCTCAAATCGTGAAATTCTTATTCCGCTAAGCCTTTGCCTCGTGAGTTGGCCTCCAAACGCCTCGAATCTAGCCACAAATAATTCTATTCAGTCAATAAAATTTATTGGAATTAATTCCATAAGAAAATGCTAATTTTCCATAAAAATCTGAAATTTATCTCAAAAATCGACTTGTCAGAACGCGACAAAATTTACAAAATCCGGAAGGCCATACAACCACGAGTCTAACCATACTATTTTAACCAAAATCCGACCTCAACTCGACCTCCAAATCTTCAAATCTTAATTTCAAATCCCTAAGTTCAAATCCCCGATTTACACATCAAAAACATGTAATCTAGTCGGATTATTTGATTATAATTCAATATTATGAAGTAGAAAGGATCACAAGGGACTTGCCTCAAAATTTTCTGTGATTTCTCGCTCACAAATCGCCTTACCCGCTTTTGGAAATGTCAAAAATGACAAAATCTTGGACTCCTCTGTTTTTAACATTTTGACCAGGAGTTTCGCACTTGCGGCTCCATTTCCGCATCTGCGATCAAATTTCCGCTTCTGCGAAAAATCACTTAAGCCTGCCTGTGCTTCTATGATCAAGGGATAGCATCTGCGCTCATCGCAGGTGTGAAATTCCCCTTGCAACTGCGACCATTTCCTCACAACCCTATGCCCGCATCTGTGCTTGCCAGGCTTGCTTCTGCGAGCTCGCACATGCGATGGAATTTTCGCAGGTGCGATTGCATCAGATGGCAGAAAATTCAGCCTTTTCTTCTAAGTCCGAATTTGATCTGTTAACCATCCGAGACTCACCCGAGGCCCCCAGGACCTTAACCAAATATACCAACAAGTCCTAAAATATCATACGAAGTTAGTAGAACCTTCAAATCACCTCAAATAACGCTAAAACCATGAATCATACCCCCAATTCAAGCCTAATGAACTTTGAAATTTCAAGTTTCTACAAACGTCGCCGGAACCTATCAAATCGCGTCTGATTGACCTCAAATTTTGCACACAAGTAATAAACGACATAAAGGAGGTATTCAAATTTTTAGAATCGGATGTTGACCCTGATATCAAAAAGTCAACCCCCCGGTCAAACTTTTCAAAAATTCGACTTTCGCCATTTTAAGCCTAATTCCACTACCGACCTCCAAATAATTTTCTGGACATGCTCCTAAGTCCAAAATTACCATACGGAGCTATTGAAATTATCAAAATTCAAATCCGAGGTTGTTTACATATAAATTCGCATCTGGTCAACTTTTCTAACTTAAATTTTCAATTTTGAGACTAAGTGTTTCATTTCACTCCGAAATCCGTCCGGACCCGAACCAACTAACCCGATAAATCATAAATCAATTGTAAGGCATACATTGAGAAGTAAATTTGGGAACATGGTTATAATGCTAAAAATGACCGGTCTGGTCGTTACATTCTCTCCTTTTTAAACAAACGTTCGTCCTCAAACGAGTTTAGAATCATACATGGAGTCTCAAATTGGTGTGGATATTTGTACCACATCTCCTGATCAATCTCCTAAGTATCTTGTCATACTGCCTGACCTCTCCACTGTTGTCACGCCCCAAAATCGGGGAGCGCGACCGGCGCTCAACCGAGTGAACCCGACCGAGCAAGCCTGTTATATTCCTCCTACCCAAACTCATTCATGAATAAAGAGAATATATGTTTTCCTTAATTAAACAAAAAAAGTGCTCATGTATGCAATTACCAATTTCTTACCATAAGTTTCACCATTTTTTAAGGTCTCAAATGGACAAGTAATACAACCACAACATAGCATAGCTTGTCTTCCCCAGCACCAATACACAACCCACACTATGTCTACAGAGCCTCTATAGATAAAGAAGAGTGCAATGATAATGTCGACAACAAGGCCTCGGCTATACCTGGAACAAAATACACAAAGTACAAAAGATTCATGACCCCGGAATAAAGTGGGGCTCACCAAGTCAGCTGGGAAGAAGGTGAACTGCTATCACTGATCAATATCTCCTGCTGTGGAACCACCTGCATCCATTGAAAGATGCGGCGCCCCCGGCAAAAGGGACGTTAGTACTGTCGAATAGAACTAGTATGTATAACTAAACATCCTCTCAATAGAATGACAAATAATACAAACAAGATTATCATAATATCAAAGGAAGATTTAATCAACATCAAACCTCAATTTAGGATCAAGACATTGTTCAAATAAATTTCCATATCTCACATTGGGAGATTGTTAGTATCGATATACTATTGTCCACAATACTATTATTCACAATACCATTATTCACAATAACCAGTACCACCGTACTCTTAGTACGGAGTCCGATCATGACCCGATTGGCTAGGCTATCTCATTAGAGACATCAACCGCAATTCTCTCAATATCAATGCCACCGTCTTTAACACGGAGTCCGATCACGACCCGATCGGCTAGGCTATCCATTAGGGACATCAACCACAACTACCATTTCAATTACAATTTTCAGCACAATCACCACCATGTGTGCGGCATGGTATCCGATCATGACCCGACCGGCTAGGCTGTCTTATTTGAGACATCAACCTTTTTATATCAATCATCGCATTTCATATTACTTTCACATCTTTTCATTTCATTGGCAATAATGGCTATAATTATAAGATCAATCTTGGCACGTTGGCCATATTCAGTATTTCCTGCTCACCTTTTCAATTTCAAATATCATCATCATCATCAACAACAAATACAATTCAAATCAAGGTGTGTAGTACACATGCGAGCAATTTTGAGTCTAAGGCACATAGAGCTATTCCACAAAATTTGGGCATAATAGCCTTCGTTTGAACTTGACTTGAAGTCGAAACATTATTAATGCACAACCATATTTTAACACATCCTCAATTAATAACATAACATGAATAAAGCATTTGAGATACTTATCGTATGTGTGTGTGTGTGTGTGTGTGTGTGTGTGTGTGTGTGTGTATGTATATATATATATATATATATATATATATATATATATATATAGTTCAACCCAGTCTTACTCGGAATAGCCAATTTTATAATGAACTACTCGGGACTTACATATTTTTAATGAACATCATGTGATTCAATTCTAAGAGAAGAGTTTAGCCAACATACCTCAATTGAGCTTCCTTAAACTCTAAAACGTTCCGGAATTCTTAGCAACTTCAATCTATTCTAGAAATATAACAAATTGAATCAAAATTAGGAAGATGATCATGGTTCTAGCTCATTTGAGCATTTTATCAAACACTAGGTGTGCACAAGGTTTCAAGGTCTTTTTTTATGGAGGATTTCATCATCCCACAATCCAATCTTTACCATGCTTAGTTCAACAATCTTCCTACACCCCTTGATATCACATGCATGTAAAATAATCAACTCTCTTGCCCAAATATTATCTTGCTAATTACACATTTTCAGATGATTTCGAAATTAGGGTTTAGGGTGTAGAATCTTACCTCTAGGATGAAGACCTAGTGAGCTTGCCCTCTTAATCTTCCAAAACTTTGAGCAAGAATTGAAGAACAATTATTGAAGAACACATTCTCACTCTAGGGCACTCTCTCTCTCACTCTAAAATGTCAGATTATATCTCAAAAATGGCCAAAAATATGTATTTAACGAAGTAGGGTCGGGTTTTAAAAACCCAAAAATGAAGCTCTGGAACAGGTTCTGTGGTCGCATATGCGACCTCATAATGGTTATGCGGACCGCATATCGGTCGCATAATTGGTGTCCAAAATGACCAAAAATCTGCCTGAGTCTGCGGTCACTATGCGGTCCGCATAACTGTTCTACGGTCGCATAGGGTACCGCCTAATAGTTATGCGGTTGCATAGTCGACCGCATAATTGCTTCCAACTGACCCCATTAACTGCCTTACTATGCGGCCATTATGTGGTCCGTAGAGTGATTCTGCGGTCGCATAATGGACTGCAGAAATGCACTTTTTCGTCAAAAAATTTCCTTTACTTTCCGGTGCATTGTTCAACCCAAAAAGTCCGAGCCGCGGCTCGCAAGTTCGCAGCGAAGAATTTCTATAATACTTAACACGTAAAACCAATTCAGCACCACGAAACATTACTTTCTTTTGCAAAATTTTACGAGGCTTTACACTTAGGTACTTCAAAATTTTCCGGGGTGTTACAATTGTACCTTCACTGATGCTATGTTCTTTGACCTAAGCTTTCGAACCAAGTCAGTACCAAATAGCCTAGCCTCACCTGGCTCAAACCAACCCACCGGAGACCGGCACCGTCTCCCATACAAAGCCTCATACGGAGCCATCTGAACATTCGACTGGTAGCTGTTACTGTAAGCAAACTCCGTGAGTGGCAGAAATTTATCCCAAGAACCCCCAAAATCAATGACACAAGCACGTAGCATATCCTATAATATCTGAATAGTGCACTCGGACTGTCCGACCATCTGAGGGTGAAATGCTATACTCAACTGAATATGTGTGCCCAATGCTCACTTCACTGCTCTCCAAAACTGTGATGTAAATTGTGTGCCTCGATCTGAAATGATAGACACGGGCACACCGTGTAGGCGAACAATCTCGCGAATATAAATCTCAGCTGACCGCTCCGAAGAATAAATAGTACCAACTGGAATAAAATGCACAGATTTGGTCAACCGCTGCACAATCATCCAAACAACATCAAACTTCCTCAAGGTTCGTGGAAGCCCAACTACGAAATCCATGGTAATACGCTCCCATTTCCACTCCGAAATTTCAATTCTATGAAACAATCCTCCTGACCTCTGATGTTCATACTTCACCTGTTGACAATTTAAACACCGAGCTACAAACCCAACTATATCTTTCTTCATTCGCCTCCACCAATAGTGCTGCCTCAAATCCTGATACATCTTCGCGACACCTGGATGAATGGAGTACCGCGAATTGTGAGCTTTCTCGAGAATCAACTCACGCAAACCATCTACATTAGGCACACATAGCCTGCCCTGTATCCGTAATACACTGTCATCTCCAATAGTGACTTCCTTGGCATCACCGTGTTGAACCATGTCCTTAAGGACGAGCAGATGAATCATCATATTGGTGCTCTCTGATGCGATCATATAAAGAAGACCGAGAAACCACACAAGCCAAAACTCGATTCGGCTTGGAAACATCCAATCTAACAAACTGGTTGGCCAAGGCCTGAACATCCAAGGCCAAAGGCCTCTCTGCTACCGGTAAGTATGCTAAGCTGCCCAAACTCTCTGCCTTACGACTCAAGGCATCGGCCACTACATTGGCCTTTCCGGGATGATAGAGAATGGTCATATCATAATCCTTAAGTAACTCTAACCACCTCCGTTGTCGCAAATTAAGATCTTTCTATTTGAACAGATGTTGTAGACTCCGGTGATCGGTATAAACCTCACAATGGACACCGTAAAAATAGTGCCGCCAAATCTTTAAGGCAAGAACAATAGCTGCTAACTCAAGGTCGTGGACCGGATAATTCTTCTCATGTACCTTTAACTGTATGGATGCATAGGCAATCACCTTACCGTCTTGCATAAGCACTGCACCGAGACCAATATGCGACGCATCACAATACACAGTATAAGACTCTGAACCTGTAGGCAACACCAATACTGGAGGTGTAGTCAAAGCTATTTTGAGCTTCTGAAAGCTCTCTTCACATTCATCTGATCACCTGAACGGAGCACCTTTCTAGGTCAATTTAGTCATAGGCGATGCAATAGACGAGAAACCCTCCACGAAGTGATGATAATAATCGGCCAGGCCGAGAAAACTTCGAATCTCAGTAACTGAAGATGGCCTGGGCCAACTCTGAACTGCCTCTATTTTCTTCGGATCTACCTTAATTCCTTCACTGGACACTATATGTCCCAAGAATGCCACCGAATCAAGCCAGAACTCACACTTAGAGAATTTGGCATAAAGTATCTTCTCTCTCAGCCTCTGTAGTACAATACCCAAGTGTTTTGCATGCTACTCCTAGCTGCATGAGTACACCAGGATATCATCAATAAATACTACGACAAATAAATCAAGATATGGATGGAATACACTATTCATCAAATGCATAAATGCTGCTGGAGCATTGGTTTGCACAAAAAATATCACAAGAAATTCATAGTGGCCACAACGAGTTCTGAATGTCGTCTTTAGAATATTCGAATCCTGAATTTTCAACTGGTGATACCTAGACCTCAAATCAATTTTGGAGAACACCCTCGCCCCCTGAAGCTGGTCAAATAAGTCATCAATACGCGGTAAGGGATATTTATTCTTGATTGTAACTTTGTTCAACTGCCTATAATCGATGCACATCCGCACAGTACCATCTTTATTTTTCCCAAACAGAACCAGTGCACCCAAGGTGATACACTAGGCCTAATAAACCCCTTTTCAAGGAGTTCCTGAAGTTGCTCTTTCAATTATTTTAACTCAGTTGGTGCCATACGATACGGAGGAATAGAAATGGGCTGAGTGCCCTGCACAAAGTCAATACCGAAATCAATATCCCTGTCGGGTGGCATACCCGACAGGTCTGCAGGAAATACATCCGAAAAGTCTCGCACGGCTGGTACTGAATCAATAATAGGAGTATTAGTATCAACATCTCTCACAAAGGCCAGATATGACAAACACCCCTTTCCAACCATACGTTTGGCCTTCAAATAAGAAATTACCCTGCTAGGAACAAAATCTAGAGAACCTCTCCATTCAACCTTTGGCAACCCCAGTGTTGTCAACGTCACAGTTTTTGTGTGACAGTCCAGAATAGCATGACATGGAGACAACCAATCCATACCCAGGATTACATCGAAATCAACCATACCGAGTAATAAGAGATCAACTTTGGTCTCTAGTTCTCCAATAGTTACCACACACGACCGATACACACGATTCACAGTAATAATATCGCCCACCGGTGTAGATACACAAACAAGTGAAACTAAGGACTCACAGGGTATTTTCAGATAATGAGCAAAATACGATGATGCATATGAATAAGTGAAACTAGGGTCAAATAATATAAAAGCCTCACTATGGCACACTGAGACAATACATGTGATTACTTCATATGAGGCAACAATATCAGGTCTGGCAGGAAAATCATAGAATCGGGCTAACCGTCACCTGATCGGTCTCCCCCTCTTGGGCAACCCTAGCTGCCTGACCCCCCACCCCGAGCTAGCTGGGCGGGTGGTGGAACTGTTGGTGCTGGTGCCGTCGGTCAATAACTCTGATGTGGATCCCCACTCAACAACCTAGGACAATCTCTCTTGAAATGACCCAATTCTCCGCACTCGAAACAACCCCTCCTCTGACGGAACTACTGCTCCTGATAACCCGAGCAATTACCTGTAGAAGCCTGAGCGTACGAGGCATGATGAGAACTTTGCACTGGTAGTGCACTGAATGAAGACTGGCCTGAGTGAGCAATGTAAGAACCGTGGCTAGCTGATGTACCACGATGAGCTGGGCGAGTCATCTGAGCGGGCCTATAAGGTCGACCCTTACTGTGGTAGGACTGTCCCCCAGAAGGTATCCCACCAAAACCGCCCAAAACTCGAGGCCTCTTAGCCTCCCTATTACTACGCTCCTGGCTACAAACCACCTCTATCTGTCGAGCAGTGTTAACCACCTCGTCAAAAGTGGCATAAGATACCCCCTCTCTAGTCATAAGTAACCGCAACTAATATGTGAGGCCATCAATGAACCTCCTAATCCTCTCCCTATCAGTAGGAACTAACCAAACTGCGTGATGAGCCAAATTAGAAAATCTCATCTCATACTGCGTCACAGACATACCATCCTGACGTAACTGCTCCAAGTGTCTGCGCAGCTCCTCTCTGTGAGATTGCGACATGAACTTCTCCAAAAAGAGAACGGAGAATTCCTGTCATGTAAGTGGTACTGCACCAACTGGCATGCGCTTTTCATAAGCCTCCCATTATCTGAAGGCAGCCCCAAAAAACTAAAAAGTAGTGAACGAGACCCCACTGGTCTCCAGAATACCCACTGTTTGCAGCATCCGCTGGCACTTATCTAGAAATTCCTGAGCATCCTCTGACTCAGCACCGCTAAATGATAGAGGTCGAAGCCTCCCAAATCTCTCAAGTCTTCTCTGCTCTTCATCTGCCATAATGGGGACTACCAGGGCCTGAGCAGGTGCAGCCGGCTGGGCTGGTAGTGCCCCCGGTGTATGAAGTCCATGCACTATCTGCTATAGAGCACGGTCAACAGGGGTATGAGTACCTCCCCTATCCTGAGAAGTAGGTGGTGCGGCCTGAGCCGAAACTACCTAAGCAAGGCTAGTGCAAACTATCAATATCTAAGCCAATGCCTCCTGTAGGCCTGGAATCTCAATGGGCACAGCTGGTGCCTGAGCGGGTCCCGCCTGCTCAACTATATTTGGAATATGCTCCTGAGCTGGAGCAACTGGTGGTGCTACATGTGCTTCTCCAACCTCTGTAAGAGCGACACCTCTACCTCTACCTCAGCCACGGCCTCTACCACGACCCCGGTCTCTCGCGTCCCTAACTGGTGGCACTGGTGGCTGACCGTCCGATCTAGTAATACATGTTCTCACCATCTGTGAGAGAATAGAATAGTAGAATTTTAGTTTTTCAGAATCAACAAATTCGCATGATAGAATACAAGAAAGTGAAATTTTCCTAAGGGTTCTGTAGTCTCTCGAATAAGTACAGACGTCTCTGTACCGATCCGCAAGAATCTACTAAACCTGCTCATGACTCGTGAGACCTATGTAACCTTGGCTCTAATACCAACTTGTCACGACCCAAAATTCTAACCTGTCATGATGGCGCATATCTCGATACTAGGCTAGCCGACAATCTCAATAAACCACAATATTTTTTAAGTTTGAAAATATAATATTTAAGCACAATCCACAAATCTCGCAAATACCGATACAAACACTCCCAAAACCTGGTGTCACTGATTACATGAGCATCTAATATGAATACAAGTCTGAAAAAATACGGTCTATGATAGTCTAAGACCAAATACAGTAACAAGGATATAGAGAAATAAAGACAAGGTCTGCGAAACACGGCAGCTACCTCTAAATCTCCGAAAAATCAAATGTGTGAGAGAATCAACACCCGCTATGTCCGAGAACACCTGGATCTATAGACGAAGTACAGGGTGTAGTATGAGTGCAACTAACTCAGCAAGTAATAATAATAAATAAGGAACTAAAGATAATGATGAGCTACACAATTACAGCTCATTTTCAGTAATTCCAGCAGAGAGTAGACATGCTTTCAATTCCAAAAGTTTAAGTCAAATTAGTTTTATACAGTTCAAGTTCATGTAATCAGAATATAAAATCTTTCAGAGAATTTCACACAATGATAGATAGCAACTAAGTGCAACAACAAATGAAAAGTAAGTACAGCCTCTCAGGGCAATAGATACTAAACTCGTCACAACAGCTCAACCACTCGGCTCTCAGCCCTCAACACTCACACTCAATGGGTACCCGTGCTCACTGGGGGTGTACAGACTCCGGAGAGGCTCCTACAGCCCAAGCTCCATAATTCGCACGGACAACTCACGTGTTGTACGAACAACTCACGTGCTGTAATATCATGCACGGACAACTTACGTACCATAGTATCCTTACCTCACCGATAGGCCCTCAGTCTTACTGAGTCCTCAACCTCTCTAGTCACTTGACTCTCGAAAATCACAAATATAAGCCCAAACAAAGATAACATAGTGTATTAATAAAAATCAAGAAGGACTGAGGTATGATACGCAAGTAAAATTATGACTGAGAACAAGACATCAATTAGCAAATAATTCAATAAGTTCGCGACCTCTGCGGGTCCCAACAGTACTATCATATAGCCTAAGCAAGATTTCTAACATGATTTACAGTCAAATTGCTTCAAGGCATAGAGAGCATATAGCTAACAACAAGTTAATCAACTTTCTAGTTTCACGGGACGGACCAAGTCACAATCCCCTCGGTGCATGCCCAAACGCCCATCACCTAGCATGCACGTCACCTCCAAAACAATCACATGATATAAAATCCGGGGTTTCATACCCTCAAGACCAGATTTATAACTGTTACTTACCTTAAACCGTGAAATTTTTATTCCGCTAAGCCTTTGCCTCATGAATTGATCTCCAAACGTCTCGAATCTAGCCACAAATAATTCGATTCAGTCAATAAAATTTATTGAAATTAATTCCATAAGAAAATGCTAATGTTCCATAAAAATCCGAAATTTAACTCAAAAATTGCCCATGGGGCCCACGTCTCGTAACCCGACAAAAGTTACAAAATTCGGAAGCCCATTCAACCACGAGTCTAACCATACCAATTTTACCAAAATCCGACCTCAACTCGACTTCCAAATCTTCAAATCTTAGTTTCAAATCCCTAAGTTCAAATCCCTGATTTACACCTCAAAAACATGTAATCTAGTCGAATTATTCGATGATAATGCAATATTATGAAATAGAAAGGATCACAAGGGACTTACCTCAAAATGTTTTGTGATTTTTCGTTCAAAAATCGCCTCGCCCGCTTTTGGAAATGTCAAAAATGACAAAATCTCGGACTCTTTTTTTAACATTCTGACCAGGATTTCGCACCTGCGGCTCTATTTCCGCATCTGCGATCAAAGCTTCGCTTCTGCGAAAAAATTACTTAAGCATGCCTCCACTTCTGCGATCAAGGGACCGCATCTGCGCTCATCACAGGTGCGGAATTTCCCTCGCACCTGCGACCACTGCCTCACAGCCCTCTGCCCACATCTGCGCTTACGAGGCTCACTTTTGTGAGCTCGCACCTGCGATGGAATTTTCGTAGGTGCGATTGCATCAAATGGCAGAAACTTTAACTTTTTCTTCTAAGTTCGAATTTGATTCGTTAACCATCTGAAACTCACCCGAGGCCCTTGGGACCTCAACCAAATATACCAACAAGTCCTAAGATATCATACGAACTTAGTTGAACCTTTAAATCACCTCAAATAATGCTAAAACCATGAATCATACCTCAATTCAAGCCTAATGAACTTTGAAATTTTAAGTTTCTACAAATGATGCTAGAACCTATCAAATCGCGTCCGATTGACCTCAAATTTTGCACACAAGTCATAAATGACATAACAGAGGTATTCAAATTTTCAGAATCAGATTTCGACCCCGATATCAAAAAGTCAAACCCCCGGTCAAACATCCCAAAAATTCGACTTTCGCCATTTTAAACCTAATTCCACTATCGAGCTCCAAATAATTTTCCGGACATGCTTCTAAGTCCAAAATTACCATACGAAGCTATTGAAATCATCAAAATTCAAATCCGAGGTCGTTTACACATAAGTCCATATCCTGTCAACTTTTCTAACTTTAATTTTCAATTATGAGACTAAGTGTCTCATTTCATTCCGAAATTCTTTCGGACCCGAACCAACTAACCCGATAAGTCATAAATCAATTGTAAGGCACAAATTGAGCATTAAATTGGAGAACGGGGTTATAATGCTAAAAACGACTGGCCGGGTCGTTACATTTTATTATCCACAATCTAATATTTATCGGACACTACTGGTGTCATGTGTCTTCTAGACAAACAACTAGCTCTTTAGGAGTTGTTGATAAATTTTGTACTATCAAATATTGCTCAGACACTTCTGATATCATGAGAGAAAATTATAATCAAATAAATAATATAAAACAATTATTTAAGCACAAGAAAACACCTATTCATAATGTTTTCCTACTTCAGGAGAATATTTCAATTGTGTTACTTCTTCAAGAGCAAATTTAAAATATGAAATATAAAGTATGTATTCTCTCAATCATAGTAACTCTTCTGGCGGTGAATTGCAATATATTTACATCAAAAGCGCGTTCATATTTACAGTTTTATTAATATTATCACATTCATTTAAGGGAATGGATTAATATTTATCAAAAATTCTCATCCTTCAGGAAAGCGAACGTAATTATCTGAATGCGCATTAATCATATCAAATTGTGATGCTTCAACCTTTTTAAAAATATTTACTACTTCAGGAGCAAACTGAAGCGTGCATGTAATATTGAGAATATTTCTCTAGCTTATCTTTAATTGTAACCATAGAAAGCCTAAATTATCACTTCGGGTGGTCATAGGCATATACCACTTTTGGTGGTTAACAAAATTTAGTTACAATGAGATATACGAAACATAACCACTTCTGGTGGTTGTATATTTCTTGCAAACTCTGCTGGAGTTTAAGTGGATCTAACAATATTATCCACTTTGTAATCCTTATTAAGATAATTAGGATGGAAACAAATACCAAAATAGGTACTGTATACGTAACATATAACCAAGCAAGCGATGATAAAGATATTAAAATATAAGCAAAAGGCTCAAATTAATTTACGCAAATTTGATCACTCCAGATGTAAGTGATATCTACATCACTACTGCCAAGAAGAAAAACTCACCACCTCAAGGATATAATCTGCCTTATGATACTCAGAATAAAAAAGATCTAACCACGGACATAAGAGCGTCGCCTTACATCGAAGAAGAACACTCAAGGATATAATCTTCCTTATAATGCTCGGAATGAACAAAATCTGATCATGAATGTAAGAGCGAAGCCTTACATCGGAGATGAACACTAATTACTTAGGAATCTCATGTGTTTAGTTTACGAGGCCTCATCCCTTCACATCATCTCAAAAATATTGATGAACATTTCTGCTATGAGAAGGCCACTATTTTCTTCAATGCTTTTGAGAGTAACAACTTGCCTCTAACAACCATGTTGATCAACATTCCATCTGCTGCCAAACAAGTAGCCATGCGCCTCATATATGTATCCTTATTTGTTGTGACTTTGAATTATTTCTTATACTGAAATAAAAAAACTAAATTCAAAGTAAGTGCTCGATATGGTAGAGTCTCGTGCTAATAACATGTTATAAATAAAGACTGTAAAGTAAATAAATCAAAGACAAATATAGAGAGAGATTGATATATTATTCAACTTCAAACTCATGTACATAATGAACTGAAATCTCTACTATTTATAGAAGAAAGGAAGTTGTTGTGTAAGCTGCTACTACAAGCTGTTATGTAAGCTGCTATTGTACTAGATATAGATAATCTTCTACGAGGGGTAATATTTATCCATAACGGAGTATCGAAAGGATAAGCTCATTGTACCAGATATAGATAATCTTCTACCGGGGATAATATTTATTCATGACGGAGTACCGAAAGGATAAACTTCTTCAGGAGGCTTATTTCTAATAGAGTACTAAATAGATAAATATATTTACGGCGGAGTCCCATATGGATAAGTTTCTTCAGGAAGCTTATTTACAATAGAGTACTAAATGAACATCCATAATATAATATATTTATAACAAAAAACCATTTATAGCATGTAGCTAGGTCGTTCAATAATACTAGAATTTTAATTTCTAAATCTGGCCCCTTTTCTGCGTTACAATCATTTTTTCTTTCTTTTCTTTTGTTTCATTAAATGTTTTCCTGGACAATCTCCAACAAATTCAAGAGTCCAAATTCACAAAATAATTAATACCTTTAAATGGTGCCTTAGAATTTAGCGTGAGGCATGTCACAAAGAGTAGGAGACTGTCCGTAAGAATATTTTGTATATATAGTAAATGATATAATCAGTACTCCATATTTAATAAGCTTTTTCATTTATAAGTTGAGAACAGAAACGTCAGAAATTTAAAGAGAGAAGTAGAAGATATAAGAGGAAAATGAAGGAATTAGACCAAGGAATTCATCCTTAATTAATAAATTGAAATGCCATGTATATACATGTGCTATTTTAACGACTAGTTATAAACTACTAGTTTGAACTAGCTAGTTAATGACTAGTTTGACTATTTCAAGTGTATAGGTTAATATTTCTAAAGCCTAGTGTATACGGGTAAAACTGAGCTTGATGCTTGTTCGAGCATCTGAAACGGTGGGCCAGACTCGGCACATCTGTACGAGATCGAACTTACGTATGAAACCGAACTCAATATCGAAGTTCGAAGTTCGGCATGGTCAGCCAAGATCGTAATATGATATTGTCGGACCTAAAAGTATCGTCAAAACAGGCCATCGAGACCATCAGATTTGCCCTCGAGTGTACCGAAGGCACGACCGATCTTGTTTCTAACGGCCTCGAAGAAATGTTTCGTCAACTCATCCAACAAGGATCCGTGATTCTCGCCATTAACCAATCATTATGGCAGAAATTATGGTATTAAGTCAAAAAGGGGTCAACGATCTACAAAATCAAGGACTTATGTTTTTTGATAAAATAATGTCTTAAAAGGAAGATTTTCCCTAATATATAAGGGGACTTAATAATTCATAAGGGGGACATTGTAACATACTTCAAAGAACAACATACTATTGTTTCTAGCTTTGTTCATACCATTCCGGCCTCAATAATATTACATCTAAGTTCAAGGGAGATTAAACTCATAAGGCCTAGGTTGTTCAATTTGTGTGGTTTGCATTTACCTTTTCATCTTTTATTTCTGTAACTGATCCGATTTATCACTCTGTATTAAATTATATCACGTATCCTTAAAACCACGTACAAATTCAATTATTATCTGATTTTTAGGGTAAACAGTTTGGCGCCCACCGTAGGGCTAAGGATAATAGTGATTATTTGATACAAATCTCCATAACACACACTGCTTTACACTTGCTCTTTGACGTGTCTTTGATTTCAGGCTAAAAATGACAAACTCTCAATTAGCACCTATACATATCGACAACGAGTCCGGTCATCAAGATGAGAATAACAACATGGCGCCTGGTAACGCAGGACCACCCGCTGATGTCGTTGGAATTCAAACCGCGGATCCGATTGATGTAAATTCACATGTGGCCATCAACGCGAACTTGCCTACCGACCTTGAAAATTGCGTCCGTGGTGGAGCCCGATCGGCAGCTCGAAACACACAAAATATTGAAGAAGACGGGATCAAACTACGCATGATCTTCAAAATGCTGCAAGCTCAACAGATGGTGATAGCTCAGTTGCAGAGCCAAACTCAGGCACCGAGCAGGGTTGAACCCGATCTGCCCAAGAAGTCACTCGCAGAGCGGAACCGGCCGTGGTGAGATTGAATGAACAAGAGTCGGGGACTAACCCCGAAATTATAAAAATGCTCGAGGACCTGACAAAGCGGGTAGAATCAGGGGAAAAGACGATCGAAGCGAACGATAAAAAGGTCGAAACCTATAATTCCATGGTAGATCAAATCCCAAGAGCGCCCCGATATTGAAGGGGCTGGATTCCAGGAAGTTCGTGTAAAAACCTTTTCCTCCAAGCGCAGCCCCAAAACCGATCCCCAAGAAATTTCATATGCCTGAAATACCCAAGTACAACGGAACGACCGGTCCAAACGAGCATGTAACCTCTTATACATGTGCCATCAAAGGAAACGACCTGGAAGACGATGAGAACGAGTATATTTTACTAAAAATATTTGGGGAGACCCTGTCAAAGGGAGCTATAATATGGTATCACAACTTACCTCCTAAGTCTACTGATTCATTTTCTGTGCTTGGACACTCTTTCATAAAAGCACATGTTGGTGCCATCAAGGTCGAAACCAGGAAATCAGACCTTTTCAAAGTTAAACAGAATGATAACGAGATACTCAGGGAATTCGTGTCCCATGTTTAAATAGAACGAATGGATCTACCGACGGCCGCTGATGATTGGGATGTTCAGGCTTTCACACAGGGATTCAATATTAGAAGCCCAGTGGCTTCGCAACAATTAAAGCAAAATCTAATAGAATACCCTATCGTTACTTGGGCCGATGTACACAATCGGTATCAATCGAAAATCAGAGTCGAAGATGATCAACTCGGGGCACATTCAGAGTCTATTTATCCTGCCAGAACTCTCGATAGAGTCAAGAGAGACATCGATCGAGAACCAGGATCAAACAGGGATCGGTATCGGCCATATAATGGAGATCGGGGGAGCAGTTTGTCTGGGCATAACCCCATAAGAAATGAAAAAAGAAAAGACCAAGGTCGAAGAAACCGGGGGTTAATGACCAAAAACAGTTTTGACAGGTCCACCGGGCCCAAAGAAGCGCTGAGGCTATCCGAGTACAACTTTAATATCGACTCAGCTGCCATCGTATCAACTATCGGGAGAATCAAGGATACCAAATGGCCTCAACCTCTACAATCTGATCCAGCTCAAAGGGATCCCAACCAAGTATGAAAATATCATGGAACTCACGGTCATAGAACGGAAGACTGTCGACAACTGAGAGATTAAGTAGCCAGACTATTCAACAAAGGGCACCTTCGAGAGTTCTTGAGTGATCGGGCGAAGAATCATTTCAGGAACAAGGATTCTAATAGACAGACAGAATAAGAATATACCGAACCTCAACACGTAATTAATATGATCATCGGTGGAGTCGATATACCACATGAGCCAATGTGAAACGTGCCAAAATCTCCATCATTAGGGAGAAACGAACTCGAAACTACATACCAGAAGAAGTCTTATCCTTTAGCGACGAGGATGCGAAAGGGATCATACAACCTCACAATCATGCGCTAGTAATATCTATACACATAACTAAAACTAGAATTAAATGTGTGTTAATTGATCCAAGTAGCTCGGCCAACATTATTCGGTCGAAGGTCGTAGAACAGTTCGGTTTACAAGACAGGATCATGCCAGCAGTCCGAGTTATAAACAGGTTCAACATGGCATGTGAAACCACCAAGGGAGATATAACGTTACCGGTTACTACCGCCGGAATCATACGAGAGGCCAAGTTTTATGTAATCGAAGGGGACATAAGGTACAACGCCCTTCTCGGAAGACCATGGATCCACCACATGAAGGCAGTACCCTCGACTCTTCACCAAGTATTAAAATTCCTAACTCCGGAGGGGATTAAGACAATCTACGGGGAACAACCGGCCACCAAAGAGATGTTTGCGATAGAAGAGGTGGTTCCAATATCAATTTTCGTAACATCAAAGGAACCAAATTCGGACGAAAACCAATAGGCCAAATAGCAATCACCGACACTGGCCATGATCCAATTGGATAAACAGGGGACTTATGAAGACGATGATTACGGGGTTCCCCGATTTTTTATAATCCCCGTTGACTCTGACGCAACTAAATCAACAGTCGAAGAGCTAGAACAGGTCAAATTGATCGAGCATTTGCCCGATCGGAAGGTATACCTGTGCACAGGGTTAGCTCCCAAGCTCAGGGAAAGTTTTATTCGATTTCTTATAGTTAACATAGATTGTTTTGCTTGGTCCCATCTTCATATGACATGGATCCCACCAGAAATAACCACTCACAAACTGAGCATGGACCCAAATATTAATCTGGTTAAGCAGAAGAGGAGACCCCAATCCGAGTTCAAACATGCTTTCATCAAGGACGAGGTATCTAAACTCCTAAAAAATAGGGTTCATTCGAGAGATTAAATACCCGGATTGGTTAGCAAACGTAATGGTAGTCCCTAAAAAGGGAATAAACTAAGAATATGTGTAGATTACAAAGATTTGAATAAAGCATGCCCCAAAGACTCTTTTCCCTTGCCTAACATCGATCGTATGATCGATGCCACGGCCGACCACGAGACCTTCTGTTTTTTCGATGGCTATTCCGGGTACAATCAAATATGGATGGACCCGGGTGATCAGGAAAAAACCTCCTTCATTACTAAAAATGACACATACTATTATAATGTAATACTATTTGAATTAAAAAATACCGCTGCCACATACCAACGCCTAGTAAATCGAATGTTCAAAGAACAAATTGGGAAAACGATAGAAGTTTACATTGATGATATGTTGGTTAAGTCTCTCCGAGCAGAGGACCATTTAAAATATTTGCAAGAAACCTTCAGCATATTAAAGAAGTACAGTATAAAGCTGAACCTAGAAAAATGTGCGTTCAGAGTTGGATCGGGTAAATTCCTTGGGTTTATGGTATCTAACCGAGAAATCGAGATTAACCCCAACAAGATCAAAGCCATAGAGGATATCACGATCGTTGAGGACGTAAAGGTTGTGCAAAGGCTAATCGGGCGCATAGCCGCTCTAGGGCGATTTATTTCGAGGTTGTCCGATAAGAACCACCGATTCTTCACATTGTTAAAAAAGAAGAATAAATTCTCATTGAATCCGGAATGCCAATGAGCTCTGGAGGAGCTCAAAAGATACTTATTGAGCCCACCGCTGCTTCACACACCAAAGACAAACAAATAATTGTATTTGTACTTATCGGTCTCGGGGGTAGCCGTAAGTGGAGTCTTGGTTCGGGAAGAGCAAGGTACGTAGTTTTCAATTTATTATGTTAGTAGGGCCTTAGGTGAAGCCGAAACCAGGTATCCTCACCCAGAAAAACTGGCGCTCGCTTTGCTAAGCGCCTCTAGGAAGCTAAAATCATACTTTCAATGTCACCCCATATGTGTCGTAACTACTTACCCGTTAAGGAACGTTATGCATAAACCCAAACTCTCTGACCGATTGGCCAAATGGGCCATGGAAGTAAGTGGGTATGATATTGAGTATCGACCTCGGACTGCCATTAAGTCCCAAATATTGACAGACCTCGTGGCCGACTTCTCGCCGGACCTAATACCCGAGGTCGAAAGAGAATTATTGGTTCACTCGGGGACATCTTAGGGAATCTGGACCCTCTTTACTGACGGGGCCTCGAACGCCAAAGGGTCCGGACTTGGTGTCGTACTAAAGTCACCAACAAGTAATATAATTAGACAATCTATTAAGACTATGAAGTTGACTAACAATGAGGTCGAATATGAGTCCATGATTGCATGCCTTGAAATAGCCAAAAGCTTGGGAGCAGAGGTGATCGAAGCCAAGTGCGACTCCCTCCTTGTGGTAAACCAAGTTAACGGAGCATTCAAAGTCAGAGAAAAATGAATGTAGAGATACTTACACAAGTAACAGGTGACATTACATCGGTTCAAAGAATTGACTTTGCAACATGTACCTCGAAATCAAAACAACGAAGTCGATGCCCTCGCTAACTTAGGATCATCGGTTGAAGATAACGAGTTCAATTCAGGAGAAGTCGTGCAGCTTATGAGATCGGTGGTGGAAGAAGGCCATGCTGAGATCAACTCTACGAGCCTAACTTGGGATTGGAGGAACAAGTACGTGGAATATCTCAGGACCAAAAATTTGCCCTCGTACCCAAAAGAATCGAGGGTCGTGCGTACAAAAGCAGCCCGATTTCGCCTGGACGAAGACAAAACCATGTTCAGAAGAACATTCGATGGTCCACTTGCAATATTTCTAGGACTGGGGGATACTGAGTACGTTCTGAAGGAAATCCATGAGGGTACTTGTGGAAATCATTCGGGCGCCGAATTACTGGTACGAAAAATAATTAAAACTGGTTACTACTGGATCGACATGGAAAAAGATGCAAATGAGTTTGTTTGAAAATATGATGAATGATAAAGGCACGTTCCCATGGTCCATCAACCTGGGGAGCCGCTGCATTCGGTTTGTCACTATGGCCTTTCATGAAATAGGGGATGGACATCGTCGGCCCCCTCCCTCGGGCACCCGGTAAGGCTCAGTTTATTTTATTTATGACTGACTATTTCTCTAAATGAGTGGAAGCACATGCATATGAGAAGGACAGGGAAAAAGAAGTCATTGATTTTATCTGGGACCACATCATATGCCTCTTCGGGATACCGGCCGAGATTGTGTGCCATAACGGGAAATAATTTATTGGCAGCAAAGTAAGTAAGTTTCTCGAAGATCATAAGATCAAAAGGATCTTATCCACTCCCTATCACCCTAGTGGGAATGGATAAGTTGAATCTACCAACAAAACCATACTCCAAAGCCTTAAAAAGAGGTTAATCGACGCAAAAGGAAAATGGAAGAAAATGCTACCTGAGGTCCTATAGGCATACCGCACGACCTCGAAATCCAGTACCGGGGCCACCCCATTCTCTTTGGTTTATGGCACCGAAACTTTAATACCAGTCGAGGTCGGAGAACCAAGCATCAGACTCCGATATGCAACAAAGGAATCAAATGACGAAGCTATGAATACGACTGGCCGCCCAAAAACAATGGATCGAAAGGTATTACAATCGAAGGCCAACCTTCGACACTTCAACATAGGGGACTTGGTACTAAGAAAAGTCACATTGAGCACCCGCAACCCCGAACGAAGGAAAATTGGGCTCGAAATGGGAAGGACCATACCAAATTATCGAGATCACCGAAAAAAGATCCTATAAGCTCGGAACAATGGATGACGAGCAATCAATGAACAACTGGAATATAATTCACTTAAAGCGATATTATTGCTAGGGTACGACCCCAATTCTTTCTTTTTTATTTTTTATTTTTACATTTCAAACTGACACTTACAGGCAACCAACAAAGGATTATACGAGATCCTAGGTCTGAAAGCACACATTGCACTCTTTTTCCCTTAAATCGGTTTTTTCCCAAATGGGTTTTTAAACAAGGTTTTTAATGAGGCAATAAGTAATCATGCTAACTTAGAATCGAAGGTCGGCTAAAAATCGGTGACGATGATCACAACAACATTCGAGGCCTCTCTTTGGTCAACCTCAAACACTGGGGCAATATCCTGGGATATCGGATTTAACAAGGCATTTCAACTTCGTGATTGAAGGGCCTCAATCAACAGGATTTATTGTAAGGGCCAAATGGTCAAATGAATCATGCCCGTTCAAATTACTCAAGCCCTGGCACAAAACGTATACGTGTACAACTATTATGCAGAAGAATAAAAAAGAAGACTATATTTTGCATATAAACATCTTGTCCTCAAAAACGTTACTTGCATTTCTCAAGGAATTTCCTACATCTGACCCCCTAAGGATATCAAGCCCAAGGGCCACCTTAATCCGAGTTCGAACATTCACTTCACTCGGGGACTGCAGGCATTGCCTAACTTAAAAGGCTAAGGCCGTTTCGAGTTAATAAAACTCGAGGGCATGAAACTTATTTGGCATTGCCCGAATTAAAAGGCTAAGGTCGTTCCGAGTTAATAAAACTCGAGGGCATGAAGCTTATTTGTCATTGCTGGAATTAAAAGGCTAAGGTCATTCCGAATTAATAAAACTCGAGGGCATGAAGCTTATTTGGCATTACCCGAATTAAAAGGCTAAGGCTGTTTCGAGTTAATACAACTCGAGGGGATGAAGCTTATTTGACATTGCCCAAATTAAAAGGCTAAGGCCTTCCCGAGTTAATAAAACTCAAGGGCATGAAGCTTATTTGGCATTTCCCGAATTAAAAGACTTAGGTCATTCCGAGTTAATAAAACTCGAGGGCATGAAGCTTATTTGGCATTGACCGAATAAAAAGGCTAAGGTCGTTCCGAGTTGTGATTGAAGGGCCTCGATCAACATGATTTTTTGTAAGGGCCAAACGGTCAAATGAGCCGTGCCCGTTCAAACAACTCGAGCCCTGGCACAAAACGTGTATACGTGTATAACTATAATGCATAAGAATAAAAAAGAAGACTCTTCTTTGCATATAAACATCTTGTCCTCAAAAACATTACTTGCATTTCTCAAGGAATTTCCTACGCATGATCCCCTAAATATATCAAGCCCAAGGGCCACCTTAATCCGAGTTCGAACATTCATTTCACTCGGGGACTACAGGCATTGCCTAACTTAAAAGGCTAAGTTTGTTTCGAGTTGAGTTAATAAAACTCGAGGGCATAAAGCTTATCTAGCATTGCCTAAATTAAAAGGCTAATGTCGTTCCGAGTTAATAAAACTCGAGGGCAAGAAGCTTATTTGGCATTACCCGAATTAAAAGGCTAAGGCCGTTCCGAATTAATAAAACTCGAGGGCATGAAGCTTATTTGGCATTGCCCGAATTAAAAGGCTAAGGTCATTCCGAGTTAATATAACTCGAGGGGATGAAGGTTATTTGGCATTGACAGAATTAAAAAGCTAAGACCGTTCCGAGTTTATAAAACTCAAGGGCATGAAGCTTATTTGGCATTGCCCGAATTGAAAGGCTTAGGCCGTTACGAGTTAATAAAACTCGAGGGCATGAAGCTTGTTTGGCATTGCCCGAATTAAAAGGCTAAGGCCGTTCCGAGTTGTGATTGAAGGGCCTCAATCAACAGGATTTTTTGTAAGGGCCAAACGGTCCAATGAACTATGCACGTTCAAACAATTCGAGCCCTAGCACAAAATGTTTATATGTGTTCAACTATTATGCAAAAGAATAAAAAAGAAGACGCTTCTTTGCATATAAACATCTTATCCTTAAAAACGTTACTTGCATTTCTCAAAGAATTTCCTACACCTGATCCCCTAAAGATATCAAGCCCAAGGGCCACCTTAATCTGAGTTCGAACATTCACTTCACTCGGGGACTTCAGGCATTGCCTAACTTAAAAGGCTAAGGCCATTCTGAGTTCATAAATCTCGAGGTCATGAAGCTTATTTGGCATTGTCCGAATTAAAAGGCTAAGGTCGTTACGAGTTAATAAAACTCGAGGGCGTGAAGCTTATTTGGCATTGCCCGAATAAAAAGGCTAAGGCCATTCCGAATTAATAAAACTCGAGGGCATAAAGCTTATTTGGCATTGCCCGAATTAAAAGGCTAAAGTCGTTCCGAGTTAATAGAACTCTAGGGCATGAAGCTTATTTAGCATTGCCCGAATTAAAAGGCTAAGGCCTTTCCGAGTTAATAAAACTCGAGGGCGTGAAGCTTATTTGGCATTGCCCGAATTAAAAGGCTTAGGCCGTTCCGAGTTAATAAAACTTGAGGGCATGAAGCTTATTTGGCATTGCCCGAATTAAAAGGCTAAGGTCATTTCGAGTTGTGATTGAAGGTCCTCGATCAACAGGATTTATTGTAAGGGCCAAACGTTTAAATGAACCATGCCCATTCAAATCACTCGAGCTCTAGCACAAATCGTGTATACGTGTACAACTATTATGCACAAGAGTAAAAAAGAGGACTATTCTTTGCATATAAACATTTTGTCCTAAAAAACATTACTTGCATTTCTCAAGGAATTTCCTACACCTGATCCCCTAAAGATATCAAGCCCAAAGGCCACCTTAATCCGAGTTCGACCATTCATTTCACTCGGGGACTGCAAGCATTGCCTAACTTAAAAGGCTAAGTCTGTTTCGAGTTAATAAAACTCGAGGGCATGAAGCTTATCTAGCATTGCCTAAATTAAAAGGCTAATGTTGTTCCGAGTTAATAAAACTCGAGGGCATGAAGCTTATTTGGCATTGCCCGAATTAAAAGGCTAAGGCCATTTCGAATTATTAAAACTCGAGGGTATAAAGCTTATTTGGCATTGTCCGAATTAAAAGGCTAAGGCTGTTCCGAGTTAATAAAACTCGAGGGCATGCAGATTATTTGGCATTGCCCGAATTAAAAGGCTAAGACCGTTCCGAGTTAATAAAACTCGAGGGCATGAAGCTTATTTGGCATTGCCCGAATTAAAAGGCTTAGGCCGTTCTGAGTTAATAAAACTCGAGGGCATGAAGCTTATTTGGCATTTCCCGAATTAAAAGGCTAAGGACGTTCTGAGTTGTGATTGAAGGGCCTCGATCAACAGGAATTTTTGTAAGGGCAAAATGGTCCAATGAATCATGCACGTTCAAACAACTCGAGCCCTGGCACAAAACATATATACGTGTACAACTATTATGCACAAGAGTAAAAACTAGAACTCTTCTTTACATAGAAACATCTTGTCCTCAAAAACGTTACTTGCATTTCTCAAGGAATTTCCTACACATGATCCCCTAAAGATATCAAGCTCAAGGGCCACATTAATCCGAGTTCGAACATTCACTTCACTCGGGGACTGCAAGCATTGCCTAACTTAAAAAGCTAAGGCCGTTCCGAGTTAAAAACTCGAGGGCATGAAGCTTATTTGGCATTTTCCAAATTAAAAGGATAAGGTCGTTCCAAGTTAATAAAACTCGAGGGCATGAAGCTTATTTGGCATTGCTTGAATTAAAAGGCTAAGGTCGTTCCGAATTAATAAAACTCGAGGGCATGAAGCTTATTTGGCATTGCCCGAATTAAAAAGGCTAAGGCCGTTCCGAGTTAATAAAACTCGAGGGCATAAAACTTATTTGGCATTGCCCGAATAAAAAGGCTTAGGTTGTTCCGAGTTAATAAAACTCGAGGGCATGAATCTTATTCGGCATTGCTCGAATTAAAAGTCTAAGGCCGTTCCGAGTTGTGATTGAAGGGCCTCGATCAACAGAATTTATTGAAAGTGTCAAACGGTCAAATGAACTGTGCCCATTCAAATCACTCGAGCCATGGCAAAAATGAATTGTGCCCGTTCAAATCACTCGAGCCCTGGCACAAAACGTGTATACGTGTACAACTATTATGCACAAGTTCTGAAATGGCCTAATCCTCATCGGGGGCTACGTCATTGGCTACGGGGTCTTCTTCACCATCGGACTCACCCGACTCTTCAAACGCCTCAAAATCTTCCTCGTGAAAAGCCAACTTTCGGGCATTGGCTTCACATATCTTGGCATTCTTGACTTCGGTCAATATGTCGAAGTTCTGAGCATGGACTCCCTCAAGGGCATCCCTTCGGGATTCCCACCTCGCATGCTTCACCATGCTTTTTGCCTGCTCCTGGATAGCCTCGACATCAACCTTGAAACGAGTTTGTCGACTCCTTCGTGACCTTATCATCTATGATTCAGCATCCAGATAAGAATTACATCGACCCTATCAAGATAGAAGTCAAGGATCAATATGCCTATTGCTTCCATGGGAATGAAGAACCAGATGGTAAACCTTGGTATCACGACATAAAGAAATTCCTTGCGACGCAGGAGTATTTGGAGAATACTACTAATGGTCAAAAGCGATCCCTCAGGAGGTTAGAAAACCACTTTTACCTCATCGGGGAAGTCTTGTACAAGAGGACCCTAGACTTAGGTTTGTTGAGATGTGTAGACACTATCGAAGCAACCAGATTGTTGGAAGAAATACATGCAGGGACGTGCAGACCCCACATGAATGGGTTCACATTAGCCAAGACGATTTTGAGAGCTGGATACTTTTGGATGACTATGTAAAGTGAAAATACCTTCTACGTGCAAAATTATCACCAGTGCTAGATTCACAGAGATTTCATCCGGGTTCCACCAAATGAGTTAAATGTAATAGGTTCGCCCTGGCCGTCCGTCGCCTAGGCATGGACGTGATAGGACCCATAGAGCCTGCAAAATCAAACATGCATCGTTTCATTTTGGTAGCTATCGACTATTTCACCAAATTTGTCGAGGCATCTACTTACAAGCCGTCACAAAGAAGGTAGTGGAAAATTTTGTCTGAAACAACATCATCTGCAGATTTGGAATACCGGAGTCCATCATCACTGACAATGCCGCTAACCTCAATAGCGACCTCATGAGAGAATTCTGTGAGAAGTTCAGAATTGTCCACTGCAATTCCACAGCCTATAGACTGCAAATAAATGGGGTAGTCGAGGCAGCTAACAAGAATATCAAGAGGATTCTACGGAAGATAGTGGACAATCACAAACAATGGGATAAGAAGCTACCTTTCGCTTTATTAGGTTATCAGACTACTATGAGGAAATATACTGGGACAATGCCATACATGTTGGTATACGACACTGAAGCGGTAATACCCGTAGAGGTCGAGTTACCGTCCTCAAAAGTGATTCAAGGCCACCGCTTTATCAGCCTCGCTCTTGGCTCTGATGACTTTTAACTTGGCAGCCTCGATCTCCTTGGCCAAATTATCTTAACTAGAAACAACTGCGTTCAGCTGAGATTGGAGTCCCTCGATCGTTTTGGCCTGCGCCAAATTCTTCTCCTTTGTAGCCCGAAGTTGAACCTCAGCTAAAGCCAACTGTGCCCGAGCAGTCTCTTTCTATGAGGCCAGGCGATCCATATTATTCTTCCACTCTTCGGCCTCGGCTTTAACCGTATCCACCCCCCATCGGAGTTGCTCGATCACGTCAAGTTTATTCTGAACCTGCGGGTTCGGATCGTTAGTTACTAGGTCTGACTCATCATCACTAACTTCAAAAACTCTCCTTACCTGCTCAACCAGGTCGGTATGTTCCCTACGAACCGTTTCTAGCTCAGTTTGGGATTTTTCACTAAGGAGCTTGCAAGCATCCCTCTTTCCAGCAAGCTCTCGGGCCTCGGCCTCGTAATGTTTTGACTCCTCCCGGTAGCGAATAAAGGCCCCGTGATGAAGCACCAAGGCCTGTAAACAAAGAGGAAAACATTATGATTATTCATGACTAAAGCTAAGTACATAATGAAGGGACATTCAAAATTACTCTATTCGGCGCTTGTTGAGCTTCGTTGAATAGGCATGGCACCTCTAGCTCGTTCATTTTGGTTTGATCCTCTTGGGTCATCAAGCACCGAAGGTAACTGGCAATCCCTACTGGGGCAGAAAGAACCCAGGCATCCTCCGAGATAGACATATAAATTACCCATCTCCAAGTAGGATCAACACTCGGAGCTGGGAACTGATTCACTAATGTTGGGCTCGAAGAGGACCCGCCGGCTCCCGGGGATGGTGTCTTTTTTGGTACCGGTAAGTCGCCCAACCCGGTAACATCCTCCAAGGTGATAGAATCTAGGTCATCGTAGAAGTGGCAAAGAGAATTTGCTGCTCCTTGGGCCCCCTTGCCGAGGTAACCTTTCAGAGTCTGGGCCTCGTTTATCATTAAATCGGTAAATGAAGGCAACCCAGAGAGGTCGATCACCCCAAGTGCCTCCTTAGGCATATTATCTTCTGACCAGGAAGTACCGGCCAAATTCCCTCTGTCAACTTCCCCAGCTCGGGGAGAAACGGTCTCGACCCTCCCTGGTTCGGAGGCTTCGGCCGCTACTTCTTCTACGACCTCCATGACTGGAGGTAGTTCAGAACCACTTCTCACACAGGCCACCGGATTGGAATCTTCTTCTTCGGACTCATCCCTCAACCGATGCAGTGAGTCCGATGAGATCTCCCGGGCACTAGCATCTTTGGTTTTGCGCGTCAGCCGCTTCCTCGGTCTTTTCTTTTCAGGATTCGAAGGACTCGGAGCTTTTCTTTTCTTCTTTTCTTTATCCTGCTTCGGAGCAGGGGGATCGGCGTATATGTCATCATCAACTGATGGAGGCCTCATTTCGACGTGTTTTGGTAAACCTGCAAAAATAAAATTTAACGGATGACAAATAATGAGAAAATAAAATCAAATATGTTATTAGGGAAAAATTCCTACCATGATTACATGCCTCCCATCGGCTCTTCGAGAGCTCATGCCATAAGCGCTCGGAGTAAGGTCTCTGTGTCACGATGCCCTCGACCCACTCTTTAAGTTCAGGAATGATGCCAGGCATTTGGGCGACAGTTGCATCATATAACATTGATAAGAAACAAATGGAATGAAAGGCAATAAAAGAAATACTCAAGGAAAAATTATACTTACGTTTCATATTCCATTTCTCAGGAAATGGTAGGTCCGCAGCCGGGATTAAGTCTGAGGTCCTCGCTCAAACAAATCGACCAAACCAGCCCCGAGCCCGATCCTCGTCGATACTCGAGAACAAGGTCTTAGTGGCTCGGCATGCGAGTGTGATTAATCCTCCTCGGTAAAGTCGAGGGCTATACAAGCACATGAGGTGGTCGATAGTAAATGGATACCCCTCGATTTTGGTCACGAAAAAATGCAGAAGGATTATAATCCTCCAAAACGAGGGGTGGATCTGCCCTAGAGTTACCTCGTACCTTTTGCAAAAGGCTATGATGATTGGGTCTAAGGGACCCAACGTGAAAAGGTAAGTGTAAACACTTAGAAAAGCTTCCACGTAGGTGGTGATCGATTCCTCGGGGGTAGGGACCACTACGAGTTTATCTTCCCAGTTGCAGTCATTTTTGACTTTATCGAGAATACTGGATGTAATCATACATATGTACCTCGAGACTGGCTCACACCGATCCGGTAACATAGGCATATTCTCAATTTTGAAGTCAGCCATGGTTGGGCACCCAGCAGAGGAGTATGACCTCAGAGAGGGTTCCTCAGTAGCAGCATGTGGAACGTTTTTAGAAGGTTTTGAAGAAGAAGGTGTTTCTTTTTTAGAACAGACTTTGAAGTCTTTGCCATTTTTTATAAAAAAGAAATGAAGAAAAGAAATTGTTGGAAAGGGAAGCTTTGAGACTAACAGTTAAAAAACCATAAGGTGAAGATGGTGAAGTTATATTAGAACACAAGAAGAATTTGAGTGTAAAAGTTTTAATAAAAGAAATTGAAGGGTATTTATAGGTTTCTCAAGCGGTGGTTCATCTCCCGAAGTGGACGACCGTCAACTAACACACATTTAATGCCTTGAAGATTGGACCGACAGGACGTTTCAGTTACCTTCTGTCACTTACATCATGATTTATCGAAGTCAGAACCAAGGGTTCATATCATTTTTCATCGCCTACTCTCTAAAAATGAGGGCACTATCTTTATACTCACTAAGGAGCGTGTCCGAAAATATTTTTGGAAGTCCATAGTGGAATTTGGCTTGAAATGGCGAAAGTTGAATTTTTGGGAAGTTTGACCGGGGAGTTAACTTTTTGATATCGAGGTCAGGAAATCGAGGACAGGAAATCGAGGTTAGGAAATTGAGGGTAGAAAATCGAAGGAAGGAAATCGAAGGCAGGAAATCGAGGGCAGCGCCTCGAGAGAGACTTTAAGTTAAAAAAATGGGGGCTTCATCCCATTTTCTATTTTTGACAAATTGGAGCTTTGGGAAAGGCAATTTTTAAGAGATTTCAAGGAAAACCATTGGGGTAAGTGATTCTAACTCGGATTTGGTAAATATACACGAATATATTATTGTTTTCATCATTTAATTAGTGTTCTAAGATGGAAATTTAGGGAAAATTTTAGAAACCTCATTAAACGAATTTTTGAGATTTCGGTGTCGATTCGGAGTTGCATTTGAGTGAAACTAGAATGGTTGGACTCGTAATTGAATGAGTTATCGGATTTTGTGAGTTTTGCCGAATTCTGAGACGTAGGCCCCATGAGTGATTTTTGGGTTAAATTTTGGATTTTGTTAGAAGATTTGTATTTTCATATGGACTTTATTCCTATCATTTGTATTGATTAAATCGAATTAATTATGACTATATTCGAGCGGATCAGTGTCGAAAAATCTAGGAAAAGGCATACTACTTAACTGATTGAGCGTGGTTTGAGGTACGTGACTTGTCTAACCTTGTGGTGGGGGGAGGGAGGGGGAATTCCCCTTTGGATTGGTATTGATATGAAAATATTGATGTGTTGAAAGTCGTGTACACGATGTGACGAATGTGTACACATGCTAAATGTGGAAGATTATGTCTTTAAATTGTGTAGAGCACTGTTGCATATTAATTAAATTATTTTATTCTGTTATATTCATCATCATTAATATATTTTCGTATTTTAAATTTGCCTGACTTGTTCCTGCTAAATGTTTTACCGGTTTAGTTGAAACTCTGTTTCTTTTGTTCTGTGCATTACTTGAAGGATGGATTTCTTAATTTAAATATTATTAAAAATGAAGTATTTTACTTTTAAAATTTTGATATTTAGACAATGTTTTAAATTTGTGAAATATTATTTTTTTTGCTGAATATTTTGTGAGATTTTCGTACTCATTGTGATGGAGCCGTGAGCTCTTTATTATGGAAAATATTGTTGTTGTTTTATTTTGGCATGAGCCGTGAGCTCTTTATTGTGGAAAAATATTGTTGCTGATTTATTTTGGCAAGTTGAAATATTTGGGCACTTGAGGTACAAATTGTGATATATTGTGATATTGATACGCATGCGGTGATATAAGCTCTGAGTGTTGAAATGCATGCGATGAGATAAGGGTGGCTTGATACGCGTGGCTAGTAGGGGAACTACTAGAAGTCATGCGGTGTGATAAGGGTGGCTAAAACGCGGGATGCTATTTCGAAAAAAAATATTTACTTTAAAATTTAATGTGAAGGCTCCCACGGTGATATAAGAAAATGAGATATTGTGAATTTATTTATGATTTGGGACTACGAGGCGGTACCTCGGGAGTTCCCTTGTTAATATTTCTTTATGACTGCATTGCCTTTGGTCATTATTGTTATTATATTGTTAAACTTTTCTCCCTGTCTTTTATTATTCCAGTAGGGCCTGACCTGACCTCGTCACTATTATACCGAGGTTAGGCTTGGCACTTATTGGGTACCGCTGTGGTGTACTCATACTACATTTCTACACATCTTTTTGTGCAGATCCAGGTACATCTTATCAGACCAGGCATCAGTGAATTATCCGTACGAGGAGATTTTGAGGTATATCTGCCAGCGTCTGCATACTCAGGAGTCCCCTTCTATCTTATTATATTGGCTTCCTTATTTCCTTTAGACTCTGATATATAGAGACACTTAGAATAAATTTTTAGAAGCGTGTAACTTATTTCTACCGGGTTTTGGGAGTTGTAATTATGTGAATTTGCAGATTTATATATTTCAGATTTCTATTGTTATTCTGCATTAATAGACTTACCTAGTCTTAGAGACTAGGTGTCATCATGACATCCTACAGAGGAAATTTGGGGTCGTGACAAGTTGGTATCATAGCTCTAGGTTCATAGGTGTTATGAGGCACAAGCAGGTTAAGTAGAGTCTCGCGGATCGGTACGGAGACATCTGTACTTATCTTCGGGAGGTTATGTAACTGTTAGGAAAATGTTCACTTCTTTGATTCCTTATCGTGCACATTTGTTGACTTCGAAGTGCTAAACCATTGTCTTTATATTCTCTCACAGATGGTGTGGACACATACAATTGGATCCGATGATCAAACACCCGCACCCTCTGTTGGAGCCGCAAGAGGCCGGGGCCGTGGCAGAGGCCGAGGAAGACCATGTGGTGCATCCAGAGCACCCGCACGAGCTGCTGCACAGGAACCACCAGTAGCTCCAGTTAGAGAACAGGCACCTGAGATGCCTGTTACTACTCCTGCACCTCAGGAGACTTTTGCCCAATTTTTGAGCATGTTTGGCACTCTAGCTCATGCAGGGTTAATTTCACTTGCCCCTGCCACATCTCAGGTTAGGGGAAGAGCACAGACTCCCGCTGCCCGTACCCAAGAGCCACGGGACCAGGTTGACCATGCCCCAGAGGTTATACTAGTGAAGCCAGTTGTCCCAGTTCGGCCCGAGGTTAGGGCAGCAGTTTCAGAAGGGGAGCAACTCAGGATCGAGAGGTACAAAAAGTACCACCTTCCCATATTTAGCGGTTTAGCTTCAGAGGATGCTCAAGGTTTTCTTGAGGAATGTCATTGTATCCTCCGTACAATAGGTATTGTGGATTCCAGTGGGGTTTCTTTCACGACATTCCAATTTAGAGGAGCAGCCTACCAGTGGTGGCGGGCATACGAGTTGGATAGTCCGACTAAGGTAGCTTCACTCACTTAGACTCAATTTTCAGATATGTTCTTGAGGGAGTATGTTCCTCAGAGATTTAGAGATGCATGGCGCACAGAGTTTGAGCGGCTGCGCTAGGGTTCTATGATTGTGTCAGAATATGCGGTCCGATTCAGTGATTTGGCTAGGCATGCACCAGCCTTGGTTGCTACTGTTCGAGAGCGGGTTCGTCGATTTATCGAGGGGCTCCACCCTAGTATCAGATTCAGTATGGCCTGAGAACTGGAGATGGACATCACATACCAACAAGTGGTGTCAATTGCTAGGAGATTGGAGGGTATGCGGACTCGGGAGAGAGAAGAGAGGGAAGCTAAGAGACCTCAGGATTCTGGCACATATAACAGTTCTCGTGCCCCAACTACAACCCATCATGGTAGAGGCTATGTGAGCCGTCCTATTCATTCAGCGCTTCTAGCTTCTAATGTTATTCTGGCTACTCCCAGACCCCAAGTTCCATATTATGCACTGCCAGTGTCTACTGTACCTCCTGTGCGTGGTGCTTTCAATGGGCAATCCAGTCGATCAGGTCCGAGCCAATCCCAACAGCCACGTCCTCTGAGGGCTTGTTTTGAGTGTGGTAACACTCGTCATATAATGAGGGATTGCCCCAAATTTTATGAGGGGTGCACCTTCACAGATTTCTCAGGACCCACCCAATCCATATGGCCCTCGGGCTTCTCAGGCCATGATTATTGCACCAGTTGCTACTCCAACTGCACAGCCAGCTAGAAGTGGAGGTCGGACAGGTAAAGGTCGCCCTAGAGGGGGAGGCCATGCCAAATATTATGCCCTTCCTGCTAGGATAGAGGTCGTTGCATCCGATTCTGTTATCACATGTATTATTCCGGTCTGTCATAGAGATGCATCAGTCTCGTTTGATCTATTCTCCACTTATTCTTATGTGTCATCTTATTTTGCCCCGTATTTGGGCGTATCCCGTGATTTTTTGTTCTTCTGTTTATGTATCTACACCCGTGGGTGAATCTATTAATGTGGACCGCGTGTATCGGTCGTGTTTAATTGTTATCAGTGGTTTTGAGGCCAGAGCTGATTTATTATTGCTCAGTATGGTGGATTTCTATATTATTTTGGGCATGGACTGGTTGTCGCCCTATCACGCTATCCTTGATTGTTACGCCAAGATGGTGACATTGGCTATGCCAGGTCTACCGTCGCTAGAGTGGAGAGGTACCTTGGATTATGTTCCTAGAAGAGTTGTTTCATTTCTTAAAGCTCAACGAATGGTTGAGAAGGGGTGCGATGCATATCTGGCCTATGTGAGAGATGTTAGTGTTGATACTCCTACCATGGAGTCAGTTCCTATAGTAAGGAATTTTCCTGATGTATTTCCCGCAGATCTTCCGGGTATGCCACCCGACAGGGATATTGACTTTGGCATTGATCTGTTACCGGGCACTCGGCCCATTTTTATTACACCATATCGTATGGCCCCAGCAGAATTGAAAGAATTAAAATAGCAGTTACAAGAGTTACTTGATAAGGGCTTCATTCAGCCCAGTGTATAACCTTGGGGTGTTGCTGTCTTATTTGTGAAGAAGAAGGATAGTTCTATGTGAATGTGTATTGATTACCGCCAATTGAACAAAGTTACATTGAAGAACAAGTATTCATTGCCATGTATTGATGACCTATTTGATCAGCTTCAGGGTGCTAGAGTGTTCTCGAAAATTGATTTGTGGTCAGGATATCATCAGTTGAAGATTCGAGAACCAAATATTCCAAAGACTGCCTTCAGGACTCGGTATGGTCATTACGAGTTCCTTGTAATGTCATTTGATGACCTATTTGATCTATTTTTAATGTCATTTGATGACCTATTTGATCAGCTTTAGGGTGCAAGAGTGTTCTCGAAAATTGATTTGTGGTCAGGATATCATCAGTTGAAGATTTGAGGACCAGATATTCCAAAGACTGCCTTCAGGACTCGGTATGGTCATTACGAGTTCTTTGTAATGTCATTTGGGTTGACCAAAGCCCCAGCAGCATTTATGCATTTGATGAACGGTGTATTTTAGCCCTATCTTGACTCATTCATCATTGTGTTTATTGATGACATTCTGGTGTACTCCCGGAGTCAGGAGGATCATGAACAACACTTAAGGACTGTGCTTCAAGCTTTTAGAGAAAAGAAGTTATTTGCAAAATTTTCAAAGTGTGAATTCTAGCTTGATTCAGTGGGATTTTTGGGTCATATAGTTTTGTGCGAAGGGATAAAGATAGATCCGAAGAAAATTAAAGCAGTGCTGAGTTGGCCCAGACTATCATCAGCTACTGAGATCCAGAGTTTTCTTAGTTTGGCGGGGTATTATCGCCGATTTGCAGAGGGTTTCTCGTCTATTGCTGCACCTATGACCAGATTGACCCAGAAGGGTGCTCCGTTCAGGTGGACCGAGGAATGTGAGGAGAGCTTTCAAAAGCTCAAGACAACTTTGACTACAGCCCTAGTATTGGCATTGCCTACAAGTTTAGGGTCTTATACTGTGTATTGTGATGTGTCGCGTATTGGTTTTGACACAGTATTGATGCAAGACGGTAGGGCGATTGCCTATGCGTCCAGACAATTAAAGGTACATGAGAAGAATTATCTGGTCCACGATCTTGAGTTAGCAGCTATTATTCATGCCTTGAAGATTTGGCGGCATTATGTGTACGGTGTCCATTATGAGGTTTATACCGACCATTGGAGTCTACAACATCTGTTTAAACATAAGGATCTTAATTTACGGCGCGAAAGTGGTTGGAGTTGCTTAAGGATTATGATATCACCATTCTCTAGCATCCTAGAAAGGCCAATGTGGTGGCCAATGCCTTGAGTCATAAGGCGGAGAGTTTGGGCAGCTTAGCATACATACCATTAGTAGAGAGGCCTTTAGCCTTGGATGTTCAGGCCTTGGTCAACCAGTTTGCTAGATTGGATGTTTTCGAGCCGAGTTGAGTTTTGGCTTGTGTGGTTTCTCAGTCTTCTCTGTATGATCATATCAGGGAGCGTCAGTATGATAACCCCCATCTGCTTGTCCTTAAGGACACAGTTCAGCACGGTGACGCTAAGGAGGTCACTATTGGAGATGACGGTGTATTACGGATGTAGGGCAGGCTATGTGTGCCTAATGTAGATGGTTTGTGTGAGTTGATTCTCCAGGAGACTCATAGTTCGCGGTACTCCATTCATCCAGGTGCCGCGAAGATGTATGAGGACTTGAGACAATACTATTGGTGGAGGCGGATGAAGAAAGACATAGTGGAATATGTAGCTCAGTGCCTAAATTTTCAGCAGGTGAAATATGAGCATCAGCGATCGGGTGGATTGCTTCAGAAGTTAGAGATTGCAGAGTGCAAATAGGAGCGAATCACTATGGATTTCGTTGTTGGGCTCCCACAGACTCAGAGGAAGTTCGATGCAGTTTAGGCGGTTGTGGATAGATTGACCAAGTCAGCTCATTTCATTCATGTGTTTACTACTTACTCTTCGGAGCAACTGGCTCACATTTACATTCGTGAGATTGTTAGGCTTCATGGAGTACCAGTATCTATCATCTCTGACCGGAGTACACAGTTTACATCACGGTTCTGGAGAGCCGTACAGCGAGAGTTGGGTACTCGGGTAGAGTTGAGTACAACATTTCACCCTCAAACAGATGGACAGTCCGAGCGCACTATTCAGATATTGAAGGATATGCTTCATGTGTGTGTGATATATTTTGGGGGTGCTTGGGATCATCTCTTGCCACTTGAGGAGTTTGCCTACAACAACAGTTATCAGTTGAGCATTCAGATGGCTCCGTATGAGGCCTTGTATGGTAGGCGGTGCCGGTCTCTAGTGGGTTGGTTCGAACCAGGCGAGGCTAGACTATTGGGTACAGACCTGGTTCAGGATGCTTTGAAAAAGGTAAGTTAATTCAGGATCGACTCTGTACAACCCAATCTAGACAAAAGAATTATGCGGATCGGAAGGTTCATGATGTTGCATTTATTGTTGGCGAGCGGGTCTTGCTCCGAGTTTCGCCAATGAAGGGTGTTATGAGATTCGGAAAGAAGGGCAAGTTGAGCCTGAGGTATATCAGACCTTTTGAGATTCTTGAGAGAGTTGGAGATGTGGCTTACAGACTTGCACTACCACCCAGTCTCTCTGCAGTTCATCCAGTGTTCCATGTTTCTATGTTCTGGAAGTATCACGGCAATCCGTCTCATATGTTAGACTTCAGCTCAGTCCAGTTGGACAAGGATCTATCTTATGTCGAGGAACCAGTGGCCATTTTGGACAGACAGGTTAGAAAGCTAAGATCAAAGAGCATTGCTTCAGTGAAAGTACATTGGAGTGGCCATCCGGCCGAGGAGGCGACTTGGGAGACCGAGCATGAATATGCGCAATTATTATCCTCATCTTTTCACCACTCAAGGTATAATTCTAAACTCGTTCAAGGATGAACGTTTGTTTAAGAGGGGGAGAATGTAACGACCCGACCGATCATTTTGAGAATTGTAGTCCCATTCCCCCATTTACTGCTCAATTTATACTTTACATTTGTTATGTGACTTGTCGGGGTGATTAGTTTGGGTCTGGTGAGATTTTAGGAATGAATTGGAATACTTAGTTTCAAGGTTTAAAGTTTAAGTTAAAATAGTGATCGGATGTCGGCTTATGTGTAAACGACCCCGAAATAGAGTTTTGATAATTCCAAAAGCTCTGTATGGTGATTTTGGACTTAGGAGCGTGTTCGGAATTTTTTTTAAAAGTCCGTAGTGGAATTTGGCTTGAAATGACAAAAGTTAAATTTTTGGGAAGTTTGACCGGGGAGTTAACTTTTTGATATCGAGGTTAGAAAATCGAGGTCATGAAATCGAGGTTAGGAAATCAAGGGCAGGAAATCGAGGGCAGCGCTTGGATAGAGACTTTAAGTTTAAAAAAATAGGGGCTTCATCCAATTTTTTATTTTTGACAAATTGGAGCATTGGGAGAGGCGATTTTTGAGAGATTTTCAAGGAAAAATATTGGGGTAAGTGATTCTAACTCGGATTTGGTCAAAATACACGAATATATCATTGTTTTCATCATTTAATTAGTGTTTTGAGATGGAAATTTGGGGAAAATTTTAGAAATCTCATAAAATGAATTTTTGAGATTTTGGTGTCGATTTAGAGTTGGATTTGAGTGAAACTAGCATGGTTGGACTCGTAATTGAATGGGTTATCAAATTTTGTGAGTTTCGTCGGATTCCGAGACGTGGGTCCCATGAGCAATTTTTGGGTTAAATTTCGATTTTTGTTAGAAAATTTGTATTTTCATATGGAATTTATTCATATAATTTGTATTGATTAAATCGAATTAATTATGACTATATTCGAGCCGATTGAAGTCAAAAAATCGAGGAAAAGGCATACTACTTGACTGATTGAGCGTGGTTTAAAGTAAGTGACTTGTCTAACCTTGTGTGGGGGGGCGGGGAGGGGGGAGGGAGGAATTCCCCTTATGATTGGTATTGTGTAGAGCACTATTGCATATTAATTAAATTATTTTATTCTGTTATATTCATCATCATTAATATATTTTCGTATTTTAAATTTACCTGACCTATTCCTGCTAAGTGTTTTACCTGTTTAGTTGAAACTTTGTTTATTTTGTTCTGTGCATTATTTGAAGGATGGATTTCTTAATTTAAATATTATTAAAAAATAAAGTATTTTACTTTTAAAATTTTGATATTTAGACAAGGTGTTAAATTTGTGAAATATTATTTTTTTTGCTGAATATTTTGTGAGATTTTTCGTACTCATTGTGATGGAGCCGTGAGCTCTTTATTATGGAAAATATTGTTGTTGATTTATTTTGGCATGAGCCGTGAGCTCTTTATTGTGAAAAAATATTATTGTTAATTTATTTTGGCAAGTTGAAATATTTGGGCACTTGAAGTACAAATTGTGATATATTGTGATATTGATACGCATGCGGTGGTATAAGGTCTGGGTGTTGAAACGCATGCAGTGAGATAAGAGTGGCTTGATACGCGTGGCTAGTAGGGAAACTACTAGAAGTCATGCGGTGTGATAAGGGTGGCTAAAACGCGGGATGCTATTTCGAGAAAAATATTTACTTTAAAATTTAATGTGAAGGCTCCCGCAGTGATATAAGAAAATGAGATATTGTGAATTTATTTATGATTTGGGACTACGAGGCGGTACCTCGGGAGTGCCCTTGTTGATATTTCTTTATGGTTGCATTACCTTTGGTTATTTTTTTGGTGTTTGCCTTAAAGTTGTAAATTTTTGTTTTCCTTCCGTGAGGTGTTAATTGCTCTTATTCTGTGTAGTTTAATTGTGACATACTACTTACTTGATTTATCCCAATTATCATTATTGTTATTATATTGTTAAACTTTTCTCCCTGTTTTTTATTATTCCAGTAGGGCCTGACCTGACCTCGTCACTACTCTACCGAGTTTAGGCTTGGCACTTACTGGGTACCGCTGTGATGTACTCATATTACGCTTCTGCACATCTTTTTATGCAGATTCAGGTACATCTTATCAAACCAGGCATCAGTGAATTATCCGTACGAGGAGACTTCGAGGTATATCTGCCAACGTCCGCAGACTCCAGAGTCCCCTTTTATCTTATTATGTTGTCTTCCTTATTTCCTTTAGACTCTGATGTATAGAGACACTTAGAATAAATTTTTAGAAGCTTGTAACTTATTTCTACCGGATTTTGGGAGTTGTAATTATGTAAATTTGTAGATTTATATATTTCAGATATCTATTATTATTTCGCATTGATAGGCTTACCTAGTCTTAGAGACTAGGTACTATCACGACATCCTAGGGAGGGAATTTGGGGTTGTGACAGCCAACTCATCCGACAAGGATCCATGATTCTCGCCATTAACCAATCATTATGGCAGAAATCACGGGATTAAGTCAAAAAAGGGACCAACAGTATACAAAATCAAGGACTTATGTTTTTGATAAAATAATCTCTTAAAAGGAATATCTCCCCTAATATATAAGGGGGACTTGATAATTCATAAGGGGGACATTGTAACATACGTCAAAGAACAACATACTATTGTTTCTAGCTTTGTTCATACCATTCTGGCCTCAATAATATTACATCTAATGTCATGGGAGATTAAACTCACAAGGCCTAGGTTGTTCAATTTACGTGATTTGCATTTACCTTTTTATCTTTTATTTCCGTAACTTATCCGATTTATCACTCTGTATCAAATTATATCACGTATCCTTAAAATCGTGTACAAATTCAATTGTTATCCGATTTTTAGGGTAAACACATGCTCGTTTGATTCTTTTACATATAAAACACATTAAATTACTACTGATCAATAATTAATAGATGTAAAGTAATTTTACAAAAAGGAAATATTTTTTTGCAAACTAATAAGGGGAACTCCCTTTTAAGATATCATTAGTTTTTCTAACAGTAATTAATAATTATGTGGCAAAAGCAAAGAAAGGTTGTTGATGAATATGCTAAGAAAATGAGATTATTTTTAGCCAAAGCCAAAAATGGAGCATTTTAAATGTGCATGCTGTATCTATTCGTCGTGCATGATAGATCGAAGCACTTTATTTCATGAGTTGTGATGGTTTCTTTATAAAAGTTTCTTTGGATCGCTTTAATTTAGAATCAAACTTTCTGGCATTTGTTGTGAATTTTGTCGGCTTTGATGATGAGTATTTCACATGGCAACCATTTTATGGGGAGTGAAATGCATTTTAAATACAACATAGCCAATGGCAAAACCGAAAATTATATATTTTGATCTTTATAAAAGAGTATAATCATTGCTAAAATCGTATGCTTTGTGTATATGAATATTTGTTCTCTTTTCGGCTTTATCTTTTGTACAATCTTTATGCAAGAGATGGAGAAGAAAGAATGTTGTTTATTTGATTCAGATTTATAAAAACAACCACTTATTTTGACGAGGATGAATTAATTAAGACCTTATTCTATAATTATTTCATTTGAGAGTGTGCCACGGAATAAGTAAGAGATCATTATTACTAAATTCGTTCAAGTTTATGTGAACCTATTTCCTTTTTGATCCGTTTCAAAAAGAATGACTCCTTTCTAAATTTGGAAATAATTTTACTTAAACTTACAATTCTACCCTTAATGAGAAACTTTTATAACCACACAAATACGTTGGGCCCCTTTTTGAATTGTTTAGGACGATAAATTTCAAAAATCTTTATTTTTTCTTAAACTCCGTACCCAGTCAAATATTTTCACATAAATTGAAATGGATGGAGTAATTATTTCAAGAGAGAGCGTACCGTAATCCTATTTGCAACTCAAAAGTGTTACAGTAGAAACCAACTTCGAGGATACCTTCTCCATATCCAAAAAATATTTGTATTCGCCATTTTCATCGTCGAATAAATTTTACACATTTCTATTATCCCGACAATGGTCTCACCTATTACTATTAGAAATTTTTGCTCCGATCGAAATGCCTCCTAAATGCTCCTTTTCTTTAATTTCGGAGCCTTTAGATAATGCCATTTTTAATTTCGGAGCCTTTAGATAATGACATTTTACAAGTACGTTAGCTTCTTTCAAGAACATGAACGTAACGCGTTTGGTAAATAGTCAAAGTGTTTATAAGCTAAAATGAGTAATAAGTTATAAGTTGGTCACCTCCAACTTATAGTTTTTCAGCTTATAAGGACTTTTAGTTAAACCAAGACTTTTATTTATTTATCCTTAATAATATTTTTTAATTCACAAAATAAATTTTTCAAAATAAATTTTCTAACTTTCTTTTCATTACATATTCCTTGTTCCACTACTAGAAATTCGGTCAAAATCGATCGCGGCCTACCGACCAAAGTCGGTCATTTTTTAAAAATATTTTATTTCTAATTTTTTTTTACGAAACCGACCAACTTCGGTCGTTTTTTTGGCGCAAAAATACAAAAAACTATTTTAACGTACAACGAAATTTATTTATTAAGAACCCGACTGAAATCGGTCGTTTTTTCATATAAAATAAATTAAAATTAATATTCAAAAAATCGACCGAAATCGGTTGGTTATTTCAGTCAGTCATTTTAAAACAACGACCGACTTCGGTCGATAATTTTATATTTTTTCACGCGAAAGTGCAATTAAATAATACAAATAAAATAAAAAAAAACCTTAAACTAAAATGTATCAATGGTCTAGTTGTAGAATAGAATCCTGCCACAGTACAGACCTTGGTTCGATTCCCAGACGGTATATTTTTTAATTACATAATTAAAAATACCGACTGACTTCGGTCGATTTTTTCGGCAATTTTTTTTCTTTTTGGGTCGTTTGTGAAATTTAATTGACCGACCGAACTCGGTCAGAAATTGCGACCGACTTCGGTCGCTATTTATTATCGATCAACCTAATTTCGATCGGTATTTCTAGACGGTTTTAGGCAGTTTTGTAATAGTGTTCATCCTTTTCTTTACAAAGAAACTTTTTAATTTATAATCTTTTCTAAAGTTTTTAAGGATATTTTAATAAAAGAACAACTTATCAGCACTTTTTTCCAAACACATCAACTATTTTTTATCAGTTTCAGTACACCTATCCAAATACGTAAATGCTTACTTAAAGAATAAGTTTCAGCACTTCAAACTTATCAGCTATTTACAATAAGCTAATTTAAACGGACTCTAATTATCTTTTAATACTATATATCTTGTCTTCTTTCAAGCACATGAACGTATTAATTGTCTTTTATATATTATGTACTATCTCTTTTATTCTATGTTTTAACATAACAAGAAATACTTTGTTATTTTTAGTGTAAAGAACTTAATAATATGATAGGTAACAAAAGACGTACATGCATATGCATTATAGTGTAAAGAACTTAATAATGATAAATAACAGAAGAGGCGCATGCATATGCATGCTTTTATAATTCTTAGTGATACTATTTATTGTATTTGGCTCACCTCCCATAGAATCTCTCCATTTCCTTCAATGCACATTTAATTTAATTTAATGACACTTATTTTCTTTCGGATCTAAGGGCCAAGATTTATTTAGAGTAAATCTTGCTTAGCTATCTTCTCTTTCCAATTAAAGTCTAATCTAAATAAACCCCGGCTCATAAATCAGAAAGAGGACAAATAAAAAAATATAGGATTTTTTAGTTTTAATCTTGGTAAGAAAATATTTTTCCTCTCTGACTAACTATTTTTGTCTGCCCAATTAGAAAGAAAAAAAATATGCAAAAGAAAATTATTTTCATTCTAACCCAGCAAAAGAATGTTTAGCTTAACCAAGATTTACTCTAAATAAACCTTTGCCCTTAGATCCGAAAGAGGACAAGTGTCATTAAATTAAATGTGCATTGATGGAAATGGAGAGATTCTGTATAGGAGGTGAGCCAAATCCAAGTGTTTTTACTATTTTGTACATTTGTATTACTAGTGTAGTAGTATTGTTTTCTAGCAGTATCATTCAGCTTTCAAGGGATATTTTAGTAATTTATTGTTTCATTTGATATATATACCTTAATAATGTTATATTTCGAGCTTCATATTCCTATATACTCCTATGACATTATTCTGAACATTTGTCTCTTTAATTAAGTTAATTGGAACTTTTTATGGGCAAAATAAGTTCTTTTCGGTTAAAGGGCTATATCAAGGCAGCAAAACATTCAGAAACTAAGTAGTCCTTTTTCGTTGTTTTTTTGGGTGAAATATATACTTACATTAACACTAATTAAGTATCATTAAATATTTTGATCTTTTTTGGGATATTCGAACCTCATGCAGATGGTACGTGATATTGCATTATCGTAGAAATTCGTCCTTGCTCCGTGCTATGCAAGGTCATCCGCTACTCCATTTGCTTTTTTGGAGACATGCTTTAGTGAAGGTTGCCCCAATTTATGCAAACATTTAACTTTATGGGTTATGAATTTTAAATAATAATTTCTAATTTTAGTAATTGAGTTCTAGATCTAATATTTTTATATATTTAATAAAATATTTAACGCAAATATATTGTTCGAGTAAAAGTAATTGGGTGCGGCCGAATGAATACGGGCATCTAGCGCCGCCCCCGATCATATGAGCCCGGTTTATGCATTAAAACGGGAGTAGCATTGCTTAAATGTTACAATATGCATGTTTATGATTTCTTTAACTAGAATATGTTTATATTGTTTCCAACTTTCCATGTTACAACATGTTAATGATTTCTATATAATCTATTCATATTGTAAGAAGAATAACATTTTGTTGTAAAGTCAAGCCATATATATATAATCCCTGTTCAGTTCGGCAGACTTTGACGTTAAGCTAAGTAAACTTTATAGTATATGAAACGACATGTGAAAAGACACATATCCATTTGTCATTCTATTTAATTAATCGAGGATTGTAGTAACTATATTCAGTTACTATTTTACTGGTGCAAGAATATTCAAAAGGAACAAAAAATTAGATTTAAAACAATAGAGACAGCTAAGATCTCAGAGAATCTCTTAAAGAAAAATTCAGCCAATGAGCAAATATGACTTGGTTTTTGAGACATTAGCATGAAAATCCTTACTTAAATATAAATAGATTTTAAAAAAGAATACTTAACAATATGGTTGCCTTTTGCATGCAGCCTATAAGTGCAAATAGGCCATTCACCATTCCTTGTACAACTCCTCTTACGCTATTTTGTTGTCACCTTTAGCACTAAAAATATAGACATTTATGAGCTTCAAAAGCTCTTTTGCAGCTATGGTGTACGCCGCAATTTGTATTCTGCTATTGCTTTCATTCAATCTATGTGAAGCTCAGTTAACTACATCATTTTATGCAAAAACATGTCCTAAGGCGCTTAGCACGATTCAGAAGGTTGTGAGTCGAGCAGTATCGCGTGAACGTCGCATGGCAGCTTCACTCATTCGCCTTCATTTCCACGATTGCTTTGTCCAAGTAACATATATATATATATATATATATATATATTAATCCAGTATTTTTTTGTTATGTATTAGAAGCGGATTCAGAATTTTAAATTGTGGTCGATATTTAGTATCGTTACATCTCTACTTATTTATTTTGACAATAGGTTTGACTTAATTAAAAAAAATTATCAACTATACATATATAGAGAGAGCTCAAACCAATAACGGACATGAAAAATGTAGAACCACCCTAGCTTGTTCGTTATAGCATTTAGTGTTCATTTGGGAGCATACAACAACAACAATAATGTATACCTAGTATAATTCTACATAGTGGGGCCTAAGAGGGTACTGTGTATGTAGACCTTACCCCTACATACAATAGACCCTCGGCCATTATTTCGAATAGACCCCGGCTCAAGAAAGAATAAGCTCTAATATTGTTTCTTTTAATTTTTTTCATTCTATTTTAGGGTTGTGATGCATCAATCTTACTTGACGAGGCTTCAAATATCACAAGTGAGAAGACAGCTATACCTAATCAAGGATCTGTAAGAGGTTTTGATGTTGTTGAGACCGCAAAGAGGGAGCTCGAAAAAATATGCCCTGGTGTAGTATCTTGTGCGGACATTTTGACCGTTGCAGCACGAGATGCTTCTATCGCTGTAAGTATACTAAAATTTCAGCAAATATTAGATCTGAACTCATATTTTTAAAAAGTAAACACATTAAATATTTAAATTTTGAATCCGTCTCTCTGACCGAGTACATGACATAATGACCTACAGGTTTGCGGGCCATCATGGAAGGTTAAACTTGGAAGAAGAGACTCCACGATGGCAAATCGTACTCTAGCAAACATTGATATTCCTAGGCCCTTTGATAATCTTGACACTCTTATTTCTAGATTTGCTAAGAAAGGACTTAGCGCAAAGGAAATGGTTGCCTTGTCAGGTACGTATGTAAAAAATTCTACAGCTTATTTAAGTTGAATTTAACTTCTATGCAGTACGGTGTATATATACAATCGGATCATTTATATGGTAATTACAAATATATTAATTGATAAGCTAATAAAAATGATTAATAGATTAAATTGCATTACTGATAATATAATGTAAGAAATCTTATATTGTCATCATAATCTGTTTATTAGGGGCGTAACCGAACTCATGTTTTTCTCCTTAGATCATGTATAGTAAGTTAGTAACGTGATATCTTTTCAAAACATGTTATATGTGTGTGCGCATGCACGATCGCGCCAGCGCACCTAAGTTCAAAGAGTCCTATGATGCAATAATTAATGATTCTTGGGTGCATCTTTACAAGTGAAATCGGGTTTCAAATTTCATGTTGATCTTGTTGTTTTTCATTGAGCTTGAGGTGTATAGGATTCATGATAAGAATCTAAAGATTAAACCAGCCAAATGTATATTCTAGATCCACTTCTTAGTGTACGGTGCACTCATCTTCTTAAAATCGTGGATACGCCTCTGCCGGTAATGTTGGAATATATATATATATCCATCTATGACATATTTCATTTTCCAAACAACGTTCTCATTACTTGCTATAAATCAAACTCAATTATTTGCAGGGGCACACACCATTGGCCAATCACAATGCTCTTCATTTCGGAACAGAATATACAATGCATCAGATATAGATGCAAGTTTTGCTAGCATTAGAAGACGTCAATGTCCAAGAAATGGAGGGAATGGAACTTTAGCACCACTTGATTTGGTCACAGACAAAAAATTTGACAACAATTATTTCAAGAACCTAATGCAGAAGAAAGGCCTACTTCAATCTGATCAAGTTCTTTTCAGTGGAGGATTAATAGATAGTATTGTTTCAAAATATAGCAAAACTAATAGTGCGTTTTTAGCGGACTTTGCTAAAGCTATGGTTAAAATGGCAGATATTCAACCTCTAACTGGTCGAAACGGGATCATAAGGAGGGTCTGTAACAATGTCAACTAATATTTTCACAACCATCTATATGTGGTTTGTGCCATAGTCTTATGTGGTTTCTCTTGATTGTTTTTTTCAATCTGCACTTGTGAAAAAGTTGTCTAATATTGGATTAATGCTTCAATTTGTTTGTTGACAGTTTCTTAGCTAGCTTAGTTTCTACTTTTGTACGTAGTATTCCCCTATGAATTTCTCCCGCGTTGTGCGTTTTCATCGAAAGACTTCCTTAAATTTTATAACTCATACGTATATTTGTGAGTGGGGTCAAGGACCCGTTAATAATTATATATTAAGCTGAACTTGTTGGTATTATTAATAAATAATAAATGCAAAGTCAAAGATTACTTTGTGGATCCTTTTTCTTTCTTACTTATTTGTCTTTTATAAAAGACAAAGTGTCCCTCATACGTTGCAAAGTTTCTGTCTTTTCTTTATATTGAGTTGTTAGCTAGCAAAAAGGAGTTTCCTCTTGCACATGAGAAGTTGGGACTAAAGATAAAAACGGGTCGATTTGTCCCATCGTGCGTGTGTGATATACGTGAGGCCTAATCCAAGTCTAGTTTTGCTATAAAAAAAAAATATTTTTGACCTTACCAGCAAAGTATTCAAACACATAAATTACAAGAACATTACCAGATTCGAAAAAACATCTTCTTTTCTTCTTCTTCTGTTATCTCTGGGCAATTATTTTGTGCAAACTCCAAATTTCTAGTCACGAGTGCACGTGTTTGGGAGTGCTGTGGATCCTTGGAGAGCGATCGATTTTAACGATTTGCATTCTAGCCGGGCCGAAATCACTTTCAAGACAATAGTTTGGCACGACACAACATTTGTTCAATAAGTTATTTTTATTCTATTCTCGTTCTTGGTCAATATTATCACCTATTTTTTCCAACTGAACTTAGTTCCAATGGCATGCATTCTAATGGAGCAGAATACAAATAGATGAATGATAGAATCGATTCAACTAACTTGGAATTGATCAATGATTGTAATTTTCATATACCCAGAACCTTGTAACTAAACAACCTTCCTCTCATAATCACTTATACTTGTTTAGAACTGTAGATATACGTTGCATATGATATGATAATTGGATTTATTTGACTTATATTGAAACTGAAAATCTTTGTTTACCCTCAAAATCGAATAACAATTGAATTTATAAGTAGTTTTAATGATACGTGATTTAATTTGATACTAAACGACAAATCAGATTGCAATTGAAATAAGTAATGGAAAAGTGAATGCAAACCGCTTAAGTTGAATTGTCTTAGCCTTTGAAGGTTAGCCACCTCGAGCCCAAAAATACTTTTATTGATAACAGAACAACAAGAGAATAATAATAACTTGTAATATACTGCTTTGTGATGCGTGTTACAATGTGTTTTATAAGTAATCAGACTCCCCTTTATATAATAGGGGAGTCCTACCTTAGATACAATTCTATAAAAGGTAAAAATCTCCTGGTTTGCTGATTTACCGGTTCTTTACTAACACGTGTCAAGATTCCCGCCGAAATATCCGATCGGCTACGAATATTTCGACATTCCGTTATTCCGGTCTTCTGTTGTTTTATACCAGCAATATTTTCTCGAGCTTATTCGGGGTCAGGGTTGATTCCGGGATCACGGGCTCAATGTTCTTGAGAACGAACATTCTGACTTCGTGTTCTGGTTCGATGAGATTCGGGGTCGATCTTCAACCCTTCGCGTTCTGAGCCCAATCTGTTGTGCAATAGTCGAGCCCAATTTCGACTGTATATAGATAGTCCCCTCATTTTTCGGAGAGTAAACTACGAGAAACAATATGAGCTTTCGATATCTCTCCTCGGTACTCCACGTCAGAAACGACAAAATGAACGAAACATCTCGTCAGTCACGTCTTCATAGCATTAAATGTTCGTGAGTTGCTGGTCGGCCACTTGTAGATTTGAACCGTCATTTGGAAACTATAAATAGTTAAATACCCTCTTCTTCATTCATTCAAACTTTTACACCCAAATCTTCTCTACTCATGTTTTTTAGAAATTTCAACACTTTCCAATATTAAATTTCTGGCTATTCTGAAATCCTTTCACAAGAACTTCAGCTTTGTTTTTATCCCCAACCATCAAAGTTAATCTTTAAACTTCCTCTCTTTCTTCCATCTATCAACGAAATGGCGAAGACTTCAAAATCCGTTCCCCAAAAAGAAACTCCCTCTGCCTTGTGACCGACTGAAGAGGAAAATGTTTCGTTTACTGCTACTGAGGAACCGATACCAGAACCTCCCCTGAAGATGTTCGTTCCAACGGGGTGCCCAACCGATACTAATTTCAAGGTCGAGAAAACCTCTTTGGTACCGGGTCGGTGTGAACCGGTCTCGAGATATATATGCTCGGTCACCGATAGTTTCCTTTCCAAGGTCAAGGAGGATTGCAACTGGGTTAATAAGCACGTGATGGTCCCCATGCCCGAGGAAGAGATTACTACCCACGTGGAGGGTTTTTTAAGTGTTTACACTTATCCCTTCACATTGGGCCTCTTGGATCCGGTCATCATTGCCTTCAATAAGAGGTACGAGGTGACCCACGGTCAAATTTATCCTTCTTTCTAAAGGATAGTAATTCTCCCCCGCTTCTTCGTAAGCAAAATCGAGGGGTGCCCCTTCACCATCGACCATCTCATGCACTTGTATAATCCCTGACTCTATCGAGGGGGATTAATCAAACTTGCTATCGGGATAGTAAGGCCCCATTCTCAAGCATCGTCGAGGATCAGGACTAAGACTGGTTAGGCTGATTCGTCCGAGTGAAGACCTCGAATTTAATCCCTGGTGAATATATGCCATTTCCTGAGAAATGGAACATGACACGTAAGTAAAACCTTGCTCTCAAGATTTCGTTTATCGTTTTTCTTTTTCCTCCCTTCTCTTTGATATTTTATAGTGGTACAGTTGTTGCTCGTATGTCGGATGCAGTTCCTCAACTCAATGAGTGGGTTGAGGGAATCGTGTCACAGACCATATTCCGAGCGCGCATGGAGCAAACTTTCGAAGGGCCGATGGGAGGCCCATTCTCATGGTGAGATTCCATTCTCGTGTGAACAACACTTAGGTTTCCTCCGTGTTGCTGAGCCCTTACATTTTTTCCTTTTCTTTGCAGGTATTCCCAAGGATATTGCAATGAGGCCCTCATCTGGTGGAGAGGATTTCCCCTCTTAGTCCCCTGCTTCGAGACGGGGTGAGGAAAAGAAGAGAAAAATGGCTCCGAGTTCTCCAAACTCAGAGAAGAAAAAACTGAAAAGGAGGCTGGTGTGCAAATCCAAAGTAAAGCACCAGCGCCCGGGAGATCCCATCGGACTCACTCAATCGGCTGAGGGACGATTCTAAAGAAGAAGAAGAAGAAGAAGAAGAAGAAGAAGAAGAAGAAGAAGAAGAAGAAGAAGAAGAAGAAGAAGAAGAAGCTTCCGAACTGGTGGCCCGCGTGCGAAGCGATACCGAACTGCCTCAAACCAGGGTGGCTGATAAAGAGGCAGTGGCCAAGGTCTCCGAACCAGAGAGGGGCGAGGTTGTTTTGCCCCGAGCTGGGGAGGTCGACAAAGAGACCACAGCCGGTGTTTCTCGGGCAGAGGATAACGTCCCGAAGGATGCACTTGGGGTGATAGATCTCTCTGAGTCGCCCTCATTTACCGACTCTGTGATCAACGAGGCCTAGATGTTGAAAGGACGCCCAAATGAGGAGCCCCAAGGGGTGGCAGACTCTTTTAACAACTTCTTTGATGGCTTAGATTCTACCGCCTCGGAGGACGTCACCGGGTTGGGTGACTTACCGGTACCAAAGAAGAGACCGTCTTCGGGAGCCAACAGTCCTTCTTCATGTCCGAAATTAGTAAACCGGTTCCCAGCTCCGAGCGCAGATCCTGACCGAAAGCGGTCAATTATTATGTCTATTCTGTAGGATGCCCGGGTTCTCTATGCCCCCGTAGAGGTTGCCAGTTATCTTCGGTGTCTGGTGAGCGAAGAGGATCAAGCAAAGATGGACAAAGTGGAAGCGCCTTGCCTGTTCAACGAAGCACAACATGTGTTAAATCGGGTAACTTTAAATGCCTCTTGTCGACCTTTATTATGTACTTTAAATCACGTCGCAAACAATCGTAACCCTTTTCTTTGTGCTTGCAGGCTTCGGTGTTTCATCACGAGACTTTTCTCCGATATCGGGAAAAGTTAAACCAATACGAGGCCAAAACTCGAGGGCTCACTGAGAAGAGGGATGCTTACAAACTTCTCAGTGAGTAACTCCAGGCTGAGCTAGAGGTAGGAAGGAACATGTTGACCTAGTCGATCAAGTAAGAAGAGTATTTGAAGTTAGTGACGATGAGTCAGACGCGGTGGCTAACGGTCCGAACTTGCAAGCTTAGAAACAACTTGATCAGATCGAGCAGCTCCAAGCGGAGGTGGATGTGGTAAAGGCCGAGGCCGAAGAATTGAAAAGAAACATGGATCGCTTGGCCTCGTAAAAGGAGGATACCGGGCACAATTGACTTCGGCTGAAGTTCAACTTCGGACTGCAAAGGAAAAGGCCTTGGGGCTGGCCAAAAAGGTCGAGGGGCTCCAGTCTAAGCTAAGTTCGGCTGTCTCCGATCAAGAAAATCTGGCCAAGGAGCTTGAGGAGGCTAAGTCAAAGGTCATTGTGGTCAAAGACGAAGTTGATGAAAGGGTGGCCCAGCATAAGGTCGATGTCGAGGTGGCTCAGGTCCTTGTAAAAAATATGGTTGAACATATGAAGTGGAAATCCCGAAGAGAGGCCCTCGAGGAAATTCACGCTTGGGGTTTTGATTTATCGGTTGAGATCAATGATGCCAAGGTGCTCGAAGCCGCAGCTAGGAAGCTGGCCTATCCCGAGGAGGAAGATTCTGAGGAGTCTAAAGATTCAGGTGAGTCCGAGGGCGGCGGAGACCCCGAAGGTGATGACGCGGCCCCCAACGAAGACTAGGCCACTTAGGATCTTTTCAGATGTTTTTGTCTTCTGATTTTTGTTGAGGCTGCTCAGCCTCTGTAAAAATTGTATCGGGGCTATTTGGACCTTAAAAAGAGTTTTGATATGTATATATAAGGCTTTTTCACTTTCATAACTTTTAAATTTTCCCCTTGCTTTATTGTTTGTGTTCGCAAAGATCGAAATGCCTTAGCATGAAATACTTAGGTTATGTTCGAAGGTAGAACAAACCTTGCCTTTAACATTATTTAGTTTTAAGACATCATGGGGATTCAGTATTACCGAAAATGGTTTCCCAAAGTAGTTTAGTTTGCCGAGGGTAGCCTTTAGAACCGGTTATAGAATTTTTTGTAAGCCTCATTTTTGTTGCGGGTCTTGGACGTCTCTGAGCCGTGTTAATATGGCAGTAACCTTATTAGTTCGGGTGTCGCTCAGTGGGCTTGATGTCCCGAGTTATCCAGACTTTCCTAAGATAACAGTCCCCGAGTGGGGGTGGCTGTGGCCTTTGAAATACGGGCGTTGCCTAATAGGTCTGATGCCCCCGAGGTCTGATATCTCGGACCGTCCGAGTTTATTTTCGGACGGCAGTCCCCGAGTGAGAGTGTTTGTTCGAACTCAGATTAATGTGTCCCTTGGGCTCGATACCTTTAGGGGATCGTATGTAGGAAATTCTTTGAGAAATGCAAGAAAATTTTTAAAGGACAAGATGTTCGTGCGCAAGGAAGAGACCTCTTTTCATTCTTGTGCATAATAGTTATACATGTATACATGCTTTGTGCCAGGGTTTGAGTAGTCTATGTGGGCACGTTCCTTTGACCGTTTGGCCCTTACAATAAATCCTATCGATTGAGACCCTTCAATCACGAAATCTCTTTCCTTGCTAAAGTGGATATTCGAGGGTAATGCCCCTCAGTGTTTGGGGTTGATCGAAGAGAGGCCTCGAATGTTGTTGTCACCAGTTCGTAGTTGGCCTTCAATTCTAAGTTAGCACGATTTACTTATTGCCTCATTAAAAAACTTGCCGGAAAACCCATTTGGGACAAGATCGGTTCAAGGGAAAAAGAGTGCAAAGCATGCTTTCAGACCAAAAATCTCGTATCGTCCCTTGTTGGTTACATGCAAGTGTTAGCTTAAAATGTAAAAAAAAAAAAATAAAGAAAGAAAGAAAGGGGTCGTACCTTAGCAGTAATATCTCTTCAAGTGAGTTATATTCCAGTTGCTCGCCGTTCATTGTTCCGAGTTTGTAGGATCCCTTTTCGGTGATCTCGATAATTTGGTACGGTCCTTCCCAGTTCAGCCCCAATTTTCCTTCGTTCGGGTTTCGGGTGCTCAGTGTGACCTTCCTTAGTACCAAATCCCCAGTATTGAAGTGTCGAAGGTTGGCCCTTTGATTGTAATACCTTTCGATCCGCCATTTTTGGGCGGCCAAACGGACAAGGGCGGCTTCGCGCCTTTCATATAATAGCTTCAGGCTCGTACTCATGGCCTCGTCGTTTGATTCCTTTGTTGCATATCGTAATATGATACTTGGTTCTCCGACTTCGATCGGTATCAGAGCTTCGGCGCTATAAACCAAAGAAAACAGGGTTGCCCCGGTACTGGACTTCGAGGTTGTACGGTATGACCATAGGACTTCGGGTAGTATTTCTTTCTATTTTCCTTTGGCGTTAGTTAACCTCTTTTTAAGGTTTTGGAGTATGGTTTTGTTGGTAGATTCAGCTTGTCCATTCCCACTAGGGTCATAGAATGTTGATAGGATCCTTTTGATCTTGTGGTCTTCAAGGAATTTGGTTACTTTGTTGCCGATGAATTATTTCCCATTGTCACATATAATCTCGACTGGCATTCCGAATCAGCATATGATGTGATCTCAAATGAAATCGATGACTTCCTTCTTTCTGACCTTCTTGTACGACTAGGCTTCCACCGAATTAGAAACATAGTCAGTATAAACAATATAAATTAAGCCTTACCAGATGCCCATAGAAGAGGGTCGACGATGTCCATTCCCCACTTCATGAACGACTATGGTGACAAAACCGAATGCAGCACCTCCCCGGGTTGATGAATCGTCGGGGCGTGTCTTTGGCATCCATCACATTTTCAAACAAAATCCTTTGCATCTTTTTCCAAGTCGATCTAGTAATAACCGGCTCTGATTATTTTTTGAACCAGCGATTTAGCGCCCGAATGATTTCCACAAGTACCTTCATGGATTTCCCTCAAAACGTACTCGGTATCTCCTAGCCCTAGACATATTGCAAGTGGGCCATCATATGTTCTTATGAACGGGGTTCCGTCTTCTGACAGGCTAAACTGGGTTGCCTTTGTACGCAGGGCCCTCGATTCTTTTGGATCCGATGGCAGTTTTCCGGTCCTAAAATATTCTACATATTTATTCATCCAGTCCAAAGTTAGGCTCGTCGAGTTGATCTCGGCATGGCCTTCTTCCACCACCGATCTCATAAGTTATACGACTGCCCCGAATTAAACTCGTTATCTTCGACCGATGACCCTAAGTTAGCGAGGGCATCGGCTTCACTATTTTGATCCCGAAGTATGTGTTGTAAAGTCCATTCTTTGAACCAATATAATGTTACTTGCAACTTGTCTAAGTAGCTTTGCATTTGTTCTTCTCTGACCTTGAATGCTCCATTAACTTGGTTTACAACAAGGAGGGAATCGCACTTAGCTTCGATCACTTTTGCCCCCAAGCTTTTGGCTAGTTCAAGGCCTGCAATCATAGCCTCATATTCGGCCTCGTTGTTAGTCAATGTCAGAGTCTTAATAGATTGTCTAATTATATTGCCTGTTGGTGGCTTCAATACGATGCCAAGTTCGGACCCTTTCCCGTTTGAGGCGCCATCCATAAAGAGGGTCCAAACTCCCAAGGAAGTCCCTGAGTTAATTAATAACCCTCTTTCGACCTCGAGTATTAGGGTTGGCGTAAAGTCGGCCACAAAGTATGCCAAAATTTGAGACTTAATGGCAGTTAAGGGCCGGTATTCAATATCGTACTCGCTTATTTCCACGGCCCGTTTGGCCAACCGGCCTGAGAGCTCGGGCTTATGCATAACGATCCTCAACAGGTAAGTAGTTATGAGATATATGGGGTGACACTAGAAGTATGGTTTTAGCTTCCTAGAGATGCTTAGTAAAGCGAGCGCTAGTTTTTCTAGGTGAGGGTACCTAGTTTCAGCCTCACCTAGGGTCCTACTAATATAGTAAATTGGAAATTGCATACCTTGCTCTCCCCGAACTAGGACTCCACTTACCGCTATCTCCGAAACCGCCAAGTACAAGTACAGTTGTTCGTTTGCCTTCGGCGTGTGAAGTAGCGGCGGGCTCGATAAGTACCGTTTGAGTTCCTTCAAAGCTCGTTGGCTTTCTGGGGTCCATGAGAAGTTATTATTCTTCTTCAATAGTGCGAAGAATTGGTGGCTCTTGTCGGACGACCTCGAAATGAATCACCCCGGGGCGGCTATGCGCCCGGTTAACCTTTGTACGATCTTTACGTTATCTACAACCGTGATGTCTTCGATGGCTTTGATTTTGTCGGGGTTGATCTCGATTCCTCGGTTGGATCCCATGAAACTGGTGAATTTACCTGATTCAACTCCAAACGCGCATTTCTCCGGGTTCAGCTTCATATTGTATTTCTTCAATATGCTGAAAATTTCCTGCAAATGTTTTAAATGGTCCTCTGCTTGCAGGGACTTAACCAACATGTCGTCAATGTAAACCTCAATTGATTTTCCTATTTGTTCCTCAAACATACTATTTACTAGGCGTTGGTAAGTGGCACCGATATTCTTTAAACCGAATGGCATCACGTTGTAGCAGTATGTGCTATATTTGTGAAGAATGAGGTTTCTCCTGATCACTCGGGTCCATCTGTATTTGGTTGTACCTGGAGTAGGCATCGAGAAAACTGAGGATCTCGTGGCCGGCCATGGCATCGATCATTCGATCGATGTTGGGCAAAAGAAAAGAATCCTTGGGGCATGTTTTATTTAAATCCTTATAATCTACACACATTCTTAATTTGTTCCCTTTCTTAGGGACTACTACCACATTTGCTAACCAATTCGGGTATTTAACCTCCCAAATGGACCCTATTTTAAGGAGTTTCGATACCTCGTCCTTGATAAAAGCAGGTTTGACCTCGGACTGGGGTCTCCTCTTTTGCTTGACCGGACGAAACTTCGGGTCCAGGCTCAGCTTGTGAGTGGTTATCTATGGTGGGATCCATGTCATATCAAGGTGGGACCAAGTGAAACAATCTACGTTAGCCATAAGAAACTGAATGAGTTTTTTCCTGAGCTCGGGGTTTAGCCCCGTGTCCAGGTATATCTGTCGATTGGGTAGATGCTCTACCAATGTGACCCGTTCCAGCTCCTCGATAGTCGATTTGGTGGCGTCGGAATCATCGGGGGCTATAAAATACTTGGGTACTACATAATCATCGTCTTCATCAGTCCCTTGTTCTCCCAGTTGGATCGGAGCCAGTGTTGGTAGTTGCTATTTGGTTTCTGGCTTTATAGTCGAACTTGAACCCTTTGGAACTGTGAGTGCGGATATTGAAATCGCCTCTTCAACCGCAAGCATATCCTTCGCGGCTGGTTGTTCTCTGTAAAATATTTTAATTCCATTTGGTATTGGGAATTTTAACACTTGGTGCAGGGTTGAGGGTACTACCCTCATGTTGTGGTTCAATGGCCTTCCGAACAAAGCGTTGTACCTCATGTTTACTTTGATTACATAAAAATTAGCTTCCTGTATGGTCCTAATGGTGTTTACCGGTAATATTATCTCACCCTCGGTGGTTTCACATGCCATGTTGAATCCGTTTAGAACTCGGACCGCATGCATGATTTTGTCTTGTAGAGCGAGCTGCTCCACAACTTTCGATCGAATGATATTGGCCGAGCTACCTGGATCGATTAACACACGTTTAACTAGAATTTTATTTATGAGTACAGATATTACTAGTGCATCATTGTGGGATTGTACAATCCCTTCTGCGTCCTCGTCGTTGAAAGATAAAGTTCCTTCCGGCATTCAGGTATGTAATCTCGAGTCTGTTTCTCCCTAGTGATGGATACTTTGGTGCGTTTCAACATAGGCCCCTGTGGGATATCAACCCCACCAAGAATTCTCGAAAGTGACCATTGTTGAATAGTCGGGCTACTTCTTCTCTCAGCTGTCGACAATCTTCCGTCTTGTGACCGTGAGTGCCATGATATTTGCATATCTGGTTAGGATCCCTTTGGATTGGATCGGATTGTAGAGGTCGAGGTCATTTGGTATCTTTGATGCGCCCAATAGCTAAGTCAATGGCGGCAACATCGATATTAAAGTTGTACTCTAATAGTCTCGGTGCTTCTTTAGGCCCGATGGACCTGTCGAAGCTGTTCTTGGTCATGAGTTCCCAGTTGCTCTGACCTCGATCATTTCTTCTTTCGTTTCTCATGGGGTTCCGCCCGGACCCACTGCTTCTCCGATCTCCATTATATAGTTGATATCGATCCTTATTTGGTCTCGGGTCACAATCGATGTCTCTCTTGATTCTGTCAAGGGTTCTGACAAGATAAACAGACCCCGAAGGTGCCCTGAGTTGATCATCTTCGACTCTAACTTTCGATTGATATCGTTTGTGCACGTCGTCCCAGGTAACAACTGGGTATTCTATCAGGTTCTACTTCAGTTGTTGTGAAGCCACCGAGCTTCCAACATTGAGTCCCTGAGTGAAAGCTTGAACAGCCCAATCATCAGCGACCGGTGGCAAATCCATACGTTCCATTTCAAAAAGGGACACGAACTCTCTGAGCATCTCATTATCCTTCCGTTTTACTTTGAAAAGGTCTATTTCCCGGTCTCGACCTTGATGGCACCAGCATGTGCTTTCACGAAAGAATCTGCAAGCATAGCAAATGAGTCAATAGAATTAAGAGGTAAGTTGTGATACCATATCATAGCTCCCTTTGACAGGGTCTCCCGAAATTGTTTCAGCAGAACAGACTCGATCTCATCGTCCTCCAAGTCATTCCCTTTGATGACACATGTATAAGAGGTTATATGCTTATTTGGGTCAGTCGTTCTGTTATACTTAGGTATTTCGAGGATACAGAATTTCTTAGGGATCGGCTTCGGAGCCGCGCTCGGAGGAAAAGGTTTTTGCACGAACTTCCTGGAATCCAGGCCTTTCAATATCGGAGGCGCTCCTGGAATTGTAGGTTTCCACCTTTTTGTTGTTAGCTTCGATTTTCTTCTCCCCTGATTCTATCCGTTTTGTCAGCTCCTCAAGCATCTTTATGATCTCAGGGTTAGCCCCCGATTCATGTTCATTTGACCCTTCTATGACCGGTTCATCACTGCGAGTGACTTTCCAGGGAGGATCAAGCTCAACCTTGCTCAGTGCACGACTTTGGTTCTGCAACTGGCCTATCGCCGCCTGTTGAGCCTGCAGCATTTCGAATATCACCCGTAGACTGATCCCGTCCCCTTCAATATTTTGTGTATTTTGAGTTGCCGATCGAGCTCCATCATGAACGCTATTTTCGGGGTCGGTAGGCAAGTTCGTGTCGATAGCCACATGTGAATTAGCATCAATTGGATCTACGATCGGAATTCCAACGGGATTAGCAGGCGGTACCTCGTTACCGAATGCTATATTGTTATTTTCACCTTAATGACCGGACTCGTTGTCAACATGTGGGGGTGCCTATTGAGAGTTTGACATTTTGTGTTTTAGCCTGGAATCAAAGACACGTCAAAGAGAAAGTGTAAAGTAATGTGTGTTATGGAGATTTGTACCAAACAACCACTATTATCCTTAGCCCCATGGTGGTGGCGCCAAACAGTTTACCCTCAAAATCGGATAACAATTGAATTTATAAGTAGTTTTAAGGATACATAATTTAATTTGATACTAAACGACAAATCAAATTGCAATTGAAATAAGTAATGGAAAAGTGAATGCAAACCGCTTAAGTTGAATTGTCTTAGCCTTTGAAGGCTAGCCACCTCGAGCCCAAAAATGCTTTTATTGATAACAGAACAACAAGAGAATAATAAGAACTTGTAATATACTGCTTTGTGATGCGTGTTACAATGTGTTTTATAAGTAATCATACTCCCCTTTATATAATAGGGGAGTCCTACCTTAGATACAATTCTATAAAAGGTAAAAATCTCCTGGTTTGCTGATTTACCGGTTCTTTACTGACACGTGCCAAGATTCTCGCTGAAATATCCGATCGGCTACGAATATTTCGGCATTCCGTTATTCCGGTCTTCTTCTGTTGTTTTATACCAGCAATATTTTCTCGAGCTTATTCGGGGTCAGGGTTGATTCCGGGATCACGGTCTCAATGTTCTTGAGAACGAACATTCTGACCTCGTGTTCTGGTTCGATGAGATTCGGGGTCGATCTTCAACCCTTCGTGTTCTGAGCCCAATCTGTTGTGCAATAGTCGAGCCCGATTTCGATTGTATAGAATCTTAAAGGTGAGTAATGAATAATTCACAAATCACATGATCTCTACGTTTATATAAAGGCTAATCTCTCATTTAGTTTGCAAAACAAAAGTAAACTGTCCCAATGTGTACTAATTACTAACAAATGAACCAGAGGTAATAATACATCAGAGAAATTTTTAATTAAAACTAAAGGGGGAATACATCAACTAGACTAGAATTTAAACCGCCGAAATCGACGTGATAAATGAGTACTTAAGAAAGTAAAATATTTTAAGTGCTCGTGCTCGAACCAGTGTCAAGGTAATACATTAACAGTCTCCATTTTAGCTTGATCATATTGGAATAAAAATCTTTAATTTAAAGTGTTAAGTTTAAAATCAACTAAGATTCAAAGTCTTTTTAGATTTGACTTAACTTTTCTCGATTCGAAAACAGCGGAGTAAAATAGTCGATTTTGAAATCGACTAACTATTTAGAGACTCTTCTTTTGGTTAGAGTTTGTATGTTATTAGAAACTTACTTGAAAATATGAACTTTTATTATATTCTATACTATATTAAAAGCACGAAACCCATTAGCGAAATGACGTTTGCCTTTTTTACCCTTTTAAAAATATATTTCACACTAGACAAGTGATTTTATTATTTTCATAATATTTAGGACTTTAAAGTCAACTAAAATCTTGCCTAAAATCAGGGATTATTTTTTTTTTTTGGGCAAAAAAAATCAGGAAAACTTTGCATTCTGTAATGAAGCAATAAAGAAGAATATTGCAAAGAAAGAGAGAATTCTTATTGATTTTGGGATAAATTATAATGGAATATAATACCTCTATTTATAGGAAAAAAGTGGTTTAGCCACCAAGTAGCAAACCTTAAGACCTCTCTAAAATATAGACATTCACCTTAAATATAATTCTATTTATAACACTCCCCCTTGAATGTCTATTCAACAGATAATGTGCCTCGTTAAAACCTTAAATAAAATAAAACCCAGTGAAAAAAAATCTAGAGAAGGAAAAAGAGTACATGTGTTTAGAAATACGCCTTTTGGTTGTCTCGTTAAAAACCTTGTAAGGAAAACCCAGTGGGACAAAACCTTATAAGGGTAAAAGACCACAACGCGTATTAACTCCCTCTAATAAGAGAATCAATTCACATCCTTGATCATTCGCATCCCAATTTTGTACAGTAGTTTCTTGAAGGTTGAAGTCGGTAGAGATTTGGTAAACAAATCAGTCGCATAACGAATCTGTTGCACGTTGATATCACCATTCTTTTGAAGATCGTGTGTGAAAAATAATTTTGGTAAAATATGCTTTGTCCTATCTCCTTTTATGAATCCTCCCTTCAATTGGGCTATGCATGCTGCATTGTCTTCATACAAAATCGTGGGTAGTTTGTCACACTTCAAACCACATTTGTCTCGAATAAGATGTATTACAGACCTCAACCACACACATTCTTGACTTGCTTCATGAATAGTAATTATATCAGCATGATTAGATGAAGTATCCACGATTGATTACTTAGTCGATTGCCAAGATATGGAAGTGCCTCCACATGTAAACACATAGCATGTTTGATATCAAGCCTTGTGTGGGTCGGATACATACCAAGCATAGGCATAACCAACAAGATCAAGACTGCAATTATTGCCATAAAATAAGCCCATATCGGTAGTCCTTTTTAGATATCGCAATATGTGTTTGATTCCATTCCAATGTTTCCTTGTAGGGGCAGAGTTATACCATGCTAAGACATTAACTGAAAAAGTTATGTCAGGACTTGTAGTGTTAGCAATATACGTTAGTGCACTAATTGCACTACGATATGGTACTTCAAGACCAAGAATGTGATGACCCAAAAGGTCATCTGTAAATTTAATACTTATTTCTGTGATTTAAGACCTCGAAAAGTACTATTTATCATTCCTCGACTTGCGTGCACAATCCGTATAATTTTTTTTGGAAAGTTTTATATGAAATATTGACTAAAAGGTGAAATAGAGCCTCAAAACTCAACTGAATTAATTTTGGTCAACATTCTAAGCAAACATACTCAGATCAGTATTTTGACAGTTCTGATAGGTCCGTATCGTGATTTGGGACTTGGGCGTATGCCCAAAATTAAATTTTTTGGTCCCTAGCTTGAATTATCGCCAATTGGCGAAAACTAGAAACCTAAAGACTTAACGATTTCAAAGTTTGACTACAAATTGACTTTTATTGATATCAGGGTTGGATTCGAGTTCTGAAAATTTTTATAGGTTTGTTTTATTATTTATGACTTGTCTGTCGAATTTGGTGAGAAATGGAGTTGATTTGACGTGATTCGGACGTTCAGTTGTGAAAATATAAGTTTTAAAGTTTTCTTAAAAATTTCATTTGATTTGGTGTCCGATTCGTAATCCTAGGTGTTAAATTAGTGTTTTGATCATGAGAGCGAGTTCGTATGAGGTTTTTGGACTTGTGTGCATGTTTGGTTTGGAGCCCCGAGGGCTCGGGTGAGTTTCGGATGGTTAATGGATAAAAAATTTGGACTTGAACAGCTGCCGGAATTTTCTGATATCTGATTCTGTTTTTCTTCTACGCGATCGCGTGAATGTGTCTGCGATCGCGTAGGCTTAGTTGGGCAGTGGAGTTTTGTTCTATGCGATCGCGTGGGGATATCCGCGATAGCATAGGGGTAATTGGGGGCTGCTGAATTTGTTCTACGCGATCGCGTGAAGAGGGATGAGATCGCGTAGCTCTGGGAGTTTGTGACTCGCGAACGCGTGATGAGGGTTGTGATCGCGTAGAGTTGGAATCGTGTGCTTCGCGATCACGTGAATGTGTCTGCGATCACGTAGAATTAATTTGGACAGTGGAAAAATTGTTCTTCGCGATCGCGTGTGAATGTTCGTGATCACGATGAGTAAAAATCTGGGCAAAAAGAACTTAAGTTCTAAAAATGGGATTTCGACCCATTTTTTTTACCATTTTCGATTTTGAGCGCGTGTAAAATGATTTTTGGGCGATTTTCACGGGAAAATATTAGGTTAAGTGTTCCTTATCCTATATTGATTATATTTCATGTTTCCATACTCATTTACATCATGAATCCGTGAATTTATAGAAGAAAAATCATATTTTTATAAAATCTTCTAAAAATGTAAAATGAAGATTTGAAAGCCAATTCGATGTCGGAATTCGATAATTTTTATATGGTTAAACTCATATCGGAACGGGTGTTCAGATTTCGTGAGTTTTTCTGGAATTCGAGACGTGGGTCCCGCTGTTAAATTTTAAAATGAATTTCGAATTTTTATCTGGAAAGTTTGTAAATTCATATGGAATTAATTCCTACAATTTGTATTGAGTATATTGAATTATTTATGACTAGATTTGAGTATTTCGGACACGAATTCGCGAGGCAAAGGTTTATTGGATTCTTGAAATTTGGTTGCAAAGCGAAGTAAGTGTCGTGGTTAACCTTGACTTGAGGGAGTAGGACTGAATTGTCCATTTACCACATGATTGAATGTGCGGGTACAACGTATATGTGAGGTGACGAGTACTTATGCGTTGCAGTTGAGTCAAAGCATGCGAGTAGAATTTGTTTATTGTGAATAATTATTTATTTAATTAAGATATTCCTGGTTAAGTTTATTATTGATTATTTGATCATTATTCATGAAATTATTATTCATTTAATTATTGTTGAATATTTGGAAGGTGAAGTCGGTATTTGGTATTGAATTGATTGATAAGTGTATATCCCCGCACTTAAAAACTCTTCCGAATTTATATTATTATTTTCATGATAAGGAAGAGTATAAAAACATGAAGGGTGTTGTCGTGCCATTTGTGAGTGTAAAAGCATGAAGGGTGTTGTCGTGCCATTTGTGAGTGTAAAAGTACGAAGGGTATTGCCGTGCCATTTGAGAGTATAAAAGCACGAATGGTGATGCCGTGTCAAATGAGAGTAAAAGCACAAAGGATGGTGCCGTGCCATTTTCATATTATCATTTGCTCATTTTATTGTTGATAAATTAATTGGCTGCTAAATAACACTCCTCCGGCCGAAATTATTATATCCTTCCCCTTCGCATGTTCCCTCCCAATTTATAAATTATTATTTGTTGTATTATTGTTATTTTGTATTTGTATATACCTGTACATGTGGTTTACATATGTGTCTTGTCATAGCCTCGTCACTACTTCGTCGAGGTTAGGCTCGGCACTTACCAGTACATAGGGTCAATTGAACTGATACTGCACTCTGCACTTCTTGTGCAGATTTCAGAGTTGGTCCCAGCGGCGTACTGTAGATTTGCCCGGATACAGCTACCAGTGGAGACTTGAGGTATAATTGCACAGCGTTTACAGTTCTGAAGTCCCCTTCTATATTATCTCAGCTGTGTATTGTATTTCAAACAGCTTGAATTTTATTCAGACCTCTATTTGTATTATTCTAGAAGCTCGTGCATTTGTGACTCTAGTTCTGGGATAGTATTTAGACATCGCTATTATTATGGATTATTCAATACATTTCAGACCTTACTTTCGCATTTGTTTCTTTGTTATTAATTAGTTTAAAATTATTTTAAAATGGCTAATATTATTCTAACGTTGGCTTGCCTAGCAAGTGAAATGTTAGGCGCCATCACGGTCCCGAAGGTGGGAATTTTGGGTCATGACAGTTGGTATCAGAGTACTAGGTTACATAGGTCTCACGAGTCACAAGCAAGCTTAGTAGAGTCTGAAGGATCGGTACGGAGATGTCTGTACTTATCTCTCAGAGGCTATGAAGTTTAGGAATAATATCACTTCTTTCTTATCCTGTCGTGCGATCTTATTCTATCATCGATAATTGAACCATTCTATTATAATTCTCTCGCAGATGGTGCGAACACGTAATACATCTACCGACGGACAGGGACCAGATCCCCCGGTGACAACTATGGCCAGGGGTAAAGGCCGAGGTGGTGCTAGAGGCTGAGGTCATGCTAGAGGCCGAGGTAGAGGCAGAGGTAGAGCTCCGTCTAGAGCTCGAGCAACAGCACCTGTTGTAGAACCTCGGGTGGATCTTTAGGAGGAGGTTCCCGTTCAGACTGTACCGGTTAGACCAGTTCGAGTCCCGGAAGGATTTATAGCTACTCCAGTTCTTCAGGACGCTCTAGTCCGTTTGGTAAGTCTTATGGAGGGTGTGGCCCAAAATGGTACATTACCAGTGGCACCAGCCATCTCACAGGCTGGGGGAGGAGCACAAACTCCCACTACTCCCGCTCCAAAGCAGATGGCTCCCCAGAATCAGGCTCCAACAGTCCCGCCAGTTGGGGTAGTTCAGCCAGTTATTGCGGAACATGCCGGTGATAAGCCCGCCATGTCTTCTGAGGCCTTATTGATACTGAATAAGCTCTTTCCAATTCACTTCAGTGGTACACCTTCTGAGGACACACAGGATTATCTTGACCGGTGCTATGAGGTGCGGCAAAACATGGGTATAGTTGAGACCAGTGGGGTCGATTTTGCTGCATTTCAGAAGACGGGTTCCGCCATGAGGTGGTGGAGAGATTATACATTGACCAGACCAGTTGGATTGCCTGCATTGACATGGGAATAGTTCTCACGGCTATTTTTAAAGAAGTTTCTCCCTATCACATTGAGAGAGGATTACCGCAAGCAATTTGAGCGTCTACGGCAGGGCGGTATGACGGTTACTCAGTATGAATCCCATTTTGTGGATTTAGCCCATCATGCTCTCCTTTTACTACCTACTGAGGGATAGAGAGTGAGAAGTTTTATTGAGGGACTCACTCACCCTATCAGGCTTCAGATGGCTAAGGAGGCCGAAAGTGAGATTTCCTTTCAGGCGACTGCTAATGTCGCGAGGAGGATCGAGATGGTTCTTACACAAGAGAGAGGGCAGAGGTCTGATAAGAGGCCTCATTAGTTCGGTGGTTTCAGTGGTGCCTCGTCTGGAGGCAGGGGTAATTTTGGTAGGGGTCATCCTCCCAGACCGTTTCATTCAGCACTTCAGGCATCTCTCACTGCTTGAGAAAGTCACGGTCCTATTATGCCTTACTCTGGGAAACCAGCATTTAGTGCACATTCAGTTCCTATCAGTGCACCACCACTCCAGAGTCACTACAACGGTTATTCGGCTCGTTCGGGTCAGCAGTCACAACAGCCGAGGTCCTGTTATACTTGTGGTGATTCGAGGCACATTGTTAGACTCTGCCCCATATCTCAGGGCAGCATGCAGTAGCAGGGATTCTTCACCGCCTGCTCAGCTAACTAGAGGTAGGGGTCAGGCAGCTAGAGGTGGAGGTCACATCGTTAAAGGTGGAGGTCAGACCGTTAGAGGTGGAGGCCAGCTAGTTAGAGGTCGTCCTAGTGACGCAGTTCAGAGTGGTGGGGCTCAGCCTCGATTTTATGCTTTTCCAACTAGGCCTGAGGCCGAATCATCTGATGTCGTGATTACAGGTATTGTTCCAGTTTGCCATAGAGATGTTTCAGTTCTATTTGATCCAGAATATACTTATTCCTATATGTCCTTTTATTTTGCTTTATATCTGGTGATTCTCTGAGTGATCTTGTGTGTGTGTCCACTCCGGTGGGAGATTCTATCATGGTAGATCATGTCTATCATTCATATGTGGTTACTATTGGGAGTCTTGAGACTAATGTGGATCTTCTACTTCTTGATATGGTAGATTTTGATGTCATCTTGGGAATGGATTGGTTGTTACCTTATCATGCCAAGACGGTGACCATAGCCATGCAGGGGTTACCTTGATTAGAGTGGAAAGGAACTCTTGATCATTCTACCAGCAGGGTTATTTCTTATATGAAGGCTCGGCGTATGGTCGAGAAAGGGTGTTTAGCCTATTTGGATTATATTCGCGATCCCTGTGCAGATGTTTCTTCTATGGACTCAATACCAGTTGTTCATGAATTTCCAGAAGTATTTCCTGCAGATTTGCCAGGAATGCCACCCGACAGAGATATTAACTTCTGTATTGATTTAGCTCTGGGCACTCAGCCCAATTCTATCCCACCATACCGTATGGCCCCGCCAGAGTTGAAAGAATTGAAGGAGCAGTTACAAGAATTACTTGATCAGGGATTCATTAGACCCAGTGTCTCGCCCTGGGGTGCATCAGTACTATTTGTAAAGAAGAAAGATGGTTCAATGCGAATGTGTATAGATTATCGGTAGTTGAACAAGGCTACTATTAAGAACAAGTATCCACTGCCAAGAATTGATGACTTATTCGATCAGCTTTAGGGTGCCAAGGTGTTTTCAAAGATCGACTTGAGGTCTAGATACCATCAGTTAAAGATTAGGGCATCTGATGTCCCTAAGACAGCTTTTCGGACTCGGTATGGGCATTACAAATTCCTAGTGATGTCATTGGGTTGACAAATGCCCCAGATATATTTATGGATTTGATGAATCGGGTGTTCAAACCCTATTTGGATTCTTTTGTAGTTGTATTTATTGATGATATCTTGATTTACTCCAGCAGTTGAGAGGAGCATGAGCAACATCTTCGGAGTATGCTTCAGACTTTGAAGAATAATCAGCTATATGCCAAATTTTCAAAATGTGAATTTTGGTTAGACTCAGTTGCCTTTTTGGGGCATGTTGTATCGGCAGAAGGCATAAAAGTGGATCCTAAGAAGATTGAGGTTGTTCAGAATTGGACTAGACCTACTTCAGTTACAGAGATCCGGAGTTTCCTGGGTTTGGCAGGTTATTATCGTCGATTCGTGGAGGGAATTCATCTATAGCAAGCCCATTGACCAGACTGACCCGGAAAGGTGTTCCATTCAGATGGTCAAACGAGTGTAAGATGAGCTTTCAGAAGCTCAAGACTGCTTTGACTACGGTGCCAGTGTTGGTATTACCCATAGGTTCAGGATCTTATACGGTGTATTGTGATATATCTCGCGTTGGGCTTGGTGCAGTATTGATGCAAGATTGCAGGGTGATTGCATATGCATCGTGGTAGTTGAAAGTTCATAAGAAGAATTATCATGTTCATGACTTAGAATTGGAAGCCATTGTCCACACTTTGAAGATTTGGAGACATTACCTTTAGGGTGTCTCGTGTGAGGTATTTACTGATCATCGTAGTCTGCAGTATCTGTTTAGGCAAAAAGATCTCAATTTGAGGCAGAGAAGATGGTTGGAGTTGTTGAAATATTATGATATCACCATTTTGTATCACCCCGGAAAGGCTAATGTGGTGGCTGATGCTTTGAGTAGAAAGGCTGTGAGTATGGGCAGCCTTGCTTATATTCCGGTTGGTGAGAGGCCGTTAGCTGTAGATGTCCAAACTTTGGCTAATCAGTTTGTGAGGTTAGATATTTTGGAGCCCAGTCGGGTTTTAGCATACACAGTCGCTCGGTCTTCTTTATGTGAGCGCATCAGAGGGCGACAATATAATGATCCTCATTTACTTGTCCTAAAGGACACGGTGCGGCACAGTGATGCCAAACAGGTTGTTGTGGGGGAAGATGGAGTTCTACGAATGCAGGGTTGTATTTGTATGCCTAATGTGGATGGGCTTCATGAATTAAGTCTGGAAGAGGCCCACAGTTCCAGGTATTCTATTCATCCAAGTACCGCCAAAATGTATCAAGATTTACGGAAATATTATTGGTGGAGGAGAATGAAGAAGGATATAGTTGCGTATGTAGCTCGGTGTCTGAATTGTCAGCAAGTTAAGTGCGAGCATCAGAGACCTGGTGGTTCGCTTCAGAAGTTAGAAATTCCTGAGTGGAAGTGAGGGCGTATCACTATGTATTTTGTTGTTGGGCTCCCACGGACTCAGAGAAAATTTGATGCAGTTTGGGTCATTGTGGACAGGTTGACCAAGTCAGCACATTTCATTCCGGTGGCAGTTACCTATTCTTCAGAGCGGTTAGCTGAAATTTACATTCGTGAGATTATTCGCCTTCACAGTGTGCCCGTGTCTATTATTTCAGATCGAGGTACGCAGTTTACCTCACACTTCTGGAAGGTTGTACAGCGTGATTTAGGCACGCAGGTTGAGTTGAGTATAGCATTTCATCCATAGACAGACGGACAATCAGAGCGCACTATTCAGATATTAGAAGATATGCTACGCGCTTGTGTTATAGACTTTGGAAGTTCTTGTGATCAATTATTGCCACTTGCGAAGTTTGCTTATAATAATAACTACCAGTCAAGCATTCAGATGGATCCATATGAGGCATTATATGGAAGGCGATGTCATTCACCAGTTGGATGGTTTGAACCAGGAGAGGCTCGATTGTTGGGTACCTATTTGGTATAGGATGCTTTGGATAAGGTCAAAGTTATTCAGGATCGACTTCGCACAGCTCAGTCTAGGCAAAAGAGTTATGCTGATCGTAAGGTTCGTGATATTTCATTCATGGTTAGAGAAAGAATATTGCTCCGGGTTTCACCTATTAAAGGTGTAATGAGGTTCGGAAAGAAGGGTAAGTTGAGCCCTAGGTATATTGGACCCTTTGAAATTCTTGAAAGGGTGGGTAAAGTAGCCTACAGGCTTGCATTACCACCTAGTTTATCAGCAGTTCTTCCGGTGTTCCATGTGTCTATGCTTCAAAAATATCATGGTGATCCGTCCCATGTGTTAGATTTCAGCTCAGTCCAATTGGACAGAGATTTGGCTTATGAAGAGGAGCAAATAACTATTCTAACCCGGCTGGTCCGACAGTTGAGGTCTAAGAGTTACCCTTCAGTTCGGGTGCAATGGAGAGGTCAGCCGATAGAAGCATCTACCTGGGAGTCCGAGTCGGACATGCGGAGTAAATATCCACACCTTTTTACCAGCTCAGGTACTTTTTCTAACTCCATTCGAGTACGAATATTTGTTTTAGAGGTGGAGAATGTGATGACCCAAAAAGTCATCTTTAAATTTAATAATTATTTCTATGATCTAAGACCTTAAAAAGCATTATTTATCATTCCTTAACTTGCGTGTGCAGTCCGTGTAATTTTTTCGGAAAGTTTTATATGAAAAATTGACTAAAATGTGAAATAGTGCCTTAAAACGCAACTGAGTTAACTTTGGTCAACATTCTGAGCAAACAGACTCGGATCAGTGTTTTGATAGTTCCGATAGGTCCGTATCGTGATTTGGGACTTGGACGTATATCCGGAATTTAATTTGGAGGTCCCTAGCTTGAATTATCGCCAGTTGGCGAAAACTAGAAGCTTAAAGGCTTAAAGATTTCAAAGTTTAACTACAAATTGACTTTTATTGATATCGGGCTCGGATTCGAGTTCTGAAAATTTTCATAGGTCCATTATGTCATTTATGACTTGTCTGTCGAATTTGGTGAGAAGCGGAGTTGATTTGACGTGATTCGAATGTTCGGTTGTGAAAATAGAAGTTTTAAAGTTTTCTTCAAAATTTCATTTAATTTGGTGTCTGATTCGTAATTCTAGGTGTTAAATTGGTATTTTGATCATGCGAACGAGTTTGTATGAGGTTTTTGGACTTGTGTGTATGTTTGGTTTGGAGCCCCGAGGTCTCGGGTGAGTTTCGGATAGTTAACTGATCAAAATTTTGGACTTGAACAGCTGCTGGAATTTTCTGATATCTAATTATGTTTTTCTTCTACGCGATCGCGTGAATGTGTCTGCGATCGCGTAGGCTTAGTTGGACAGTGGAATTTTGTTCTATGCGATCACGTGGGGATATCCGCGATCGCATAGGGTTAACTGGGGGCTGCTGAATTTGTTCTACGCGATTGCGTGAAGAGAGATGCGATCGCGTAGCTCTGGGAATTTGTGACTCGTGAACGCGTGATGAGGGATGCGATCGCGTAGAGTTAGAATCGTGTGCTTCGTGATCGCGTGAATGTGTCTGCGATCGCGTAAAGTAATTTGGGCAGTGCAAAAATTGTTCTTCGCGATCGCGTGTGAATGTTCGCGATCACGATGAGTAAAAACCAGGGCAAACAGAACTTAAGTTCTGGAAATGGGATTTCGACCCATTTTCTACCATTTTCGATTTTGAGCTCGGGTAAAATGATTTTTGGGCTATTTTCACAGAAAAACATTGGGGTAAGTATTATTTATTCTATATTGATTATATTTCATGATTCCATACTCATTTACATCATGAATCCGTGAATTTATGGAAGAAAAATCAGATTTTTATAAAATCTTCCAAAAATGTAAAATGAAGATTTGAAAGCCAATCCGATGTCGGAATTCGATAATTTTTATATGGTTGAACTCGTATCGGAACGAGAGTTCGTATTTCGTGAGTTTTTCGGGATTCGAGATGTGGGTCCCATTATTTATTTTAAAATAAATTTCGGATTTTTATCCGAAAAATTTATAAATTCATATGGAATTAATTCCTACGGTTTGTATTGAGTATATTGAATTGTTTATGACTAGATTTGAGTATTTCGGACACGAATTCGTGAGGCAAAGGTGTATTGGATTCTTGAAATTTAGTTGCAAAGCGAGGTAAGTATCATGGTTAACCTTGACTTGAGGGAGTAGGAATTAATTGTCTATTCACTACATGATTTAATGTGCGGGTACAACGTATATGTGAGGTGACGAGTACATATGCGTTATGGTTGAGTCAAAGCATGCGAGTGAAATTTGTTTATTGTGAATAATTGTCTATTTAATTAAGATATTCTTGCTTAAGTTTATTATTGATTATTTGATCATTATTCGTGAAATTATTATTTATTTAATTATTGTTGAATATTTGGAAGGTGAAGCCGGTATTTGGTATTGAATTGACTGATAAGTGTATATCTCCGCACTTAAAATCTCTTCTGAATTTATATTATTATTTTCATGATAAGGAAGAGTGTAAAAGCACGAAGGGTGTTGTCGTGCCATTTGTCAGTGTAAAAGCACAAAGGGTGTTGCCGTGTCATTTGTCAGTGTAAAATCACGAAGGATGTTATCGTGGTATTTGAGAGTGTAAAAGCACGAAGGGTGATGCCGTGTCAAATGAGAGTAAAAGCACGAAGGGTGGTGCTGTGCCATTTTCATATTATCATTTACTCATTTTATTGTTGATAAATTAATTGGTTGCTAAGTAACACTCCTCAGGCTGGAATTATTATATCTTTCCCCTTTGCATGTTCCCTCCCAATTTATAAATTATTATTTGTTGTATTATTGTTACTTTGTATTTGTATATACTTGTACAGGTGGTTTACATGCGTATCTTGTCATAGTCTCGTCACTACTTCGTCGAGGTTAGGCTCGGCACTTACCAGTACATGGGGTCGATTGTACTGATACTGCACTCTACATTTTTTGTGCAGATTTTGGAGTTGGTCCCAGGGGCATACTGTAGATTTGCCTGGATATAGCTACCAGTGGAGACTTGAGGTATAACTGCACAACGTTCGCAGTTCTGAAGTCCCCTTCAATATTATCTCAGCTGTGTATTATATTTCAAATAGCTTGAATTTTATTCAGATCTTTATTTGTATTATTCTAGAAGCTTGTGCACTTGTGACTCCAGTTCTGGGATGGTATTTAGACATCACTATTATTATGGATTATTCACTACATTTCAGACTTTACTTCCGCATTTATTTTTTTGTTATTAATTAGTTTAAAATTATTTTAAAATGGCTAATATTATTCTAACGTTGGCTTGTCTAGGAAGTGAAATGTTAGGCGTCATCACGGTCCCGAAGGTAGGAATTTCGGGTCGTGACAAAGAAGCTCTTCATTCTTTTCTTGAGGTCGGAACGGGTCCTTATTCACATCAAGTGATCGAACAACCATCAGAGTACTTAATGTATGTGCTCCATCCATGTAAAACTGTTTCAATACCTTTTCTGTGTAGGTAGATTGATGAACAAAAATCCCGTTTGTCAAATGTTCAATTTTCAAATCGAGACATAATTTTGTCTTTCCGAGATCTTTCATCTTGAATTCCTTCTTTAAATAATCAATTGCCTTTTGGAGTTCTACAGGAGTTCCAATAAGGTTTATGTCATCAACATATACGGCAAGTACAATAAATCCCAATGTTGTTTTCTTTATAAAAACACACGGGTAAATGGCATCATTTATATAACCTTCCTTTAATAAATGCTCACTAAGACGGTTATACCACATTCGTCCTGATTGCTTTAGACCATACAAATATCTTTTTAATTTCATTAAAAATATTTCTCGGGACTTTGAATTATGGGTGTTAGGCATTTTATCAAGTGAGCCATAGTGGTAGGTTGTAACCACGTCCATTAAATGTATGTCAAGATTTTCATGGACAACAAAACTAATGAGATAACGGAACATTCATTAATAACCGGAGAATACGTCTTTTCATAATCGACACTAGGCCTTTGTGAAAATCCTTGTGCAACAAGGCGTGCCTTATATCTTTGTACCTCATTTTTCTCATTCCTCTTGCGTACAAAGACCCAAAAATTTCACGTTTCACAAGCGAATCCAACTCGAATTGGATTGCTTCTTGCCATTTTGACCAATCACATCTTTGTCGATATTCTCCAACACATTGAGGTTCAAAATTCTCACTATATTTTATAATGCTAAATGCAATATTATATGCAAATAATCCACCACCATATCCAATTGATTCAAATTTGTCTCAATATCGGTTGGATTTATTGATAGTTCCTTATTATCTTGAGTATCAAGCTTAGTGATTTTCTCATGAATCTCAAGATTGGTTAAATCATGGATTTCTTCATGAGACTATTTCGTAGTGTCATCTTGATCATTTGTTTTCTTTTTCTCGGATTTCGATCTTTAGAACCCAATGGTCTGCCACGTTTTAGGCATACTTTTTACACATTAGCTATGACACTAGAAGATTGTCCAACAGGGACATCAATACGGATTGGAATATTCTCTGCAGGGATATGTAATTTTGTTATACTTTTCAGATCTGTAAATGCGTCTGGCATTTGATTTGCTATTTTTTACAAATGAATAATCTTTTGCACCTCTTTTTCACAAATATAGGCACGTGGATCAAGATGAGACAATGATGGATTTTTTTACAAAATTTCCCATTTAGTTTCACCAATTTCTCCCCCTAATTTTGGGAAGAGTGTCTCATCGAATCGACAGTCTGCAAATCGAGTAGTGAACAAATCCCACGTTAATGTATTGAGGTAGCGAATAATGGATGGCGATTCAAAACCAACATATATTCCTAACCTTCTTTGGGGACCTATTTTGGTGCGATATGGCGGTTCTACAAGCACATATACTGCGCATCCAAAAATTTATAAATGGGATATATTAGGTTCATGACCCAAAACTAATTACAACGGAGAATATTTATGATAATTTGTCGATCTGAGACGAACTAGCATTGTTGCATGCAAAATGGCATGACCTCAAACAAAAGTGGGTAACCTCATTTTCATGAGTAACGAACTGTCTTGCTATCAATTGCAGACATTTAATCAAAGACTCTGCAAGTCCATTTTGAGTGTAACATGAGCTACAAGATGTTCCATTGTTATCTCAATTGATAAGCAATAATCATTACATTCTTGGGATGAAAACTCAGCAGCATTATCAAGTCTAATAGACTTAATTAGATTATCCGGAAACTATGCCCTTAATCGAATTATTTGTGCCATTAATTTTGCAAATGCCAGGTTGCGAGATGATAATAGCCACACATGAGACCATGTAGAAGATGCATCTATTAAGACCATAAAATATCTAAACGGCCCACTAGGTGGGTGAATAGGTCCATAAATGTCCCCTTGTATATGTTCCAAAAACGCATGGGACTCAATCCCAACCTTTGTTGATGATGGTTTAATAATTAACTTGCCTTGATAACAAGAAGTGCAAGAACATTCATTATTTAAAAGAATCTTTAATATCTTTAATGGATGCCCATTTGAGTTTTTGTGATGACCAAAAATTTTATCTTTAATTTAAACATTCATTTATATGTTATAAGACCTCGAAAAGCACTATTCATCACTCCTCAACTTGCATGCATAGTCCGTATAATATTTCGAAAAGTTTTTATGTAAAAAATTGATTAAAATATAAAATAGAGCCTAAAAACTCAACTGAGTTGACTTTGGTCAATATTTTGAGTAAACGAACTCAAATCAGTATTTTGACAGCACTGGTAGGTCTGTATCATAATTTGGGACTTGGGCGTATGTCCGGAATCGAATTCGGAGGTCCCTTGCTCAAATTATCGCTATTTAACGGAAACTAGGAATTTAAATGCTAAAGATTTTCATAATTTGACCGCGAATCTTACTTTTTGATATCGGGGTCTAAATCTGATTCTAGAAATTTGAATAGGTCTGTTATGTCATTTATGACTTGTGTGCAAAATTTGAGGTCAATTGGACTTGATTTGATAGGTTTCGGCATCGAATGCAGAAGTTGAAAATTCTTAAGTTCCTTAAGCTTGAATTGGGGTATGATTCGTGGTTTTAGCGTTGTTTGATGTGATTTGAGGTCTCGGCTAGGTTCATATGATGTTTTAGGACTTGTTGGTATATTTGGTTGAGGTCTCGAGTACCCCGAGTGTGATTCAGATAGAAATCGGAACAAAAATTGGACTTAAGCAAAATCTGGAATTTTGCTACTTCTGGTGTCTTCGCTTCTACGAAGCCTTGGCCGCAAAAGAGGCTCCGCAGAAGCGAGAAATCCCTCGCAGAAGCGGCCTAGGCAAGCTGGGCAAAAAGTCGCATGGCGGAACCTTGAACGCACTCGCGCGTCCGCAGAAGCGGACTCTTCGATCGCAGAAGCGGAAGGCAGCGCAGATGTGCATTTGGCTCCGCAGAAGCGAGACCGCAGGCGTGGTCAAGTCCACCGCAGAAGCGAAAATCAATGGACAGTGTATAAATCGAAGAGTCCGAGATTTTTACTCATTTTTTAACATTTCAAGCACGGATTTGGGCGATTCCAAAGGGGTTTTTTCACGATTTCGACTTGGGTAAGTATTCTATATCCGAAAGTGATTATATTTCATAAATACATGTCAATATTCATCATTTATTTCAGATTTAGATGGAAGAAATTGGAATTTTTGTAAAACTTTCCAAAAATAAAAATTTAAGATTTGAAGGTCCATTTGACATCGGAATTTGATAATATTTGTATGGTTGGACTCGTCTCGGAACGGGTGTTCGGATTTCGTAAGTTTTTTCGAGATTCGAGACGTGGTCCCCATTGTTAATTTTTGAGATGAATTTTGGATTTTAATCCGGTAAATTAGTAAATTCATATGGAATTAATTCCTACGATTTGTATTGAGTATATTGAATTGTTTATGACTAGCTTTGTGGATTTTGGACACGAATTCGCGAGGCAAAGGTTTATTGGAATCTTGAATTTGGTTGCAAAGCGAGGTAAGTGTCGTGGTTAATCTTGACTTGAGGGAGTAGGATTTATTTGTCTATTTGCTACGTGATTTAATGTGAGGGTACAATGTATATGTGAGGTGACGAGTACTTATGCGTTGTTGTTGAGTCAAAGCATGCTGGAAGAATTTATTTCACTTTGAATAATTGCTTATTTAATTAAGATATTTCTGTTTAAGTTTATCATTGATTATTTGATCATTAATCATGAAATTTTTATTGATTTAATTATTGTTGAATATGGTGAGAACGAGTGTAAAAGAACGAAGGGTGATGTTGTATCATTTTTATTATTTATACTATCATTGTCATGGTGAGAAAGAGTGTAAAAGCACGAAGGGTGTTGTCGTGTCATTTTTAAGAGTAAAAGCATGAAAGGTGATGTTATGCCATTTTCAGAGAGTGTAAAAGCACGAAGGGTGATACCGTACCAAAAGAGAGTTAAAGCACGAAGGGTGATATCGTGCCAATTATTATTATTATTATTATTATTATTATTATTATTATTATTATTATTATTATTATTATTATTATTATAATTATTATTATTATTATTTATTTATCGGTTTATGGGAGGAATGAGAGTAAAAGCACGAAGGGTGGTGCCGTGCCATTTTCATATTATTAGTTGCTCATTTTATTGTTGATGAATTAATTGGCTGCTAAGTGATACTGCTTCGTATGTCCCCTCCCAATTATTTATTATATTATTGTTGTTTCGTATTTGTAAATACTTGTACAGGTTGTTTACGTACGTGTCTTGTCATAGCCTTGTCACTACTTCATTGGGGTTAGGCTCGACACTTACGGAGTACATGGGGTCGGTTATACTCATACTACACTCTGCACCTTTTGCGTAGATTTTGGAGTTGGTCCCAGCGGCGTACCATAGACTTGCTCGGATTCAGCTACCTAGAGGAGACTTGAGGTATAACTGCATAGCGTCCCTAGTTCTGAAGTCATCTTCTATCTTATCTTAGTTGTGCATTGCCTTTCAAACAGTTTGAATTTTATTCAGACCATTATTTGTATTATCCTAGTAGCTCGTGCACTTGTGACACCAGATTCGAGTATGTATTTTGATGATTCGTTTGTTGTGGTCTTCCGCACTTTGTTTCAGTAATTGACTTCTACTTAAATTGATTTGTTTAAAAATGGTTAAGATTTTTCTTACGTTGGCTTCCCTAGCAAGTGAAATGTTAGGCATCATCATAGTCCTGAAGGTGGGAATTTCGGGTCATGACAAGTTGGTATCAGAGCACTAGGTTACTTAGGTCTCACGAGTCACGAGCAAGCTTAGTAGAGTCTGAAGGAACGGTACAGAGACGTCTATACTTATCTTTCAGAGGCTATGAAGTTTAGGAACAATATCACTTCTTTCTTATCCTGTTATGCGATCTTATTCTACCATCGATGATTGAACCATTCTATTTTTATTATCTCGCAAATGGTGAGAACACGTAATACATCTACCAATGGACAGGGACCAGAGCCCCCAGTGGCAACTATAACTAGGGGTAGAGGTCGAGGCAAAGGCAGAAGTAGAGCTCAATCTAGAGCTCGAGCAGCAACACTTGTTGTAGAACTTTAGGTGGATCTTCAAAAGGAGGTTCTAGTTCAAACTGTACCGGTTGGACCGGTTCAGGTTCCGGAAGAATTCATAGCTACTCCAGTGCTTCATGACGCTCTAGTCTGTTTGGTGAGTTTTATGGAGGACGTGGCCCATAATGGTACATTTCCAGTGGCACCAGCCGTCTCACAGGCTGGGGGAGCACAAACTCCCACTACTCCCGCTCTGGAGCAGATGGCTCCCTAGTATCAGGCTTCAGCAGCCCCGCCAGTTAGGGTAGTTCAGCCAGTTGTTGCGGCGCAGGCTGGTGATAGGCCTGCCATGTCTTCTGAGGCTTTACTAAGGTTGGAAAAGATTACTAAACTCTTTCCAGTTCACTTTTGTGGTACACCTTCTGAGGACCCACATGATTACCTTGACCACTGCCATGAGGTGTTGCGGAACATGGGTATAGTTGAGACCAATGGGGTCGATTTTGCCGTATTTCAGATGACGAGTTCCGCCAAGAGGTAGTGGAGGGATTATACGTTGACCAGACCAGTTGGATCGCCTGCATTGACCTGGGAGTAGTTCTCATGGCTATTTCTAGAGAAGTTCCTCCATATCACATTGAGAGAGGATTATCGTAGGCAATTTGAGCATCTACAGCATGGCAGTATGACTGTAACTCAATACGAAACCCGTTTTGTGGATTTAACCCATCATGCTCTCCTTTTACTACCTACTGAGGGAGAGAGAGTGAAGAGGTTTATTGAGGGACTCACTCACCCTATCAGGCTTCAGATGGCTAAGGAGATCGGAAGTGAGATTTTCTTTCAGGCGGCTGCTAATGTTGCGAGGAAGATCGAGATGGTTCTTGCACAAGAGAGAGGGCATGGGTCTTATAATAGGCCTCGTCAGTTTGGTGGGTTCAGCGGTGCCTCGTCTAGAGGCAGGGGTAATTTTGGTAGAGGCCATCCTCCCAGGCCGTTTCTGTAACGACCTAGACGGTCGTTTTGAATATTATGACCCCATTTCCCCATTTACTGCTCAATTTATGCCTTGCTATTGATTTATGACTTATCGGGTTAGTTGGTTCGGGTCCGGAAGGAATTCGGAGTGAAATGAGACACTTAGTCTCATAATTGAAAAAAACAATTAAGTTAGAAAAGTGGACCGGATATGGAACTATGTGTAAACGAACTCGGATTGGAATTCTGATAATTCTAATAGCTCCGTATGGTAATTTCGGACTTAGGAAAGTGTCCGGAAGAATTTGTGGAGGTCCGTAGAGGAATTAGACTTGAAATGCCGAAAGTTGAATTTATAGGAAGTTTGACCGAGGGGTTGACTTTTTGATATCTGGGCCGAAATCTGATTCAGAAAATTTTAATAGGTGTGTTATGTCATTTATGACTTGTGTACAAAATTTGAGGTCAATCGGACGTGATTTGATAGGTTTCGGCGTTATTTGTAGAAATTGAAAATTTCAAAGTTCAATAGGCTTGAATTGGGGCGTAATTCATGGTTTTAGCATTGTTTGAGGTGATTTGAGAATTCAACTAAGTTCGTATGATGTTTTAGGACTTGTTGGTACATTTGGTTGAGGTTCCAAGGGCCTCGGGTGGGTTTCGAATAGTTAACAGATAAAAAAATTGAACTACAGCATCTGCTACAATTTCCTTCTGTTGGAAATTTCTTTTGCAATATTCGAGCCCAGAAATCTCTCACGATCGAAGCCATGATCGAGCCCAGGTTCGAGGGCCACGATCGAAGCCATGATCGAGCCCAAGATCGAAGGCCAAGATCGAGGCAGAACCGAGGTTGTCTGGGCAGAATTATAAAAACAGGGACTTCGTCCCATTCGCCATTTTTGACAAATTGGAGCTTGAGGAGAGGCGATTTTTTATATATTTTCAATGAAAACTTGAGGTAAGTCCCTTGTGATTATTTCTACTCCATAATATTGAATTATCATCGAATAATCCGGCTAGATTACATGATTTTGAGGTGTAAATTGGAGATTGGAACTTAGAAATTTGGAAATAAGATTTGTAGATTTGAGGGTCGAGTTGAGGTCGAATTTTGGTAAAATTGGTATGGGTAGACTCGTGGTTGAATGGGCTTTCGGATTTTGTAACTTTTGTCGGGTTCCGAGACGTGGGATCCACAGGCGATATTTGAGCTAAATTTCGGATGTTTATGAAAAATTAGTATTTTCTTATGGAATTAATTCTAATAAATTTTATTGACTGAAACGAATTATTTGTGACTAGATTCGAGGCATTCGGAGGCTGATTTGCGAGGCAAAGGCATAGCACAGTAAAGAGTTTCACGTTTTGAGGTAAGTAACAGTTTTAAATCTGGTCCTGAGGGTATTAAACCCCAAATTTTGGTATCATGTGATTATTTTGGAGGTGACGCACATGCTAGGTGACGGGCGTGTGGGCGTGCACCGAGGGGATTATGACGTGGTCCATCCCGGGAAACTGTAAAGTTGAATAATTTGTTGTTAGCTATATGCTCTCTATGTGTTGATAAAATTTGACTGTAAATCATGTTAGAAATCATGCTTAGGCTAAATTTGACTGTAAATCATGTTAGAAATCATGCTTAGGCTATGTAATAGTACTGTTGGGACCCAAAGAGGTCGCGTACTTGTTGAATTGCCTGCTAAATGCTATATGTACTCAGTCTCAGTTTTTACTTGCACATTTTATCTCAGTCTCTGTTATTATTATTGAAAGATCATATCATTGTTGTTTGGGCTGATTTCATGATTAATGAGAGCCCGCGAGATTGGAGAGATCTATGACTGAGAGAGGCCGAGGGCCTGATTGTGAGATATTGATATCATAGCACGTGAGTTGTTCGTGCAGCACGTGAGTTGGCCGTGCAAATCCTTATATTATACTATAGCAAGTGAGCTGGCCGTGCAACACGTGAGTTGGCCGTGCGGATCCTTATATTATACTATAGCACGTGAGTTGGCCGTGCAGCACGTGAGTTGGCCGTGCAGACCCAGATATTTATATTATGGCACGTGAGTTGTCCGTGCAGATTATAGCGCTTGGGCTGTAGGAGTCCCTCCGGAGTCTGTACACCTCCAGTGAGCGCGGGTACCCATTGAGAGTGAGTGATGAGAGCTGGGAGCCCAGGTAGTGATAAGGTCTGGGAGCCCAGAGAGTGATTGTTGTCCTAAAAGGTTGTACTTGATTTCCATTTGTTGTTGTACTTAGTTGCAATCTGTCATTGTTGTAAAATCTCTAAAAGATTATTGATATACGGATTACATGAACATGAACTGTATAAAAATTTATTTGACATTAAACTACCAGATTTGATAGCATGTCTATTCTTTACTGGAATTACTGGAAATGAACCATAACTGTGTAGCTCATTACTATCTTCAGTTCCTTATTTATTATTGTTACTTGCTGAGTTGGTTGTACTCATACTACACCCTGCACTTCGTGTGTAGATCCACGTGTTCCCAGATATAGCGGGTGTTGATCCTTTCGCGCGGTTGATTTTCAGGAGATTTTGAGGTAGATGCCGTGTTCCGTAGACCTTGTCTCTCCTTCTCTATCTCCTTGTTTACTGTATTTGGTCTCAGACTATTATAGACTATATTTTCCAGACTTGTACTCATATTAGATGCTCATGTACTCAGTGACACCAGGTTTTGGGGAGTGTTTGTATTGTATTTAAACATTATATTTTCAGCCTTAAAGAGAAGTTTTGGTTTATTGAGATTATCGACTTGCCTAGTATCGAGATAGGCGTTATCACGACATGTTGAGATTTTGGGTCGTGACAGTTTCATTCAGCGCTCCAGGCATCCCACAGTACTTCAGGTGGTCACGGCCCTTACGTGTCTTATTTCGACCAGCTAGCTTACAATGCACCATCAGCTCCTATTAATTCACCTCCGATCCGGAGTCATCAGAGTGGTTATCCAAGTCGACATGGCCAATTCCAGGGTCAGTAGTCACAACAACCGAAGACCAGTTATACTTGTGGTGATCTGAGACAGATTGCTAGATTTTGCCCTCGGGCATCGGGATTCCAACACCATCTATTCTGTCACCTGCCCAGCCAGTTTGGGGTAGGGGTCAGACAGCTAGAGGTGGAGGCCAGCCAGTTAGAGGTCGTCCCAGGGACGCGGTTTAGAGTGGTGGGGCTCATCCCCGATTTTATGCTTTTCCAGCTAGGCCTGAGCCGAGTCATCCGATGCAGTAATCACATGTATTGTTCCAGTTTTCCATAGAGATGCTTCAGTTCTATTTGATCCAGGATCTACTTATTCTTATGTATCCTCCTATTTTGCTTCATATCTGGTTGTGCCTCGTGATTATCTGAGTGCTTCTGTGTATGTGTCCACATCGATGGGAGATTTTGTTGTAGTAGATCATGTCTATCGTTCATGTGTGGTTACTAATGGGAGTCTCGAGACTAGCGTGGATCTTCTACTACTTGACACAGAAGATTTTGATATCATCTTGGGTATGGATTGGCTGTCACCTTATCATGCTATATTGGATTGTCATGCCAAAACGGTGACCTTATCCATGCCAGGGTTACCTCAACTATAGTGGAAAGGGACTCTTGGCCATTCTATCGGCAAGGTTATCTCTTATGTCAAAGCTCGGCGTATGGTCGAGAAGGGGTATCTAGCTTATTTGACTTATATTCGAGATCCCAGTGCGGAAGTTCCTTCTATGGATTCAGTTCTAGTTGTCCTTAAATTTCCAGATGTATTTCCTGCAGATCTGTCGGGGAGGCCACCCAACAGAGATATTGGCTTATGTATAGATTTAGCTCCGGGCACTCAGCCCATTTCTATCCCACCATACTGTATGGCCCCGCCAGAGTTGAAAGAATTGAAGGAGCAGTTACAAGACTTGTTTAATCAAGGATTCTTTAGACCCAGTGTCTCGCCCTGGGGTGCACCAGTACTATTTGTAAAGAAGAAAGATGGCTTTATGCGGATGTGTATCGATTATTGACAGTTGAACAAGGCCACTATCAAAAACAAATATCTATTGCCAAGATTTGATGACTTATTCGATCAGCTTCAGGGTGCCAAGGTATTTTCAAAGAGTGACTTGAGGTCTGGTTACCATTAGTTGAAGATTATGGCATCTGATATCCCTAAAATAACTTTTCGGACTAGGTATGGGCATTACGAATTCCTAGTGATGTCATTTGGGCTCACAAATGCCCCAACATCATTTATAAATTTGATAAACCGGGTGTTCAACCCCTATTTGGATTCTTTTGTGGTTGTATTCATTGATGATATCTTGATTTACTCCAGCAGTCAAGAGGAGCATGAGCAACATCTTTGAATTGTGCTTCAGACTTTGAAGAATAATCAGTTATATGCCAAATTTTCAAAATGCAAATTTTGGTTTGATTCAGTTGCCTTTTTGGGTCATGTTGTATCGGCAGAAGGCATAAAAGTGGATCCTAGGAAGATTGAGGCTGTTCAGAATTGGCCTAGACCTACTTCAGCTACAAAGATCCGGAGTTTCCTGGGTTTGGCAGGTTATTATCCCCGATTTGAGGAGGGGTTTTCATCCATAGCATCCCCACTGACCAAATTGACCCAGAAGGGCGCCCCATTCAGATGGTCAGACGAGTGTGAGTTGAGTTTTCAAAAGCTCAAGACTTCTTTGACTACGGCGCCAGTGTTGGTATTATCCACAGGTTTAGGATCTTATACGATATATTGTGATGCGTCTCGCGTTGGGCTTAGTGCAGTATTGATGCAAGATGGCAGGGTGATTGCATATGCGTCGCGGAAGTTGAAAGTTCACAAGATGAATTATCCTGTCCATGAATTAGAATTGGCAGCCATTGTCCAGGCACTGACGATTTAGAGGCATTACCTTTACGGTGTCTCGTGTGAGGTATTCACTGATCATCGTAGCCTACAATATTTGTTCAGGCAAAAAGATCTCAATTTGAGGCAGAGAAGATGGTTGGAGTTGTTGAAAGATTATGATATCGCCATTTTGTATCACCCCGGAAAGGCCAATGTGGTGGCCGATACTTTGAGTAGAAAGGCTATAAGTTTGGGCAGTCTTGCGTATATTCTAGTTGGTGAGAGACCGACAGACCGTTAGCTGCTGATGTTCAGACTTTGGCTAATCAGTTCGTGAGGTTAGAAGTTTAAGAACCCGGTCAGGTTCTAGCTTGCACAGTCGTTCGGTCTTCTTTATATGAGCGCATCAGAGAGAGGCAGTATGATGATCCTCATTTGCTTGTCCTTAAGGACACGGTACGGCACCGTGGTGCCAAACAGATTGTTGTAGGGGAAGATGGAGTTCTGCGAATGTAGGGTCGTATTTGTGTGCCTAATGTGGATGGGTTTCGTGAATTAATTCTTGAAAAGGCACATAGTTCTAGGTATTCTATTCATACAGGTACCGCCAAAATGTATCAAGATTTACGGCAACATTATTGGTGGAGGAGAATGAAGAAGGAAATAGTTGCATATGTAGCTCGGTGTCTGAATTGTCAGCAAGTTAAGTACGAGCATCAGAGACCTGGTGGTTTGCTTCAGAAGTTAGAAATTCATGAGTGTAAGTGGGAGCATTTCACTATGGATTTTGTTGTTGGGCTCTCACAGACTCAAAGAAAATCGACGCAGTTTAGATCATTGTGGACAGGTTGACCAAGTTAGCACATTTCATTCCAGTAGCAGTTACCAATTCTTCAGAGCGGTTAGCGGAGATCTACATCCGCGAGATTGTCCGCCTTCATGATATGCCCGTGTCTATCATTTCTGATCGAGGTACGTAGTTCACTTTGCACTTCTTGAGGGCTGTACAGCGTGAGTTAGGCACGCAGGTTGAGTTGAGTACAGCATTTCATCCACAGACAGACGGACAGTCAGAGCGCACTATTCAGATATTGGAAGATATACTTCGCACTTGTGTTATAGACTTTGGAGGTTATTGTGATCAATTCTTGCTACTTGCGGAGTTTGCCTATAATAATAGCTATCAGTCGAGCATTCATATGGCTCCATATGAGGCATTATACGGAAGATAATGTCGTTTGCCAGTTGGCTGGTTTGAACCGGGAGAAGCTCGGTTGCTGGGTACCAATTTGGTACAGGATGCCGTGCATAAGGTTAAAATTATCCAGGATCGACTTCGCACAGCTCAGTCTAGGCTTGTGTTATGCCGGCCGTAAAGTTTGTGATGTTGCATTCATAGTTGGAGAAAGAGTATTGCTCCGGGTTTCACCTATGAAAGGTGTAATGAGGTTTGGAAAGAAGGGCAAGTTGAGCCCTAGGTATATTGGACCCTTTGAAATTCTCGAAAGGGTGGGTGAAGTAGCCTACAGGCTTGCATTATCGCCTAGTTTATCAGCAATTCATATGGTGTTCCATGTGTCTATGCTCCAAAAATATCAGGGTGATCCTTTCCATGAGTTAGATTTCAGCTCAGTCCAATTGGACAAGGATTTGACTTATGCGGAGGAGCCGGTAGCAATTCTAGTCCGGCAGGTCCGATAGTTGAGGTCTAAGAGTTATCCATCAGTTTGAGTGCAATGAAGAGGTCAGTCCGTAGAATCACCTACCTGGGAGTCCGAGTCGGGCATGCGGGGTAGATATCCAGACCTTTTTACCAGTCCGGGTACTTTTTCTAATTTCGTTCGAGGACGAACGTTTGTTTAGAGGTGGAGAATATGATGATCCAAAATGTCATCTTTAATTTAAACATTCATTTATGTGTTATAAAACCTCGAAAAGCATAATTCATCACTCCTCAACTTGCGTGCGCAATTCGTATAATTTTTCGAAAAGTTTTTATGTGAAAAATGGATTAAAATATGAAATAGAGCATTTAAAACTCAATTGAGTTGACTTTGATCAACATTTTGAGCAAACGGACTCGGATAAGTGTCTTGACAGTTCCGGTATATCCATATCGTGATTTGTTACTTGGGCATATGCTCAAAATAAAATTCGGAGGTCACTAGCTCAAATTATCGCTATTTAACGGAACTAGAAATTTATAGGCTAAAATTTTTCAAAGTTTGACCACATATTTGACTTTTTGATATCAGGGTCGGAATCTGATTCTGAAAATTTGAATAGGTCTGTTATGTCATTTATGACTTGTGTGCAAAATTTGAGGTCAATCGGACTTGATTTGATAGGTTTCGGCATCGAATGTAGAAGTTGAAAATTCTTAAGTTCCTTAAGCTTGAATTTGGGTATGATTTGTGGTTTTAACATTGTTTGATGTGATTTTAGGTCTTGACTAAGTTCGTATGATGTTTTAGGACTTGTTGGTGTATTTGGTTGAGGTCCCGAGTACCCCGACTGTGATTCGGATCGAAATCGGAACAAAAATTGGACTTAAGCAAAATCTAGAATTTTGCTGCTTCTGGTGCCTTCACTTCTGCGAAGCCTTGGCCGCACAAGCGGCTCCGCAGAAGCGAAAAATCCCCCGCATAAGCAGTTTGGGCAAGCTGGGCAAAAAGTTGCAGGTGCGGAACCTTGAACGCACCCGCGTGTCCACAGAAGCGGACTCTTCGGTCGCAGAACCGGAAGGTAGTGCATATGCGCATTTGGATCCGCAGAACGAGACCGCAGGCGCGGTCAAGTCCACCGCATAAGCGAAAATCCTTGGACAGTGTATAAATCGAAGAGTCCGAGATTTTTACTCATTTTTAGACATTTCAAGCACGTGATTTTTTACAATTCCAAAGGGTTTTGTTTTACGATTTCGACTTGGGTAAGTATTCTATATCCGAAAGTGATTATATTTTATAAATCCATGACAATATTCATCATTTATTTTGGATTTAGATGGAATAAATTGGAATTTTTGTAAAACTTTTCAAAAACGAAAATTTAAGATTTGAAGGTCCATTTGACATCGGAATTTGATAATTTTTGTATGATTGGACTCATCTCGGAACGGGTGTTTGGATTTTGTATATTTTTATGAGATTTGAGACGTGGGCCCCATTATTGATTTTTGAGATGAATTTTGGATTTTAATCCGGAAAATTAGTAAATTCATATGGAATTAATTCCTATGATTTGTATTGAGTATATTGAATTGTTTATGACTAAATTTGATAATTTCAGACACGAATTCGCGAGGCAAAGGTTTATTGGAATCTTGAATTTTGTTGCAAAACGAGGTAAGTGCCGTGGTTAATCTTGACTTGAGGGAGTAAGATTTATTTGTCTATTTGCTACGTGACTTAATGTGCGGGTACAATGTATATGTGAGGTGACGAGTACTATTATTATATCATTCCCCTTCGCATGTCCCCTCCCAATTTATAAATTGTTATTTATTATATTATTGTTGCTTCGTATATGTATATACTTGTATAGGTTGTTTACGTACGTGTCTTGTCATAGCCTCGTCACTACTTCGTCGAGGTTAGGCTCGACACTTACGTAGTACATGGGGTCGGTTGTACTCATACTACACTCTGCACTTCTTGTGCAGATTTTGGAGTTGGTCCCAGCGGCGTACCATAGACTTGCTCGGATTTAGCTACCTAGAGGAGACTTGAGGTATAACTGCACAACGTCCGCACTTCTGAAGTCCCCTTATATCTTATCTTAGATGTGTATTATCTTTCAAACAACTTAAATTTTATTTAGACCATTATTTGTATTATCCTAGTAGCTCGTGCACTTGTGATACCAGATTCGGGGATGTATTTTGATGATTCGGTTGTTGTGGTCTTCCGCACTTTATTTTAGTAATTGACTTCCGCTTAAATTGATTTGCTTAAAAATGGTTAAGATTTTTTTAACGTTGACTTGCCTAGCAAGTGAAATGTTAGGCGCCATCACGGTCCCGAAGGTAAAAATTTTGGGTCGTGACAGTTTTCTATAATTTGTCTCATCATAATTAATTCAAAATGTCTCAATCGATCATGCCAAAGTACAAAAGTATTGGAATTAGTAACCTTTTGATTTACGATAGAATGTGCTTCAATTGCACTACGATAAATATGGAAAATTCTCAATAACCCTTTTTTGACCAGAGACATTCCTGGTAACGATGCGATATTCAAGGTTATTCTCATCTATTGTCTCAATATGATATCAATTTCGGGGAATATCTTTAAAACTCAACAAGTTCCTTGTAATGACCCAACCGGTCATTTTGACTTTTATAATCCTGTTCCCTAAAATAAAACTTCCCGTATGTACTTTTATTAATTTATGACTTGCGGAGATGGTTGGTTCGGAATTTTAAAGTGTTTAGGTTGAAATCGGAACACTTGGTTCCTTAAGTTGGCTTTAAAAGGCCAAGTTTGACTTCGGTCAACATTTTGAGAAAACAACCACGAAATAGAATTTTGACGATTCCAACAGCTTTGTATGGTAATTTTGGACTTAGGAGCGTATTCGGAATTTTATTTGGAAGTCTATAGTTAAATTAGGCTTGAAATGGCTAAAATAGGAATTTAAGTTTGGAAGTTTGACGGAGAGTTGACTTTTTCATATCGGAGTCGAAATCCAGTTCCAAAAATTTTCATAGCTCCGTTATGTCATTTATGACTTGTGTGCAAAATTTGAGGTCAATCGGACTTGATTTAATAGGTTTCGACAATGAATGTAGAAGTTGGAAATTTTAAGTTTCATTAAGCTTGAATTGGAGCATGATTCGTGGTTTTAGCATCGTTTTATGTGATTTGAGGTTTCAAATAAGTTTGTATGATGTTTTAGGACTTGTTGGTGTATTTGGTTGAGGTCCAGAGGGCCTCAGTGAGTTTCGGATGGTTAACGGATCAAAAGTTGGACTTAAAAAGCTGCTGCAATTTTTTTCTCTTCTGCTGGATATTCTGGGCTTTGATCGAGCCCATATATCGAGCCCAGGGTCGACGGCCAAGGTCGAAGCTAGGGATGAGGCTCAAAATCGAAGCCATGATCGAAGGCCCAGCTCTAGGGCCATGATCGAAGGCAAGGCTCGAGGTTCAGGATCGAGACCCAAGATCGAGGGCACAATCGAAGGCCCAGGCTCGATGCCATGATCGAGTCCATGACCGACGCCCAGGATCGAGGCCATGATCGAGGTCATGACCGAAGCCCAGGCTCGAGGCCATGATCGAAGCCACGATCGAGGCCCAGTTCCGAAGGCTGCCTCACAGATTTATAAAAGAGGGCATTCGTCCCATTTGCCATTTTTGACGAACTTGAGCTTGAGTAGAGGCGGCTTTTGATAGATTTTCAAGGAAAGACATTGGGGTAAGTGATTCTAACTCGGATTTGGTCTATATACACAAATATATCGTTGTTTTCACCACTTAATTAGTGTTTTGAGATTGAAATTTGGGAAATTTTTAGAAATCTCATAGAAACGAATTTTTGTGATTTCGGTATCGATTCGGAGTAGGATTTGAGTGAAACTGGTATGGTTGGACTCGTAATTGAATGGGTTGTCGGATTTCGTAACTTTCACCAGATTCTGAGATGTTGGCCCCACAGACGAATATTTTAATTATTTTCAATATTTTTATTAAAAATGTAGTATTTTCTTATAGAATTGATTCCTATAAAATTTAGTGATTGTATCGAATTATTTTTGGTTAGATTCGAGCCAATCAAAGTTGGATAATCGAGGAAAAGGCATACTAGTGGATTAAATCGGAGCAAGACGGGGTAAGTCTCTTGTCTAATCTTGTAAGGAAAAAATTACCCCATAGGTAATTAAAGTAATAATTGTTGCTAATTGTGGGGGCTACGTACGCACGAGGTAACGAGAGTCCGTGCGTAACTACTATTAATGCTAAAGTCCAGGTAGTTTAGGACTCAAAGCGTGAATTACTTGTGTAAATTGTATTCTTTGTTTAATTAATATTATTTGATATATATGTATATATATTGTGAATTTTTAGATAAAAATATTAAAGGATGGAAATCTCATATGCTTGATTTTCTGTTTAAATTAATTAATTGTTAAGAGAAATTGTTCTTCCTCTCGAAATTATCTTAATAAATATACTCTCTTTCCGGAGGTACATAAGAAAATGTTCTCCTTTCTTGTGGAGCAGGTTGAACGCCTTGGCAGGATAGATGCATCTATGGATCGCGTCGCACGTCCCTCGGCAGTGTACACGACACTCTGGATCGGGTCGTACGACCTCGGCATAAATCGTGCCTAATAATAATAATTACACGATACTTATTGCAGCTTGTGAAGCTATATTGATAAATTGAAAATCTTTGGAATTTAAAAGGAATTATTATCTCTGTTTGTTAAGGAATTATTATTTTTTTCTGTAAATGAGGCTAATTGATAAATTAAAAATTTACTGGAATTGAAGGAATTTAATTAATATATTGAGAATTGTTGCGTTTGAAGGAATTTAATTATTTTTGCTGGTTAAATAAATTATTATTATATTTTGTGAATCATGCTGCTTTAGATATTCTAGTTTTATTTCAATTATTACTATTGACCCACAGTGAGTGTCAAAGTCGGCCATCTCGTCTCTACCACTTCGAGATTATGCTTGATACTTACTGGGTAAACATTATTTACGTACTCATACTACACTTGCTGTACTTTTTGTGCAGGACCTGAGGCAAGTATTAGTGGGGGACCTATCGTCTTACACCCACATTATCCAGAGGCATAGTAGTGAGCTGCCTTTCTGAGCCGTTCTGCAGCTACCAGTGTCTCTTCTTATATATACATTCTGTCTATTTTATTTCAGACAGTATTTGGAGTTTTGTATAAACTAATAGATGCTCATACACTTATGACACCAGGTCTTGGCACATACATTGGTAGAATTGGGATTTGAATATTTTTTGGATTTAAGTTAACCGGTATCTTTTCTATTTTCTTTAATATTACTAGTAAAAGAATAAAATTTCTTAGAATTTTTTTTTCCAATAATTGATATATGCTTAATTTATTTGTTGGCTTGCCTAGCTGTAGTGTTGGGTGTCATCATGACCTATAGGTGAAATTGGATCGTGACATTCCTCTTAGACTTGGAGGAGAATATTGCATTATCTATGATAAATATTGTTCCCCTAGACAAAGTTATAGTAGCTCTTCCAGAACCTTCAATTAAATTACTACTACCAGAAATTATGTATGTGTCATACATGAATCAATGGAGCAAATATTTTTAGTTTTTATAATTGAATTTTGATCCATGTTTGCTTTGTGAGATATTCATATTTGTTTCCCATGGTTTGACATACAAAACAAATATACGAATAAACATTAGTATTTTCAAAGAAAAAGGGAAAAAAAACAAAGTTAAATCAATAACTCAATAATGACTTATTCAATTAGTGTGCCGATAATTTTCCGTAAGACACTTTCTTTGATTGAACAACTTAATTAGAAAACAAATGTCGTATTTCAATACAAAAGTTTCATACAGTACCAGTTGATTTAAAACCAATCCTTTTAAACATATGGAAAAGCTTTAGCAAACAGTGGTACATCAATTTAATTTAGACTATGTACTAAGAGTACGAATTTAAGTCTATTAGCATGTTTCTAAAAATTCTTCTCATATATTAAAAGTAACACGATCAATTGAATGAAGTAAACAGCGGGCAAACCTTTACCTCTAACAAAGTAAGAAAGTAGATTCTTGTTTGTCCTTTAATAAGATCAATATTCAAACTCAATAAGGTAGTGCGATAACAAGCAGACTAAAACCAAACTTTATTCAATGAAGTATTATACTAATTCGACATACTAATTAATTCTAATAGCAAAGCTACTACTCATGTAAACTACGATAATTACATGATATTTATTCACTAACTGATACGAATAAGTAAAAATTAAAATCAAACTATTCAATCTTCTTTAACTACAAATTCATCTCCGATCAAGTGGTATATTTTTCCATCAGAGTAATCAAAGAAGTTTGCTACATTCAAGTGGGTGATGTCAAATTCATTGTCAGAGACAAAATTAATTTTAGGGCCTTTATTCTTTATGGATGCTTAAAGCTCATCCAAATGTCTTGGTGTATGACAAATATTTATCCAATGCCCTTTTTCCACCGCAACGATGACATTCAGTTTCTGAACCCTTTGTCTTTGGCCTCTCATCTTTCCTTCCACTTTTGGTGGTTATTTCTCTTTGGGGGATGATTAACACCAGAAAAATTTCTTCCTTGGCCACGACCACAATCATGAACACATGTAGGCCCACGACCTTTTTCACGCTTAACATAATAGGAAATACACCTCATCCACTTCAGGGAATGGGTAGACCCAGTGGGTTGATTATCGTGATTTCTCATTAGCAAGTCATTATTTCGTTCAGCCACAAGGAGAAGAAAAATCAACTCAAAGTACTTCTTGAAACCTTTCTCTCTGTAATGCTGTTGCAAGACCATATTTGAGGCATAAAACATTGTGAACGTTTTTTCAAGTATATCATAATCAGTGATACTATCTCCACAGAGTGTCAATTTAGAAGTAATTATGAACATCGCCGAATTATATTCAAAAATAAACTTAAAGTCTTGGAGCCTCAGATGAGCCCAATCATATCGTGCTTGTGGAAGTGTGACCAACTTTAAGTTGTTATATCTTTCCTTTAAGTCATTTCACAAAACAAGTGGATTTTGACTGTGAGATATTCTATTTTCAGCACTTCATCAAGGTGATGGCGCAAGAAAATCAAGGTCTTAGCATAGTCTTGGGTAAATACTTTATTTTTATCTTTAATGGCGTCTCCAAAACCCATTGCATCTAAATGGATTTCAGCATCCAACACTCATGTTATATAGTTCTTTCTCGAAATTTCAAGAGCAACAAACTTTCTTTTTATAATAGGGTATCATAATTAAAAAAGGAGAAAAATTATATCTTAATCTTCTCAAAGAACTTCTTGAGACGGTAGAGTTTCGTAGTGATAACATGTAATGAAACAATAAAGAAGAATATTGCAAAGAAAGAGAGAATTCTTATTGATTTTGGGATGAATTACAATGGAATAAAACACCTCTATTTATATGGAAAAAATGGCGTAGCTACCAAGTAACAAACCCTAAGACCTCTCTAAAATGTATACATTACCTTAAATATAATTCTATTTATAACACATTCAAGTTATTCAATTATTATTTGTTCCTTCGGTGGACATCTAACAATATTAGAATTCAACTATAAATTTTGTTCGTCCTTGAGAAGGAACAACAATCAATGAGGAACTTCTTTCTTTCTTATTTTTGATATTTTGAATTTTTTTCTTTGAAGATACTTTTTATTTTTTAGTTTAGTCTTAGTAAAAATATTTAAGTTTCGTTTATTATGTTATGAAAGTATGTTATAAAGTTTTGGACGCTTTCAATTCCAGCTATGATAGTTTGGGTATGAAAAGTTTAGTATGTTATCAACTAATATTTAAGTTGTTATATTATTATTTTGTATTTATTCCAATGACAACTCCTTGTTTATTTTATATATTAAGTTATTTGTTGTAAAAAATTAAATTAATATTGGTCATTTTGGACTTTATATTGTCACTTATTTAGAGATAGTTGAATGAAATTAATATTCATTATTTTTAAGACTTATACCTTTTTTATTTATAACTTACACACATTATTTGATAATGTCAATATTTTTTAAAACTATATATTCATTATATGGGTACGTGCATCGCACGTATCCTAAAGACTAATAGTAAATAAATAAGGGGAAATGCAGGCCTGCCTGTTGTTTTTGGTTGGCTTATAGAAAGAAAAATCATTGAGAATGAAAATAGTAAAAAGGTGCATATAAAGATCTCTCAAGAACATCATATTTAAAAAAACTAAATAGTACTGCCCATATCCCATTTTATATGGCAATATTTGATTACATAAGATGTTTAAGAATTTTCTTTATCATATATATTGGATAATTTAAAAAAAAAATCTAAAATTTGACTAGCTATATGAATTTGAATTCCAAAAGTTTGCCACAATTATATAGGATAATATTATTATCAGTGAAATGATGTTAAATATTTTGAAACATCCTAAACCTAAAATAACTTAAAAAGTTGTATAATTTGGAGCAAAAATATGATACAGCGGTATTTTAAAAATTAGAAATAACTAAAATGGAAGGTGCATATTCTAATTTGAGTATAAAAATGACGAAAGAGAAATGAACTTAAATAGCCATTTACTCAAAAAAGAAAACAATAATAGATGAAAAATGTATAATATATCTATAATTAATATAGAATTTATGTATATTGGATAATAATATAAATATTATTTGTCGGCCAAATGTGTAACTTCTCCCAAACGAAATATATAAGGGGCAAGTGCACATATAACTATTCTTAGGGGATTTTATTTAGAGATTAGTCAGTACTTATTTTGTCCTGAAATTTTAAACTAAAAATTTTAACTTCAGGACAATTCAGGATATTTTTGTCATGAAAAATTAGATTGAAAAACTGAAATTCAGGACGCACTGACTAATTTTTAAAATAGCAACCCTTTAGAGTGCTACATGGTGTCATTTCTACAATAGAGTGAATCATACGGCCCAATTTCTTAGCCCAGTAGGAATGTCTGGCCCAATGACCCATTAATACACATCGGCCCTCCTTTCACTATCTCATAGTTTCCCTCCTCAATTTCCCGCCAAACACTGAAAAACATCAAAATCTTAGATTTCGCCTTTACCAATACAACCAGAAATTGAAAAAAAATCATTCCACTCTAAAAACCTTCTGAATTTCAAAGAGTGCAAAAACGAGACAATGGAAAAATCCGGCAACGGCGGCGGCGGTGGTTCAGCGCCTACAGGTTGCTACAAGTGCGGTCGTCCAGGTCATTGGTCAAGAGATTGCCCTTCCAATCCAAACAGTACCGATAAACCTAATCCCAATACCACGATGGCGTATGCTTCAAAGTCCGGCGTCGATGCTGGATCCGGATCCGTTTCCGGTGCCGGAGCTTCTGCCTCTAAGCCGAAGAAAGTTCCTAGGTCAATGCCTAAGCTAACTCCGGATATCCTTCTCTCTGATAAAGGACTTGGCTACGTTCTCCGTCATTTTCCCCGTGCTTTCAAATATCGCGGCCGCGGTCATGAGGTACAGAGGCTGATCCACACTGACTAGTTCTATATGCACTAACTTTTGCTCTGACCTTGTAGATGTACTAAAAAATTCGCTAAATACATGTATAGTGAATACAAATTTGTAGAAAGACAACTTTGTTTTCTGGGGTTTTAATTTAATTTTATTTTATTTTATTTGATCCAGAATAACATACACTTTTTAAGCACTTAACATGCAGTACTATTAGTTTTATTTTATAAACGTTTTGAAGCAGACTTGCTGCTCCCTGTTTAATTTGTGCAAGTAGAAAAGAAAAATAAGCAATCATTCATCTTGTGTCTTATTAAGATTGGTAAGTTAGAATGCTTAGTCCATCGTTTTGGTTATATGATACGCTACCCGTTTAGTTGCATTCTTGCTATAAAATGAACAATATTGGAAGCATATGTACTTATATGTGGTACTCCATCATCGAGTAATTTGTTCATAGTGCAATCTTAATTTGTCGCAGGTTGCTGACTTGGGATACCTACTTGGCTTATATGCTGAATGGCACTCAGGGTTACTTCCTTATTACTCATTTGATCAGTTCATACATAAGGTGGAAAGACTTGGTGGGTCAAAGAGAGTTAAGGTAACCACTTTCACTTCCCCAGCTCTGATATTCCAATTTTGTTAGATACACTTGTGAAGAAATGCGTATCATATTTCAATTAAATTTATTATTTTCTTGGTTTTCACTAGAGTTGCGTGCCTGCATCATTAACTGGAATATATGGAAAAGAAAGCTTTTGGAAAATGGAGACCCTTTAATCATGTCTAAACAGAATACTCAGTCTTGGAAAAAAAAATACTGACAGTGCTTTTTAGCCTAACTCAACAAGTTACTAGAAGTCTAGAACTATTTTGTTGTACTCTTATGATGTTTTAAGAAGTAGATGTATCTACATCTAGTAAATTTGACAGTATCTGTGACCTAGAAGTTATCCATATTTTGATATTCTCTTGATTGTGTTAGTTTGATATTTGCGAATAGATAGCTCATAACTTAATCATCTGCATCCTGTCATATAAGAACTAAGAGGTCGTTATTCTTGTAGGTGGACCACCCTTCTTTAGATTAAATACCTATTTTATACGTGGATGAAAAATCGTCTTGTCATTTGCTTCTAGGTGTTTTCTTAATATTAAGAGGCCGAGCACATTAAATTTCAAGCCCGCCACTTTTTCTCCTTTCTTCATTTACTTACTCATGATCAAACAAGGTAATGACCTCTCCCCTTCACTAAACTCCTCTTCCTTCTTTACATCTTTCAACAAGGCATTCTTTCTCTTAGTGAATGTTCTATGGAAATCCTTCACCTAGATGCTGTGTTTAGGATATTACGTCCAAATTTATTGCCATAATGCATCATTTGTTGCTAAATAGCATTCTGTTGTAGATAGCCTGTTATATGAGCTTAATATTCACTTAACACATATTACATAGCTGACTTTTAACTAGATAAATCTCACTCCATGCAAGAGACTGTGTACCCCAATATATAATGATTGAAAGATAGTTTCTTGTATGACCTTCACTGAACACATAACAAGTATTAAAGATTCCATGTTTTCCTTAACAAGCTTACAGAGTTTCTTTTATCTTTGAACAGCTATGCATGAAAGGACTACGAGACAGGGTTGCCGATGGAGTGGATCCTGCAAAACTGTATGAGCCACAGGTTCAAGAACAAGAAACAAATCAACAGGGTATATCTCTATCAGTTTCTATACTCTTTAAGTATTTTTGTTTTCTAATCTTGAATTACTTCCAGCTGTGAAAAGCAACAATATATGGTCATTAACTAATTACTGGTAAAATGAACTTCTGTTAATTTTTTTAATATCACTTGTTTTACTTTTCTCCTAAAGCATATACTAAAGTTTGAAAGTACTATGATTTCAGTATCTCAGATACTAAACTTTAATATTTGAAATTCTGGTAAACTATTGAGATATTGGTTTGAGTAGTATTTCAAGTGAATAGTGGTTTCTATTCACAATGTTTCAACTTTTATAAACTATTTTCCCAAGTGAAGTTATATCCAAACACAACCTCAACTTCAAATTACTCCTTTTCAAATTCAACTTACAAATACTCTTTTTTCAACTTCATCTAAGTATTGTCCCATTGCCTACCTACTTAAATCAGGAAAACAAAATGCGGCTGTTCGGTAATTATAGGAGACATTAAATTATTTTTTGTCAAATGTGAATTCTAATTATTTCATTTGCAGAGTGCCTTAAACTTTGACTCTTACTCAGTCATAATTGTTTTATGTATTGATTCTCAACAATACCTCTTCTCTATGTTTACCCAAGGAAAATAACCTAATTTTAATCTTACGGGCTTGTACTTTATTCTTCAGTTTTCTATCACACGTCTATGTTCGGTGAATTATGTAAGATTTCATACCGTTTGAGATTGGAACATTTAGGCTAAGAGTTAAACTTGATAACTAGGAGCCGTCTTGTTATATTTCACTAACAAATAGTTATTTAGGGTATACGGTTTCAAGGCTAGCTTGACATTCTAGTGTTTTAAAATTGAATGTCTAAATGTATACACATATTAGCCCTTTCCTTCTTTTTAAACATTGAAGAACTACTATGATGAACAAGTAACGTTATTGATTATGCAAAGTTCAAAGAAGATGTGCATTTTTGCTCTGAAAAACTAAATATTGTTTTTCTACAGAATGTGATATACCTATGTATGCCAGTAGTCATTTGCAATCATGATGGTCACTTCCAAGTAAACATTTTGTTGATTCTGTAAATAGCAAAGAAGGAGAATTCATGTTATGTTTCTCCCATGAATAAGTTTGCTCTTCTACTCGTGAATGCTTGGATTTGAAATCAGAAATTGCATTTGTGCTGTATATTGAATGCAGAACTCAAGGACTCAGAACCAACTGACTATCCAGAAGATACCACACAAAATCCAAATCCTAAAGATTTTCAGGAAATCATGCTTAATGATGTGTGGGAGAAGGCAATTGGGGTAAGCATAATGGAACTTCCAACTGATTTCTATGTCAATGTTTGTTTTATTTCCAAAAATAACTATCGAGTGTTTACTTTTATCTGGCATACTTTAAGCCCAAATTTTACATCTAATCAGTGATCATTATTCCCTACTTAGAAGCATACAATAACATTCTGTTTTCTTTCATTTTGTATGCCAAAATGCCGTTGGTCACAAGTATTTACACAGTTATTCCCTTGTGTTTGGAATACCAATTTACCATCTGTCACCCAAGAAAAAAAAGAAAAAGAAAATGATTCTTTAAGATTTTGAGAGTCAAACAGTTGTCAATTTGCATTTGATGTGCTTGGGCTACATCTATTTCAAGTGAGACAAGATGAACTACACATTGGAAAGTATATACACTTGTGCTTTGAAAGTGATGCTCAAGTACTGTGATTCTGATAACTTTTACCAGGTTCATATAAATGCCCTTGGAACTATAGGGGATGAAACTCTCATCTTAACACCCAAAATAGGGCCCAACAGCCCTTTCTATTGAATCACCTCTAGAGTAAGAAATTAAGCCTATTCGTAGTCTATTTATTTTCCTTGTTTCTGTGTTATGATATTTTATGCAGTTTGCTACAGCACACTTCCACAATAGTACAACTAGAATGAGAGTAGGGTTTGTTGAGACCAGGATCAGGCCATTCCTTGAACAATTTGTCAATCCCTTGTTCGGCTCTCCATGTGCCACCTCAGAGAAATTGATATATAGATCGTTAAAGGTAGTGCAACAGAAGACTAGTGAATTCAATCAATTCATTCTAGTATTTCTTATGCGTACCAATCTCTAACTATCTGAATAGCACAAAGTAGATTAGGGTTATTTTTCTAGCTAGCTTAAGGAAAATATCAAGCTTGACCCATAGCAACTAGGAAATCGTTTGTGCTTCAAGTTCAAAGGGAGTGCTCTTAGAACTTGAAGTTCTCACTTTACTCTTAGAAGCTTGAGGATATTTGCTAGAGAAAGAGTAGTGTGTGCTATATTCGGCTTTAGAATAGTTTTTTGAAAGTAACTCTTGGAGAATTTTTCTGAAGTATTTTGAAGAACTTCCAATTAAATTCTCATATGAAGAGAACTTGCCTGATAGTTACCTATCTAGCCAGTGACTTATCCTCACATATGTTTTAGTCTCGTGTGCCACACTGGTAATATATTTGGCTACAATGATTATTAGCATCCTTTACTTACCTACTGCTGCAGATTTTTTGACCATATTGTGTTGCATATTTGGCAGGAGCCATCTCAACTATCCCCTCAAAAAATTGTTGCTGCTGAGAAAGATAGAGTAAATCAGGCTCCGGATAATGTAGCACGAAGTTCTATTCAGATCTCTGAAGAACAAAGAGCTCGGATGGAGGCTAATAAGTTGAAGGCATTGCAGAGAGCTGCTGCTCGAACCTCTCATATCAAGTCTACGTGATGGTTTTTACATAGAGCTCCATAGAGGTTTCTAACTAATTATATCCTTTCTTATTGTAAATGCTTCAGATTACCTTCAATCTTGAACGTCCAGAGACTTGTCCAAATGATAAATCTTTTTACTCTTTCACCCAAATTGTATGTCATTTTCATTAATTGACTATTTAAACAAACATAGGAGATGATTAAAGCTTGTTTAATTAATCCGTTAAAGGAACTACATTCTAGTCGTCTATTGTACATTCTTAGTGTAAAAAAGAAAACTACTTAATCCATCGAGTCTTACTAATAGAAACGCTTCACAAATGAAAAAAAACATATTATTTTTTGGTACTATAGTAATTCAATAACAAGCCAGTGGATTTTGTATTTGATAAGAAACTTCGTATGAATTATAATACTTAGATAAAACTAAGACACAAGTTTGCAATAAGGGTTAATTACGTGGATTTTCACTTTATTATAGCAAAACTGTTAAATTCTTTTTGTAATGACAAAGTTCTAACTTGATTTTAAGTATTATGAAAGTTATTGAATTATTTTTTTGTAGTAAAAAAGTTGCTTTAACTTTGTTTAATCATATCATCAAAGTCACTAAAGTAACTTTCTGTCATATGTGGGCAAAGTTGAATGATTTCTTTGTTACAAAAGATAGTTTCATAATTTTAGTGCAATAAAGAAAAACTACACATTTAAAGGAAGAATTTGTTGTATTATTCAATACCTGGTGATGTTATTATTAACAGAACTTAATTAAGCGTAGATACCTCTAAATTTTTACACAAATATCTGATACTACTTCCTTGAATTCTGTTAGTATATGTTTTTAACATTTGAAGTAAAGAGCTTTTAAATGAAAAAAAGTCTCGTGATTTCTATCTTATTTTTAATTTAGATAAATTGGAATAATTATATAATCACTTTTTTGTCCATAAAACAAATCTGATGCTGGGTTTATTCTTTTTATCAAAGGGAATGGAACTTTATCCTAATATAATTTGCATGATTAAAAGATTTTAAACGAATATCAAGTGATTTTAGTAGCATATAGTTTCATATTTAGCATAAAAGGAAAATAAAATAAAATAAAATATGAAACCATGTAGAATCTTTAATGAAAAATATCGATCAAAGAACTCATGTAATTTTGATATAAAAGATATGTTAACTTCAACAACGGGCGTTGATGAATATCGATTACTTCTCCAAGTAGAATGTGACCATTTTTGTGCAAAGAGAGTTGAAGAGAATGTTCGATATTTCAATATCAGAAACATCACCTAACATTAAGAAATTGATTTTTACTCGAATAGCTTGCCGAATTCATTATTTATTTTTCATAGCTGTTAAACGTAAACTATACATTAATTATACATTATTATCCACATATTATACATGAGTTATACATGAAAGACTTTCTAATATATTGTATTGAAAATACTCTATCATATTTATACATACAAATCACGTAAAAGTGCTAGAATAAGTCGTGTACAGAGGATAACAATCCTATGCAAACTAGGACACAAGTAGACAAAACCAATTAGAAATATACTACAACTGAACATTATTTTTCTTCATTCCCCCTCAATTTGAGCAGGGGTCTCGACCACCATCAACTTGAATTTCAACTCAAGAAAGCGTGACTTCGACAATGGCTTCGTCAATACATCCGCAACTTGATCATGAGAACTAACATACCGAACTTAAAGCGTCGTAACGCGAACCTTGTCTCAAACAAAATGGAAATCAACTTCCATGCGTTTCGTACGAGAATGGAAAATGGGATTGGTTGTTAAGTATGTAGCACTTGTTGGGATTTTAAGCTTGTGTAGCTTAAAGAGGGTGAATGAGAAATGGAGAAAAAATAAAATATTTGAGTTTCCCTCCTTGGCAAAGGGACATTGTCCCATATTGGAGGAAGAAAAGGCTTTTGATGGGTATATATATAATTGCTCTTCTTCTAGCTCTTAAAGAGTTAAGAAGAAGGCAAGCCTCGTGCCGTCGTCGCTCGCTCGACCTCGGATTGATTGATTAATCTTTTTAGACAAAATTTCTTTCAATTATCCATGACCCGCGACCCGGTCCGGTCAAGCCCGTTTTCTTTTCCGAATTTTTTAAAATCTGCTTTCCCGCAATATTTCAAACAACCTGTTCCAACAGCCATAGCTGTTTCTGAAAGGTTGCAAACCTTTTCAGAAACAATGCCAGCAACTCTATAAATATACTTTGAATCCCAGAATCTTTCCTTACGAAATTTTTTGATCTTTTTCTTCTTCTTCTGCACAAAAATTTCAGTGTGTTTTACAGCCTTCGAGTGGCTCGCTGTTCACCGGCGTTTTTGGTACTTACACTCCGGTGAGTTAAATTGTTCTATCTTGGGAGGATATATTCCAGCACCTCGGGTACTTGAGGGGAATAATTTTCTTAAGGATACACTGTGTATTCAGTGGGCTCGATTTATTCCTATACTATTTTTCCAGAATTTATTTCGTTAAACAAGTATTACTAACTTTCTGTTTTGTTTATATATTTCAGAAAGTTTAATGGTTTAATTATTTATTACAGCAACCCAGATTTATAACAATCTTAAGAAAATTATTTTATTATATTCTGTATTTTGTTTGTGGAGATTAAAACCTGGGTGGTTTTCTACTCCTTCTGAATTTTACTATTCTGATTTGAAGATATAAAATTTTTATCAGAGTATTGAAATTCAGAAAACGATTTGAAGAACATAAAAATTTCATCGTTTTCTGTGAAACAGTATATAAAAACTTCGGTTTTATTTATTATACATACTGTTTGTTATTAATAACAGTATTGTTTATTGTTCTGGTTTTGCCATTAATTGGACTCTTCTGTTGTTTACAGTGAGAAATGGTAATTGATAACGGAAATTCTTCTTTGACTGTTACGGCAACGACGATAGCCTCGTCAAGCCGGACTGTTGTTCCACCGGCAGAGAAACCGGGGAAATTTTCCGGAGCCAACTTCAAAGGATGTCAGCAAAGAGTGTTCTTGTGGCTTACCATACTTGGTATGCAGAAATTCACTAGTGAAGAACCTCCAGTGCCTGCTGCGGACATGCCGGACAACGAGAAATTCATGATTGCTGAGGCGTGGAAGCAGGCAGATTTTCTTTGCAAAGGTTATATCTTAAGCGCTTTAGAGGATGACTTGTACAATGTCTACAGTGCGATGAATAATTCAAAAGAATTATGGGACACACTTGGGAAGAAGTACAAGACTGAAGATGCATGCTTGAAGAAGTTCGTGGTTTCCAAGTTTCTAGACTATAAAATGATAGACAGCAAAACTGTTGGAACCCAAGTTCAGGAGCTTCAACTTATTTTTTATGACCTTATTGCTGAAGGTATGGTCGTGAATGAAGCATTTCAAGTGGCTACAATGATTGAAAAATTGCCTCCTTCGTGGAGAGATTTCAAGAACTATCCTAAGCACAAGCGCAAAGAAATGAAGTTGGAAGATCTTGTGATTTGTCTCAAGATTGAGGAAGACAACAAAACAGCCGAGAAGAAGTCTCGTGGAAATTCAACGATCATGGGAGCTAATATCGTTGAGGAGACTGCTCCAAAAAGTAAGAAGAGAAAGAGGTCTTCTGGACAGACTAAGGAGCAGAACAAAAAGAAATTCAAGGGCAGGTGCTACAATTGTGGAAAAATCGGTCACAAAACCCCTGATTGTCGTCTCCCAAAAAACTATAAGAAGAAGGGACATGCCAACATAGTGGAGAAGAATGATGACATTGATGATCTGTGTGCAATGCTTTCGGAATGCAACCTAGTTGGAAATCCGAAGGAGTGGTGGATTGACTCTGGAGCCACTCGACATGTTTGTGCTGTCAAGGAAGCATTTGCGACTTACTCTACTGCTGGCCCCGAAGAAGAGTTTTCCATGGGAAATACTGCAACAACCAAGATTGAAGGTTATGGGAAGATATTCCTGAAGATGACTTCCGGCAAGGTGTTAACGCTCAACAACGTTCTTCATATTCCTACTATTAGGAAGAATTTAGTTTCTACTTCTTTACTTGTTAAGAATGAATTCAAATGTGTATTTGTTTCTGATAAAGTTGTTGTAAGCAAGAATGAAATGTATGTTGGAAAGGGCTACCTCACAGAGGGTCTCTTCAAACTAAATGTAATGGTTGTTGACAGTATGAATAAAATTTCATCTTCTTCTTAATTATTGGAGTCAAATGATTTATGGCATATTCGTTTAGGACATATCAATTACAAAACCTTGCGGAAGTTAATTAATTTAGAAGTATTGCCTAAATTCGAGTGTAATAATTCAAAATGTCAAATATGTGTTGAGTTTAAGTTTGTAAAACATCCTTATAAGTCTATCTGAAAGAAATTCAAATCCTTTAGACTTAATTCATACTGACATTTGTGATATGAAGTCGACACCATCTCGAGGTGGGAAAAAGTATTTTATTACTTTTATTGACGATTGCACTCGATATTGTTATGTTTATTTGCTTAATAGTAAGGATGAAGCAATTGAAGCATTTAAGCAATACAAGAATGAAGTGGAGAATCAATTGAATAAAAAGATCAAAATGATTAGAAGTTATATGGGTAGAGAATATGAATCTCCGTTTGCAGAAATATGTTCGGAATATGGAATTATCCATCAAACTACTGCACCTTACACACCTCAATCCAATGGAATTGCGGAAAGAAAAAATCGGACATTAAAGGAAATAATGAATTCTTTATTAATAAGTTCCGGATTACCGCAGAGTTTGTGGGGCGAAGCTATCCTTACAATTAACCGAATACTCAACAGAGTACCCCACAGCAAAACGCAATCTATTCCATATGAAAAATGGAAAGGAAGAAAACCCAACTTGAAATATTTCAAAGTGTGGGGGTGTCTAGCAAATGTAAAAATTTCTTTACCTAAAAGGGTTAAAATCGGACTAAAAACTATTGATTGTATTTTCATTGGATATGCTACAAACAGTAAAGCATGTCGGTTTTTGGTTCATAAATCCGATAATCCCGAAATTCACGTTAATACGGTAATGGAATCAGATAATGTTGAATTCTTTGAAAGCATCTATCCGTATAAAACTGAATGTGAGTCGTTAAGTGAAAGACCTAAACGACCTAGGGAAGAACCAAAGGAAAATACTCATAAGTACAGAAGATCCAAGGCGTAGCAAACGTCAAAGAACATCTACTTCCTTTGGACCAGATTTTATGACATTCTTGCTTGAAAATGAGCCTCAAACTTTTAAAGCAGCTATGTCATCTTCTGATTCAGTGTTTTGGAAAGAGGCAGTCAATAGTGAGATTCAATCAATTTTGGATAACCATACATGGGAATTGGTAGATCTTCCTCTGGGAAATAAGCTTTTAGGTTCGAAATGGATCTTTAAACAGAAAGTGAAAGCTGATGGCACTATTGACAAATATAAGGCAAGACTTGTTGTCAAAGGTTATAGACAAAAGGAAGGCCTTGATTACTTTGACACTTACTCGCCAGTAACGAGAATAACATCTATTAGGGTATTAGTGGCACTAGCGACCGTGTATGGTCTTGAAATCCATCAAATGAATGTTAAAACGGCTTTCTTAAATGGAGAATTAGAGGAAGATATTTACATGGAACAACCTGAGAGTTTTGTGGTTCCTGGTAAAGAAAAGAAAGTGTGCAAACTTGTTAAGTCACTTTATGGACTTAAACAAGCACCCAAACAATGGCATGCCAAATTTGACCAAACAATGTTGGCAAGTGGGTTTAAAATCAACGAGTGCGATAAATGTGTTTACATTAAAAACACTCCAGGTCATGAAGTCATTATTTGTTTATATGGTGATGACATGTTGATAATGAGCAAAAACATGGCAGATATAAATGCTACTAAGCGCATGTTAAATTCTATATGAAAGACTTAGGAGTTGCTGATGTGATCTTAGGAATCAGAATTCACAAGACTCCACAATATCTAGCATTATTACAGTCTCACTACATTGAAAAGGTACTTGACAAGTTCAAGTATTTGGCTTTCAAAATTTCCAAGACTCCAATTGACATGAGTTATGCACTTCAAAAGAATGAAGGTGAAAGTGACTCACAACTGGACTATGCAAGAGTATTGGGAAGTTTGATGTATATCATGAATTGTATGCGACCAGATATAGCATGTGCTATTAGTAAATTGAGTCGGTTTACAAGTAATCCCAATCACATACATTGGATGGCAATGAAACGAGTTTTGGGGTATCTCAAACATACCCAAAATTACGCTTTGCATTATAACAAATATCCCTCCGTGATCGAGGGATATAGTGATGAAAATTGGATCACTGGATCATCTGAAGTTAAATCCACGAGTGGATATGTTTTCACAATTGGGGGTGGAGCAGTGTCTTGGAAATCATCCAAACAAACATGCATCGCCCGTTCTACAATGGAATCTGAATTCATAGCTTTAGATAAGGCCGGTGAAGAAGCTGAATGGCTCCGGAATTTCTTAGAAGATATTCCATTTTGGCCCAAAACTTTGGCACCTATTTGTATACATTGTGATAGTCAATCGGCAATATGCAGGGCAGGGAGCGTTATGTATAACGGAAAATTTCGTCATATACGATGGAGACACAATACCGTTAGACAACTACTCTCTAGTGGTGTTATCACAATTGACTGCGTAAAGTCAAGAGATAACGTGTTGGATCCACTTACAAAAGGCATATCTAGAGAGGCAGTTGAAAGATCATCAAAGGGAATGAGGTTAAGGTCTAGGACAAGTCATCATGGCGGTAACTCTACCTAACAGACTGGATATCCCACGAGCTAGGTTTAAAGAGATCAAACAAAATTATGAATGACGGTTCAACATTGTCAAATAACTCAACCCATTCTCGTGATGAAGACAGTGTTCAAAAATCGAGGTAAAGCATTAAGGCTTTTTGATGAGTCAACAAAGCTTAAAGGTTTTTTAATAATTTGCTAAGTCTGGCAGAATATGACCAGATAGTGTGTCTATAGGATTACACGTTTAGAAATCACCTATGTGAGTGTAAAGTGTAAGCCGCTTCAAGGGGAATGAAAGTAAAGGCCTATTCTCTAACCACTCATGAAACCACGCGGTGTTCATGGCTGAAACGAACACAACTGTGAGAACCATATATGGTTAAGTATTGATTGTGTGACTTATGTTGTCTAGGTATACAACAAAGCTCGACGGTTCAAGGATATCAAATCTTCCGATTGACCGAGTATATCAGATATAAGTTCACTACGGAAAGTTCAAAGGGAAACCTACTTATCCATATGCAATTAATTCTTGCATGTAAAACACACACGCGTCCGTGCATTCCTTTATTTTATAGTCATTCCCCATTCATGTGGGGAATTGTTGGGATTTTAAGCTTGTGTAGTTTAAAGAGGGTGAATGAGAAATGGAGGAAAAATAAAATATTTGAGTTTCCCTCCTTGGCAAAGGGACATTGTCCTATATTGGAGGAAGAAAAGGCTTTTGAGGGGTATATATATAATTGCTCTTCTTCTTGATCTTAAAGAGTTAAGAATAAGGCAAGCCTAGCGCCGTCGTCATCGTCGCTCGCTCGGTTCGGCTTCGGCTTTGGATTTGGATTTGGATTTGGATTTGGTCAAAGATCGATTGATTGATTAATCTTTTTGGACAAAATTTCTTTCAATTAATTAATTAATTAACGAAAAATTTAATCCGGAATAACCCATGACCCGCGACCGGATCCGGTCAGGCCCGTTTTCTTTCCCGGATTATTTTAAATCCGTTTTCCAGCAATATTTCAAACAACCTGTTCCAACAGCCATGGCTGTTTCTGAAAGGGTTATTTCTGAAAGGTTGCAAACCTTTTCAGAAACAATGCCAGCAACTCTATAAATATACTTTGAATCCCAGAATCTTTCCTTACAAAATTTTTTGATCTTCTTCTTCTTCTTCTGCACAAAAATTTCAGTGTGTTTTATAACCTTCGAGTGGCTCGCTATTCACCGGCGTTTTTGGTACCAACACTCCAGTGAGTTAAATCGTTCTATCCTGGGAGGATATATTCCAGCACCTAGGATACTTGAGGGGAATAATTTTCTTAAGGACACATTGTGTATTCAGTGGGCTCGATTTATTCCTATACTGTTTTTCCAGAATTTATTTCGTTAAACAAGTATTACTAACTTTCTGTTTTGGTTATATATTTCAGAAAGTTTAATGGTTTATTACAGCAATCCAGATTTATAACAGCACCCAAATTGTCACACCATATAATAGGAGTGGAAGAGGTAAAACATCCAATTTCTCTAAGCAGAAACTCCACCCAAGTGATTTCTCAAGTTGCAGCAGCTAGTGCTTGATCGGGATACAATTTTTTGCTTTCGTGGTGACCATGATATCAAATGATTACCCAGGTATATGGCGAAACCAATGGTGGACTTCCTATAATCCATGTCTCCCCCAAATCAGAATTTGCATAGCCATGAAGTAATGTAGTAGATCTACGTGAAAAGAACAGACCATGAGCTAATGAACCTTTGATATATCGCAATATACATTGCTCTACCACCCAATGAATATCCCTAGGACAATGCATGAATTGAGAAACCTCGTTCACTGCATATGCCACATCTGGATGCGTGAAGGTCAAGTATTGCAGCACACCAACTATGTTACGATAAAACGTCAGATCATTGAATGGAACACCACTAGATGATGAAAGTTTGGAAGCCGGGGAAATCAATCCTTTACTTGTCCAAGATGTTGTTATACCCAAAAAATAGGATAGAGTCCCCAAATCACGTACTGCAAATTGACTGGAGTTGCGCAACCAAAGACTTAATACGAGCAGGGTAATTACCAAGCACCAAGATATCATCCACATATATTAGACAAAAAAGCTTGTCACTAGGAGTAGACATTTAGAACAAAGAACTATCTATCTTAGATCCCGAGAATCCTAGCGAAGTAAGACATCAGTGAGTCGCTTGTTCCACAATCGAGGAGCTTGTTTGAGACTATAAAGGGATCACTTGAGAAGACACACATGATCTGGACGAGAGAGATCTATAAACCAGGAGGTTGAGACATATAGACAATTGCATCCAAGTTACCATGAAGAAAAGCATTGGAGATGTCCAACTGTGTGATATGCCAACCATTAGTCACATCCAAGAATAAACAACAACCAAATCGTGACTCACTTAACTACAGGACTAAACGTATCCACAAAATCGATCACAGGTCGTTGATGATGCCGTTTGGAAATAAGTCAGGCCTTGTAACGATCTAAAGAACCACCGGCTTTCAGCTTTGTCTTAAACACCCATCGACAACCAATAATATTCTGAGTTGGAGACGAAAGAACAAGCTGCCAGGTTCCATTGCATATTAATGCATTGTATTCGTTAGCCATACCACAGAGCCAATGCTCATGCTTAATATTCTGAGAATAGCAAGAAGGTTCCTCAAAGGCAGTAGTGACAACAGACATGGAGAATAGCTGCTTGGGCTTTATTGAACCAGTTTGAGCCCGAGTGACCATACGCTGAGTAGGTGGTGAATGTGGCAACTCAGGCTGAGGTAACACATGTGTGTCAGTCGAATTTGGAGGCTAAACAACAAGAGGTGGGAGATGTGAAGATCTTTCGGATACATGTAGCTTAGGTATTGGCGAGGTAAGGGTCTGATCTGATTCAGAATGATTTAGTAAAAGAGGATGGGAACGATTAGAAAGAAAATTATCTGGAGATGGAGGTCTTGTATAAGCAAGAGTTATTTGTAGTGTGAGAGGCTTTGTAGGAGTAGTGGTTGATTTCATGGGCACCAAGGCATCTTGTGAAGAAAACGGAAACACGGATTCATCAAAAATTACATGACGTGATACAAAAAGTTTCGAGGAAATAGGATCAAAAATTTTATATCTGTTAGTTTACACATATGTACATAATGTAGTCTTGTCCCACATTGGAATATGAGTAATATGTCCTTGTAGAGTATAACTATAAATAAAGATCTCTTGTATTGTATTGAGTATCTAATATCAATAATATATTTTCTCTCGTGCTTTATCACATGGTATCAGAGCAATCGTGAGAGATTTATCGTTGTGCATAAATTCCAGCGACTCAGGGAAGAGAAATCAGTCACCGAAAGTCTTTTTTCGGTGACTTTTTTTTCCAAGGTTGTTTGCGTCTTCTTTGTCTCCATGAGTGTTGTGCAAAATCCAACACTACCACAAGAGTCGTCATTGTTCGGAAACCAAACCCCAGTGAAAATATCTAGCAGCAGCCTCCTCATGCGCCACCAGAAGCTCACGCGCGTGAGATCACGCGCTTGCGCGTACGACCACTTCCGGCCATTTTTTGAAAAAATTTCTGCAGAACAGTTGGGTCGCCTGGTAATTCTAATCCTACCCTTACTGTTTTCCTTTCATTCCAACCACTTTGAGTTTTTTCCGGCAACTACAACAAGATTTCGATGACTACAGTATTCCCTTATTTTGTTTCAGTATTTCCTTACTCTGTTTCAGTAGATTACAATTGATTCTTTCTCTTATTTGGTAATAATTTGCAATGATGTCTTTGGGATTTGATATTTTTGGGGTTAGAAACATGAGTTCTGGAAGCTTTAGTGTTATGATTACCTCGGAACCTTTAATGGGAAGTTCAAACTACTTAGCTTGGGCTTCATATGTCGAGTTGTGGTGTAAAGGTTAAGGTGTTCAATATCATCTAATCAAACAGTCTAACGAAGGATATGAAAAGGCGATAGCACTTTGGACAAAGATCGATACTCAGTTATGTAGCATCTTGTGGCGATCTATTGATTACAAGTTGATGCCCTTGTTTCGTCCATTCCAGACATGTTATTTGGTTTGGGCAATTGCTCGTACCTTATACACTAATGACATATCTCGCTTCTATGATTTGATATCACGGATGACAAATTTAAAGAAGTAGGAATTAGATATGTCTACTTATTTGGGTCAAGTATAGACAGTCATGGAGAAATTTGAGAAGTTGATGCCAGTTTCTGCTAGTGTTGAAAAACAACAAGAGCAACGACAGAAGATGTTTATAGTTCTTACCCTCGCTGGACTTCTTAATGATCTTGATTCAGTACGCGACCAGATTTTGGCTAGTCTGATTGTCCCCACATTTGATGAATTATTCTCTCGATTACTCCGCCTTGCTGCAGCACTAAGTCACCCAATGATCTCATCACAGATACTTGATTCCTCTGTTCTCGCATCCTAGATAGTAGATGTTCGGGCATCTCAAACTATGGAGAATAGACGAGAAGGAGGTTATTTTGGAAGATCTAGACCTAAGTGTTCTTATTGTCACAAACCTGGACACACTCGTGAAATGTGATGTTCCTTACATGGTCATCCACCCAAAAATGCTTATATTGCTCAGACCGAGACTACAGGTAACCAGGGATTTTCCTTATATAAAGAAGAATAAAATGAGCTCCAGTATTGAGCAAGTAAGTAGACATCTCCACAAGTAGCCTCAGTTACTCATACTGATACTTTTGTTGCTGGTAATTCTTTTGCTTGTGTTTCCTAGTCTATTACTCTTGGACCATGGGTCATGGACTCAGGCGCTTCTGATCACATCTCTAGTAATATATCACTTTTGTCGAATATTGTATATTCACAGCCTCTACCCACTGTTGCTTTAGCCAATGGATATCAAACTAAGGCAAAAGGAGTTGGACAAGCTAATCCCTTGTCTTTTATCACCTAGATTCCGTTCTTTATGTCACTGGCTGCCCTTTTAGTCTTGCATCTGTTAGTCATTTGACTCGTTCCCTCCATTGTGGTATATATTTATTGATGATTCTTTTATTATGAAGGACCGTAGTACGGGACAAACAATTGGTACAGGACGTGAATTAGAAGGCCTTTACTACCTTAACTCACTCAGTCCTTCCACAACATGTCTAGTTACAGATACTCCAGACCTAATCCACAGACGTTTAGGATATCCGAGTTTATCCAAACTTCAGAAGATGGTGCCTAGTTTATCTAGTTTGTCTACATTAGATTGTGAGGCGTGTCAGCTTGGGAAACATACCCGAGCCTCCTTTCCGCGTAGTATTGAGAGTCATGCAGAGTCAATTTTCTCCTAATTCATTATGATATATGGGGTCCTAGAAGAGTTAGTTCAACCTTGGGATTTCGTTATTTTGTTAGTTTTATTGATGATTATTTAAGATGTACTTGGATTTTCTTAATGAAAGATCGTTCTGAGTTATTTTATATATTCCAGAGTTTCTGTGCTGAAATCAAAAACCAATTTGGTGTTTCTATTCGCATTTTTCGCAGTGATAATGCCTTAGAATATTTATCTTCTCAGTTTTAGCAGTTTATAATTTCTCAAGGAATTATTCATCAGACATCTTGTCCTTATACCCCTCAGCAAAATGGGGTTGGAGAGAGAAAGAATAAGCACCTTATTTGGACTTCTCCCACACTTCTAATTGAATCTAGTGTTCCGTTGTATTTTTGGGGCGATGCAGTTCTCACAGCTTGTTATTTGATTAATCGTATGCCTTTATCTCCCATCAAGGATCAGATTCCACATTCAGTATTGTTTCCCCAGTCACCCATATACTCTCTTCCACCTTGTGTTTTAGGAGCACGTGTTTTGTTCATAACTTAGCCACTGGGAAAGATAAGTTAGCTCCTCGTGCTCTCAAGTGTATCTTCCTTGGTTAATCTCGTGTTCAGAAGGGATATCATTGTTATTCCCCTGATCTTCGTAGGTATCTTATGTCAGCCGACGTCATATTTTTTGAGTCTAAACCTTTTTTTACCTTTGCTGACCACCATGATATATCTGAGGTCTTACCTATACCGACCTTTGAGGAGTTTACTATAGCTCCTCCTGCACCTTCGACCGTTGAGGAGTCTGGTGTTCCTCCTCCTAGATCCTCAGCCACATGAACACCATTTTTGACTTATCATTGTCGTATGCGTCTTACATCAGGCCCAACTGGTTCTTGTCCTGCACTTGACTCTGATCCTACTGCGGACTTGTCTCTTCCTAGTACACCGATTGCACTCCGGAAAGGTATACTGACCACACTTAATCCTAATCCCCATTATGTCGGTTTACGTTATCATCATTTGTCATCTCTCCATTGTGCTTTTATATCTTCTTTATCCTCGATTTCTATTCCTAAGTCTACAGGTAAAGCGTTGTCTCATCCAGGATGGCGACAGGCTATGAGTGATGAGATGTTTGCTTTACAAACAAGTGGTACTTGGGATCTTGTTTCTCTTCCTTCAGGTAAATCTACTGTTGGTTGTCATTCGGTTAATGCATTTGTCATGCCCCAAACCTGAAGAGGCGTGGCCGGCACCCGACACCATACTTGACCCGAGCGTACCACTCTGTAACTATGAAATCTAGAGAGGTAACCCTCAACCTAGGCCGATGAGGCAATATAAGGGCATTAGTAGAGAGAGAATTCTTGACTATGTGGCCCTGTTTGAGATCCTATTAGATCGTGCTTACCATATTGTGCGAATTTCCCATTTACCCTAAGACGGGAATATCTAACATACCCCGTGAATAGCAGGCCATGGAAGTATCAGAAGGTAAAAGTATAAGTTTCAACAGGTAACAGAAGCAAGGTGAAGAAGGGTACGAGGTACATAGTTAATAAAGATTATCCGAATTTCCACGTCATACAGAGAAATAAAAGGATTCTAAGTTACCTTCAACAGAAATAGAGGTATGTACAATTGGCCACACCCATCTCAGTTATGCCCTATGAGAGCTAACATATATAGTTTAAGAGAAAGATAGGATATCAAGATCCAACTTGGGTTAGAGTAACCCGAAATGGTGGATTGAGCCAGGGGAGCTAAAAGTGAAACAATGTTTTGTTGAAGTTTTCAGAATAATGCGATAGACAGAAGTATTAATAGGAGAATACGAAGAGAGTAAATGAAGTATTATGAGTAAGATGTGATAAATCGGTGATATCGATAAATCAAAATATGATATGATGACAGAGTCTATAGTCAAATGAAGGAAAAGACAAGAGGTGACAGACCTTGAGACAATAAAAGAGTATAGGCCAAAAGTCATATTCTCATTTTGAGAAATGAGTTGGTGCGTCCAACGTGATTACCAAAATAAAAAATTTTAGACCCTTGGAGTAATAGAAATCAGCATGGGCTAGTGAACAAGTTAAACTAAACATCAATTAGGGATCAAATAAGGTGATGATAGTCGACATCAAAAGAATTTCAACGATCGCATTCCAGCAATAATACAATCGACAATAGAAGAATAACCTTTAAAGGTCACTCAGGAAGACGCTTCCCTAAAGCAAGCACTTTGAGCAAAGTTAAGCTTAAGGGACTAAGTGTTCCAGTTACACTAGCTATCTGATACCGTCGTGTGTAAGATATTCAATTATCTTTGGTACATAGGGGTTACTGCAAGACGACTAAGAATCAATAAAGACGTGAAAAGACGTTGAAGATGAAGAGGTAAAATATTTATAAGTAAGTCTTCATAGCATTAAATGTTAATACTCCCCTAAAGGGGGGAAGATGATGTAATATGGTATTAAGTCGGAGTTAAGTGGTTCAGGTAACTATGGAATAGTAAAGGAAGAATGCAATAAATGGCGAAAGGAATGATATTACATTTATTCAGATACTACAGACATAATACAACTCCAGAACATTATGCAAGCACGACGCCGGGGAGAGGCAGTAAGGGATCCCACACCAGATTCTATTGATAAATAAGTGTGAATGAACACTTGATACATTAGGAGCCGGTGCAAAAGTTAAGTTAAGACAGAAGACATAACCCAAGAGAGGTTACCTATAATGTAAATATGAGCATGGACCGACAAGTAGTTAGTAGTTCATTCAGGAATTCAGGAAGAGCCTAGTCATGGCTAGACAAGAGGTCTCAGATAAATCAGTAGATCATGCAAGATAAACGAAGTGAAACCCAGCATAGGAAAATCGGTCTCGTAGATACGACATCGTAATCCTTGAGAAATATTCTGATAGGAGTTGGGGTAGTAAAAGGTACCGTATAAGTGTTATGGAAATAAAAGAGAGAGTGCCACTAAGGAGATAATAAATATTTGAGTGCAAAAGTAACTCTACGAGCATAAGGGTGCAGAGATAAGTAACAAAGGATAATTATTGGCGAGTCAGTACATCAAAATTTTTGCTGGGTATATGATGTAAAATTCTCCCAGCTTTACAAGAGTCATAAGGTCTTTCCTAAGTGTTACAACGAAAGACTAGCTGAGAAAATAAGGAAGAAGGCTTCAACATAAGCACGATGACCTAAAGAAGAAATGATCTTGTAACAACAGTCTCACTACAATATTGTATACACTCCATAAGAAAGTGACACCTATCGTGGCTAATGATTGGGAAGTAAAAATCAAAAGTAATATTTGATATCATATGAGTTGCACGAAATTCCAATAGGTGTGGGCACTGAGATAAGCCAAGTATTCATGCAACAAGTGGCAGAACGACCAGGAGAAGTAGTTGCGCACTTTTAAAGAAAACTGAGAAGGCACGAAAGGAATTATTCAATCAATGACCCAGAGTTAGTCACGTTATGACCGTACTTAACATTTCAGAGTATTATCCATGCAACATATATGTTGACATTCCTACAGCTATAGAAGATTCCGGTATAAAGTTAAAAGAAAGAATTGAGTCCACCTCACAGACAAAGGCTTGAATTGTTAGAAGATTATATTATGGATGTTCCATGGCGTCCACCAAAGGTGAAAGTAATAATACCCTGAGCAGCAGATCGGAAGATAGCTTAAGCCTACTTAAAGGCTGGGAGAGAATAGGAAACTAACGAGTTACATCAGGTAAGTAAATCAGGAGTCTGATTATTAGACCAATATAATTATAGAAATCATGATTCTAAACATTGCAAAATCACTCTTAATATTAGAGGTACAAGAAAGATAGTACAACAACCATATTCTATAACGGCTCTATAATAAAGCCAGATAAAAAAAGAGTACCAACCTCATAAGGAGTAAGTATGAAGCTCCTACCGGATTGTGTACGCACTAGAGGTATAAGTTTATAGTAGAGCTTCAAGTTGTAGATGTGAATTCTACCTATGTGGAAGGGAGGTTATAAAAGAGACAGAAGATACAATGCGAGATTTAAAGCTAAGTAAGGTAAAGGTTAAGAAGGTACGAGATGCTCAAGTGTAGAAGGTTATGAATAGTCCATACATCAGATATAGGTCTAGAACCATCGTGATTCAGTATCCAAAAATGATAGTGGTATTGTCAGTGACATATCTTCTAATCTATAGTTTCCAAGTACCGAGAGGTCTAGTTAAGAGAGTAAAGAAGTGTTAGAGACGATTTGATGTCTCACTTGAACTTACAGAATAACATAAGGAAATGTATGGTGCTAGAAAGTTAAAGGAAAGTTGTGAGTACTATAAATAGATATGTGCAGGTCGCAAGCTAAAGTATAGTAGAGCAACAAAGTTTCTGGTGGACAAGAGTAAGGATAAGCAGAGGTGATTGAGAAGGTGACGAGAATAGGTAAGGCCTAAGAATTAAGCCCATCAAAAGAAGAGAGCTGGTGGTTTCCGTAAGTTATAAAGAATCCCAGTATAGCCTGAATGAACTCAGAGGAGTCTAATACTATGAGCAATTTGAAGAGAAGAAATGTTGCCCTGGTAGTAGAATAAGGGTGTAATTACTCTGAACATATAATGTCATACTTTGGGGGTCATGGGCCACATTGCAAGACAATTGCGAATGCTGACTAAACATTAATATAAAGCTAGACCGATAAGGCCGTCATAACTACTACGGCTGGCAAACCAACAAAATATACATAAAAGGCTTACAAGCCCAACATACTGCACTAACTGACAGGATATGTCTACAAGCCTCTACTGATGGATATATTGTGATCAGAATAGGGCCCCGACCTACTCATAACATATATACATATATACATAAGATGTACATAAAGCTCTAGACCCGGCAACTCTGAAGGGCATGGAGCTTGCCGATCAAGCTGAACTCTGGCAACACCTAATGGGGAGGTCTACCCGTCTGTCTGTCTGAACCTGCACGCATGAAATGCAGCGCCCCTAGAAAAGGGACGTCGGTACGAAATAATGTATCGAGTATGTAAGGCAATATACTGAAAGCTGAAACTGAACTGATAATACAATAACTGAAAGTAACTGGAAGTCAAAGATAATCTGAAGATATGCTTACCTGCTGATATTGACTCAACTCTCCCAATATAATAAGTAAAATAGTTGTCTGGCCCTATAAGGCTCAGTATATATATATATATATATATCCGGCCCTATAAGGCTCAGTATATATATAACTGCTCTACCGTAGTAGGCTCGCTCATAGGTGCTCGGCCATACTAGGCTCTGTATCTCGGCCATTCTGGGCTTGCTTATAGGCGTTCGGCCACAATAGGCTCGGTATATAACTTACCATCTGATCAGAGGTTGCCCAATAGGGGCCTGCCCACCGATTATAGCTTTATGGTGGTGAAAATACTGTAGTACTGTATATATATATACACACACACACACTCTCTGCTCTCTTGGCTGAAAGAAGATAATACTAAACTGAATATGAAGTCCCGATAAGAGAGAATATTGTAACTTACAAGACTAGAAAAATATACATAAATTCCGGGACATGAATTTTTTCTTTATACCTTGTTATCAAACTTGTGTAATTACGAGATCATGCAAAATAAAGGAAGAGCTTTGCCTTAACATACCTGGAGTAGAGAAAAATCCGTATGACATTCTTGGAAAAGGTTGCACCGTACTCCTTTAGAATCGCAAAATCGCACGTTACTAAAGTGCTAAGAAATCTCGTTGGAATTTTTTTGTGTTTCAAGAAGTCTTGTTGAAATCTTGTTGGGTTGAAGCTACGTCCATTTTGAAATTATTTACTATATATAAGTGAGAATTGGAATGATCCCATCGTACAAACACAATCCTCCCTTATTTCACCATATCAATATCAAGAATAACATGTAAAATCTGTTGCGGTGCGCAACCCGATCCCACCATATAATCAGAATCAATATCTTAATCATCCCTTATTTCACCATATCAAAATCACATATAAAATTCAATGCGGTGTGCAATCCGATCCCACCATATCAATATCAATCCTCTCTTATTTCACCCGTTGCGATGTGTAACCCGATCCATAGACAAAATCAATAAATATAATCAATTAAGCAACTCAATTCACAAGAATCTCTATGACTAAATAATATGAAAGCAAAGCCATATAGGAACCCCGTACCAAATCAAGGAATGCTACAATTAATACAAAGCAACATGACAAGCCCAATATATGACAATTAAAGTGTACAAGTAACACAACTAAGGCAAGTAGCAATTAATCATGTAATCATGAAAGAAATGAGCATTTCAATACAAGAGTAAATAAATGACAAGTGACAAGTTACGACATAGAAAGCAATTAAAACATGTAACAGTTGAGACATGGAATAAGATAGTTAATGAAATATGGGAAAGCATGAAAATAACTATTTTACACATAAGAACACCTGTACTGCACTGTTCTGTAACATTGTGTACTGTTTTCCTCTTGATAAAATACGCGTACTGTATTTTAGCATCTAAAAATATACACTGAACCTCTTTCCCTCTCTCACCAGTGATTTTACTAAGGTGTTGTGCATGGATTTCAGTAGTTGTAAATCATTTTCTTTGTAGTCTTTTGCCTATATTTTATTCCTCCTGTTACGATACATCTTTATGAGTAAGTAAAAGTTTGATTTTCTTTGTCGTGGAGATTACTGATAGATAAGAGGATGTCGTTAAGGCCATTGATTGGTTAATGATTCAAAGAGAAGGGATTGCATGAATTGTATGAGATTAGAATACCCCTCATAAGATGAATCACGTTGGGATGCGATGAAATACGGTTATTGAAGTATAGTATCGTCCCTAGGTGGATCAAGAAAATAACTTCAAATATTCCCTGATGAGACGTGATCCCTAAGGACAATGTATTACGTAAGAGGTTTCAAGTTATAAGTGGTAGATTATAGATAAACATTAAGGTGAATCAACAATAGGTAGATAAAAGTTCCAAAGTATGAGATGATATTAGACCGTCATTCTTAAGATGAACAGTAATGAGGAAGAACTAAAGGACTTAGATTTATACATATAGGATAAGCAACGAGAGGGTAACCTGGAGTTAGGTAGCAAACCTCGGCAATAATAAACCGAAGTAAGTGTGATGGTGTAGTATAACCTACCTAGATGTAGTAAAGCCATAAGGATATATTTACAAGGCTACGAAACAAGATATCGCAACAGTTGTAAGTTTGACAAAGTACCGAGCGAAGAACTTCACTACACCTATATACACCGGGAGGGACAACTTGTCATAGTTCTGTATATGTTCCTAAAGTGAGGCCTAGAGATTGGCTAAAAGCTAGAGAAAAAGGAATAGAAGAGTCGCATAGGCGCACATACAAGGACAAAGTCGTACAGGCTGCATAATAGAATGTCGTAATAATTACGATATTGGAAGGATTCCGACCACAAGTCGTGGTGTGAGAAAGAGGCCTAAAAGGGGGAATGCCCTGGCATATGGATTTATTCATAGAATAATTGCCTAGATGGAAAGGCCAACAATAAAGTATTTATAAGAGCTATAGGTTATGAGACTGATAAGTGCACCAGTCAACATTCGAGGACGAATGTTCCAAAGGGGGGGAATGATGTTACAACCTATGTTTTCGTGCGTACGAGTACGTCGTAAGTCAATTGATGTAAGATCAGAAATGAAATCATATTTGAAAAGTTTACAAAGTAATTTAATCATGTTACCTTTGAGGTTACAAATATTGAAGATCATGAACAACAAGTACAAAGAGAGTTGGAAGTTTCAGAAGCTAAAGAAATTGAAGAAATTAATGTTTCGTCGAAAGTCGACAAGTTGGGACTTGGAAATGTTATAGCATATACTTTTAGGGTGATAACACGGTGTTTAACATGATAAGGAGGTTATGTTATGAGTTATGTTAGTTGCTTGTTATTTTTTGAAGTCAAGCTAGTGGTGGAACAAAAGTCGATGGAAGTCATCACAAGTTACGTTCATAAGATTTATTGAAACTTTAGGTCAAATGTAATTGCCATTTTATCCTAATATACTTAGAGTTATGGGGTATTCTACACATAAAATTAAATATATATGAGTCTATTTTCTAACGCATTAAACCGTTTGTCAATACGATATCGGAGTACAGAGATATGGGCATTTTTGCGATACTGCGCAGACTGTCACCTACTTGCTTAAACGAGAATCCAAAATTGGGCCAGATCAGGTCGTCCAAATAGAAATTTTTAAAGGCCTATCCCCTTCATATATTAAACTGATAATAGGGCAAAATAACCAGACATAATCTCTGCAAAAATCCTCCCAAAAATTGCTCACAAACCCTAATTGATTTTCTCTTCCTTTCAAGTTCTAATTGGAGGTAAAGCCTAGAGTTTGAAGAACCAAGATAGGAGCTGAGTTATCCAACAAATAAGGTAAGTTTACTGCTCATTTTCATCCATTTTTTTCTGCTGTAGATTCATAGTAAGTCGTTCTATATTTGTAAGAACTCACGGGACGGTGATCGGAAGCCGCGAGTTCGAGTTATTCACTTGTAGCGGACTGTTTTGTAAAAAGTTTTGTGGTGCTGTTGGGCTGTGTATTTTACTACTATTTTGTGGAGTTTTGGAGGAGGAATGGTGTGGAGAAACACCACATAAATACAGGGTGGTGGGCTGGTCGTTCGTCGTAACATTTTCAGATTGTTTGACACTACTACGGTGGTCGTTTTGCGTATGAAGAGATTGGGGTGTGTTGGACTGTTTTATAGTATTTTGTGGTGTATATAAGGTTGGAAATCAATGTATACATGTTGATATATTGTATTCTTGTGTTGTTGGTGTTATCTTGAATTTGGAGGAAGTAAGGATTATAGGGGAGATGATGCCCATTTTAATACAAAATAAGCTTGTCGTTCATTGTGCGATAGTTCTACCTTTCGTAACTTAATGATAGTATTATTATCGTTGTTGTAGATTAAGGTACGAAGAGGCGAGTTCAACTTGGTGATTGGAAAGATTGTGATAAGGTATATTAAGGCTAAACCTTTCTTCATTTTGGCATGATCCCGTAACTACAATAGTTTGATAATGAGGCATAAAGAGAAGTTCGTATTCCTGAACTTATGTACATTATCCTAGTCTCATAAGTTATAGTTTTCTCCCTTATCGGGACTTCATATTCAGTTTAGTATTATCTTCTTTCAGCCAATATATATATATATATATATATATATATATATATATATATATATATATATATATATATATATATATATATATAGTATTACAATATTTTCACCACTATCGAGCTATAATCGGTGGGCAGGCCCCTATTGAGCAACCTCTAATCAGATAGTAAGTTATATACCGAGCCTACTGTGGTTGAGAGCCTATAAGCGAGCCCAGAATGGCCGAGATACAGAGCCTAGTATGGTCGAGCGCCTATGAGCGAGCCTACTACGGCAGGGCAGTTACACATACCGAGCATTATAGGGTCGGACAGCTATTTTACATACTATATGGAGAGAGTTGAGTCAGTATCAACATGTAAGCATATCTTCAGATTATGTTTGACTCCCAGTTACATTCAGTTATTATATCATAAGTTCAGTTTCAGCTTTTAATTATTCTGTTACCTTACATACTCAGTACATTATTTTGTACTGACGTCCTTTTGTTGGGAACGCTGCATTTCATGCCTGCAGGTCCTGATAGACAGATGAATAGACCTTCCCAATAGACCGAGCCAAATATCAGCTTAGTTGGTAAGCTCCACTTCCTCGGAGTTATCATGTCTAAACCTTGGAGTCTGTTTTATATGTACAGGTTTGATGGGTAGGTCGAGGCCCTATCCCGACCATGATACAATTCAACTAACTCTAGAGGCTTGTAGACAAGTCCTGTATAGTTTGTATCTCAGTAGATGTTCATGATGACCTTGTCAGCCTACACATTTATATATATATATATATATATATATAAAAATATAAATATAAATATATATGAGTTTTTTGGTATGTTTACCCCTTAGATGAGAGAGACGATATTTTTAGATGATTCAGAATATGGCCTCATCGGCCTAGGTTGAGGGTTACTAGAGTTCACAGTTACAGAGTGGTACGCTCGGGCCGAGTATGGTGTCGGGTGCCGGTACCTCCTCTTCAGGTTTCGGGCGTTACAACAGTCAAAGTTGGTCCCGATGGCCAGGTTGATCGACTTAAGGCTTGTCTTGTTGCCAAAGGATATACTCAGATATTTGAGCTCGATTACAGTGATACCTTCTCTCCCATGGCTAAAGTTGCATCAGTCCGCCTTTTTCTATCCATGGTTGTGGTTCGTCATTGGCCTCTCTATCAACTGGACATTAAGAATGCCTTTCCTCACGGTGATCTTGATGATGCGGTTTATATGGAGCAACCACCTGGTTTTGTTGCTCAGGAGGAGTCTCGTGACTTTGTATGTCGCTTGCGTCAGTCACGTTATGACCTAAAGCAGTCTCCTCAAGCCTAGTTTGGTAAGTTCAGAACAGTTATTCAGGAGTTTGGCATGACTCGTAGTGAAGCTGATCACTCTGTGTTTTATCGGCACTCTGCTTCAAGTCTTTGTATTTATTTAGTAGTCTATGTTGATGCAATTGTTATTACTGTCAATGATCAGGATGGTATTACCAATCTGAAGCAGCATCTTATCCAGCACTTCCAGACTAAGGATCTAGGCAGATTGAAGTACTTTCTAGGTATTGAGGTTGCTCAGTCTAGCTCAGGTATTGTTATTTCTCAAAGAAAATATGCTTTAGACATTCTTGAGGAGACAAGGATGATACGTTGCAGACCAGTTGACACTCCGATGGATCCGAATTCTAAACTTTTGCCAGGACAGGGGGAGTCGCTTAGCGATCCTACAAGCTATAGGCGGCTAGTTGGTAAATTAAATTATCTCACAGTGACTAGACCCGACATTTCTTATCATGTGAGTGTTGTAAGTCAGTTTATGAATTCTTCTTGTGATAGTCATTGGGATGTAGTTGTCCACATTATTCGATATATAAAATCGGCTCCAGGCAAAGGGTTACTATTTGAGGATCGAGGTCATGACCAAATCGTTGGATACTCATATGCTGATTGGGCAGGATCACCTTCTGATAGACGTTTTATGTCTGGATATTGTGTTTTAGTTAGAGGAAATTTGGTATCTTGGAAGAGCAAGAAATAGAATGTAGTTGCTCGGTCTAGTGCAGAAGCGGAATATCGATCAATGGCTATGACAACATGTGAGCTAGTCTGGACCAAACAATTGCTCAAGGAGTTGAAATTTGATGAAATCAGTCGGATGGAACTTGTGTGCGATAATCAAGCTGCCCTTCATATTGCATCAAATCCGGTGTTCCATGAGAGAACTAAACACATTGAGATTGATTGTCACTTCGTCAGAGAAAAGATACTTTCAGGAGAGATTGCTGCAAAGTTTGTGAGGTCGAATGATCAGCTTGCAGATATTTTTACCAAGTCCCTCATTGGTCCATGTATAGGTTATATATGTAACAAGCTTGGTACATATAATTTGTATGCAACGACTTGAGGGAGAGTGTTAGTTTATAAATATATACATAATGTAGTCTTGTCCCACATTGAAATAGTAATAACATGTCCTTGTAGAGTATATCTATAAATAAGGATCTCTTGTATTATATTGAGTATATAATATCAATAATATATTTTTTCTCGTGCTTTCTCACAATATCCTTTATGAATTTTACTGTACCCTAAAAACACACAGAGTTTAGATCGAGGTGAAAATTTGTCCTTCGTGTAAGGACGAAGCCAGGGGAAACATAGGTAACCAAAAATACGCAATAGAGAATAGTCGAGATCCTTTTGAAAAGGTACGTAAAATGGTGATCGATTTTTCAACCGTGGTGTGGGTAATCTATTAATAGTATATACTACAGTCTCAAATGCATTTGTCCAAAAATGAGAAGGGATATTGGCATAATGTAATAATGCTCTACCAGTTTCGACAATATGCGTATGTTTACGTTCTGCACAACCATTTTGTTCAAGAGTGTAAGGTCAAGAAACGCGCCGTATAATTCCATTATCACGTAAATAATTGGTCAATACTCGAAACTTCCCCCCCCCCTCCAGCTTGAAAACATTTAATTGGGCGACCAAAGTATTTTTCAACAAGAGTGCGAAACTGAATAAAAACTGAAAGAACTTCAGATTTAAAGCGAATAAAATAAATCCAAGTGTATTTACTGAAATGATAAGAAAAATATCACATAATAATGATAACCATCTTAGAAACAACTGGGGCAGGGCCCCAAACATCGGGACAAATTAATTCAAGAGGGCCAGATGCTTGAAAACTAGACTCACTAAAAGAAATCTTATGACTTTTGCTAACAACACAACTAGTGCATAAATTGAGAGGTTTACTAGACTGAAAAATAGTAGATGGTAATGCTTGACGAACTGTAGGATAAGATGCATGAGCCAGATGAGCATGCCAAACACCAAGAGAAGCTGCAAAGGAAGCTGAAGATGGTAGTATTGTCATAGGAAGCGAATATTATCCTCTACTATTCCGCGCTGTGTGCAGTGGTGTCCTCGTTGCCAAATCCTTAATAAAAATGGTTAAGAAAGAATCCAACGAAAACAGTATTAGATTTAGTAAAGGAACTAATATAAATCAAATTTTGAGTAGCAGTAGGGACATGAAGAATATCTTCAAGATTGAATTTTTTGTCAGAAGCAATAATAGAACTTGCATCTATATGTGAGATTGGTAATTTAGAGACATTACCTAGAGTTACTTCCTCGGGACCTTGATATTTAGAGTGAATGTCAAGGTTATCCAGATCATATGTCAGATGATGCGTGGTGCCTCCATCGACCAATTTTGGGTAGTAAGATTTTGGGTGTTTGCTAGGTTAGAGATAGGTCGTCCAGAAACACGAGTGCCTTTAGATGTCCTGGGTGATGGGAAAAATCGTGCGATATGGCCTTTTCCTGCAAAATTGTGACAAATAGTTATTGACATATCTGAGGTTGAAGACAAAATATTGGAGGATTAAGTGGTGTCCTGGAAACCACGTTGTTGGTCATCGAAAGAAAACCATAATTTTGAGAGCGTCCACAACCTTTATTACCTCTACCTCTACCACGATCACGAGTGGGGGCAACAAAACTTTGAGTAAATTGTGATTTGGGTGCTATGACATTAAGAGTCTCATCTCTCTTTAATTGTCGTTCTTCATTCAACAATAATTCATATAAAGCATCAAACGAGATATCCTCTTGACGCGATTCAAGCGATCTTGTAAAGGGATGATTGGCTGATCCCAGTCCAGCAAGAACAAATTTGACTAAGTTATCATTAGGAACTTGATGCTGCAATGCAGCTAACTTGTCCGCAATTTCTTTTGCCTTTTGCACATAAGAATCAATGCTAGAATTGTCTCTTTGCAATGTGTGTGGTTGTGTTTTGAACTCACGAATCTGGGGATTCGAACCTGAGGCATAGGCAGTAACCAGTTTGTTCCAAGCTGTTTGGGCCGTCTCAGCACCAACCAGTTGGGGCAGTATTTATTCCGACACAAAATCAACAATCCAACTTAACACAAGTTGATCTTCTCTTACACAAATATGATTATCTGGGTTAGGTTGATTACCAGTCAGAAACTAATCTGGAATCACCTTACTACCATCAATATGGTGACCAAGTCCACAACCTCGAACCATCGGAAGAAACTGTGTATTACACAGCAAAAAACTTTACGATGTAAGTTTAACCGGTAACTGATGTGCAAGATTAAGAGATGGTAGAGTGGCGAACATGAAGGTCTATGTTCCAGCAGCTGTTCCGGAGGAACCGGATGAGATGTTGTCATCCACCATTGAAGTTGTTTCGAAGCTTATGTGATTTTTATTTGGGTTGCTTTAACCTCTTAAGTCTCTTGATACCATGAAAGATTTTTTAATATATTGTATTGAAAATACTTTGCCATATTTATACCTACAGATCACGTAAGAGTCCTAGAATAAGTCATGTACATAGGATAGTTATCCTACGCAAACTAGGACACAAGTAGACAAAACCAATTGATAATATTCTACAACTGAACGTTATCCTTCTTCAATACATATATTATACATCTACCTTGTAGATTACGTATAAGCGGTTGAGTGAGCAGCTATTTAGGTTAATTCTTCTATGAAGTTTCTAGCATATTTAAATAGTGGGCATTTCCCCCTAAAATTAATGACAAAATTACGTAAAAGTTTTGTGTAAAGCACTGTAATTGTTCAATATATTATGTTGCTACTACATGCTAAGAATTCAACAAAAAAGTTATGCAGCTTACTAAAAGATGTCGTATTTAAATCATAATAAGATGTCAGTACTGGATATGGATGACATGATAGGTGAAATTTCAGTTACCATGGCTGAGGTAACTAATTTTCAGCAATGTGTAATTTTGTATGGACTGATAGAGCTTCCCCAAAAGGAAGTAGATACACATGAAGTGATAGACAATGAAGCAACGTGGTATATTAAAGATTGATTGGTTTTTTTTTATTAATAATGACTGGTTGGATGTGTTGTGCTATTTGATTCTGTTATCTTATTTTTTTGCCATTGTTACTATTTGCTTATTGTGTCCTTTTCACTATTCTTGAGTCGAGGGTCTATCGAAAATAACCTATCTTCCTTCATAAGATAGGGATAAGATCTGCGTACAAATTACTCTCCCCAGACCCCATGCGTCGGATTGCACTGAGTTTGTTGTTGTTGTTGACAGGTTGAATGCCATGCCTGACTTAATAGTTATCTTCCAACATGAGGGAATCAATGACCAATACCTAATGAAGATAGAACATGTTCATGTAACAAAGAAACCAATCAGACCTTTTAAGTATTACAATGTATGGTCATGCCATCCAAAAATTGTGTCTAGAGTTGAAACAGTTTGGCAAACACCTGTTGAGGGATGCCTTATGCTACAAGTAGTGAAGAAATTAAAGTTAAACAGGAAACATTTCGGAAATATAATAACTGAAGTTGCAGAGGATAAAGGTGAGTTAACAAAGGCTCAACTAGCATTGCAAATGGATCCAATGGACCAGGCATTACAAGAGAAGGAAAAAGCTAAATTTCAAAAGTTTAGGAGATCCTTATATCTAGCAGAAGTGTTTCTTCAATAAAGAAGTAAAGCAACTTGAATACAATTGGGTGATGACAATACAAAATACTTCTATGTTGTCATTAAGCATAAGAAGCTTCAACAAGCAATAGTACAAATGAAGGATAATGAAGGAGTAGTGCAGACTGATCCTGAGGCTTTCAATAGTTATTGGGAAGGAAAGAAATTCACAGACTAAAAGCTTTTAATTTTTTCCTAAAGAATGGGCATACCCTCATAGTGGATCAACAACTAAAACTAGTAAGAGATTACACTGGGGGAGATGTGAAAAAAGCCATGTTTAGTATTGATGTAAACAAGAGCTAAGGTCCAGATGGTTATGGAAGTGGTTTTGTAAGAAAAGCTTGGAATATTGTGGGGGAGGAGGTGACCAATGTTGTGTTGCAGTTTCTCATAAATGGAAAGCTACTTAGTCACATAAACTCAACTCTTATTGCTTTGATTTCTAAAGTACCAACATCTCATACTGCAAGTCAGTCCAGGCCAATTTCTTGCTGCAATGTATTGTATAAATGTATCTCAAAGTTGTTATGTATTAGGCTGAAGAAATCACTTAAGCATTTGATCACAGACACACAAGCTGTTTTATGGAGGGAATATCACTGGTCCATAATGAACTGATTTGCCAAGACTTACTGAGACACTATAAACGATATGGTTAGTTGGGACTTCATAAAAGAAGCCTTAGTTGGTGAATGTAATGATTCAATCGATCGTTTTGCCTTCTAGAATCCCGTTTCCTTAAATAAGACTCCCCATATATACTTTTACTATTTTATGACTTGCGGGGGTGGTTAGTTCAGGATTTTGAAGGGTTCAGGTCAAAATCGGAACACTTGGCCCCTTAGTTTGGCTTTAAAAGGGTAAGTTTGACTTTTGTCAATGTTTTGAGTAAACGACCCCGGAATCGGGATTTGACAGTTCCAATAGGTCCATATGATGATTTTGGACTTGGACGTATATTCGAATCGGTTTTTGGACAACCCGAGAGCGTTTCGGCGCTTAACAGTGAGAGCTCACTATTTGAAGGTTTTAAAGTTATTTAAATTTGGTTTGGAGTATGTTTTGGAGTAATTGAGGTCCATTCAGAATTTCGGGCCTGAGAATAGTTCGTATGGTGATTCAATACTTGCACGCAAAATTTGGTGTCATTCCGAGTAGTTTAAGTATATTTTGGCGCGTTCAGAGTAAGTTTGAAGAATTTGAAATTTCTAAGTCGAACAGATTTGGTTTGGGGTATGATTCTTCATTTTGATGTTGTTTTATGCGTTCCGAGAGTTCGAGCGAGCCCGTTTTATGATTTTAAACTTGTTGGTATATTTGGACGGCCCCCCGGAGACCTCGGGAGTTAATCGGACGAGGGTCGGACCAAGTTTGGACTTAGGAGCAGCAATTGAAGCTTCCAGCTTCTGCTGCAATCGCATCTGCGCTTGGCCAGCCACATGTGCGAGCTCGCATAAGCGGCCAAAAGGGGGCTGCTAGACCGTAGAATAAGCGTGGTGTGCGCATAAGCAACCACGCTTCTGCGATGAAGAGCCGCAAAAGCGAGACCGCAAAGGCGAAAAAACGCCCGCAGAAGCGGCCAGCGCTGGCCCTGTGCATCACCGCAGATGTGGCCCTCCGCCCGCAGAAGTGGAACCGCAGGTGCGGCCCTCTGCTCGCAGATGCGAAAATTGCAGAAGGCAAAACCTTCATTTAAGTCGGGGTTTGAGTATTTTTGACTCATTTTCTCTATTTTTGGGCGATTTTTTGAGCTTCTTGAGAGGGGTATTCACCTAGCAAATTGGAGGTAAGTTAATTCTACCTATTGTGAGTTAAATACATAGATTATGGATAGATTATAACATGTAAATTGTGAAAATCAAGGGTTTAGATGAAAAACCTAGGTTTTGATAAAAATGAGATTTTTAACCACGAAAATAGTTATGGAATGAGATAAAAATTGTATATTTGAGTTCTTGAGGTCATGGGTGATGATTTCCTCCAAAAATTTTCGGAATCCCGGCATGTGAGCCCGGGGTAAATTTTAAGAATTTTACCAATTTGGGTTGGGTAATTACTCTAATAGATAAATTATGAAATTTTGAGTATTTATTGATTAAACTTTGTATAACATTTGGCTAGTTTCGTATTTTCGGCACCAATTGAGGCTTTAACGCGAAATTGTGATCGGGAAGTGAACTTTGAGACGAGGTAAGCCTCTTGTCTAACCTTGTAAGGGGGAATTTACCTCATAGATTTTATAAATAAATATTTGTTTCAAATTGTGGGGGGCTACGTACGTACGAGGTAACGAGAGTTTGTGCGTAGCTACTATTATGCTATTGTTCGGGTAGTTTTAGGACCCAATTCATGAACTATTTGGAATTTTGCACTATACTTGTTAAATTAAAATGCCTAAATTATATTAGAACTTGTTAGAGAAATTTTGAGAGGTAGTTAATGAAATTTGCATTATCTTGGATATAAATTATTAATAATGTTTAAGTCAAATGCTTATAAAATATCCTTCTCTTCTTGTGGAGCGGGCCGAACGCCTCGGCAGTAGATAAATGCATCTGGATCGTGCCGCACGTCCCTCGGCAATGTACACGTTACTCTGGATCGGGTCGTACGACCTCGGCATAAATCATGCCTAATAATAACAATCACACAATGCTTTGACATTTTATTGCAGCTTGTGAACATAAATGATTTATTGGAAATTATTAAATTATGAGAGAATTATTTATTTCTGCTTGTTAAGGAAATTATTATTATTCACATAAAATCGTGTTTATTTAAAAATCTTTATCTTAATATTATCGACCCATAGTGAGTGTCAAAGTCGACCTCTCGTCACTACTTCTTCGAGATTAGACTTGATACTTACTGGGTATACGTTGTTTACGTACTCATACCACTCTTGCTGCACTTTTGTGCAGGATCTGAGACAGGTGCATCGGGCGGTCCTACCGATGCGCATCCCCGTTATCCCGGGGCCTAGTGGTGAGCTGCCTTCCTTGAGCTGTTTTGTAACACCTAGTGTCTCTCCTTGTATTTGTATTCTATCTATTATGTTCAGACAATACTTGAAATTTTGTATAATCTACTAGATGCTCATACACTTGTGACACTAGGTCTTTACACATACACTAGTAGAATTGTGGTCTTGAAATTAATATTTTGGTTTTTATTTATTTAGACTTTCTATTTTTCTTAAATATTGCAAGTAAGGAAAGTTTAATTACTCGAAAATTTATTAAAATAGGAAATATATGTTTAATTCACTAGTTGGCTTGCCTAGCGGCGATGTTGGGCGCCATCACGACCTATAGGTGAATTTGGGTCGTGATAGTTATGGTTTCCCAAGCTCATTTGTTAATATGATTATGGCTTGTATTACCTCTACTAAATTCTCAATAAGTATGAATAGGGAAAGCTATAAGTACTTTGAAGGAGGAGAGGGCTTAGACAAGAGGACTCAATATCACCATTATTATTTGTTTTAGTGTTGGAGTATCTATCCAGAACCTTGAAGAGAATGGGTGAACTGCCATATTTTAAGTTCCATCCAATGTGCAAGAGTCTGAAGCTTACTCATTTGATCTTTGCAGATGTTCTCATGATCTTTTGTAAGAGTGACAAGAAGTCAATACAGAGAGTAATGGAAGTATTAGGGAATTTTAACATAGTCACAGGATTGGTGGCAAATACTGAAAAGTCAAACATTCAGAGATCACAAAAGAAGAACATGGAGAGATAATTGCTATGATAGAATTTATCCAGGATACTTTACCCATGAGATATCTTGGTCTACCCCTCTCATCCAAGAAATGGAGCAAAATGGAATGCAACCAGCTGCTAGACACGATAAGACATAAGATTACCAAAGCATACTCAAAACAATTATCCTATGCAGGAAGATTGTAGATTCTTAATGTTGGGGGCTATTTTTATACTCCCCTACAGTATTTTTAAGGAGGTGGATAAGATATGTAGGGATTACTTCTGGGGCACCTCTGAAGAACAAAAGAAAGTCTCATTGGTTGCATGGGAGAAAATGTGCAGGCCTAATAAATATGGGGGTCTAAATATAAAAGGGTGTAGGAGCTGGAATGTGGCTTTAGTTAGGAAGTTATTATGGCAGCTAAATGAGAAAAAAGATCTTTTATAGGTGATATGGGTGCATGGAGTATATATAAAGCAAGATGGAAATATATGGGATCATAACCCTCCAATTGATAGTAGTTGGTATTGGAGGAAACTAAATACCCTTAAGAGTGGGATGGTGCAATGGTACCAGAACAATAGATATTAACTTACAACTAATGGTGAGTACACAGTGGCTAATAGTTACAATGCAATGCTAACATGGTTAGAGAGATTAAAGGAGGCTAACTTAATATGGACCAAAGCATTGTAGCAAAGCACATGTTCATCGTTTGGTGAGCCAATCAGAAAAAGTTTCTCATAAAAGAGAGGCTCCAGATATAAGTGGAAGACACCACATATTGTCTGTGTAATGAAGGAAAACAGAAACTCCACAACACCTATTTGCAGAGAGTGCATGGATAACTAAAGTTAGGTATGGTCTTAGTAATTGGTCTGGAATAATATAGCTAATAGGGGAGTCACACATCAGTTGCAGTGGATGAAGAATAGGAGATGAAAGCATATGAAGAAAGAAGTGGCGGCAGCCATATCGGGAGCAATGGGATACCATACATGGCAAGTAAGGAATTAGAGGATTTTTAGAGGCACCAATGTGAATACACAATTTGCAATTGCATATATACATAAAGAAAACAAAATTAGATAGAAAAGTATACAAACATCAAGGAAAGCACAGAGTTGTCAAAGTCTGTTCCAACAGTTATGTAATTAGCTAATTATGATTTCTTTGTTATTGTTTCTATTTGCTTGATTAAAATAGGAGGATGGGCAAGGACATCGTGAAAAGTTAATTAATTATTTTATTTTTAGTTGATTGGAGACTTGTAGCACGCACCAGGTCTGATTTGAAATTCAAAAATGAGTAGAGCGAGGGGCTTTAGAGGGAGGGGGCTTTTAGTTGAAGTAGGGGCGGAGCTCCTCTCCTTATAGTCAAGCGACTTTCACTCCTCATAAAGAGTTAGAAAGTGCCAGTTTTCATACCAAGGCTTAGGCCGACGAGGTAGGCCCCTCCCCCTCCTTGTTGATGGAGGTTGCAAACCTAGGCGCTCATGAGTTGTACAAAAGTTGGTTGTTAGTAGTAATATTTTCACATTTATTACTAATTTTTTTTCCACAAAATAATTTAAAACTCTGAATAGTATAGAACAAATCGTCTAATAATGGTCAATCTACTCCTCTTTATTATTATACGAAATTAAGTTGAGTTGCTTTTCAAATGCGATTCCATCATAATTCAAGGTATTAGAAATAAAGAAAATACTCATCTATGCTTTAAGGAACCGAGTCTCGCCAATTTGACATTCTTGAGTGATATCCTCAAGGGCTGATTGGACTACTCAAATGGTTGTTAAGCTCCTCATTCGAGTTATTGAATTCTATGACAACTCATTAGCCTTTGGTACTGGATGCTCAAAAATGTCGAACACTTGACATAAGTGATGATTATACTCCATATATTTGGGAAGGATAAAAACCTCTTTACCAACTGAATAGTTGAGTTGCCTCTCCTCACTTGACATAAGTGATGATTATACTCCATATATTTGGGAAGGATAAAAACCTCTTTACCAACTGAATAGTTGAGTTGCCTCTCCTCACTTGACATAAGTGATGATTATACTCCATATATTTGGGAAGGATAAAAACCTCTTTACCAACTGAATAGTTGAGTTGCCTCTCCTTGAGCTTCATGTGTTGACTTGTGAGCACAACATGGTTCACTTGCAAGCAAGATCGTTGGCATAAACATATAATAATGGGACGACACTACACTTTGGGGACATAATTATGTTTGTGAGAAAAATATTTGCAAATGCCACAAAATGCTTGCGCACACTTTACGGATGCACGTGACATAAGCCAAGGAATAGGAGTTGCCTTAATCGAGCAAGGCAATGCCGCATTTGTCATGGGTAGGCACACAACAAGTATTACAATGAGAATTGGATTGTACACCAACGAGTGATGTTCAGTGCCCAGGTGAGGGACAAGCATGTCGCCAACCTCGAGTGTGCACTTAGACGAGACACAACATATGAGAAGCGCACCATGAGTAAGATGTCTAATTAAGTTTTAAGTTCTAACATATAAGAGGTGGCACAATTGAAAGCCAAGCCTTTGTGTCACTTGGAATAAGAAAAGGCTCGTTTTTTATTGAGCAAGAGCGAGAGAAGTTGACCATCGACATTCATTACTCACGTTACAAAGAGTGTAACATAAAATTAATAATTCTATAATGACATAAATACATTCTTTTATTTCTCATTTTATGTGTATTTGTCATCAATTTCTATACTCCTTTTAGTTGAAAGAAAATTTATAGAATAAATTCTAAAATTAAATTTATATTCTTACTAATTTAATCTAACATCCATAATTCAAGTGTATCCTATAAGAAAAAGAAAAACCTTGTATTAGTAAAAAAAATTAAAAACATATATCCCAAAATAATTCCAAAAAAGTTACTACAACAAATTACACACACACGAGTCTTCCAAACAGCATCTCTTCCCCATTCCCCTGTCTCTGTATATCGTTTCGCGAACTTTCAATTTCTCTTTCTCGCCAATCTCTCACCGCCGATCACCGCCGTATATCTCCACTACCCACCCTATCGGTCTCACAAGGTTCGACGTTAACTCTTGCTTCAATCTCCCCAAAAAAGAAAAACCTGTTATTTCACTTCGATTCTTCTTCGCCACCGGCAATTTCTATAAATTCGTGGGATTTCAGTCATATTTTTTCAGAAATTTTGAAATTCAAAATGTAATTGGAATGTTTTATGTAGGTATTTGAATTCAGCTTTCTTCAATTTCTCCAATGAAAATGATTTTTTCCTTCCTATGTTTAAAAAATTAGGGCTTTATATGCTCTCATTGAATTCGGTAGGAAAGCTATGTTTTTTGGTGTGTTTGTTAGTTTATGTATAAAGTTTTGTTAATTTTTTTTCATTTTATATTTGGTTAACATAGTTGTGATTAGTTGAGCTTTTTTCCCTCTTTCTATTTTGGTTAAAATAGTTGGTGTCTGCTATATGAATCTTTGTATATCATTTTTGCTCTATAAAGCCATGATCAGAGTATTGATCATAGACTATTCTATCGGGTACCTGCGACCTCCTAGTAATACAAGTACCAGGTAACTCTCCCCCGGCTTAGGTAGATGAGAAGAAATCACATAGTGTTCTTTGCCTCTATTGCTGCTAACTTACTACAATGTTCCTTGTTTACCTGGGTTTGGGAACTGCTGTACATTGTGAAGCTCACATAGGTTGAGTCAGTGAAATTAGTTGAGCAGTTGTTTTCAGCCTGAGTTTTGAGCTGATATTGGGGCTTGATCATGCACCAATTTTTTTGGCTTTATTGAAGTTCAGCTAATAAAGTTCAGCTTTAGAGAGCGTTCCCTCAGAGTCTCTTGCTTGATTGTACACATGGCTGATATAAGTGATTATACCATTTTATGTCTTGGATATGGTGAACGTAAATGTTGATCAAATATGGTAAATTTAATGCTGTTTAAACATGATATCAGTGCCTTAGACTGTGATTTTAACAGCAAACTAACATACTCTGTTTTTTTGTAAGTGGAATTTCATTAACAAAACACAAAGTTGGTGTCGAAAATTATGTATATTTGTGTCTATGACTCAATCTTGTCCTACACATTCTTCTGAATTTACTTTTGGTTATATGGCTTGTGTATCACTTTTTCTTGATTGTCATATGACTTGTGTATCTCCTTTGCCTCGAAATTGTCAACATGAGCACTCACTGTTTTTTATTCGGAGTCAAGTATTGTATTAGTTAGTGGTCTTTTTTTTAAAATTTTTATACAATGCTGTTGTTCTTTTGAATATGAATCATGTGTAGAGTCTGTTGTTTAGCGAGGAAGCTAGTTGGAGTCCCCATCACTGGGAATGTATTGCTGTTCCTGTGCTTGTCCTGTTGTTCATATACATGAGAATCGTTATTTGATTTTTTCTCTTTTCTTTTTTAATGACATCATGTTGTAGCTACTGTTTTTTGCTATTTCCCTCTTTCAAATTGCAATTTCTCTTGTATTCTTTTAGATTACGTGATAAATTAGACACCCAACCTTTTATTTATCTTTGGTTATTATTTCAACTGCAGGTTTCACAATATTCCCAAAATTGATTAAGCAGCTAATGAAGTATGGGATTCTCACCCATTTGATGGGGTGCTGATAGTTCACTTTATGAAGTATACCTTATTTAGAAGGATACAAGAAAGAGATGAATTTCCAGCATATGTCAGGGCAGATTTCAGGGCAGGTTCCAAATCAAAGTGGCACTTCTTTGTCTGGGCTAGCCCAGCAGAATGGAAGTCCTTTTCCTATGCAGATGCAAAATCCAGGTGTCCATCGTACTATGCCCAACATGGAGTCTGAGTTCTTGAAAGCTCGCAAACATATTTCACGGAAGATGTAAGATATTATATTTCTTGTCTTTTTTTATTTGATTTAAAAATCAACAAAGGAAGATATTATATTTCTTTTTAAAATATGAAGGAAGATACATTATACATCCAGGCATCCATTAGTATTTTCCTAAGGCAATTTCTTTCTTTCTTAGTCCTTATAGAGAAGGATGTGGAGTTGGATTGTGTAGACAGACTGAGGTGAAGTGCTACTAATGACCAACTTATTAACATTAGTTAAACACATTTTCTTTGATAACTAAGTTTTCTTCAATGCTGAAAGAATTTTCTTGCTGCAGCACTTTGGTGGTCATATTTGATAACTAGAGGTTGGATACACATATTTTGTTCTTCTAGTTATTCCAGTATGAACTTATTTGAAAAGCTTTTTAAGGAGGCAAAACTTATTTGTTCTGGTCATCTTGTCAGACTCTGCTATTTGTTCATCTGCTGGGCTCCTTACCATTCTTTTGCTCCTAAAGCACTGACTCTCTTGAAAGTTGTTTTAACAAGCTATTGTTCTGTTTTAGTGATGAATTTTTATAGAAGTATTATTAATTAGGATTCTAGAAAGCACCTCAACTTCGAAATGCTAGAGTATTCCGTTGACATTTAAAGACAACAATAGAAGATGATGAAAGAGAGTATTTGAGGTGTTGTTTAGCTTCTACAAAAACTTGTGGAGGGCTTTGTTATCTACCCTTCGGTACGAACTCTGATGCGTTGATTTGATGACTTTTGGGAGGTAAACACTATAAATACTCGGGGCAATGGTGTGTGAACATAAAGAGGTGCTTGAGTGCTTTTCAAAACTTCAATTACATTGTTTAAAATGAGCCTAGTGTCTCATTATTTTAAGATTCTCCGTAACGTACTCTCTCTTCAAAAGGATGCTCTTGTTTTTGCATTGTTCGTGATTCTTCTTCCAAAATTTCCAGTTATTTGCTAAATCTCTTTTGTATGGAATTGATTCCTCTGCATTGCTGCTGAGTTATCTGATGATAGCTGATGTGAAGTTGACAACCTTTTTATTCTCCAGCTATGAGTATCTCATGCGGCGGCAGCAGCAAGCCCAGGAGATGCAACCACAGAGGGTTATAGATCTAGTTAAACGCCTGGAGGAGAGCTTGTTTAAGACTGCTTCGTCGAAGGTTTATTGTTGTTTCAGTTTTGCTTATTATAATATTGTTATGTTGTACAAGATGGTGCTATCATGAAAGGTCATTTCTATTCATTTTGCAAATGAAGCTTCTTCTTTTTTCATGTTTTTAGGAGGAGTATCTGGATCTATCGACTCTGGAAAACCGATTACTTGCCCTGATTAAACGCCTTCCTATGAATAATCATAACCAACAATTTTCCCAGATTAATTCGTCAACCTCCATTGGTACAATGATACCAACTCCAGGCATGTCTCGAAGTGTGAATTCGTCCCTTATTGGGACATCATCTGTCGACAGTTCCGTGACTGGTGGAAGTACTATTCCATCCTCTGCAGTTAACTCTGGAAGCTTCGTGCCGACAACCGATTTGCCCTCTGGCAGTATACATGGTGTTTCATTTATTTATGCTGATAGTAACTTTAAGCATTACTGTTTTCCAAATTCATAAGGTATTTACTTCACTCTGGTGTAACAGAACTCATCGTTGCAGGCCCCTTGGCAAATGGATATCAACAGTCTACATCCAATTTCTCGATCAATTCTAGTGGGAACAACCTGGTACCATCCATGGGTGGACAAAGAATAACAAGCCAAATGATTCCCACTCCTGGGTTTAGTAATAGTAATAAATCCAATAGTAATACCAGTGTACCGTCTTACATCAATTTGGAATCATCTAATAGTGGTGCTGCCTTTTCTGGCGTTGATTCCACAACCGTGTCACAGCCACTACAACAAAAGCAGCATATTTCTGGTCAAAACAGCCGTATACTGCATACACTTGGCAGCCATATGGGTGGTGGAATCAGGTCAGGATTGCAGAATAGATCCTATGGACAGTCAACTGCGCCTCTGAATGGGGGGCTTGGAATGATTGGGAATAATTTGCAGCATTTGAATGGTCCTGGAGCCTCCGAGGGCTATACATCAGCGACCGTGTATGGGAACTCTCCAAAGTCGCTATCTCAACATTTTGATCAACATCAGCGACCAGTAATGCAAGGTAACTCCTCAGCACCACACATACCGTTAAGCTAATTCCGGCAATATACTACTTTCCATGTTTTGAGTATTGTGAGCTATTTCATTGTTTTGATAACAGGTGATAGATATGGTATTAGCGACTGTGAAACTTCAGTGTCTGGAAACTTGTATGCTCCTGTGTCTTCTGCAGGGACGGTCATTGGCAATCAGAGCTCGAGTGCTGTAGCCTTACAGTCCATGTCCAAAGTAAACTCAACTCTGATGAGCAATCAGTCGAACTTGACTGCCTCTCAGCAGATGCCAAATCTAAAGGTTCAATCTGTCGATCAATCGGAGAAGATGAACTTTCAGTCCCAGCATTATCTGGGAGATGACCATTTATCTTCTCGTCAGCATCAACAATATCAGCAGCAGCCTCAACAATTCCATCATCAACATCGATTTGCTCAGCATTTAACCCAACAGAAGCTACAAAGTCAGCACCAACTTTTGTTAAGGAGCAATGTTTTTGGTCAAGCTCAGCTGCCATCTAATCCTGGTACTCAAGTAAAATCTGAACTTGAAAATCATGATGATGCCCAGCGCTCACAGATCTCTGCTGAGCAATTTCAGTTTTCTGATATGCAAAATCAATTTCAACAGAATACTGTTGGAGACCAATCTAAAGGTAATCAGTTGCTTCTCCTTTATTTAGTCAGCAGGATATCTGTTCATCACTTTCTCAATCTTCAGATCCAACACAACAACGTTGCATCCAAACCAGCTTATTGCTTCTTGGTTTAAGCTGTCGCTCTGATAGAGTTTATTCTGATGCAGCATTGCAGGGTCAATGGTATCCCAAGTCTCATGATGGGTCTCAGATACCAGGTAGCTTCTTTGAACCGAATGCACAAGAGGAATTGCGTCAGAGAACTTCCACACAAGAGGAAGCCCAGCCCAATACAGAGGGGTCTTTGGCCAGTCAATCTGTTGCTAATAGAGCAGTTGAAACCAATAATTCGAGCAGTACGATATGCAGATCTGGTAACGTTCCTCGTGAACGACAGTATCTTAATCAGAAGAGGTGGCTGTTGTTTTTGATCCATGCACGTCGATGTTCTGCTCCTGAAGGAAAATGTCCTGAAAACAATTGCATACATGCACAAAAACTATTGAGGCATATGGAAAGATGCATTAAATTTGATTGCCCATATCCTCGGTGCCCTGAAACAAAGGTTTTAATTAACCATCATAAGCATTGCAAGAATGAAAACTGTCCCGTTTGCATTCCTGTTAAGAAATTTCTGCAGGCGCATCAAAAAGTGTGTGCTCGTCCTGGCTATATGTCTGATATGGCAAATTCTCTCAATGGTACTTGTAGAACCTATGATGCTGTTGAAACTGCTTCTAAGTTCACTGCCAAGACGAGTCCAGTGGCAGTTAAAACTCCAGAAGATTTGCAGCCTTCTCTTAAACGCATGAAAATAGAGCCATCTTCTCAACCTCTTGTCTTGGAAACTGAAAATCTTGTGCCAGTTTCGGCCGGTGAGTCTAATGTTTTACAAAATGCTCAGCTTGTCGAACAGAATGATGCTGTGGCAATGAAGACTGCAGACACTGAAGTAAAGAGCGAAACTCTTGCAAATGCTGTGCAAGTTAACCCTGGTAGTACCAATATAGCAAATGATAATTTGGAGGATACATACACTCAAAGGCCTGCTGGTGATTCTGTTGCATCAAGTACTCCAGCTTGTCTTGTGAAGCAGGAAAATGTTAATGCTGACAAGGACATAGATCAGCCTAAACAGGAAAATACATCAGCGCCTTCTGAAAGTACGAGTGGATCCAAATCTGGGAAGCCTAAAATAAAGGGTGTCTCAATGATGGAACTTTTCACCCCCGAGCAAGTCCGGGAACACATTAAAGGTCTGAGACAGTGGATAGGCCAGGTCTGTCAAATATGGTTTTCCTAACTTGGGATTGTTTTGCTCACGCTTTGTTGTCCGACATACTTATTTACATTTGGAATTTTGCAGTTGATTGCTAAAGAACATGCCATTTAAGTATGAGTTGATTTACTTTTTCTTTTCCTTTTCTAGATAAGAACTCGATAACCAGTTAGTTAAAAAAAAATACGGATGCTCCGTAACCTGAAGAAGTGGCCAGAGTTGCTTAAAGGATTAAATAGAGGGCATGTTTTGAGAAATTCCTTAAGATTTAGCAGTTCTACACCTTGACCAAGTATGCTAAAGTTATAAGGGCATACTTTGAATTGAGTTTGTATTGCATTGGGCTGAAATGATTTTTCCAATGTCAAGAGCGTGCATTTTCTGTTTTAACTGTTGGTTGGGTCATATATATTTGTTGTCCTGGTCTCAATTGTGTTACCTGGGGTCATTGAAGCTGGAATGAACCATGTTTCAAATACTAGCAGAAGCAAAAAACGGTTCCTTTCTGTATGTCTAAGGCCTTGGGGACAAAGTTATGTGGTACTTGTGCTGGTGGGAGATAGCAAGTACCCGGTGAATTAGTCTTGAGATGCAATGCAAGAACTTCTTGTACTCAAGCTGAAGTTGAAATCAAGAACAATGGGTAATTTGGGAGTTATATTATGTATCTTAATTTTCCATATAGTCAGTGAGTGGCTAATCAAATCTGTTAGACATAATTCGTTGTCAAGGAAGGTTTAACTCTGAGTTGTTGATGATAATGAAGTGCTATGCTATTTACAGGAATTGTACTATTCTAACTTCTTTCATGTATGCCTTCTACCATGTTATGTTGACTTTATAAAACTGTTAATACTCGTTTTTTTCCTATTAGTCTTCAATGTGTGTGGTTCGACAAGTAGCTGATTTGTTGCCCTCTACGGTCTTTATTCCAGTGACATGTTTGGTTTCATTTCTAATCTGCATGAGTAAACTCTTTCCATGGATGAAATTCTGTTCTATTTGTTTGACAGAGCAAAGCAAAAGCAGAAAAAAATCAAGCAATGGAGCATTCTATGAGTGAAAATTCTTGTCAGTTATGTGCAGTTGAGAAGCTAACTTTTGAACCTCCACCCATATATTGTACTCCATGTGGTGCTCGTCTTAAACGTAATGCGATGTATTATACCATTGGAGCTGGTGATACGCGGCACTACTTCTGCATTCCATGCTATAATGAGGCCCGTGGAGACACCATTGTTGATGGAACCACCATTCCAAAGGCGAAGATGGAGAAAAAGAGAAATGATGAGGAAACTGAAGAATGGGTATCTACTCTATGCATTTTATTTGACAAATATAGTATCTCTTTTGCTGTTGAAATGGGGCGTGGAAACTTGTATGGTCCATGCTTTGTGTCAATAACATGTTTTGTTTCTTCTAATTTTAAATTTTATTGGTCTTAATTGCCAAAAACAATAAATTTTATTGGTCTGATCAAATCAGAGGTTACTGCTTTGTGCAGTGGGTGCAATGTGACAAGTGTGAAGCTTGGCAACATCAGATTTGTGCTTTATTTAATGGTAGAAGGAATGATGGTGGGCAAGCTGAGTATACCTGTCCCAATTGCTACGTAGCAGAAGTTGAAAGAGGTGAGCGCACACCCTTACCACAAAGTGCTGTTCTTGGAGCAAAAGATCTGCCTCGAACAATTCTCAGTGATCATATTGAGCAACGATTAGCTAGCCGTTTGGAGTGGGAAAGGCAAGAAAGAGCAATGCGTGAAGGAAGAGGTTATGATGAGGTAATTTATCAGGCCAATTTAAGTGATTAATGCATTGAGACTTGATTTCTCTGATAAGTAAACAACAAGAACTACCATTTCGCCTCAGTCCTAAACAAGGTTATATGAATCCTCACTGACAATCTTTGTCTATTTAATTAATCTCAACCCAACATCATGCAAAATAAAAATAAAAAGTATTAGAATTTCTCTATATTTTATAATGGCATAAAATCTGTGATGGGGCTAAAAGACTTTTAGAAAGCATGCCCAAAGATTCAGTAAAATCTTATTACTTTAAAAATTGAGTCTTAGAGAGCATAAGATCTAAAATAAACGCACTAACATGGCTAAAACACATTTCCAACTAGTTGGTATCGCTTGTGTTGATCTTTTCTTCCATTATACTCTATCTTTCGCCAGGTTTGATTGGATTCCAAGAGATGTAGGTCCTTAGACGACTTTTCTGTGTGGTTTTAGGTCTAGCTCGTCCTCTTATACACCTTCACTCATCACGGTTCACACTTACAAATCAACACATTTGGAGGTCGATGTAGGACATGACCAAATCATCCTAAGATTGTCTCAGTTCATGCTTTTTAAGTGCTTCTTGCACTTTCTGGCGGATGTGTCATGTTTAGTCTTATCTAATCTTGTATATACATTCATCTTAGTATTTGCATCTGGCATCTTGGGAACACTGATACTGTGGATGTGTGGCCTTTAACACCTTTACATTCACTCCCATATAAATTACTTGGCGTATAACTGTTTATAGAATTTACCTTCCACTTTGATAGGCATCCTTATCATATAACACTCTGGTAGCACTTATCCATTTCAATCATTTGATTTTGATTCCGTGTGTAACATCCTCATCTATCCTTCCATTCTCCGGGAACTAAGAGCCTAAATATCTAAATTGTTTGCATTTAATTACCACAACCCCGTCTAATCTCACTTCAGTCTTCTTATGAAGACTAAACTCGCAGTGCACATATTCAATTTTACTTTTACTTATCCTAAAACCATTGCTCTCTTGAGTGCTTCTCCTTAGTTTAAGCTTTTGGTTGACACCGTCGCAGTTATTGTCAAGTAGCAGTATCATCAAACAGCATGCACCACAGGACCTGCTGGTTAGCTCATGTTCCTGGTGTAAACCCACGATTATGGGTAACTCCTTTGTATTTGCTGCTACTATGGCATTTACATATTTGACTTGGAATTAAAAAATAACTTAAGTAGTGTTGTATACAGGGGTGGTAAAGATGCTCTCAGGCACTTACCCCGAGGCATTTTTCTTCATGAATCCTAGGATTATACCACCACCATCCAAGAGACAAACCTATCGCGACCAAAACCCAGCTAGAATCTCCGGTGTACGACCACCCACGCGCCTTCACGCGCGGCGTAGCTCCGATGACTCCTTTTCCACGCGCCGGCGCGTGAGCCATTTCCAGGCCAGATCTCACTTCTTCTTCAGACAGCCCCATCGCGAGGCTGTTCCGAGCCCTCCAGTCCAAGAATATCCTAATTCCGACGTCTTTTACTATTTTTCGGTGTACCTTCTCATCGGAATCCTCTTTTTCTTTCTTAAAAACCAGTGTCCACCCACTGTAAAGTCCTCTGCTCATCCATACAAATACTGCAATGAGAGAGGATAACATCATCTATTTTGCAGTGGGCTTAAAGTCATATGACATTGTTAGATGCTTATCCAATGCTGAAGAATGGTATGAATGGACAGAACGAGGTCGGAATCTCATTCGAAGATCTACTTTCAGCAGGAAGACGATGGTGTGGTTGTGTGAAAAATTAAAGGAAGCATCGAAGATGAAGGGAAACTATGTGAAAAGATGGAAAACCAAGGAGCATTACTCAGAAATCTTCTGTGCGAGGAACTACAACAAACATGGTCGTTATACAACCATCATTAGGGTCCAAGGCAGGGGGAGGTCAGTAATTATTGTTCCAGAAGTAGCATTCAATTCGGGTTGGTTAGATATTGCAGCAAAAATCGAAAGATTCATTAATAGCGGGGTACGGAGGAATGTCATTAATGCTCCCAAAATCATTGAGGAAGGTTTTACTCAAACACAGTCAGAAATCATAAATGGGCAAGCAGAGAAATGAATGAAGCGGCGGTCCAACCAGAAGGAGACATTATTCACATCTCTGGTGATCTAACACACAACGATGTGCTAGGCAGGTGCTTGGTGGGGTTCATTACAGAAGAAAATTCCGAAATTGCAACTCTATCGGAAATTCGTAGATGGGCATCTAGTTCTTGGAAACAAGCACATGGAACCAATATTTATGAGATGGGTCAGAATCGGTTTCTCTTCGAATTTTCTTCGAAATTAATTGCTGACCATGTTTTGAGTAGCGACTGGTACGGGAAGAAACACAAAGTTAAGCTTCAGTGGTGGACTCCGACGGTGGGATCCGTTCCAAGCAATAAGACGATGAACCATGCATGGATTAGGCTAGTAGGGCTTCTGTTACATCTATGGTCCCAAAAAGTCTTCAAAGAAGTTGGGGAGTTTTACGGTGGCTGGATTCAAACTGAGGAGGAGACGGAGCTAAAAAATCACTTGAAATGGGCAAGAATAAAGGTTAGAGGAGATGGATCCGCAGTACCAAAAGCAGTGAAGGTAGAATTTGAAGGGGTAGTCTTCGAAATCCAGATCTGGTGTGAAGCTCCGGTGAGAACGTTCAACGGTGCAAATGGTGAAGAAATTCGCTCGAACCAGCGGGTAATAGAGGACAAGCAGAGACCAGGGGGAGAGACTCAATGTTATACAGTTCTGACGGGGCACGTGGGGAGTTCGAAAGAAGTACAACCTATTCCTAAAAACTCACGTGACCAGTCACGTGAATCTTTAGTCACAACTAAAAAGGCTGCCCAACAATGTAATTTAAAGGAATTGGGCCCAGATTTTTGGCCGAATTTATATCTGAAGAAAAGGCTTTTAAATTGCCCAATACAAAGCCGAGGCCAGATCCTTTTAATGAAGAGGTTACAGCTCTACACTTTGAACCTTATGTGGGAAATCAAATAACCATTTGCGTAGTGGATCCCAGTGACAACAAAATCAACTACAATACAGAAGAAGATGAAGAAAAGAGGGACGATGATGGAGAAAAGGAGAATCAACAAGAATCTATCCATGGGGAACATGCTATGTCGATCATTACTGAGCACGAAGGGAAGGGAGACGTTTCAGAAGATTACAATAACATGCACATGCAATTAAAAGAATCTGATATGTTTGTGGACTGGGTAATTGAAGAAGCAGTGCCTCTAAACCATCAAAGCTTAGAAGGCATCGATTTGGGTGCATCAGAAGGCATCGACAAGGGGATCCCCTTTCCCCTTTCCTATTCATTATCGCCATAGAAGGATTGAATGATATGCTGAAAAGAGCTCAGACAAATAATTGGATAAAGGGCTTCAATGTGAATTGTAGGGCTGATAGCAACATGATGATTTCCCACTTGCAGTATGCTGATGACACCTTGGTGTTTTGGGAAGCTGATAGAGAACAACTGAAAGTATTAAGGGTGATCTTCATTCATTTTGAAGCCATTTCTGGGCTACACATAAATTGGCACAAAAGCTACATTTATCCAGTCAATGAGGTAATGGAGCTACAAAGTCTTGCTGATATTCTTGGTGGGAATGTAGGTGAATTACCTGCTGTATATTTGGGGATGCCATTGGGAGCCAAGAGCAAATCAAAAGAAATTTGGAATGGTGTGCTAGAGAAATGTGAAAAGAAGCTAGCAAATTGGAAGAATCAATATCTATCTAGGGGGGTAGACTAACCTTGATTAACTCCGTACTTGATGCCATGCCTACTTATATGATGTCTCTATTCCCAATTCCAGCCAATGTAGTGAAAAGAATTGATGCATTAAGAAGAAATTTCTTATGGGAAGGCAACAGTGAGAAAAAGAAGATTCATCTAGTTAAATGAAATTTTTTTACTACTAGCAAGAGACAGGGGGATTGGGAATAAAAAACCTGAGAGCCCAGAATCATAGTTTGATGATGAAGTGGCTATGGAAATTTGCGGCAGATGAGCAATCACTGTGGAGAGAGGTCGTTAGGGAGAAGTATGGAATGAAAGGAAAATGGACAACCAAACCAGTGAGAAGTCCATATTCAAAGTATTAGGAATTTGTGGCCAAAGGTGATTAAGAAATGGACAACCAAGTTTGTGGAAGTCAATTAGGAATTTGTGGCCAAAGGTGATTAAGAAATCCAGATTCAAAGTAGGAAATGGTATGAAGATTTCCTTGTGGGATGACAATTGGCTAGGCCAAGGTTCGTTGAAGCTACTTTTTCCAGACATATATACTTTGAATCAACAACAACAAGCAATGCTAGATGAGGCATGGACTAGTCAAGGTTGGAATCTTACCTTCAGAAGACTTCCAAATGATTGAGAGATTGATAGAGTAATAGAGTTTTACAATACTTTGGAGCTATTCAATGGAATCAACTTTAATTAAGATCTCATCATATGGCAAGGGAATAGGCAGGGGAAGTTTTCTGTTAAGTCTGCTTATAAGGAATTCAACCTGTCTAATAACCAGGTTGGATGTTAGCCATGGAAGATGATATGGAAAGTAAAAATCCCTTACAAGGTTGCTTGCTTTACATGATTACTAGCAAAAGAAGCGGTTCCAACACAAGATAATCTAATTAAGAGAGGTTTTCACTTGTGCTCTAGATGTTACTTATGTGGAGAGGAGGCGGAGACAATCAGTCATCTCTTTTTGCATTGCAAATTCACTGTTCAAATATGGAGGATTTTTATCAGTTTTACGGGAATTTTATGGGCAATGCCGGGAAGAATTCTTGATGTTCTAGCTTGCTGGAATAAAGAGGGTTGCCTTTCTAGTTATAAAGAGAGATGGAGAATTGTCCCGGCGTGCATATGGTGGACAATTTGGGAAGAGAGAAATCAGAGATGTTTTGAAGACAAATCCAGAAACATCCAGAAGACGAAGATGAAATGTCTAGCTCTCTTCTATTTTTGGTGTAAAGGATAGTTTTTGGAGGATCATGAATCCATTTTTGATGTGATAGATTCCTTGTGAGAAGAACAAGGATTATAAGTGTTTTAATTTCCTTTTTGGGCACTCATTTTGTAATTATGGGTGACTTCACAAATTTAGTGAAGTCTATATATTAATATACAAATATGTTTCCATCTCAAAAAAATATTTGACTTGGAATTTCTTTCTTCTCCAACATCCACCGAAGTACCTTTTTTGGTACTCTATCACATACTTTCTAGAGGTCAATGAACACCATGCTTAGATCTTTCTGCTCCTCACGGTAAATTTCCATCAATCTTCTTAGCAAGAATGTAGCCTCTACTGTAGATCTAAAGGGAAAAAATCCAAATTGATTCTCCGTCACTCTTGTAGTGTCCTAATAGATGAAGATTAGGTGTGTACACTATTCCATTGGAGAAAACGATACCTAACTGTTGAGTTCAGTTTAAATGGTTTGGTTTATTGGTTTTTTCTGTTTTTTCCTGTAATTTCGAATTTATTATTTGATCAACTGGTTTGCTTTTTGATATTTTGTACTGGAAATTGACCGAACTAAGTGACTCTTAAAAAATTAAAAAAAGAATTTTCATAAAAAGGGACGACTTTGATTAAAAAATAGAAGAGGAATATATATGTGTGTGTGAGTATATTTTTTTTGATAAGGTAAATTGTATTAATCAAAAGGGAGAAAAAACTCCCGCATACAAGAAGTATACAAAAAGTAGAGAATTTACATCAGTACATGATTCCCTACAAATGACGCCCAATCTTCTACACAAGTAGGGGCTACATGTGTGCACCAAAAAACGATCAGAGATAAAAGACTATTCTTAAGATGTGAAAACGAAGACTCAATCCCCTCAAAAACTCTCCTATTTCTCTCTCCCCAGACTAACCACATGAGAGCTAACGGGGCGAACTTCCACGCCTTTTGCTTGCTTCTTCTACGGAAACCGGCCCAGCTATATAGCATTTCCTTTACAGTGTTTGGCATCACCCATTGAACACCAAAGAGATTCAGGATTGCCCTCCATAGACCCCAGGACACAGGGCAATGCAACATAAGATGATCAACTTCTTCCCTGAGCTTTTATACATGTAGCACCAACTAACATGTGTAATTCCTCTCTTTCGCAGATTTTCAGATGTCAAGATCACTCCCCTCGCTGCTAGCCACGCGAAGAAACACACCTTCGTGGGCGCCTTGGGAATCCAGATCGATGAGTATGGGAAAGTAGCCTCCTGTCTCACCAACATACTCTGGTAGAAGGACTTTACGGTGAACAAGCCATCATCACGCAACCCCCATCTCCAAGAGTCATAAGATGGATGGGGCATATCTTGCCCGTATAGCAGTGCCAATAAATTTTGGAGCTCCGCAATCTCCCAATCTTGCATGTTCCTTCTAAAAGAGAGGTCCCATACTATCTCCCCTTCATGCTCCTTGCGTATTTGTTGGACCATCAATTCCTTCTGGTTTGAAGCTCTGTAGACGTGTGGGAAAGAGACCCTCAGAGTAGCCTCTCCACACCACTTGTGATTCCAAAAGCTGATTCTCCTTCCATCTCCCACCCTGTAAGTGATGCTGCTATAGAAAGCTTCCCAGTTCTTCATGATGTTCCTCCACATGCCACACCCGAACGGTGTTGTGATTGCCTTGGTCCTCCAACCCCCTCCCGTGGAATCATACTTTTCTGCTATGACCTCCCTCCATAGAGCATGCTCTTCTACCCCGAATCTCCACAGCCACTTCCCCAGCAAAGCTCTGTTGAATACCCTGAGATCTTTTACTCCAAGTCCACCCCACTTCTTTGGGGAAGTGACTGTCTGCCAATTCACTAGATGAAACTTTCTAGTTCCATCTGCCGCATCCCAGAGAAAATTCCTTTGAAGTCGCTCCAGTTTTTCTGTGATGCTCATAGGTGCTTGCAACAGGGATAAGTAATAGGTAGGGATACTTGACAAAGTGCTTTTAATAAGCACTTCCTTACCGCCTTTTGACAAATACCGTTTCTGCCAGCCTGCTAATCGTTTTTCAACCCTTTCAATGACTGGATTCCAAACAGTAGTATCCTTTTTCAAAGCACCCAACGGTAGACCCAGGTAAGTAGTGGGGAGAGAGCCCATCTTGCATCCGAGAACATGCGACAAAGCATCAATGTTAGCAACCTCACCCACCGGGAAAATCTCACACTTGCCGAGGTTGATTTTGAGTCCTGATATTATCTGAAACCACTGCAGTACCTGCTTCAGGTAGGTCAACTGATCCATATCGGCATCACAGAAAACTAGGGTGTCATCCGCAAAAAGCAAATGAGAGACTCTTCGGGCACTGAGCACCCCGATCGGAGCTGAGAAACCTCTCAAGAAGCTTCCACTCGCCGCACGATCCATCATTTTACTCAGAGCATCCATCACTAAAATGAATAGCATGGGGGATAGGGAAAGAAACCACACGGGCTACCATTAACTAGGACAGAGAATCTGACTGTTGAAATGCAAAACTTGATCCATCCCCTCCATCTTTTCCCAAACCCCATCTGTTTCATAATGAAGTCCAGGAACTCCCAATTGACATGATCGAAAGCCTTCTCAAGGTCCAACTTGCACAGTAATCCGGATTCTCTATTTTTCCTTCTGGAGTCTACAAGTTCATTTGCCACAAGAGCAGCATCCAGGATCTGCCTACCTTCCACAAACGCATTCTGGGAGGACGAAACGGACACGTCAAGAACCTTCTTTAGTCTGTTGGAAAGCATTTTAGAAATAATCTTGTAAATGCTCCCCACTAGACTGATAGGCCTATAGTCTCTGATACAAGATGCGTCTTCTTTCTTAGGCACAATGGTAATAAAAGAAGCATTGATGCTTCTCTCGAAAGCACCATTCACGTGGAAGTATTCGATGGCTTCCATCAACTTCCCCTTAACAGTGTCCCAACAGAGCTGGAAGAAAGCCAAGGAGAAACCATCAGGCCCAGGGGCCTTATCACCAGCACAACTCGATACAGCATCGTGCACCTCCTCCTCCTCGAAAGCTCTTTCTAGCCACTCATTGTCTCCCTCCCCTATGTGGTTGAACTCTATTCCCCCCAAAGTAGGCCTCCAGCTAACTTCCTCTTTGTATAAGTTCTCATAAAACCCCACTATCACCCCTTTTACCTCTTCCTCTCCCTCGATCCTTACCCCATCTACAACTAAGGACTCTATGAAGTTTTTCCTTCGATTTGCAATCGCAACCCTGTGGAAAAACTTAGTATTCGAATCCCCCTCCTTTAACCAGAGCGCCCTTGATTTTTGTCGCCAACTAGTCTCCTGAGCTATTGCTAGCTCGACTATTTCACTTTTAACCTCCCCCAATCTCACTTTCTCAGTTTCATCTAGCTCCCTCGCCCCTTCCCCTCTCTCTAATTCCCCCAATTCATGCATAAGCTCCCTCATTTTGACCTCCACCCTCCCGAAGACCTCCTTGTTCCATCTAATAATATCTCCCTTGAGCAATTTGAGTTTCTTCGACAGACGGAATGAGGGTGACCCTGATATCCCGTAATTGGTCCACCATTCTTTCACTTTGTCACAAAATCCTGGCCCTTTCAACCACATGTTCTCGAACCGGAAGGGAGCACGGACCCCCCTCCCTCTGCATCCATCTAGCAAGATAGGCAAGTGATCCGAAGTCAGCCTAGGTAAAGGGATCTGCAACACATTCGGCACCAGCTCATCCCAAGAGGACGATATTAGAAATCTATCGAGTCTGGACTTTGAGTTTGAATCCTCCGCCCTGGCCCAAGTAAACCTTTCCCCTGACAGAGGAAGATCAATGAGAAAGTGATCATTGATGAAGTCAGAAAACTCCTCCATGGCCCTCGAAATCACATTGCACCCTAATCTCTCCTCCGGGAATCTAATTGTGTTAAAGTCTCCACCTATAACCCATGGAATGTCCCATTCCCCCATAATATTAGCAAGCTCCTCCCAGAAAGACACTTTGGACCCTTCCCCTACCGGCCCATACACTCCCCCAAATCCCATTCCATTCCACTCACTCTATCTTTGACGAGAGCTGCCAAAGAGAAAGCTCCCTTCCTAATCTCCTTTACCTCCAAACTTCTATCATCCCACATAAGTAGAATACCCCCGGCACTTCCCGCTGCAGGGACCCAGTCATATTTCACCCAACTACCTCCCCAGAGACTTCTCACGATCGCATCCGACAAAACTTCCATTTTGGTCTCCTGAAAACAAACTAGGTTGGCACCCCACTCCCTAACTCCCACTTTGATGATGGCCCTTTTGTTCGGGTCATTCATCCCCCTGACATTCCATGAAAGGATCTTAACTTCCATAAGCAACAATAGCCCCCATTTCCCCACCCCCCTAGACGAGGTCCCCTTCTCCGTGTCACCCACTCGACCCCTTCTCTGATACACCACTACATCCCCTGTTTTATTTTGATTAACACATTTACCCAACTCCCTCCCTGCGCCTTCGTAACAGGGTTGTTGCTCAATCTCCCTCAACAGTTCCAGCACCCTATCTTCCTTCCCTTCAAAAGAAACACCTAAGAACTTCCCAAAGTTTAATAGTTTATCCTCCATCCATAAGGACATGTCCACTTCTCTGATCCGTGACGAAATTGTACATGCGTCTTCTGTAATTACCTTTTCCTTGCCCCTACCGGAGGAATGCAAGACCATAGCATTGCTAGTAGTAGGAACTCTGGGTGCCTGGTGGATCACGTCGTTTCGTTGAGAGGCACCAACCTCAGGAAATAATGCCTCTCTCGGAGGAGATTGTATTGCAGCCTCAGCACATCTAAGCACAGTGGGAGATTAAGGGGCGATGGAGCTGGGTCCATCACAGGCGGGGGGCCGTGGAATAACACCGCCAGCTTTTGCCGGTGCTGCCCCTGGAACAGTGGCTGAAGAGGAGCACAAGCCCCTAGTGTTTGGTACAGCACTGTTTGAGGCATCATTGGCAGAAGGAGGAGGAGTGACTGCTCCCATATGATTAGGAGCCTTATCGGACGCCGCTTGATATAATTTGGGCCCCTTTGGATCGATTCTAATAGAATTGGGAAAGGTTGCTGGGCCCATGTGTAGAGGCCCGGACATATGCTTGCTGAAATCTTGCCCGACCCTATGATAGTTAAAAGAGGACCGACTCATTCTACCTTTCCAGCCCGCATCACTAACCCATTCACGTTTTGTACTCCTGTTAGGATTTTGTCTTCTTCTCCCAAGTTTAAACCTCCCGTCACTTCTCGATCTACCGTCTGATTCCAGCTTAGTCCACTGGTCCGGTGAGCCCTCCCCTCCTCTCAGAAACTGGTTTCCCCTTCCCTCCCTTCTATTTGACTTTTCCTTTTCTTACGCCAAAATCGCAGGCATAAAGACAGGGCGAAATTCAGGGCTCAACCAAACCCTGTAGCTCAGGTAGCCATCTTCCACAACAGTGGAGACAGGGATTCGGCCCCCTTTCCTCACCACAATCCTTACTCGCGAGAGATCGTGCAAGCTGCAAGTGACATCAATGAAACCCCCACAGATTTCCCCAACCTTCTTGAATAGGTCAAGACACCAGAGATGCACCGGGAGACCCACCATGTTGACCACCAATGTTTCGGCAGGGAAACGAGGGTCGAGACACCCATCGTGCTCCACCCATCTGTCTAACTTCAAGAAATTCCCATCAAACCACCTGTTTCCTCTTACGAGAATTTCTGAAGCTTGAGACTCGGTGACAAATCGAAAGAGATATTGCGTGTCACCCAGTTTCGATATTTTCAGCCCGTCCTTGACGTTCCATGCCTCTGCTGCCCAGTTCCTAACAGCTTCTGGGGAACCAACCCATTTGGAGAAAGAGCCAATCAAACAAGAGTCCAAGAAACCTTTACGCCTGAAAGTGTGCTCCTCGGACAGCGAGAAGTGTGGCTCCTGCCCTCCGTCAAGCTTTCGCTGGCATCTTCCCCCAAGTTCGAGGGCTGGCCAAGATGCAGCTTTGCTAAAAGACATGCTTTCTAATTTTCTAGATTCTAGGGAGAAGTAGGAGCTTCTCTCTGTAGAGTCCGTCATAGCTAAACCAAGAGCCTCGCAAGGTGACTGACTGAAGAAGGGAAAGTGAGAGGGAGTGAAATCTGGCCGGAAAAAGACACCTCTGTCGCTGGAAAATAGCAAAAGTGGTCGGAAGTTGGAGGTTGATGGATGGGTGAGGTCGGAATAGCCTCTCGAAGAGGCTGTCCGAAGGAAAAAAGTTGGGATCTTGCCTGAAAAGGCGTCACGCGCCGGCGCGTGGGCTAGGGGTCGTCGGAGATCTGCAGCGCGTGACGGCGCGTGGGGTGTCAGATCCCGGCGATTCTTTCTGGGGTAGAGTCGCGGCAGGGTTGGCTCTCGGATGGTGGTGGTGGAATCCTAGGATTCATGGTTCATGGTGGTGGTGAAGGGGTGGGTTAGTATGTCTGTGTGCTACAGTGCTTCCGAGTCATTCTTTATTTTGGGTTAGTCTTATAAAAGAAGGGAAAGTTCGATAATGTACACATTTTTGTGTTCATTCCCCTTAGATCTCCCTCAACTAGTAGTCCAGTGCCCACGTTATCAACCCTCGCTATTTAGCTTATGTCCGTCTTCACTCTCTCACTCATCTTCCCAGCTCCTTTTACTCTCGCCCGTGCTTGACAACATAGCTAAATGTAGCTTTAAGCACCCTCTTCCAACGGGCTCCTTAGTGATCTCCAGTTATGCTTCTCTATCTTGTGTTCTACATGTTTCTAGATGTGCTTGGTTTTGAAATTTGTGACGGATCTTTACTTTGCTATTGATATCTTTATAATATCTTTAAATTTCAAAACCCCATGGCAGTGATCCCACAAAAAAGAGAAGATTAAAATCCCTAGTAGACTATGACTTGCGCAGTGGAAAGGGCTTAAGGCCTTTGCTTTGGAGCTTAACTCCTTTAATTTATCATTTGGTTTCTCTCTCTCTCTCTCTCTCTCTCTCTCTCTCTCTCTCTCTCCTCCTCCTCTCTGTTTCCTTTTCCTTTTCCCCTGTTGAGTTACAGAGTTGTCTGAACATGGGCTGTGTTGTGTAAGGGCTTCCTAAGGGGTTTATACTTTATAAAGGTTTTGGGCTACTCCATCCATTCCCTAAGATTTTGTAGTGGAAGCACATTCTTTCTCATGGTATTAGGCTGCCTTAGGTAAGCTCATTCTCGCTCTGGTAAGTCGCATTAAAATTCACATGTGAACCCAAAATTGGGTTACATGTTTTTTGAAAATGAAAAAAAAAGAACATGTAAGGTTTTGAATTTTGGATGCTCAGATTTTATCATACTCCCCTTCAAGTTGCTGATCTTTCTTCTGCTATGTTTTTTTGCTTGCTTGTAATCTTGGCCGTCTTTCCCTGTCAACTTGTTTCATTTGTACTCCTTCATCGGTATGAGGTCATTTCAGTCATTCGATTACTGGGAGAGAGGTGCTATTCAAATCTTAAGAATTTCAGATTAAAAGCAAACATAAGATTGTGTTGGAAAATCTCAAGAAAGAAGAAAAGTTGAAATGGACAAGAAAAAGAGCTTAAGAAAAAATAATTTGGCCCATTCAAATTGTCCCAACTGAATTTGTAACTGAGCGGTAGTCGAATTCGGTTGGCCTCACCTTTTGAAATTATAAACCGAAGTTCAGACACTAAAACAAATAACATTTCAAAACTGATATAACTGAATGAACAGCCACTCTTGAGTCCAAAGTATATACAAGGAGGGCAGTTGGAACGTATAAGAACTAATAGGTCCCAGTGTTGTTAAAGACACGCTTAAAGTGCGGTTAAGCCCTGAAGCGAGGCTCAAAACATGTTGAGCGCTTCGCCTCGCTTTGTGGGTGCTTCAGTGTTGTATCAAGGCTCTAAACCATACTTTTCCTTGCCAATGAGTGTAATCCTAGAAAGACGACACTAAATAATTGATACTTCACTTTATCATAATTTTTTTCCAATTTCTTTGTCCATATATTTGTTATTCATGCTTATAATTATTGGTGTTAGACTACATATACATATTTTTACTCTTTCTCTAGTTGCGCCTTTTTTCATTGAAGCTCACGCTTTATTTGCGCTTATAGCCCCAACGGACCTTGGAGCTTTTTTTGCGCTTTTCGCCTTTGATAACACTGATAGGTCCAGACATCCACAAATCAAGGTCTGCTCTGTTTTATGGATGCTGCATTTGTTACTTTCAACCGATATTGTTGTTATAGTCCAGAATATTGATTAGATCCAGCCTTCTAGAGGAAAAGACTAGAAATTAAAGTTCTAGGATCCTGATCTGCGGTTATAAGTGTTTGGAGATGTTTAGAAGTGAATTTGCATTTGTCTGTAGCTTATGGGTTTTAGCTAATTAGTGAACAGGTCACTGTCATCTGCCTTTTTCCTTCAATGCTCCTTTCTGGCTTTCTTCTTGGGAAAAATATCATCTTTAATTTTTGTAACTTCTGTCTCTGCATTTAGTGATTCGTAGTGGTGTTAGCAAGTTCACTTGTGCCTTCCTACCTTAGCTCCTGCTTATACTGGTTTCCAGGTTCCTGGAGTGGAAGGACTTGTTGTAAGAATTGTGTCATCAGTGGACAAAAAGTTAGAAGTGAAACCACGATTTCTTGAGATATTTCAGGAAGAGAACTATCCGCTGGAGTTTCCATATAAATCAAAGGTATCTTCATGCAGAATCATTTAACGTCAAATTTGGGTTTAATGATTTGAATGAATGTCACGTTGTTAGTTTTTTTTTTCCATCTAAAAAAAAAGAACGTTTTTTATGTTAGAACTAGATCTTTATCTCGCACTATTTTACTGAGAATTAATTGCAGGAGGATCTGAATAATTTATTTTTTTGTAAAGGTAAGGTGATTTATAGATAAAAACAAACACAAAGGATGTGCTGTTGCAGGTGTTCACTATTTAAAGAAGCCAAAACAGCAAAGCATGCCCGTTTTAGTCTAATCTCCTAGTCTTTTAGGGCCTCTAACATCTTAAAACTGTTTCAACTTTCAACATCATTTACACGTTTTGATCTACACCATGAGAAAAACAGAAGTATACATTTAGACTTTATGTTAACGGCAGAATCAGTGAAGTCATCAAAACAGCTACTGTTTCTTTCTGTCCAAATAGTCCACCAAATATATGCAGGTCTCCTGTTCCACCACCTATGCTTGTTCTTTCGTCGTCTAATTCTGTTTCAGCATCTCAGCAACTCAGTTGTTGAATAGGCATGACCCAATGCAGACCAGTGCCTAAGAGCATAAGGGGTTTGCTAGAATGCTGGCAGGGGCAGGAAATTCAGAAAGACCTGAAACAGGTCTGGATCATTGTCCCTCTGGGCATCCTTTGGACACTATGGCTGGAGAGGAATAAAGCTTGTTTTGAAGGACAAAAAAGCGATATTTCTAGAATTAAGAATAAGTGTTTGCATACTTTCTTTCTCGTGTAAGAGGAGACATATTGGAAGTATGGATCAGTATATGGATTTCTTAGAATTGTTATGAGGAAGTAAGTAGTTGCATATTTGTCGTAGTATAGTATCTTCTGCTCTTTCTCGAGTCCTGTACCTTTCTGTGCCATGATACCTTCTAATAATACCTTTACCATTTCAAAAGATGACCAAATGCGGACCAGTAATATTCAGGAAAAGCTGCCACAGTTGTGCAGTAACTTGGCAGTGCAAAAACAAATGAGAATGGCTTTTTGTTTGTTTCCCATGTAGGAGGCATTTACTTCATAGAACCAGCCGTCTTTCTTGTAGATTCTCTGAATATAAGCTTTAGTAGAACTCCAAAATGTCCTCCTTGATCTCCTCTGTTTCGTCCTTCAAGACTCCATTGACTTCCAATCTCCCAATGTAATTGTATTCTTTATTAACATTGGTCACCCTGTGAAAGAACTTGGTATTCTATCCCTTGCGTCAACCATAAGTTCTCGACTTTGTCTTCAAGCAATCTCTTCGTATTTGGCAATTTCCTCTACTTCCATCTGTAAATTAGCCCGGACCAACAATTCTTACTCCTGAATATTATCATTTCCGGTGCACTATCCAACTGTGCAACTTGTGCAAGAAGTTCGTTTTTTTATATTTTCCAGACTTCCATAGTTGCTTTTGTTCCATTTCCTCAGCCTTCCTTTCAGAAGTTGTAATTTTTTTGACGGTACATGATCTGGTGTTCCAGTTATCCCAAAGGAATTCCACCAAACATTAACCTTTTCTACATATCCCTCAACGTCCAACAACCATTTTTCAAACTTGATATAGGATCAGCTCCTTTCCCAGTCACTGCATAGAAGTCGTATAGGAGCATGATCCTCGTTCCGTTGGGTAATAAAAAGAAAAAAGTTTTAGATATATATAGATAAGGGCTGGTGTGCCATTAGAAAAAGCTTTTCACGCGCAAAAGGTGATGGCATCATGGTCCTGTCTATATCATATTCATTTGTTTCATCTTCCATGACCCGAAATATTGTCTCAAATGTTTCCTCCAGATCTTGAATAACCTTCAACTTTACTTTCTTTAATCTCCTCCGTTGTCCCCTGCAAAGAAGGCGTTCTTTGGAGGACGTTTGACATCCATAAAAGTTTTGATCATACTATGATTGTGGGAGGCCAAGTTTCAAAGGGTTGTTTCTGAAATACGATTGTTTACTGATTAATGAAATGCCAGATAATGTTCAGACATTGTTATGTCTCAATATGTTTAACTCTGGCATTATCCTCAGATAGGAGTCTGTCTTTTCCATTTCACTTGCAATTTGGCGATAATTGTTACTGAAAAGTCGCATTCTTCAGGTGTTATTGTTATTTCAGAGAATTGAAGGTGTAGAAGTGTGCCTCTTTGGCATGTATGTTCAGGAATTTGGATCTGAATGCCTACAGCCAAATCATCGCCGTGTTTATCTCTCGTATCTAGATTCTGTTAAATATTTCAGGCCAGAGATCAGAGCAGTGACTGGAGAGGCTCTCCGCACATTTGTGTACCATGAAATTTTGGTAATCTTTCTTCACATCAATTCCAATGTTGATTCTAGATGTTTGTTGTATATTAATATATTTGATTCCACTCAGATTGGATATCTAGAATATTGCAAAAAGCGTGGTTTCACGAGTTGTTATATTTGGGCGTGTCCTCCATTGAAGGGTGAAGATTATATATTATATTGCCACCCCGAAATTCAGAAGACCCCAAAATCTGACAAACTCAGAGAGTGGTGAGCTTAATAATTTTTTTCCATATAGATTACATATTGCTGTAATATGAATTTTTTTTCTCATTCTTGTTACATTGATTAAACTAGTGTTTCTCATATTTCAGGTATTTATCAATGCTAAGAAAAGCTAAGAAGGAAAATATAGTTGTTGATCTCACTAATTTATACGACCATTTCTTTATATCCACGGGAGAATGTAAGGCTAAAGTTACTGCAGCTCGTCTGCCTTATTTTGATGGGGACTATTGGCCTGGTGCTGCAGAGGATATGATTTATCAACTTCAGCAAGAAGAGGATGGGAGAAAGCAGCATAAGAAGGGAACTATAAAGAAGACCATAACAAAAAGAGCTCTAAAAGCATCTGGTCAATCTGACTTGTCTGGGAATGTATCTAAGGATCTGCTTCTAATGCACAAAGTAATTCTAATTGCTAAACATCTTCGTTTACTCATTTGCCTTCTACTTTCTATATATTAATATTATGGGAGTTGTGGCTTGCAACTCCCGAGCAATTAAACTATGATTAAGTATTACGCTTTAGAGTGAATTTTGCACTCGTTTCTGCATCCAAAGGTGTGCCTAATGGTTAATGAAGTAGGTGAAATTCATGGGATACCAGGATTCAGAACCCAGCAGGGATAGAAAGCTAGGTGATCTTTTCCTATCTGCCTCTTAAGCTTTGATGGACAGGAGTTACTCGGTGCCTGTGACAGTGAGAGGTAGCAGGCACCCGGTGGAATAATCGAGTGTGCACACATGGTGGTCTGGATACCCCCTTATATCAGGAAAAAAAAAATTGCACTTATTTTTCATCTTAATGTGATGTTTTGTCTCTGTTTCGCTTTATTTTTTATTCTTTGTTATGAAAGCTGATGGTACTGCCAGTCTCCATTGATTCTGCACTTTTAACTCTGTCCATTTTTTTACTTGCCACAGCTCGGTGAGACAATTTCTCCAATGAAGGAGGATTTTATTATGGTTCATTTACAGCACGCATGTACCCATTGCTGCATACTAATGGTATCTGGAAATCGTTGGGAGTGCAAGCAATGCAAGAACTTTCAGCTCTGTGACAAGTATGGATCTCATCTCTCTATATGCTTAGAGTTGTAAAAGTTCTCTGGTTGTTTATGCTCGTTGCAACCTTGAATGTGGATTGGTTAAAAGTTTACTCAGTTGTAGATCATGTACTGTTTTGTTTTTCCTCCACACACACACCGAATGAATTTAAGTCTTAGTTTAATGCCAACTGCATCCTTGATTTGGTGAAAGGGATCTGCAATTACCAAGTGTTTCTTTATTAGTTTAAGTATTTTATGCAATCTCAGAGCCAACCAGAGAGATCATGTGAAGAAAGGTATTACGTCTATACGAGGCTAGAAAAGACACTGTATAACGTTCAAAGCAGGAATCAAAACATAAAGGAAGGCAGAGGCCTTAAATTTTTTAAAGCAACTAGCTTTTTCTGTCATTCCTCTGTTACTCCAGAAATGGAGTTGTGTGCTGCACGTTTTTCAATTTTAAGTTTGAACCCCGAGCACAAATTTTCTGGAAATGTAGCTGTGCACTGCGCATTCCCAGATTCTATATGTCTTCTCATTTACGAGGCTTGAACTTCTACTGTCTGCAGTACAACTCATTGAATGACACACCTCCACTTTGTCATCACTGGTGTGTTTCACCAGTACAGGTGAGTTGGGAAATGTAGTGTCATTTGGTGGTGGTTGTGCCATTTTGCCTCTTTGTGAGCATGAATTAGATAGATCTCCTTCTCAACTATCCATCTTGCTGGCAGAGAAACAAAGAACCCCCTGGCGGGGTTGCTGTCTAGGTGGGAGATCTTTATGGAGCAATTTTTGGTTCCGGTGGGGAGACCTTATCTCTCCCCCTCCCCCCCAAAACCCCCTTTATTTTCCCTTTGTGGTGACTGGTGAAAACTAGGTATATTTAATATATTATTGATTGAAGTGTCTAAAAATTTTTATGCTGTGAAGGTCGAGGTTATAGAATAAAGTTGTTCAATAAGAGCATCTTTAAAGACCCAAATAATGTGAAAAGTATATGATGTGAAGAAGCTCAGTTTTTTGCTGCACCCTTCCCTGGGTAGGTTTAGCTCAAATGGGTCCCTAGTTTTTTCATTATTTTTTTTATAGCTGACAAAGAGATGACATATTGATAAATAAATTAATCTTAGGAATTTCTAGGAATGTAAAAAAAAAAACAAAAAAAAAAAAAGAAATGTTGCAGTTACATTTTGTTTTGCCAAGTTCTTTTTGGTGTATGAAAATTTTCACAAAAGAAAATTTTGTTTTGCCAAGTTCTTTTTGGTGTATGAAAATTTTCACAAAAGAAACCATTTGAGGATATGATAGTTTCATATTCCTAATGTTTTTCTTTGTAACATTTGGTCTGTATTGGTACTGTTTCAGGTGCTATGAAACTGAGCAAAGACTTGAAGATAGAGAAAGACATCCTATTAATCAAAAGGACAAGCACACACTTTATCCAGTAAGTACTTCTCCCCCCCCCCCCCCCCCCCAAAAAAACCCCGGAATAGGTATTGGGTTCCATGATTGAGAAATACAATGAAAATTTTCCAGTGTGAAATCAAGGAGGTACCTCATGACACCAAGGATGAAGATGAAATTCTTGAGAGTGAGTTTTTTGATACAAGGCAGGCATTTTTGAGCCTTTGTCAAGGAAATCATTACCAGTATGATACCCTGAGGCGTGCTAAACATTCCTCAATGATGGTCCTTTACCACCTTCATAATCCCACTGCACCAGCATTTGTGACAACTTGCACCATTTGTCACCTTGATATAGAAACTGGTCAAGGTTGGCGGTGTGAAGTTTGCCCAGATTATGATGTTTGCAATGCCTGTTATAAAAAAGATGGTGGAATTGATCATCCTCATAAGTTGACTAATCATCCATCCCTGGCCGAACGTGATGCACAGAATAAAGAAGCTAGGCAACTACGAGTTTTGCAGGTGCATTCTTCTTGGCCCTTATTTAATTTGTTGTTTTCGTGCTGCTTCCTATGTTTAGTCTATGAAGTTGTAAAAAGCTAGGCAACTACGAGTTTTGCAGGTGCATTCTTCTTGGCCCTTATTTAATTTGTTGTTTCGTGCTGCTTCCTATGTTTAGTCTATGAAGTCCTCTGTTACAACTTTTGGGTCAGTTCTAGATCCCTGGCACCTACCTCTGCTTTGTTCTTTCGGAGCACTTTCATCCTCTTTGAATAACTATATGTTAGTCCTAGTTCACTGCAGCTTCTATGTGGTTCTCTCCTTGTGTTTGATTCACTTTAGGTTACTCGATATTCTTTTTTTTCTTTTTTGAGACGGTAACATTGTGTATTAATATATAACAGTACGTAGGTTGTACTGAAACCATATTTACAAGAGAACAAAAGGGAAGAATAACTGATCTACGATCCTAGCAGTATTGTAAGACTTCTAGGATTGATACAGTATCTTCTGGACACTTCTGTTTACACCAAAAAATAAAAAAGTAGAACACAATTCAGTTTGATCTTTGCTACTGTCTTCAAAACACCTAGAGTTTCTCTCCTTCCAGATTGTCCACCATATACATGCAGGGACAGTCCTCCATCTATCTGTCTCTAGCTGCAGTTCCAGCTTCATCCTAACTAGTAAGCACTTCAGTATTCTTACAAGGCATTGTCCATGAGATACCTCTGAGATTAATAAAGATCTTCCATAGTTGATCTGCTATCCTGCTGTGTAAAAATAGATGGCTAACTGTCTCAGCTGTTTCCCCACATAGAAAGCACCTTGAGCACAGTAGAATTCCTCTCTTTATGAGATTATCCTGGGTCAGAACTGCCCCCTTTGCTAGTAACCAAGTGAAACAAGATACCTTGTAGGGTATCTTGACTTTCCAGATATGCTTCCATGGCCAAGTAGTAATCTGTAGATTAGTGTGATTCAGAATCTTGTATGCAACATTCACCTTATAGATGCCTCTGTTGTGGCCCTTCCACCATAGTGAATCCATCCCATTTTCAAGTCCTTTGAAGACTTACCAGTTGCTTGTACAGCTCAGTTCCCAATCATTCAGCATTCTTCTAAGTATCAGATCCCAACCTTGAGGAGTCCGCATTCTTCTAAGTTCTAGGTTACTCGTTATTCTACTACCCACTTTCCTATGAAATAAGCTATTGTATAGCTACATGTTAGTGTATCACACCTTAAGGCTGAAGTTTGCACTAGATGGGTACTACTTGCTCAAAATTCCTGCGACCATTCTCCGGAACAATTGTTTTTTTGGACAAATAAATATTCTTTCATTAATAACACGCCAAGATGGCGTCAAAAGTATGTACAATTTAGCGATGTTGCTCAATGACAATCACCAATCAAAATTATCCCAATTATCTCTTCTTTGAGTAGTAGTGATGATTGCTTTTCACCAATCAAAATTATCCCAATTATCTCTTCTTTGAGTAGTAGTGATGATTGCTTTTCACCAATCAAAATTATCCCAATTATCTCTTCTTTGAATAGTAGTGATGATTGCTTCATTCATTTTCCTTATGTGAATACAAGGTCTTATTTGTGATGTGAATTTGCAAATTTGCACAACAGGTCTGTCTTTTGAAAAACTTTTTTTACTTTGAAGATTAGAGCTATCCAAGACTGTTATCTTTCTGCAAAAACTTTTTCTTTTTCAATTTTTTTTACAAATGTTATCCAAACAACTCCTTAAGAACTTCTTGATTGAACATCTGGAAATTCATTTGAAAGAGAAAAGTATTAGATGCTTTAGCAGTTCTCCATCCTAATTGAAAAGATAAGAGGACAATGATTAAGCGATACCTTACGGTTTAAGTATCATTCTATGATATCGATGGCTCTGTTCACATATAAATGAAATTATTTTAGCCAGATTATATTTTCTTCCATTTTATTGAAAATATATATACTAGACATTTGAGATCTGACATGATTTCTCCCTTTTAACTCTGCAGCTTAGGAAGATGCTTGGCCTTCTGGTGCATGCTTCTCAGTGCCGCTTTCTACATTGTGAATATCCAAACTGTCGCAAAGTTAAGGGGCTTTTCCGCCACGGTATACAGTGCAAAATACGAGTTTCAGGAGGTTGTTTACTCTGTAAGAAGATGTGGTATCTCCTTCAACTGCATGCTCGTGCATGCAAAGAATTTGAATGTCGTGTTCCACGTTGCAGGTTTGTTGGCTAATGCTTCTTTACATTTTTGTAATCAATCAATTGTCAGTTGTCATAGTTTGATAATGTCATAATAATTAATTAAATGATGATTAGCCAATGCTACTGTTTCCTGCTATTAACAGCAGTAGCTACTACGAGTAGTAATCAATCAGAATCAAACAACTATGATTCAGCCCAAATTGATTGGGGTTGGCTACATGAATCCTCTATACCCCATTTCGGTCTATTCTTCCGAGTATTAATCATAGTTATTGAATATTCTTTATGCTTTGCAATCAACCTGCGGCAACCCTCTTTTATCTTACTGGGGATTGGTTAAGCTTTGCATAGGTCATATAGGTGGATTTTAGTGATTGATAGATTAGCAAAAGATTTTCATAAAACGCAATCACTTTATCTCCCTCTCCGCCTCTCCTTTTTGGCAGTTCTCACTTTTGAATTTCAGCTTAAATTAAATTTGCTATATTTCTACCCTTTATACAGAGATTTGAAAGAACATCTGCGGAGGATGCAGCAGCAATCTGATTCTCGGCGGAGGGCTGCTGTCATGGAGATGATGAGACAGCGTGCCGCAGAGGTTGCAAGCGGTTCTGGGTGAAGATATTGTACATACTGAAATAGGCGTCGTTCTTTAGTCTTATTGGAGGTAGGAGTACAGAAGTAAGGAAGCGTTGGACAAACCTGCTTCGAGCAAACAGGGTGTGTTCATCCCTAGGAAGATCCTCTCCCATGACAAAAGAAACTGGACGTGTCTGGTTGACTAATGATTCTTCCTTCTATGGCACATCTTTGGATTACCTCTATTATGATGGTTATAGATCCAAGCTGCTCTTGACAACGGTTCCCTGGAGTATAGCATACCAACGAGCTCATATGCCCGTGGCTCATAGGCGATTCTTTGATTTCATTCTCTTTGCATTCTACCAAAAGCAGCCATCATTTGATGGCAGATGTAACATAGCGTTCCTTATTTAACTTGAGCTTGCACTGCAAAGGGGGGCAAATCAGTTTTTCTTTAGTGAAATTGTTTTGTTTTGTTCCGTTCCGTTCCAGTTCATGGGTTCTCAAACTTGTCTTCCGTTCTATGGATGTTTCCCTTATTTAAAGATGCAAGAGTTACAATTAGCAACTTGCAATTGATTCAGTTTTCCAAGCCAAAATGTACACAGTATGAGTGTAATTATTTCCTCATGTTTTCCATTTCAATTAAACAACCTTACTTCTTTCCTTAGCTTGACCGACAATAAATTGGATTTTGATTAATGTTATCTCCAAAGCTTTTAAAAGATTTTGTAGTTAGGCATGAATGGCATTTTGAAATTTGTTTAGCAAGCAAGGTTACATGTTAAGAAGTACAAAAACAGCTCTTGTTCCTTTCTAAGTATTAATTACAGAATACATTTGACCACACAAGATCAGTAAAGAGGATAGTTTATAATATTCGCCAACGAATTGTATAAACCTCTTATACTACAATCAAATAATTACTCCTCCATCCAACATACATAGCGCTAGCGGGTAGTAATGATAGGATGTCCAAATACTCTACCAATACGTAATGTGCAACATTGACAGTATCGTCATATAATAATACAGTTTCCCTTCTCTTACCACTTTAACAATGAAGAAAAAGAAAGGTTAGGTTAGGTTGAAGGGGACACCAGTTTATGACAACTATTTTCACTAGTCTCAACGGCATAATAGAGAAAGAAAAATGCTCATTTCATTCACGACAAGGACAATTACAACGGAAACACTGCTATATAGAAGGAAAATAACAGAAACAGCTAATATCCTAACAAACCGACACATGGGACGACATGTGTTTATATTCTAGAACCTCCTAAAGGACTGATTAATGTAAAGACCAAGCTGGACTCAATATGGACTATGTCACACCTGCTTTTTCCCGATAGGGTAGTGGTAAATTTTTTCAATTAAAGCGACATTAATTAAAATACGATTATTTTATTTATTCGGAGTCGTCACTTGAAATAATTTATGGTGTCCCAAGTCACCGATTTATTTTAGAATCCCAAATCGAGGAAAATTGACTCTTATTTATGGTATGCGAACACAGAAGATCGGGTAGGAATTCTGTTAACCCGAGAAAAGGTGTGAGGCACTCCCGAGTTCCGTGGTTTTAGTACGGTCGCTCAACTATTAATAATTGGCCTAGTTATCTAATTTAATACATGCTTTAAACCTATATGTGCATTTTTATTCCTTTTACCGCTTTTATTACATTACTGCATTTTAAACTTTTATGGAATTAATATGAGACGAGTTACGTTATCGTACACTCGTTTATACACATCGCAAATCGCGTCACGTGAAACGCACCCGCAATCTACATCGTGTTTAATTTTATTTATTATTGTTTGAAGTTGTGGTCAAGTCGCGTAAAACGCGCATTCGAATTGGGATTTACGTATCGTGACCATGCCACGGGAACCGTACACATTGCCACGATAATTTATTAATCGCGCCTAAAGTAAGCTACGAAATTTATGAATTATTTGTCTTAAACTAATTTGAGATTTGTAAAGCCATAAGAGTATGTCATTGTAGAAAAGCATGAAATAAATTAAATTAATTATTCAAGAACTACAAAAATGGGTCATTGTATGGGATTTATGGACCTAGCAGATTTCAAATTTTGGCCCAAAAATAAAATAACTTTCTCCATTAGCTTATAGTAACCTCACAACTCCACTTCCTTCAACAACCCATGTGTCTAGGCCCAAACATTGGATCTTCACCAGTGACATAATTCTAGTTAAACTTGTTTAACAACTTAACTCGATACTTTAGACAATTGACATCTTAATTTAAAATAAAGATGGAACTACTAAAGCTCATTTATTAACACATGAAGGACTAAATAACCAAATAGAGACATAACATTGCTTGAGCTTCCATTTCAATAAAAAATTATTTTTTTTATGAACAATCACAACTCACTTATCAATTAGCAAATTTCATTAAATCATTCATGGATGAACCCTTTTTCAAGAGAACATGCTAATAAACTAAAATAAATATACAAAGAGGAAGCTCAAAAATTGGTATGTTTAACAGAGAATAATTTCATTCATTCAAGATATAAATGAACACCAAAGAACACCAAAAGAAAAAGAAGCAACTCATATCATTAATCAAAACAAGATAAGAAGTGGACCTCAAAAGTTGAATCTAAAACTTTACGGTTTTACAGCTTTGAATCTTAAACTCATTCAGACCGCACGCAAGACCTCAAAGGGAGCATCGAAACTCGCCGACGACCTCAACTAAAAACCTCACTAAATTTATTTTCTTCTCTCCCTCCCCTTTTTCCCCCCACATTTCTCTTCCATTTATAGAAAAAAAATTCGGAATTTTCAGTTTTTTTTTTAATTAAAAGGAATTCCCACTTCTCATTTTTTTAAAATAAAATAAAATAAATAATTCCCCACTTTTCTTTACTTTTATTTTTAAATTTCTCACTTTTTTAATTAAAAATCCCACTTTTTTTACTTTTCTTTTTTTATTTCCCACTTTTTTACTTTTCTTTTTTTATTTTTCACTTATTTTACTTTTTTTTAAAAATTTTCACTTACTTTTACTTTTATTCTTTTATTAAAAAAAATCAGATACCCTTACTTTATTTTACTTTTCATTTTTTTAAATTTTCACATTCTTTTACTTTTATTTTTTAAATTTTTCACTTTCTTTTACTTTTTTTTATTAAACAATTTCTACCTACTTTTACTTTTACTTTTAAATTTTATATTTCTACTTTTACTATTTTTTTAATTCCCATCCGCAATTTTAAAAAAATAAAATAATAACAATTAATTTTTATTTATTTTCGATTTTTTTAATTTATTTTATTTAAAAATAAAGATAAAAAAAATACTAATATTAATAATTGACCCTTTTAAATTATTATTAATTTTTACCCTATATAAAAAAAAGTAACAAAGCTAAAAATATATATATTAAATTTCTGAAAATATTTATATAGTAAAAGGTGATAAAAATTTAAATATAATCAAAAATTAGGTGCCGAGACTAAATGCCACTTGGGCCTTATTAAAGAGAACTAACGTGAGTTGATCCCAAAATCCCTTCTCACCCGCAAGACCCAACTCTTAACATAGCCATGGTTACATGAACCACGCCAAAAATAACTTATCACATTAAAGTCAAAGTTCAATGGCTGAATCCAACTCCGAGAGAGAGAGAGAGAGAGAGAGAGAGAGAGAGAGAGAGGCGAGAGAGAATTTACAGGATGAAACAAATACCTAGAAGAAAGGGATGGCCAAAATTTTCCGCCAACAAGAATATATACCTCATTGTATATATTTGAATATTCTCTTTTACATGTGTTTGGGGATCCTCTTCATTTGCTTTTGGAGGTTGTAGGGGGAGAGAGGGAGAGGGTTTGAGTATTTGATCTTGTTAAAATGTTAGTGTACACATTTGACAGAAAATGGAGGAGTCAGTTGCCCAGCCTGCCAGCAAACGAGAATAAGCAAATTAAGTTAAGAGCTCAGGAATTAAAAAAACACAACTTAAGATAACAATAGTAAACCGAGTTATGTTTTCATGAAAATAACTATCATGAATGAATATTTTTTTCCTAGTGTTAAAATCCCTATTTTCCTAGAAAAGTTCCTCGTGGATATGAATCTGTGATATGCAAATAGCACCATTCAGGGCATCTTTTGTGTTATCCACCAATTGTTAAGTCATACTATATTCTTCAAGGATATAAATAACTATCAAAGTGATAAAATTTTGAAACTGAAACACCAAGAAACAATGGTAAATCTGCTTATTTATACAAGGAAATAAGAAATATGTTGGTATTTTTCAATCTGAAATTAGATCAAACTGTAGGCTGTCAATATTCAAGATTAACTTAGTAATTGGTTGCTAAAGGTATACAGCAAGAGGTAGAGAAATGAATTTTAAGTGACAAATGCATGTGGAATAGTGAGTTAAGGTATAGAATCAGAAGAACAACATACCTCGAATGGAAGAACGACAAAAGGCACGAACTATGATAAGGTTTCCGTACGGGCAATCCCAGAGTGGGGACAACTGTGTGGTCTTGACAGAATCATCCCAGCAGAAGCTCTATATTGTATTCTTTACTAGGTGCTATCAATTTTATTTTGTTTCATATATCAGGGATTGAAAATGCTAGAACCACTGACATTGAGAGCAATTAGAACTGAGATACTTGTGATAACCGCAAGCCAAAACAGGGCCGATTCTGCAAATAAGAGATGTTAAATGAGACAAGTAAGAAATGAGAAGAACTTAAGATTTCCTGGGAGAAAACAAAATTGAAATTTGAACTATCCAGAGCAATTCAATGCACTTTACCTCCGAAATTTTCAGGGGTATCAGAATTTTGCTGTACAGGTTTAGCAGGAGTACGTTGTCTTGATGCTGACACTCTAGTTTTAAAATCATCTACAGTTTTAATATTGCCTGTTTCAGATGCCACGATCCCTTGGAATTCCTCACTGACAATTAACGCTGCTAATAAATCCACAAATGATTCTTTATCTGTTCCACTAGACACAGTCTTTCCACGCTGCTCATATACAGCAGTATCTCGTTCATCAAAGTCGGATAATTCATCATCTGAAGCATCCAAATCCAAGGACCTTGCTTCAATCCTTTCATCTTCCTCATCTTCGACATAAGCTTTATATGTCAGTCGGAGTAAGACCTCTCCTACAGGCCTTGGTCCCAGTAGTCCCCAGCCTCTGATGACCACAATTATGTCTGTCGGTACAGTATCTTCAAGAGATCCCAGATCAACCTAGATATAGCAGTCATTAGCAGGATACCTTTCAAAAAATTGTAAGTTACCCTCTTTTTTATTCTGTATATCATAAAAACCTCTACACTAATTTTGACCCATTCTCACCTAATATCAGTAAGCACAAAATTATTTCAAAATCTAGCAGTATCCACAAAGTTTTATTAAGTTCCAAGCAGAAGTTTGTAACTTTGCTGATACTTGACTAATATCTGAACTTAGCTAAGAAAAACAAAACAACAGAGAACGCAAATCCTCATACAATCTAGTAAAGAAGAATTACAACTTCGAAGCATATTTGTTTTATTGCAAGAATCACCTAACATAGCACTAAGCACAAAATTATTTCAAAATCTAGCAGTATCCACAAAGTGTTATTAAGTTCCAAGCAGAAGTTTGTAACTTCTGCTGATACTTGACTCATATCTGAACTTAGCTAAGAAAAACAAAACAACGGAGAACGCAAATCCTCATACAATCTAGTAAAGAAGAATTACAACTTCGAAGCATATTTGTTTTATTGCAAGAATCATCCTTAGCTCTTCACCCCAGAAGTGAAATAAGATGCGTCTTTTTTTCTAATAATTCAAAACAACTTCATCAATAATTGACCAATCAGTATTATTATTTAAGATGGGCTTAAGCCCTGAAGCTAGGTACAGGGCATGTTGGACGCTTCACCTTGCTTAGGCGACACTTCAATGCAGGTAAGAAAGCATTATGGCATGCACCTCATTGCCCATGTGCTGTCTTGAAGAAGGCAGCACCAAACAATAAATATGAGTGACAATGAGATATGCCAATTGGTAAAGAGAAGACGTAATTAATATGTTAGTAATTATTAGGAAACATAATTTAGTATAAAAAGACTAGTCACTTTATATAAATCAGAATCCTCATCTTGCATCTTTGCACCAGTATATGAAATATGACATGGTTTTCGAATTTGATTAACATAATATTTACTACATATATCTTACTTTATTGTAGTTTCTTTTTAAAATCATTCTCCATATAATTGGTTTGTGTCTACAATTATTTTTTCTTGCATTGTTATATGTTCATTTGAGCCATTCTTCAGTAAAGATCGTGCTTTAGCGCTTTGCACTCAAAGCCCCAGACATTGATGCTCTTCTACAAATTTAACTTAAGAGATAAATGACTTAGCTTTGAGTGTCCAAAAACTATATCCAACTATCTTTATAATTATCTACCATAATCATCACTAATAATTGAAAAAAGAAACGGCAATAGCATCCTTCTTCAAGTTGCCAAAATACAATTAACTAATTTGCATTTTTAGAGGCTGAGCCTTGTCGCTACGGCAACTGTAACCTGTAGGTCACTGGTTCGAGCCATGGAAACAGCCTCTTTGCATAAATGCAAGGGACAAGGATGACTACAGTATATCCAGTCTCCCCCACCCTTGAGTAGTCCGGAGTACTTTGTGCATGGTATAACTGTATAAGTCCTTTATTCATTTGCATTTTCCATTTTGTATAAGACACATCAGAAAACAAGAAATTAGATGGATCACCTTTGAGAAACAAAGACAATAGTCGTATGAGTTACAGCAAAAGTAAAATCTGTACAGGATGTTTACCTCTCCTCCCCCAATAGTAAAATCTGTAAATCCAAGGGAATCCTTTGTTTCTATATATAGCTTTTGTTTCCTGGGGTTTGTGACAAACATGTGAAAATCCTGCCAAATGACAAAGAAAAAATGGGCAACAGACTTATGAGTTACAGCAAAAGATTAAGCAACCGGGCCAACAAATAAATCCTACCACTATATCAGGCCAACAGATCTAAATTTAAATCACCTGATTCCATATAGGCTCTCCAGGAGGTCCAATAACAGTAGTTTGACTGTTTCTTTTGCTGCGTATTACTTGATCTCCAAGTCTTAGAATAACATAGGGATCAGTTTTGCCTGAATGACAGAGGCCAGGAGAATTTCACAAAGAGAGACATGGAACAATAGAAGAGGAAATTACATCTACAAAAAACATGTAGTATTCATGAAAGAAATGAGGCCTACAAAACCCTTATGTGATAACCTGATCTAAACATCTTATGTGCAAGGCTCTCCATGTGCTAACCTAGCATCTGGAAACAAAAGTTTTTATTTTTATTTTTTTGGTAAGTACCTAGCATCAGAATCCAGGCATGAACATCAATGAAGTCGCTGTTTCTTGGTGGTGGCCAATGTCATCGAATCACATAACGAACATACTTACTGATAAAATTGATACAAAGGTTATATATGTGCACCCAAGCCGTGGTTGGCACTTAAAAGAAAAGACAAAAGGGGAGAGATGAAGGCGACAGTAATTTAATGGAATCACTCATTTCTACCAAACTTTAACTACGAAATTATTTTATATTTGTCGGCGAGCATAGTCAAAAGTCTTCACATTTCCTTCTTCATAATGTGATTTCATTTGGTACTTTTTTCTTAATCAGTGATTTCATCCCGTAATTATTCTATTTGAAATAAGGATGATAAATTATGCTTCCACTGGTTCACTGTGATTACAGCACCAACTATGAGTCCCCAATGGATGGCTTTTATATTCACTTAAAGTAGTTGTTCATGCAATGGAAGTCACGTTGATCTTCGACTGATTTTCAAACAAATACCTTCTTTCTTTTTTCTTTCACCAGATTAGAATATGTACACAACATTTTTTTTACTAATAAAAGAATATGAAGAAACGAACTGACAAGCTTTTAGTGTTACAAAGAAGCAAAAATCAGAACTAGGAAAGATTGATGCCACTGATGATAGATGAACAAATTCATACCATAGATGATATAAGAGAGTTTCCTTGCATCAACAAGAGTCACTGATAGTTCTCCAGCAAAGTCCCTGTTTCCTTCTTGCATTTCTCCAGCCTTCACTTCATTTTGACCAGACTTAACATCATTTGGAACAGGGCCAACTGCCTTCCCTTTCTGAAAATCCAAAACAATTTTTTTCGGTCGGACGAAGAGACGAGGTAAATCCTCAGTAAGAAGTTTCTTCAAAAACCTGAAACATCCATAGAAGAAATAAAAACTCACACTCACTGCTGCAGTGGGAAAATGAGATAGTTCCATAGAATATTGTTAATTGAAAACAAGACGGGCAAGAAATCCAGAATGAATATGATGCTAGAACTATCTAGGCCTAGAATTAAATATAAAGAAGATCTGTGCTAAAGCACCAAATGCAACCATTACCGTAGACCATTTCAAATGACCAGAGATTTCCAAAAGAATCAGAGAGGATAAATGGGAAGCACGAGAGAGAGAGAGAGAGACAGAAATAATGTGGCAGATTCTCAAGAGAGTCATACATGATTGATGACAATTGAACATGACCCTATAACTTGAAATGCAAATGGTTTTTTTAATTGTAAAACTGAAAGAAGCATATTTGACTGCATAAGGTCGTAGGAGTAAAAGCGGTCGTCGAAAGCATTCTTCAATGAGCTGGCTTATCCCCACCAAAAAAAAGGACTCTTCAATGAGCTGGCAATTGGGATAAACAAACTGAAACAGAATACGCATGTGTAATAAAAACACAACAGAAGATAATGGATAAAATACTACTTACATTGATAGAACAGGAATTGCTGGTGTTGCCCAAATACATGCAAGAAAAAAACATAAATATGTGAATATCCTCATACTGGCCACATCAATAAAATCACTCGCCTAGTTTACAATTATTTTAGGTATCGTTATCCCATTTTAGAAACTGTGAAAAGAAAAATAAACAATGGGCAATCAATGATGACAACTCAGTCTCAGTAAGTAATCAACATTTGGTAACTACATACTGGAGATCTCACTTCACAGCAACTCAACAAAAAAGAGCTGGTTTTCACTAATAAAAAAATCAGGTTTTATGGCAGAAGAATGCTAGTTAGGGAGCTGAGTCCATAGAGAAGATTATGCGAGCAAGAAAGAAAACTAGAAAAGAAGAATGCAAATATGTTTCATAATCTTCAAAAGTATACCTAATCGGTGCTAAAGACTCGTATGAAGTTCCTAAAATTACATTACAGTACTCCATACGAATTAACTATATGGAGTTCATCCATATGTCTTAAAGAATATGTTCCAACAACAAAAATTTGAAACCTATGATTAAAACCACAATCTAAACACCTTTTCCACTCCATAAGTCATTGAATGGCTCACTCTTCTCTAAGAATGGGCGCTAACAAAAAGAAAGTCAAAGAGGTTTCACAAGAAACAAATTAAACACAAAAGAATGGTGAAACATTTGTTACACTTAAAAAAAAGAATGGTGAAACTTTTATAGGTAAAATCTTGAATATATCTGCTTTAAAACAGTGTTTAGTATCTAAATCATATGGGCATGCAAGAACAACAACTACGACTCAATCCCAAGCAAGTTAGAGTTAATCATATTCACTGTCCATGTCAAACCATCTAAGTTCATCTTAGTTCAATATTAATAAAATAAAATTAATAGGAAAACACTAGAATATCTCTATATTTTCTTCTGGCATTAAACACCAAGATTCACATTTCGCACATGATTCTCACAGATAATAGCCCTAAAGATTGAAATTCACATACCCATTAGGTTGAACAAACGGAATGGTGACAAGTCAAGCTTTATCTTCGGAAGGGAAACAAAAGCCCAAGAAACCGCTCCAACCCAAGGCTCTGTTTGTATTAATCGTAACTTGACCCAGAGTTCACCATCAATGTCAAAGTTCCGAACACCAACTGGCACAACAATGGGGATAACTCCAAATTTTAGTGACAGCATTAAAAGCATACGAGCACCACCAGTGTATCGGAGACCTATCTGATACCTAGGAAGCATTAAACAATGCACAAATCAGTTGATACATTCAATGAACTTTCACATAACAAAAAAGGTAAGGAGTTGTGTTTTTATCATGTCACTTTGATTGGAGCTAGAGAACTTTGTAGCACAGAGAAAAGTAGAGAAGATCATAGCTATACACATGTTCTAATTTCAAATAATTAACCAAAATTTATGGAGCTGAGTTGAATAATCGATAGTAAAATGAGACAGAGCATATGTGGAGAGCTAAAATTTGGTTGGAGATGTCCCAAAAAAATTACTTCCCTGGTTCAGAAGCAGGATTTTCTGGGTCAAGAGGATGTTTAAGTACATTGATAGCAAACAATGTTCTATGAAGTTTCATAACATTATCCTTCAATTTGTAAATCTATCTGAAACTACCTTGGCACAAAATGGAGGTAACTAATGTATAGCTCCACTACAAACTTTATCGAGAAAAAGAAAGGTCGTAATTATCAGATTCAAATTTCTCAAGGAGCTAATCTAATTTTTTTTTTCTTTTTTTGATCACTCTCACCTAGTCTAATTGTTTCTTTAAAAGAGTGAAAACACCACTATATCGAAAGAAAACATTCTCCTCCTAATTAAATGATGTCCCTATATTTTCCTTCTGATTCTAGACGTCAACTGAAACAAGGAACGAAAGCTAAGGAGAAAATATTAACTCGATAGCTTTCAACCAAGATAATTTCACAAGGAAATAGCTTTTCTCTAACTCTTTCCTCCTAATAGAATGTGTATATTTCTCTTTTGAGACTAGACCCCATCTCAATTGAAGAATGCAGACTAAGGAATATATAGCAACTTAAAGGCTGTCAACCAAGGAAATCAAACAAGTAAATAGCTGTTCTAATTTTAACTTCAACTTCTTCTTTTTTACAGTTAGGAGAGCTTTTCTAAATCAAACAAGTAAAGAGCTTTGCAAGAAATGTAACTCACTGCAAATCATTGACTCGACGAGAAGTTCTGCGCTCGACACTCCTAACAGAAAGAGGCTCATCCCCAAGCGAAAATTGCTTAATCTCAACTCTCTCCACATAATCAGGCTTCTTCAAATTATCAATAACAGGCTGAAGCAAACCAATGATCCAATTCTCAATGCCACCTCTATAGACCTTCCACAACTTCCCTAACACCATATTTACCCACTCCACTGACTCTTTCCTTTGCAAATCCTTCTCCAACAATGACGAAAGATTCATTGGGACCCGCGGCCACATCCCCTCGGGGTTCCCTCCATTCCCCCCTCCCTTAGAACTACTTTTTCTTGAAGTCCAAACCTTATCAAAAACAACACCAACAAAGAAAAACAAAGCAAAAAGCCCGAAAACGCCTCGATTTATTGGAGGTGAAGGTAATGGATGCATCACCCCTAATTGAGTCCTTAACTTATCTACAAAAGGGTCTTCTTGAAAACTAGCAAAATTGTTATTACTAGAACGACTAGTAGAAGCTTCTAATTCATCAGAGACACTTGTAGAAGGTTCTAATTCATCAGAAAATCTCTTAATTAGAATATTTCTAGCTCCTCTTGTGGCATTATTTGTAATATGTATATCAAAATTATGGTGGTCTCCACCACCATTCACACAACAAGGCCGAATTGCCCATTTAGTACAAATCCAATTCGAATTCAAATCCAAATTTGAGCCCAATTTCCTCAAACCCCTTCTCTTCCTTGTTGTGAATAGTGAATTGCGAGAGAAATCAGGCGTAATAGCGGAAATTGATTCAAAAACCATTAATTACAAAAGAGCCAGAAGACTTTGGAGCTATAATTAACAGTTGTTGAACTATACAGCGAAGTGCTAGTAAACATGAATCCAAAACTGAGATTGCAAAAGCTAGTACTAGTTTTGCTCAAAGCAAAGGGAATTGAAAACAACATTAGAAGCTATAGAAATTTTAGACTCAGCACACTTAGATGCATCAGAAGTTGAGAAGAAAACTCTGTGTGTGTGTGTGTGTGTGTGTGTGTGTGTGTGTGTGTGTGTGTGTGTGTGTGTGAGAGAGAGAGAGAGAGAGAGAGAGAGAGAGAGAGAGAGAGGAATAAGGAGAAGATAGGAAGATTGAAAAGGCCAAAAAGGAAGAAATAGAAAGTGGACGGTACAAATGTGGTATAGAAAATAAGAATCAGGATTGATCCTGATTCTCATTTGATTACAGGGTATTTTCAAGGC